>NC_070604.1:45677772-46374647 GCF_027172205.1 Podarcis raffonei
AAAAAAGGTGGGTGGGGTGGGGGAGACACACGTGTGAAATGTGATGTGAGAATATACATATGTGTGCAGTCATCAGCTAGAACATGGGTAGTTCATACTGCGGATTCAGCAATAATCCTTGGGGTCAGTGTTACAACCAGGAGGTTGAGATCTATGCATGCTAGTATGCATAGATACTAGTATTTTCTTTGGGAAGTGAGGGAACATGTTGCAATTTTCTGAAAGCTGCGAAACCGAAACTGCAAAGGGTCATAGCTCAGTGGAAGAGCATCTGCTTTGCATGCAGAAGGTCCCAGGTTAAATCCATGACATTTTCAGGTACAGCTGGGAAGGTTCTCTGCCTGAAACCATCAAGAACCATTGCCCATTTAGTGGAGACAATACTGAGCTATAAGGCACTTGCTTCCTTGTATAAGGCAGCTTCCTATGTTCTTCAAGAATGATGGATGATTAAACCTTAAGAAGCCTCAAGGTGCTCTCAATGTTACTGGCACTATATAAAAACCAACACTATACTTTTAATGTTATATGATGACCTTAGCATTTTTTTCAAAAACGAATTTCAACATTAAAAGTTAAGTGTTGTTCAAATGCAAAAGCAACCAAAATGCTTCAAGCTACAGCTCAGAAGGCAATAATCTTGTAACGCTATGTGAAATGGACTGCTCTGAAGCAAGAATGCAGCACTTGCTAAAAGTAGCCATAATGACAGCATTTGCTGGCTCAAAACCCACTCGTTTAACACACACACACACACACACACACACACACACACACACACACACACTATTCCGTTAGGCACCACTATGTATGATTCATGCTTGCCATACACCTTTAATCAGCTTCTTTGTTCCGTTAGCACAAAGATTTAAGCACATTAATTCACATCCTAAGTGTCTACTCTGAAGTACTGCCTGCAATCTGAAGTACAGTGGTGGCTGTGCCAGCATTATGTACTGATTTTCAACCTTGCACTGGCGTGTATGCAGCCTGCTTTCCTCTAAATATTCCATTTGCCGCTGTGGCATGTTCTTGAATCAGGCCATAAATCCTTCACCAAATCTGAATCCAAAGATGGTTATCCTTGAATAGTGTACTTGATACTTTCCAAGTACAGAATAGGCTTAGAGATGCTGGGCCCCTTCAAATGTTACATGGTGGACACATGCCACAGCATGCACATGGGAGCCTGGAGCTGTACAATGCACAAAGAGAACACACACGCCCACACATGAACGTTCCTGGGTACACATAAAAGTGGTTCACTTGCACATCTGAATGAAAAGTGCAATGTGTGAAGCCGTTTTCAAGAAAGGGGTAGTTTAAACTTGTGCTAGGGAGACCAGGAGTGTGAATGACAGATGTCCTTATACAGAATATTTCACGTTCCTGAGCATTGATCCAGTGCAGTTTTCATTCTACAAATTCTTTCTGGGTTATCCTGGTAGAATTATCTGAGCAGCTGCAAATAATCACATGACCCCCATGACTATGAATAGTGGGCATCACAGTACCCAGCCTCGTCTAAAGTAGCAGCATACCCAAAGACAAAAAAAGATCCCAAGTATTACAAGTGGTTCTGGTGGCACTTTCCAATTTACAAAAACCTGACAGTTCTGAGGTCATTTACATTCATAACGGAATTGGGAAGCTTCAACTAAAAGACCCAAATCTGGGAAATATAGGTCCATATTTTTGTGAGCTTATCAGCAAACTGCACCAATGCGCATGAGATTGTGCCAACCTAAACTTTGTGTTTCAAAGCTTTCTACAGTTGCCTTGAGTTGTGCTCCAATATTTTCACACTGTGGATTTAAGCTGTCCTCATTCCCATGCTTGCAAGCTGCTACTATAACACTGTTGTCTCTCTCCTTGACTCTAGTTCACTTTCACTCCTTCCTTCAAAAACAACACAATCACCAACACTGTCAGAAATCTCTTGTGGGAGTTTAAGGCACATTCCAGCCAAGCAAAGTACTCGGGATACAAAGAAGGGTCAGTAAGGTGTGTTTTGAGAGCCAGATAGGAAAGCCTAGAGGGCCACATTTGGCCATAAGATCTGAGGTTCACAAACCTTGATAAATATAAGAGCCACAGTAGAACTAAAGCAAATACAATAAACAGTGGCTACACTGGGACACATAGGTCATACAGGCAAAGCAGGGTTGGGAAGAATAGGATGGGCAATGTTAAGTCATGCTCCATCAATTTAGGCTTTTTGTCCATGTGGAAGACAGGAAATAGGAATGAAATGACGAGCTGTCTGGAGGCAGGGACACTAACACACACAAACAAGTTTCAAATTTTCTCTCATGGATAGCTTGACTTTTCTTGTTCCCCTTCTCACTCTTTTGACACATGCTCCTAAGCAAAACCTTTGAAGCAGGGAGCTAACACTGAACATGGAGCTCAATGGCACAATCTTCCTGTCCATAGTATAAGGCATATCCTTCCTTTTACTCAATTGTCCAATGGTACACTATCATTTTATTTAACAACAGCATTCACAGAATTGTAGAGTTGGAAGGGACCCCAAGGGCCATCAAATTCAGCACCCTGCAATGGTTCACAGCCGGACGCACTGACCCACTGCACAACAGAGGTGCCTCCTTTAACCATAACATGGTTGTTATGAGGACAAAATGGGTGGTAGTAGAGGCAGGTACCCTGCTTTATGAGAAAGAGTGGAGTATAAAAGTAGCAAATTAAGGGTGCAGCATAAAGGGAGTCTGTTTCACTGTTGAACTGTTCTTACGGTCAAAGTTCTTCCCGATGTTTAATCAGAATCTCTTTTCTTGTAACTTGAAGCCATTGGTTTGTGTCCTACCATTCATCCACATGTAGGACATACATAAAGCGGTGTGTGAGCAACACTGTTGCCTGTTGTCTGACAGTTCAGTGCGAGAGCACTTTCTAGTAATTATGAGCAGGCAAAAGAATGTGGAGTGTGAATACCAGCAGCGTTGATGTTCATCGCCAGCTATTTTGATTTTCAAAGTTTTGGATTGTATGAATGGAGGATAATGCTTTTCACTGGCTTTATGCGGAAGCCCTTTGCTCTCAAGATCCATTTGGAGAAGAGAGGGCCAGAGGGTTATTTTGTCCTTGTAACAGTCCATTTGAAGTGGATTACGTACGTTACAAATGGATTATTACAGGTTGCACGGCTCGTACAGGAATGTGGGAAAGCATGCAGACGTAAGCAATTTCAAAACAGCGCCCCAAAATTCAAGTCAGCTCTGGAAATTAAGCAGTAGAGGGGTCATATCTCATGTGCTTTCCATGTGGAAGGGCCTAAGCTGAATCCCCAACATCTTTAGCTAAAAGGGTCAGGTACCAGCTGAGGTGAATCTAAGGCTGACTGGAATACTACTGCCAATCAGAGTAGACAATGCTGGGATGCATAGACAGATGGCATAACCCAGTACAGTCATACCTCGGGTTACAGATGCTTCAGGTTGTGTGTTTTCGGGTTGCGCACCGCACCGAACCTAGAAGTACCAGAATGGGTTACTTCTGGGTTTCAGCGCTCGTGCATGCACAGAAGCACTAAATTGTGCTTTGGCCATGTGCAGAAGCGCCGAATCATGACCCATGTATGTGCAGACATGGCGCTGTGGGTTGCGAATGTGCCTCCCGCATGGATCACGTTCGCAACCCGAGCGTCCACTGTGTAAGACATGTATTCACCAGTTGGAAACAGTGGGAGAACTCCAGGCTGATACTGGTAAAATGCGCAGGGCCATATGATTCTCAGATGCGCAGAGGCATGTTATCTTAGCACTGCTCCTCCTGCATAACAAACAGCACTGTCTAATTTTAAAAAGCACACCCTCGTATTATTCTGCTCTCAAAAGCCCATCATATGAGTTGTCAACAGCTCAGAGAGAAAATAAGAAAAGCACTTGAAAAGTTGGAAGGTACAAAGGCAGAAATGAAGGGAGGTTCTATACCCGCTCATGTCCTCCATTTGCCCTGACTGGGGCAGTTCTATGTTGAAAAGCACGTGGAGCAACAGTCGCTGCATCAAATTCAGCCCTGGCATCTAATTAAATACAGCCCTTGTCACCAAGAAAGCAAAAAGAAAAGCAGAAAACAGAAAGAGGACAAGAATCCTGAGGAAATCAGACCACAGGCTTATCTAGCACAGCATTCTGTTCTCTCAGTGGCTAACCAGACAGCTACAGAAAGCCCACAAAGCAGGGCATGTGGGCAATAGTATTCTTCTGCTGTTCTTCCCTAGCAATTGGTATTTAGAGGCATAATGTTTCTGAGTAGGCATCACTAGGCATGATGTTGGGAAGCGTTCATCCTCTAGCCCAGCTCAAGGCTAGCCAGAAGTTTCTTGATACCCTAGAGCAGTCAGAGTAAGAGCAATCTCATGTGAATCAACAGTTACCTTCAGAACTCTCTAAGATGTCCCAGAAAATCCTGGGGGTGCACTCTGTATTTATGCAGCAAGAAAGACACATTGGAAGTCACCAGAGTATATGAGTTCCTAAATCCCTACTTTGATTTTGCTTCGGAATAATAAGCTAAGCACCATTTGAAGTGTGCTACCAAAGGCATCCATCTAGTGTGTTTACGTAGTACACATTTTATATGCAACTGTTTCATTAGGGATAGATTCAAGCAACTAGTTTCTTCTGTTAACACACACTAGCTACTTGCACAGAAATAAGTAACCGGGAATCTGCCATGTAGCTAGCTCTGTATATTTTGGAAGCTTCGAAAACCCTGATTTCCCCAAAATGCCAATACTTGGGTACTGAAATGCAGGAGTTGCCACACTGTATTTTTTATTGGGGGGGGGGGAGATGTCTGGCTGAATCTGTAGGCTGTTTCTGAGAAGTGATTTATCAGTACAACCTCTCCACACCTCAACTGAAATATTACCCTGTTTTGCGCATATATATGCACAAACACACACCACATCAACTTAGCCTACTTTTGAGAAAAAAGTCTAAGCTAAAAAAGCCTAAGCTATTTATAAAGTACTTTGTGACAAGTTCAGCTGTGGCAGAAAACATACTTAGGAAGCCCACAAATTGACAAAATTACATTCTCCATTTAGTTTTTAAAGAGACAATAAGTACTTCAAGATCAATTTATTCACAGTCTAATGTTATCTGACGAATTACAGCTTTTAGGATGATTTAACAAGTGCTATATGGATCCCCCCCCCCACCAGTTGGGAAAAAACCCCCACTTCTTTGCATAGTTTTTTTGTTTTGTTTTTGATGAAATAGGAATCAAAAGCAGGACTTACATGTAACTTTCCCAGGATCTGTGCTGGCTAATATTCTCACGAAACAGGGAAGTGGACAAATGGAGAGATTAGTAGGTTACAGCAATCCATTAAGATAAGAACGCCTGAAGATTCACAGGGCAAGCTTCTGGCAGCTCAGCTTCTCTGGTGGCAACCTAAACATAATGAAACATCAGGGCACATTTGAGAAAACAGGTTTGCATTGGCACAAGCATCCCCTTTCCCCTACAAAATTTTATAATCTCATAATGAATTAAAAGCTATACATTGAGCTTCTGTTCTTCAGTGGCATTAAAGAAATGAGTCAATCAATAAGCATTCTCAGGATGTTCTGATAATGAGCAAAGCCAGAGTCTCTCTCTCTCACACACACAAATCCACAAAAATTACTAGCCCAGCTAACATTTCTTTAAAAATTTGCTTGTCTAGTTATACCTACCTGTGTTAGTCATTTGTGGCCTACATAAATGTTTCAGTAGCTTAGCTCTGGAAGATTCCAAATGCTGTTCTGTACAGGCACATAACCTGTCTGTGATGCACCACAGAAAACCACAAAGAAGAAATTACTTTCTGTAAGCATGGAACATAGTGCCTTGTACACTGGGTCATCTACTATTGTCTGCCAATCTATAAAGTAAGGTGGGGCAGAGAGCCTGCATAAATCATTCTCAATAAATACAGAACTCAAGTTCTACCTGGATGGTAAAAATCTTAAATAATTTGTAGAGAAAGATGAAAAGCACATATCAACAAGTCCATGTGTAGCAAAAGTAGTAGTGTGTGCGTTTGTCATAACAGAGCCCCATTTGATTTTTCCAGTCAAATTACAATTGTTCTGGGAGGAAGGTTGGAATGGAGGTGGGAGAAACTTGAGACATGATGGGAAAGTCTGTGGCCTAGTACAGATGTCTCTGCTGTTTCACTCCAGGCTTTATGTGAAAGCTAACACAAAAACATAAGAGCAGCCCTGCTGAATCAGGCCAATGGCCCATCTAGTCCAGCATTCTGTTCTCACGGTAGCTGCCTGGAGGCTTGTAGGCAACCCACAAGCAAGATTCAAGCACAAGGATTCAGGGAAGAAGATTCTAGCCAAGGCTTCTTTCTGGCATGCCAGATATCTATATGTACACACCTTTTTCTTTTTCAGTGCGTGGCCATTTCATAGCACGGGACAGTCTTGACGTGGCAGAGCCCAAACATAACTTTGCCACCTCAGTGAGAACCAGGTCCACCCTGTTCTTGGAAGGTGTGATTGATGTTCACTGCTGTAGAAGCCTGGGACTGCATCCCACACATTTCATTCCGTTTCTGCAAATGTCTCACTCTCTATTTCTCTCCCTGTGTTCCCCAGATATCCTTACACTATACTGAGTGAGCCAGAGCATATTAAGTTTAACACATGACCTATAAAATGAAAGCAGGAATTTCTCTGCTCAGGGGTCAGGCTAGGGTAAGTTGTAATCTAACCTTGTCCTAATGCTTTGCTAAACATCTGTGTCTAGTCTTAACTCCATCCCATGCTTCTGTTTTATACAGCTATTCTTATTCTGAAATGTGGGAATGACTAATAGAAATAATTTCGTTACACACACCAAAAACACACACCAAAAAACAGGCACAAGGAGAACATACTCCCATTGATCAAGATTTGATGTAAAACACCTCCACCCAAATATATATGAATCCTTTTCCTGCATTGGCTTCACACTCCAAGCCACACAAACAAGGTTGGTACAACAGAATGCAGCTATATGCTCATGGAGGTAGTTGTAGATGTAGATCATAGGTCAACAAAACTGAGTATCGAGAATAGGCTTCCCACAAATCTCTAGAAAGCAATGCTCATCTATCTACCAATGTCTGCTGCTCCAAATGAGTTTGGTTTGGCAGAAACATTGTTTAAGATGTGTGTTCTGCCTTGAGGCTATTCTGCCACAGCTGGAGGCTACTTGTTTGGGAAAATAATCTGGAAGAATGAAATTGCTGAAGAGGAGTGGGACAGGGTGGAAGAAAAAGCATTATCTTCCACCAGAACAGGCTTCTAATTCTGCCCCCTTCTTCCTTGAACAACCCATCACTTGCTGATTAGACCTGTTCCAGAAACTACCATGACTTCTGAAAGTTATGCACTAAACCAGCAATACTGATCGCTTCAAATGTTGCAAGATCACCATGGTATGGACTGTGATTTCTGTTTCAGCCTGAATGAACTCAAGCAGAAATTAGAATTAATGAAGTGGAAATGAGACACTTTAAAAACAAAACACAATAAAGCAGAAGATGGCATAAGTAGAGAGCGTCCTTTCAAGCAGCAATGCATATTTATATAGGGCACTCCAAGTGCTCAGAGCATCTCACATATATCATCTTAAGATGCTTCACAACATCCCTTTAAGACAAAGCAAGGATTACTGTTCCTATATTTTAAATAATGCTGGTTTGCAACAATACACATGACTTGGCTTGTAAAATGCAGTGTATGTTGGGCTGACCTTAAAAACCACAAAGGAACTTCAACTAGCTCAAAAATGCAGCAATTCAGCTTCTACCTGGAGCTCTCCACAAAGCCTCCAAACCACCAAATTCTTTCTGAACTTCACTGCTATCAATTTATGCTAAGGACATGGTTCTGGCTTTAAAGTCCTGCAAGCCTGAGCGCGGACTACTACAGGAAGTTCCCTAAAATCAAGGGGAAAGACACTGCCTCAATTGCTACAACTATGATGTAATGGACAGATTCTCTGTCTTCCTCCTTACTGGTGAAGTAGGACCACTGAGATATACCACACCCATGTAATTTTCCCTCTAGTAGCAACATCACTATGCTTTTATGACCTTATTCTGAACACACAGAAATTCAAACAGGTATCTTAAGGTGGGGAAAGGCTGTAAAAATCCCTGAGTTTCTCAGACGAAGGTCCCTGACTGAACATATGTAGAATGAACACACACGCGCACACGCACACACACAGTGTGTCCAAGAGTTCACTTAGCTCATGTGACCATATAAAAAAGCTCAGCCCTAGCTGGAACTGCTTACAGACACATCGGGGGAAGGCTTAGCAAGTATATAATAGGACCCTGCTTAGTTTTTAGTTTAACTGGATCAGGTCACTTCCCTAAACTTAGTCAAAACAAGCTGTGAACGTTTGAATTCCTTTCTGCATCAAACAGCATTTGAGGAAATGTTTGGCACATTCTATGCTTAACCTCATTTTGAGGAATAGCAGGCCTGGAAATTTTGAAGCCAAAAAGTTCTTTTTCCTGGACTGAAGGTAGAAATGGAAGCGCCAAAACAAAAAACAACAACTTTTTTTGGGGGGGGGGAGGGCAACTTGATACCTTTAAAATTCATGGCAGCCCAGCAGAAGACAACTGAATAGTTAACCCAGAATTTCAACTGCCCCGCCCACGGATAAAGGTGTCCGGGTATTTCAAAATGCACAGGCTTTGCCTGAGACCCTGGAGAGCTCCTGCCAGTCAGAGCGGGCAACACTGGGCTGACCTGATATAAGTCAGCTTCCTATGTTCCTGTATCGCTATATTTGAGGAACTGGTCACAGTTTGCTAGCAGAATACATGCTTTGCATGTAGAAGATCCCAGGTATCTTTAGTCAAAAGGATCATCTCGTTCAACCTCCTGCAATGCAGGAATATTTCACTCCAAGTGGGGCTCGAACCCATGACCATGAAATGAAGAGTCTCATGCTCTACCAACTGACCTATACCTCAAAAACTATAAGGCATAATATTTTTTTTATTCACACCAGTGACTTTGATATGTGAGATAATCCAATGCAGCAATTTTAATCAAAATCTAAGATGTAGTACCTATCACCCCCTTTTTAATGTGGTGATCTGTCGAGGAACAAACCCACTGAAGAAGATAACAGTGGTTACCCAAACTTTGTTGCTGGATGCAAAGGGGGCCACAGTTCAAGCTTCAGGGCCCCCAAAATGCAGGTCCGCAACTGCCAACAACTACTTGGAATTCCAAGTTAATTGAAGCAATAAACTATTTACATTTTATCTAGATAGAAATGTTCAAAATTAAGGGGTATGGGGCAGCTGTGAGTGAAGACATGAATCACCCTATTGGCTTTGCTTTCGCTAATGGCGCCTCCCGCTGCACACGTGCCTCTGGCGTGAGACTTCCACTCGCATCCTGGGGCAAAGTTCGCAACCAGGAGCAACTACTTCCAGGTTAGCGGAACTCATAACCTGAAGCATGCATAACCAGAAGCGTTCGTAACCAGAGGTACCACTGTATCCATGTATACCAGAAGAATGTGGGTCAGGCCAAGAGTGCCATAAAACTGGAGCTCTGCCCTTAGGTAGCATAGGATGCATGGAAAGTCTTGTTGACAGAAGGTGCACAGCAGCAGTTTCTACTGAAAGTTGGACTGCGCTTGCACAAGACACAGCAGCGGGGAAACCTGCCTAAATTTGCATAGTAAGGGCTGGTGCTCAACGCATGGCTGTACCTCTGTAAGAAACCTTTCTCTGCTCCCTCCCTTCTAATCTTCCCACTCCCATGTATATTACTTCTTAATTGTTTTTGAAACACAGGCCCTCCCTAGAGTCGTGGGAGCATGGAATGTGGTTTGATACTTGTGTCTGTGCTTGGCTTGGCTTAGCTTGCACAGGGAAATAGCATACCTAAGCAAAGGGGCGGGGAAACACACCTAGAGACCAAAATCAAATCCATAGATTCCAACACTACTAGAAGAAATTTGCATATTTCATTTTAAAAACACATTGCCCTGTTTAATTCATTGCAATTTCATACACTTAATTCAAGTGTAATGCCCTGGTTTTCCCCTTCCCTTTCCAGAAATAAACATCCCTTTTACACAAAGACGTGCTGCCTCAGGAGTAGAGAAGTGTTGGAAACTGAGATGTGAAAGCTAAGAGCTAAACAGCACCTTAAACCTAGATTATGGGTGCTACGGAATGTGTAGGCACGCTTTTTATAACAAGAATACAAAGCTGAAAATGAATGAACTGCAGCTAAAATATTATGCTCATTTTCCACATGTTCTAGTCCTTCCCTTGCCCACCCCCCTAATATTCTTAAGAAGGTCTCTTCTGCAGTCTTCAGAGAGTACCTGGAAGTGAGGAAGCAGAACAAGGTCCTCCTTTCCTTCCACTCTGCAGTTTTAATCTGAAATCTTAGGTGCAGTACTACGCCCAGAGCTCATAAACTGCTCGCCGTAATGAAATTCCCTGTCACAAAATGCACCTAGAACAATGGGACTTTCTAACACTGGAGCAGAGACATTCTTTACAAGAGATAAGAAGATATACTGAAGTCAAGTTTCTCACTCGTGTGTCTATAAAAATCTGCAAGATACTATTTAGGACTTGTCTATATGGCAATTTACTGAATCCTATACCTGCACAACATGGATCCAAGGGCTTGTAGAGGGCCCTTCTAAAGGCAAAGGGACCCCTGACCATTAGGTTCCGTCGTGACCGACTCTGGGGTTGCGGCACTCATCTCGCTTTATTGGCCAAGGGAGCCAGTGTACAGCTTCCGGGTCATGTGGCCAGCATGACTAAGCCGCTTCTGGCGAACCAGAGCAGCGCATGAAAACGCCGTTTACCTTCCCGCCGGAGCGGTACCTATTTATCTACTTGCACTTTGACGTGCTTTCGAACTGATAGGTTGGCAGGAGCAGGGACCGAGCAATGGGAGCTCACCCCGTTGTGGGGATTCGAACTGCCGACCTTCTGATCAGCAAGTCCTAGGCTCTGTGGTTTAACCTACAGCACCACCCGCGTCCCGCAGAGGGCCCCTCTAACTCCTTATAAATTAGGCCTTTGTGCTAAAATAGCTATACTTGGGTTTTATTCATTCATCCTTTGTGTAAGCGTTTCATAGAATCAGATAATTTTAGAGTTGGAAGGAACAAGGGGTCATCTAGTCCAACCACCTGCAATGCAGGAATTGTTTTGCCCAAAGTGAGGCTCAAACCCACAACCCTGAGATTAAGAGTCTCACCTGCATTTTGTCATATATCAACCTTAAACCATCACCACCATCTTTATTAATTGTCTTTCACATAAGCTACATACAAACAACTAAAAATAGGTTAGAAAACAACTAAAGATAGATTTAAATAATAACAAATACCTAAAGCACAGACCTTTAAAAGGAAACAAAAACAGCCAACTGGAAAAGTTTCTCAAAACAAAAATGTCCTCAGTTGTTTCCATGAAGCACAAACAGTGGGTGCCTGTTGTATTTGCCATATTGCTTTATCACTGCTGTGTTTGCCACCCTTTTCGAGGAAGGGCAAGATACAAATTTAAATAATAATATGAAAGAGGGAAAGCAGTTTCTCACGTAACCCAGTCCCAAGCTTTATACATTCTTTTACATTAGGAACAAGCAACATTGCTGCAATGTTTCCCCTCCAGCTACACAGAAGAGTGGCATGGCTCACTGATGCAAGCAGCCACTTAGGTGCTAGGTGGGACAGGCAAAAGCAATAAAAGAATGGGGGGGGGGTCACACAGAGGGTCCAGGTATGCCAACCATGGCCAAACGCATGTTTAGGATTGCCAACACCATGCATTATTTGTTAGGTGTTAGATATGTTAGGTGTCATTTGTTAGTGGTAACATTTGCTTCTCCTCCAGATGCGATAGGTAAAAGCTTTGCAAATACTATTTACACTAGTAGCTCTGCTGGTGAATACAGGGATCCTGAGATTGAGTTAGCTGAGATGTTGCAGGCCTCCTGCAGGCTAAAGCTAAATCAAATTCAGGCTTAGCACAGAAAAATCGCAATAGTACACACAAGCCTTATGCTCCAATCCTCGGAGTGTTTGGTTGGCTCAGGTTTGAGCAGGTGGAGTACCTTAAGGACGGGACTGTTAAGTCACTGAATTCAATGCCATGAATGCAAAGCACCTATTTAAAACAACAACAATTATATGACCTCAAATGTAGTAACATCCTGTCTTTGCCAATACTTCCAACAAGTCCCATCAAATGCCGTAACTGAATCAGACAGCACTACAGGCAGTGAAATCATTCACTAGGAATTTGTTCTCCAATCCAAAAATTAGATGTGCCAGACAGTTCCAACTTCAGTTTCCTTCCTCCCTCCCCGCCCCCCTCCCCATAATTGCAGCAGGACTGGATGGGTTTTACTAAGAGGAATCTATGAGACTGCTGACGTCCAGTGCATTTTAGACTACCAATGAACGAGCAATAATAAATATAATGCACTTGTTTTTTCAAAGTTGTGATTTGTTTCTGTCTGTCATTCAGAAACATATTTTGCATCTCGGCTTCTGACTCACCAATTTAACATACACCCTGACTGAAATGACTAATAAAGGAAACTCAGCAAGTGCTACAGTTTGACTCAGTTGTTTCTTTAACAAATGAAAATATAGATACAAATTTCCCCAGTTATAATTGTAAAGGGAAAGATCTATACGTCATCTACTTCATCCTATTAGCTGGACTACTTTTATTACATAGATCCAAAGCAGTCTTCTGCCCAAGCTTATTACTGCTTTTCTGACTGAGCAGTGATGTAGAACACAAATCTGACTTCAACTATAAAGCAAAAACTATTCCTAAAAAGAACCTAACATGAAACCGAAACTCGGAAACTGCCATAGCATTGAATGCTTGAGTCATCAATTACTTTTCTCTATTAATAACCAATACTGACTCAATTTGGGGTTTTGTTTATTTCTTTTATTTACCTTCTGCTGACGTTTTAAAAACTCGTGGATAAACAAAACCATATAATTCCACACGTGCTCCCAAATCTGTTTGATTGAAGAAAACATACCTCAGAGTCAGATTTTGCTTATGCATTGACATTGTGAATCATACTTTAATACAAGAGAGAGGGGGGGAGAGAGAGAATATGAATGATGGCAATTGTGACAGAGACTATCTCTAGAATTGGATACCAAGTCCAAGTTTGGCTTTCTGGTGTAAGAGAGAGAGAGAGAGAGAGAGAGAGAGAGAGAGAGAGATATTACTATATTCCTTCACAAGTTTCCATCAAAATGAATATTTAGTCTTTAAAGTCCCACACTAAAGTCTCTTTCTGACAAGAATGAAAAATTCAGAGAAATCTTTTAGGAGGTAGTGACTGATTTCCACCCCAATGTTAAACAGGAGCACATGTACTGTATTTTATAAAAAAAAAAAGAAGTCACTCAGCTTCAAGTGCGCTGTATGAAAAATGCTTTACACCAACTAGGAAATATGTAGCACTACAGACATGTGTGTTGAGGTCAGAACTGGTGACCAATCTTTCCTAAACGACAGCGTACCTGTACCTGTTTTGTTCCCTGAAACAGGTGGCAACAGGGAAGGTTGGCTGCATGATAGAGCCCGTTCTTAATAGACACACACACGGGGGGGGGGCTTAACATATCTGGCAAGCATCCCATTTGATCATTCTAGAATCAGTTCCTGAACCCTCTGCAACTTGAAGGAGTTCCATGTGGTTCTCTGGCAGACACACAGCATGTGGAAATTTCTTGATGGTAGAAAGTTTAAGCTCCATTGCTTTGGCAGTTCAAATAAATCCAACACAGTAACAATTAACTCATGTGATGCCTATGATCAAGGTGGTGGGATTATTATCAGTGGTGGTCAGTAAGGTGGTGTTGCTCACCTTGTCTCCCAACACCACGTGTCCCTGCTGGTTACCAAGAAAGAGAGGTGATGGGGAGCTTGGCTTGGGAGAAGTACTGGATTGACTCTGCTAATCCAGAGGAGCACTGGATTGACTCTGCTAAGCCTGCGCTACGCCAAGCTTCCCACTGGTTTGCTTCTCCCCCTCTCAGTAACTGGCAGCAACACGCAGTGCTAAGGAGCCAAGTGAGCAATACTCGCAATGCTTGCAGCACCAACCTCTAATGGTTTTCATCAACACACTTTTGTGCTCGAGTCTCAATCTATATCCAAATGCAGGTTCCTTCATTGGATCAGGATGTATTGATGTCATAGCAGAGGGGATAGCTTGAGATGATGTTTGGTGAGAGAAAGGAACAGCAGATGGATTGGAAAGAGGGTTGTCGTTCCAGTTGTGTTTGCTACAGCTTTGAGAACATTGAGGGAAAGAACTGCAACAAAGCATTGGAAGAACAACGCAAGTAGACTGACCTAGAGGAGCGTGCGGAATAGGCACACATTTAAGGAGCTGCTTGTGAAGAAAGAAGAGAATTTTTGATTTTTACTCTTCCCTTGGTTTTTATGCACCCTTAATGCAAAGGAGGCAACTTCTTGGCTGGCGTTTGGAAGTCTTTCAGGTATCCAGCTAATTAACTGTGGTGATGAAATGATTGGACTGAAAGCCCTGGATTGATATTGCCTGCAATTAATTTTAAATTACAGTTTTGAGATGCGGTGTGTTCATGAGTATAAGGTTTTTGGCACCTGACTAGGCTATAGCATTTGCTTAAATTAAGAAACTGATATCTGACTCAATATTTCCTGACACGGATTCCTGTGTGAGAAGTCAAAGAAATAACAGAGATTTAATGAAAACATAAATAGTACCTGCAGCCTCCCAAACTCTGCATATATTTTCTCTAGTATGACATACTACTCACATAGCATTATTAGATACAATTTCACTTATAACTGAGGGGGAATCAGTTTTAAAAAGCAGGCAATGGACTTCAGATAGAAGGCTGAATTGTATGGCGGTGATATGGTGACCTGTTCCTTTACAGCTAGCTCCTCTTAACTGGAACAGCAACACAAATCCATTTTTTCCCTGATTTTTTTTCTTTAACACAGCCAAAAACCTCCAGAATTCTTCAAAATATACTTACTCTGAGAGAGATTAGTTGTTCATGTGTGAAGTCAGAAATGTGGTTCCCACTCATGGTGAGAGAGAGCCATGATAACTAATGACTTGCGGTGGGATGTCATAAACTCCAGAAATCTTCCTTTAAATGTTTCAATTGAAGCAGAGCAATTTTTTTGTAAATTGCAAACTGGTTCAAAAAAAAACAACAACTGCAGAGATGGGGGAAAGTTGGAAGAGGGCAGGATTATAAAAAGCCAATCATAATTAAGGGGAAAGCGCAAAACACACACACACAGGTCAGCTGAGAATGCAACATTGCAGGCTTCTGATGAACCTTGGTCAAAAATAAGGTGGAACTTGAGCATAGTTTGAAAGCTGCAGACAGCATGAATCTTTCTGAAGGGCACATTTTGTGCACCAATGGGTAGCATTCAAACTATATCTAAATATTCTGCCATTGTTCAATAGTAGAGCAAAGAAGCAAAATGTATACCAAATGTAGTTCATTTTGCAACATCTTTTAAAAGGAGAAGAACAAAGACAGAAGAGAATTTGACAAGAGCAAGAGAAAAAAACTAGTGAGCTAACTTAAAAAGAAAAATGGTACTATTCAATTTACAAAGGGACAGAAATAAGCAAAAGATTGCTTTACTGAACCACTGAAAAAAAGGACAGAAATTTAGCTTCTAATATTTGAAAGAACGCTGTCTTCATAAAGCAGGTGCTTGATGACTTTTGAAATCTGTTCTCCGGGTCTCTTATTTGTTTGGTCAGTGTGAACCAGTGTGGTGTACTTGTTAGGCTGTTGTACTGGGTCCTGGGAGACAAGAGTGAACTTGGGCCAGTCACTATGAGCCTCCATTCCTGGTTGAAAAGGAAGCAAATGATAATTTGCCAAAGACGCTGCAAATAATATTGGTTAACAACTCCTATTACTCCAGCCATGATGCCTGGGGCTGATGGAAGTTGTAAGTCAGCCACTTCTTGGAAGGCCACAAATTTGCCATTCTGGAGTAGACTATAGTGGCATGGATGAACTAATGGCTTCTGCTAGTTAAGAGCTGGAGGGAGGAGCCTGATCAAGTTTTTTAAAACTCCTATGTTCTTTTGGTCCCTACTTGATCAAAGTGACGAAATCTATTTTTGGTGCTGTACAAACTTACTGTATATATATGAAAATGTGAAATGTTCTGTGGTGAAGCTTATTCAGACATGAACTGAATCCATATAATAGAGATCCATCATAACTAGATGTAGCTAATTGTAGTCATAGCAATTTTTCCAGAGACTTCTTGTTAAGAAATGCTGGTCGCAATGCTAGAGCCTGAGGTTTAGAAAAGCACCTTTCAATGACATTCAATTATTCATTCCCACTAACATTCCGGCACAAGTGGTCACATGTTAATACCAATTTTACCTGCAAATAGAGCTGGATCAAGGCAAAAATCCTTTAAGTTACAACTTAAAAACAACAACCCCAAGAATGTTTGGGAGTGATTAGAAACACAAAGACTACTCTATCTGCAAGGGCTGTTGGAACGGAAATCTGTAATTCTTCAACTTGGCTCAGAATTACAGTTTATCTTTACAGCTCATTAAATGAAAAACAAAATGGGACCTGCTCAGGAATGCAGAGAAAACCATATCCAAGAAAAAGAAATTATATTAATTCAAACGTACCCGTGTGTCTCACACATGGTATTATGACTGCGGAATAATAAAGGACATATGTATGCAAGTTGCCCTTTGTGTAATATTAGATTTTCTAGGAAACATATGCAGTAAGGCTGCCATCCTGTACAAATTTACCTGGGAATAAGGCCCATTTAGCATATTTGGATTTACGTGAAAACTTGAATAGGTTTGCGTGGCTGCAAATGTTGCAGATTTTGAAGACTGCATATAAACCTGGCAGCATTGGACTTGCCCATTAGATGATGATGATGTAGTGATAATAAAATCACTGTATCTATTTAACACTGCATCTGCATGTCTCTTTAAACAAAGTGTTTCATGAGACAACTGTAAGAAGCTTTTTGCTTAAACAAGCAAGTAGATTTTTTAAAAAGGTAGAATCTCTCTTTATCAGGCTGCTTTTCCAACTCAGCTTGCAGCAGCCATTAATTACTTCAGGACTGTAACAAGTCTGCTGAGAAGCCAGGCTTCTCCTTCCATCAGTTGTCACATAACAGCAGCCAGTTTATCAGGCTATAGTAAACGATGGGGAGAGAAGCGATGCAGGACAACTCTCTAGGAGTGTCTCAAAGACCAGCAAATTTGATTTCTTCACCCCAGCTGGTAATTACAAGAGCTTGCAACTGGGAACTTGTATGTGTTTGTTTATGTCCTCCCCACACCTCAAATCCATTTTATTTTAGTGCTATGTCTCTTTATACTGTTTCCTGAGACCGATGGAATGCTGCCACAACAACAAGAGTAGGGACTGCCATGTTGTTGATCTGAAAGATGCCCAGGGAGACTTTTTGGGATGAAGAGCAGGATAAACATTTTTTTTTAAAAAAAACTTTTTTAAAAAATGGAGACTACAGATATTCTGTAAACAGCTCGCTGCAGTGGTACCTCAGGTTACAGACGCTTCAGGTTACAGACGCTTCAGGTTATAGACTCTGCTAACCTAGAAATAGTACCTCAGGTTAAGAACTTTGCTTCAGGATGAGAACAGAAATCGCGTGGTGGTGGCGCGGCGGCAGCGGGAGGCCCCATTAGCTAAAGTGGCACCTCAGGTTAAGAACGGTTTCAGGTTAAGAACGGACCTCCAGAACAAATTAAGTTCTTAACCCGAGATACCACTGTACTTTGGAGTTAGGTATAACAGAATACTGAAATAAAACATCTATTTGTTTTTTTAATGGAACAGATTTATCCCACCCTTCCTTCAAGTAGTGATGGGCAGCCATATATGATTTTCCCCTCTCAAAAACCCCACAAGGCAGATTAGGCTGTGAACAGCAAATGTTTCAGCTCACATACATCAAGAAACTGTAATTTACACTCACGTATTCTAGTCCACTACTACTAAACCAAGTTTTAAAACCCAAAGAAAGAAAGAAAGAAAGAAAGAAAGAAAGAAAGAAAGACAGACAGACTAAGGATACTCCTTTTTAGACAAGTCTACTACTGAATTATTGGGAAAGCTGATCTAAGCATATCACAGGTGCTCTTCTCTCTTTGGGTTGCCAGTATAGTGATGTCTACTCCACACATTGCTTAAATAATGGTCTATACATGGTGACATTCTGTCACAGTTAATAGGAATTACTCTTTGTGCAATTTTCCCACCTACTTCATGTTCTGACTCTCCACACACAAGCCGCCAACATTACCGGGCCAGACTGAAGTGGAATCTGTACGTTAGATGGAAGAATCATGTAAAGAAGTGTTACATGTTATGGTGATGGCAAGGATATGTCATCATGTGTAGGCTGTTTCAAGCAGCTGCCTCCACGGGCTAAATATAAAGTCTAGTCTGGTTGTCAGGTCAGGCAGACCACACAGTTAAATATAATCATGCAGTGCAAAACACTTTTATTTTGTTTTCTACTTTCTCACTCCCCAAATGACAGTGACAACTGGGAGCAGAGCAGAGCAGAAGCTTAAGGCACTAGCTGAGCAGTGCTTATCTTCTCTTTCTCTCTCTCTCTCTCTCTCTCTCTGTGTGTGTGTTCAGAGTTATTAATGACTTGCAATCCGCATACAACATGCACATCAGCACATGCCCATCTCCTGACCATTCATAGCAATAACTACAGGATAAGATTAGGTTCTATATAATCCAATTCTGGTTGTTCTTCAGGGCAGGGGTGAGGGTGGGGTGGCATTCCTGCAAGGAAACAGGAATTTCAATTTTATTCAGTCATTCTACCACTATGAAGAAATGTAGCATTGCTACAATTTTATTATTTCAAAAGGTTCAATGCAAGCCTTGCATGCTGCATACAGTCTCCCAACATCAACAGATTAAGCCTTGTTGCAAGACATTTGCTTCTGGGGACAAGGAGGAGTGATGAAAGGGGACTCCACGGTGACAGTTTGTGGTTCCTGCTGTGGCAATTGGGGGAAAAAATTAAATAAGTCAGGGAAATACAGGATATAATGTGTTTACATTTGTCAAGACAAGTTTCCTGGAGACAGTGAGGTTTACTGCTGCTGAGCTGTCAGTTGCACTATTAAACTGCTGCCTCATTCTATTGGGAGGTCACTGACTGACCTACATTTCTGAGCGTACGATTCATTTGCGAGTTCTGTAAACACTCTCCCTCCCTTTAAAGGGCTACTCAGTGACACACATACACTTTCAATCAACAAGATCTTCTAGATTCCGCACTGTGCTGCAGTTTGGCCTTTTCAGCCTCAAATAAATTTTGTAAATCATTAAAGTTATGTACAATCACACTTGCTGCTAGTCTCAATGTCTCACAAAAAGTTCGCTGGCATCGCTTTAACTGCCGCTGTACACAGCAAAGACTATTCATTTCCTAGGGAACACCCAACTCAAAACATAATAGTACTTATTTCCCCCGCCCCAACAAAAAGTGAGTGATTAATATCACTAGGATGTACAATTAAGAAAACGTACTGACGAAAAACCTGCCTTGTTATAATATTCTCTTTCAAGTCTTGGCAAAGGGGTGCAGGATTTTAGATTGCACGCTAAACCTCCCCTATTTCTTTCTTTCACCCAACACTTTCAGGCTGTATCAGAGGATTACCCCAAAAAAATCCCCATGTTATGCAAGGCACTTGTGGGACGGTAAAAGGCAAACTCTTGGAAATGGGCAGCTCAGACACCTTACTGCACTCCATAGAATCTCTACTCCTGACCTGTTTTGTTGGCTTCTTTTGTTTGCAGACTATAAAAACACACACACAACCACCCAACATATTTTTCTGAGAACAGATACTAATGAGGGCACATGACACACCTTTCCACAATACTCAGAATGCACAAGCAGGAACCACTTGTTTGAAAACACCCCCACAAATTCTTTCTCCACGTGGACAGCTAGAAGTCTTTTCATTGATATCTAAGCTTTTCGCAACCCGGGAGAGCATGACATGAGGCATTGGCAAAGGCTTTTCCGCAACTGATCCACTTTCTTTCAGGACACACACATTATTGAGAAACACAATGCACATCCCTTTATTTCCACAGGAACTACTTTCTCCTTGCAGACTCTCCAGCTGCGAATATGAGATATTATAACCTGCCAATCCTACTTCCCACAATTTCCCGAAGAATAAATATTTGTGGATGGTGAGAACTTTTAAGAAAAAGGTTCAGCCCAAGAATTTATTTTCATAAGTGCGGTAAGATTTCATGATTTCTGTGGTAATTTTACTCCCACGCTAATATTTACATATACTGGAAGCTGCAATTATCCAAGTGCCTGGGCTTCTGGAACAGGTGCCTTTTCAGTGCAGCATATTCCCAGGGCAAATATTGTGTGGAGGCTGAACACACTTCCAGCTTCCTGTGCAAAGCTAAGGACAAACTTGTCAAAGTGGTAAATGAACAAATACAATCTATGCATATATATATATATATATATATATATATATATATAAAACTGTCATCAGTAAATACTGGGGAACTTGAGCTGGATCCCCAGCCTGGATACATGGCATGTGAAGGAGTTTAACAACACCCACACCCACATTTTCTTGACAAAAATATGCCCTCCCATGGAACCAGCTATTTGCTGAAACAGGGAAATTAGCCAAAAAAGACTACCAGGTGGCCAGGCCATAGCCTAAGAAACACATAGGTGGACACACACAAGTGACAATGCTACAAAGCACACTGCAAAGAGGTTGCGCCGACTGAACTGTATCCTAGGTTTCATTGACATTGATACCTCACAGACCACAAAAGTATAGGAGAAGGTCCATTATGGGAAACATCACAGACCACTAGGTTACTTGGCACAACTTGCTTTTATTTAAGCTACTGACAAAGCCGTTATGTTTCAAGTTGTTTGAGACAAGGAATTCCTCTTATCAAGTTTTCCCACACCACAATTTCCCAAACTTGAGTCTCCAGCTGTTTTTGGACTACAACTCCCATCACCCTTAGCTAGCAGGACCAGTAGTCAGGGATGATGGGAATTGTACTCTGAAAACAGCTGACGACCCAAGTTTGGGAAACCTTGGCCTACATCAAAGGTCCTGGCTTAAAAATCAAGGCCTCAAACTGATGTTCAAATATAGCTATAGCTATAGCTGTAACTATCTATCTATGCACACTTTCACACTATTAAACAGAGGATTTTGCATCAGTTTGTAGAAGCTGATCTGTCACAAGGAACCAGGCAGAGGCTTAAGTTGGAGCAAGCAAGGAGGACATCTTGGAAGGTTTATCAGGGGAACTGGAAACCAAGTATACTAACTCTGGACCCAGATATACCTATTTTGGCTTCATGAGCAAAAACAGTGGTCATGACCATTGGTGGTCATCAATAAACAAAACATCTCATGGGATTCAACGAACATCAGAGAGACTTGTTTTTGAATTAAAACTGTGAGATGCAAAATGCAAAGAAACTAATGAGTAACACAGAGAGTTCTGAACCTAAAGAAAACTATAAAGTGCAAAGACAGAGCAGATTCAAAATGCTAAAAGCCAATACACTTAATCTTCTTTTCTTCTCATTTCTGCAAGTCATCTCAGAGACTGAAGGGGATTTGCTGCTCATGCAAATCCTGGCAATACCTTTGGACTGCCTAAGCATTACAGAAAGAATTAAGTTCTGGTCCTAACAGATATCATTACCTGGGCAAACACATGACAACTTGGGACTTTACCAGCTTACGTTCAGGAACCATATTTCTGATGGGTGGTGAATGAACTATTTATGTCACAATTCAAAGAAAAGGCCAATGCAGTATTATATTTCGTAATGAGCTAAGTGTTTACCCTTTACTAAAACAAATAAAAGTGCAACTGATAGAGCCACTTCTTAAAGTATCAGTTTCCAATAAAAGCCCAATTAATTTGGTGTCTCAGGCTGTAATAAAAAGTGTGATGTCATGACGAATTGTCTGAAAGCTTAAGAAACTGAATCCGCTCAATGCTTAGATTGAAGACTTCCTGGAATATGTGCATATACCATATTCAGTTCCATGATGAAAGAAAAGGCAGAATATAACATTCAGTAAGCAAATAAGGAACTGAAATATCCCATAGAAGCAAGTCATGTGTACTCGGCTGCAGACTTTGAGAAATGTTTCAACCTACACCACATTATATACTCTGTGTGTGTGTGTGTGTGTGTGTGTATAAAGTTTTCAAGGTTTGAATGAAGTGTAGTGTTTCCTTACATTCCAAATAAGCTCTCAGTTCTTCCTCTCTGCCTCAAAATGTTTCAAACACTTAAAAGTGGCAAGACCTTAAACAGGATCTTGAAGTCCTATCCCCTTTGCTATGAGCTGGTCACAAACAGCCACCCATGAAGCCTGAGAATGGGATCCATTTTTATGAACTAAAGGGAGAACACAAGTAAAATGTAATTATTGAGTGGTGGGGGGACCATTAAACAAAGGTTGAGCATACAAGCAGAGTTCATGTGTTTGTCACAGCAAGTACATAAGATATCAATAGTACATTTCATGCCATCATTCAAGAAAGGACACAATAGTTAAGCCAGTAAAAACCAACTGCTACATATTGTGTGTATGTTTTAAATTGCCAACATGCTTCCTGGTTTTTCCCCTCTTGTGCCCATTTATTTTTGACTTTGTAACGGACAAAATAAGACAAATCTGACTGATTAATTTCTAATTCATTACAATGCACAGCATCTTTTAAAAACCCTATAATTTAAACCTAGAGAAGGAAATGGTTCCTTGGCAGAAGAGGCTAATAATGTCTTATATGCATCCAGTACCAAGGACAGAGGTTTTCTCCAAATGACCCTTAACACTAGAAATAATTTTAGTGTTGATTCATATACACTTACTTGGGAGAAAGTCCCAATGAACTCCAAAGGGCTTACGTCTGAGGTCTGTGAGGAACCTGATTACCTTTTTGAAATATTAGACTGTTTAAGTAACAGTGGGAAACCTGAAACCTTCCAGAGGTTGCTAGACTACAATCACCATCAGCCTCAGTCAGCATGACCAATAGTCAGGTATGAGGGTAGTTGTATTGGGACAAAATCTAGATGGCCACTGATTCCCCTCTTCTGTTTTAAAGTAATCACAATGCATTTCCTCACAATACATTGTTGTTGTTGTTTAAAAAATTATCTGTTGTTACTTCTTCTAAATTAGTTACATATATAATTAAAGAAGAGGAAAAAATGAAAATGGGGTACAGAGGCAAATGTGATATAGCATGAAAGCAAACCATTCAAATTTTGACAAAAATAACTGAATGGACACAGAGAAGAGGACTGGGAGTTCAGCCAAAAAGAGTTAGAAGTATCAATGGAGCCAGCATTTTTTCAGGAAACTGCTATCATACTACAGGCCTTGCAAAGATGATGTGGAGACTTGGATGGCTATAAATATACAACAATGTTGAAGTACACAAGGCAAAGAAATAAGTATTTTTTCTGGTAACTGGTTTGGGGTGTGTGTGTGTGTGTGTTTATTAAGAGAACCATACTTTTCTGAATATCACTTCCCAAAATTCCTTCTCCAACTGCCTTTCACACATTTTGCTTTCATTAATTAAATTTTCAATCAAGATTCACAAGTACCGGTTAATTATTTCAGTTTCAAAATGTTCTCTGTTCACACCTTGATATTAGTGCATCATATACACACACGTCCCACACACCTGTACCCCAACAAACAACATGGTGAAAGATGCCCTAACAAATGGCATACTAACATAAGGCCAATGGCAATTCAGAGATCTTGCCTGTAATCCTTACTGTCATTTGACAAATTGCCCCTCCCTGCATGAATCAGATGGTGTTAAGGGCATTTCCATGTGGGAGACTTAAATGTGGTCTAATACGTAAAAGTAAAATCCATGTCAGCTAGAACCTAAGTATAAATTTCCCTTCTACATTTGTGTTATTTACTCATTCAACTTGTTCACAGGAGTGCTAAATGTGTGTAGGGCTGTCGGCATGGCCTCCCTGTCCCCCAATACCCCTTCTCAACAGGCATGTGTTTAGCCCAAAAACCTGAAGGGGGCTTGTTCCACTGAACACTGTTAGAAGCCCCCTTCAGACTTCTCCAGTGAACACACAAAGGCTGGGGAGAGGAAGGGCATGCCCAGAATGCAGGGGAGGTTGGGGGCAGAGGAAGCACATGCACGCCTGGCCCTCTGCACACATATAGCTGTTCCCTGATCATGCTGAATGCCTGGACAGGGCTTCTCCCTCATTATCAACATTCATGTGTAGCAAAAACAGTATGAGAAGTTTCAAACTTTTTTTTGGCCTTGTAACTTTCATCTTCTTCTCAAACCTTCAAAAGTTCTAATCATTGAAAGGAGGTTGGGGGAGAGAACAAGCAACACTTCTTTTCCAGAAAAGTCTAATATTTTAAAGATTTCAGCAGAAACAATAAATGATTCTAAAATTCCCATTTCATTAAAGCTTTTCTACACAGAAGCGCCTAATCACAACAAGTTGCCTAACTGCAGTCCACTGGTGTAGCCAAGCCATAAGGATTTCTGTGGTTATTGTAAAGGCAAACTCTGTAGCATAAGCATTTGTAAGCACTGGGTAAGCGTTGTCTTTATTGGATGCTAGTGTACAAATAGGCAAAACTGAAACAATGCAAGACTGTACAGTGGCAGAATTTGCTTATGTCAAGTTCATCAACACAATTTTACAGTGATGTATGGAAACTAAGGCACAGTTCCTCTTAAGTAGTGAGTGAGTAAGCTTTATTGTACTAGCCAAAGACCATAGCAAAGCCATACAAACACTGACTTAAATATGTGCCTCTAGTATCAGTAGGAATTCCAGCAGCGGAGAGCAGGGGGGAGACGAATCATATATATATATATATGTATATATGTGTATATATGTATATGTGTGTGTGTGTGTGTGTGTGTGTGTGTGTGTGTGTATATATACACACACACACACATTTGCTAAGATATGTCTTGTGAACCAGCCTGAGATCTATGGATGAAGGGCGGTATGCACATTTAATAAATAAATAAATTAAATAAATAAATTATGAGAGTAGGCAAATAGTTGGAATATCAGCAATTTGCAATGCATGCGTTTGCTTAGCAAGTTCATCATCTACTTCTAACCCAGGAATGCTTTCACGGAGAATTACTTAAATGAAACCAATCTAAAAGGCGAACAAATTGCTGAGTGTAATTTCTCCCTCGAATAATTAAGCAATTAATGACATTTCATCAAGAACACTTTCTCTCTCTAGAAATAAATCATTAGCTGAATCTCTTATAAGCTGCTTGGTCAGCTTGAAATGAATGTGCAATAAATCTCTTTCCCCCATACTGATTCTGTTCTCCATGATAAAAAGACAGAAGGTAATCCTGTGCGTTCCATGTTCACAGGCACATCAATTTTATACTGCACTACAAAGTAATTTGTTTTTAGGGGGATGAAGGCTGCAGTCATGCACATGGTTAGACAGTGTAAGTCCCATTCTATTCAGTGGGAGTTTAAGCATTCTATCTACACAGAAGGTTGCATAAGTCTTTTGCTGTCCTCCTGTGTTAGTTTCCCTCTTCCTCCAACATGTAGACACACTGATTAGTGCAGGGGTCAGCAAACTTTTTCAGCAGGGGGCCGGTCCACTGTCCCTCAGACCTTGTGGTGAGGCAGACTATATTTTTGGGGGAGAAATGAACGAATTCCTATGCACCACAAATAACCCAGAAATGCATTTTAAATAAAAACACACATTCTACTCATGTAAAAACACCAGGCAGGCTGCACAAATAACCCAGAGTTGCATTTTAAATAAAAGGACACATTCTACTCATGTAAAAACATGCTGATTACCAGACTGTCCATGGGCCGGATTTACAAGATGATTGGGCCGGATCCGGCCCCCGGGCCTTAGTTTGCCTACCCATGGATTAGTGCTACAATTGTGGGACTGTTAGACGCTGCTGCAAATAAAGAGCTGTGTAGAGCAGAGTTGGAAGCTGATGTAGTCCAACTATTGAAATAACACATAAATTGTTCACCCCAATGCTATTAAAAGGAACAACATAAGGAGTATTGGCACTACGCTTGAATGGCAGTAGCTTTCAAGCAGTTTTCCCCCCTTAGCTCTTCAACATGAAGGTACACAATGTATGCAGGAAGCATGCTGTGAAAACATGCTCAATATATTTGCAGTACCTGTCCTACTTGCCCAGTTTCAAAAGCCTGGATTCGTCCATTCATGAGTCAGTCACAAAGCTACCTCCCATTCTCCTCAGAGCAGAGCATGGATAGGCTGCCTTTGTGTCAGTGACAAAGGCCCATTTCCCCATGTCAGAGCAAATTCAAAGCAGTTTCTTTAAAAAAAAGTTTTTAATGGTGGGTGGGAGAGAAGTCTTTTTAAAAAAATGTAAAACACCTAATGAGCCACTCTTGAAGCACTGTGAAAATAGAAATAAAACAAAGCAGACAACCAGGAGTCAATACAAAGACTGCAGGGATGTTAAGTACACCAGAGATGGTGAGGTGAGACCTCCACACATGCTTGCATCTAGCTACACATGTGTACAACCTGAAGTCCTTTAAACTGAAAGTCCCAGGGATTGCATTTAGACTCTTTGGTATACACCCCGTTCCCACCCCTGCACACAGATCCTATAGAGCAGTGGGCAGAAGGTACATTGGGATCTATTGGTAGATCTGTGGGTGATTTGCAGCATATTGGCAAGGGTTTACAACTTGCCATTAAACAGTGGAAAAGCTCCCAACTGCTAAATTAGGCAGCTGAAACAAGAAGAGCTTAGGGGAAATTTTGTGTTAAAGCACTGTGAGCTCAGCTTGAGTACCGAACACAAAATGTGTGGGCCAAGCATATGCATTGTTCCTTAATTTTAAGTGGCTATTCGCTTCCCTTGGCCACCATTTTGCATCTAGAACTCCCAAGGCCCACCAAAAAAGCAAAGCAGAACCCACCAGTCTGAAATTTGCCCACCTCTGAGAACTGTGTCCTGCGCAGCCCAAAGAAGTAGAAACTTGAAGTAAAGTGGACTAACATCTAGCCTTGACTATTTGATTCATGCCATACACACGCCACATGTTTTTAAACTCAAATGTTCAGAACTATTAATTTGGGGGGGGGGGGGAAATCTGCACTTTGGTTAGAAGGAAAGACTAACCTCCTGCAAACCACTTTGATAGGGATGATTACGGGGAATTAATAGGCACATAGTCTATGTTAAGCAATTTTTAGGGGAAGTGGGAAATTGAACCAATGCATCACCTTTCAAAAATGTTTTGTATAAATGTGAAAGGGATGACTTTGAACATTGTAATAAGTGATGAAAAGTGAATTGATTCACACACCTGTTCACTGCAGAGTGTAACATCCAAAGAGGGAACTTTGCCCATCTGCCAAAAATTCCACCAGTGCCACACTCTATACAAGAAGTGGTTCAGAAATCAGGAAGGCAAACAGCAAATAACTGAAAGCAAACCACTTATGCTTTAAAAAAAATAAATGGAAGGAATGGGGCAGGAGGCAGCTTTCCTCCCCCAGTCCTTCCATTAAAAAAAAACAACAACCATGAGAAAGTATGATTAGCACTTTCTTCACTCCAATTCTTAGCCATTAATAAAACTGGTTTGGTTTCCAGCGCTTGCATAAGTACATTTCCTTCTAGAGCATAGAGTCTTTTCCCTCTCTTTCTTTTACTCTTCCCCTCATGTGCACATCAATAATTGTCAACTTAGCTATAGCACTGTGGGGTTTCATTTGTGATCAGCAAGAATTATAAGCCTCCTGTAAGAGCTGTGAATCAATTGTCGACCCTCCCAGGTCCCAGCTAAGCTACCATTATATTAACAGAAGAGAGCTTTCAGACGTTGGCCACAGCAACAAGGAGGAAATCCTTTTTACTGCATTGATCACACACTTTCATGGATGACGCTAGCAGTCCAGATCTATACTTACTTCCAGGAACATCCAACTAAAATCACTACAGCACACTTTCAAGTAAAATGGTAGAGGCTGGGCTGTAAGAATACTTGGCACAGGTCTTCACTGTGGAATTGGCACACTGGGTTCTAATTGCTTAAGGCAAGTTGTTCCACAAAATTTTAGCAGTCCTTACAGCAAGTCTGCAAAGCAGACTAGTATAGTCCTCCATCTGGAATATAGGACTAAGGCTGAGGAAGTGTCAAGTTACCCAAGATAGCTAGCCAACTTCATGGATAGCTAAGTTTTAAACAAGATGTGTTGCATGCCCTTCAATGCTATGCTAGACCAGGTTTTAGAGTAGGATCTAATTCTGAGGGTACCTCTATGCAGCACCATGGAGAGAAGGGTTGTTCTCCATACAGAAAGCAGACCATCAGGAGAACTCTGGGTTGGAGAATCATCACCGGAATGTCACTGAACAGGATATTCCTTGTGGGAAATATTTTCCAGTATGCAATACATGCGTTAGGAGAAGGCATACACTGCTAAATAACTTCTACAGATGTTCTAGCTACTACATGCTTTTGCTTGTGTTCATAATGTCCCAAACACCTGTCTGATTGTCTACAAAGTTTAAGTCTGGTTCTAGAGGTACCAGCTGTTTAAGGGAACAGGAAAAATATTCATAGGACACAATTTTGACAGGTTATCCTGCAGGCAGGATTGGCAGGCAAGCAAGCATCTTCTCTCTGTCCCCTCTGCCACCCCAAATATAACACCAGAGTTATAAAGAGCAAAGTTGGTTTTAGCCTCTACAGTCAAAACTGTTAAGTCTAACACTACTCAAAAATATTTATGACAAGTCAAATGTAAATGTAAATGACCTTCCTTTGCATGCCACTAAACACCCACACATCAGGAAGCTTGAAAAACCCACAAGTGTTGATATGCATCTGAGCTTTAAATTCTGGAAATTTTGATACCTAGGGCTTGCATGGGTTTTTCTTTTTAAAGCCAGGGTAATTTTTTTAATATAAGTTTTTTTAAAAAAAATATATATCTTTTATATTCTTGAGATCTACAAAAACCAAAATACCTTCAAATTAGCACAATATAATTAGCTAAAATTCCAATGTTATACAATGTTGTCATTATGCAATGATAACAATTAAAAACTCGCTAAATGCAGCAAGTTTTGCCAAATGCCTCTAAACAAGGGGGGAAGGGAAAGAAACGTTGAATTCATTCCAATAACAAATGAGTTACAATGGTGAGCATCCATGAAGAACTAGTTCCACCAAGATCAATCTTTACCCAAGTAGAGGTACAGAGCAGGAAAAGAAAGGGAGGGGAAATACAACGGGCTTACAAGAGCCATTAACAAGAGCATCTGGTGAGATGTGAAATGGGGAAAATGCCCCTTTTAAAGCACATTACCACTGTGGCAAACTACCCACAACTGAAAGTGTCTGAACAATGCCAACTTTTCCCTGGCTTCAAAACTAACTCCGTAAAGCTTAAGAATAATGCTCACATGACCTGCTTTGGGAGTGGTATCTAGACAGCGCATTCTCTCTCCCCAGAAACAATCAAAATAAAACATATCTCAGTCGGTAGAGTTTGAGACTCTTAATCTCAGGGTCATAGGATTCAAGCCCCACGTTGGGCAAAAAGATTCCTGCATTGCAGGGGGTTGGACTAGATGACCCTGTTGGTCCCTTCCAACTCTATGATTTTATAACCTCAAAAGTCTTATTCAAATGCATTTGTTGTGCCCCACAGCACTCCATAAATCCAGCTGCCTATGGAAACAATCCTCCACAGACAAATGAGAGATGAGAATTTAGCTTCCATAAAAATATTAAAAGCGGTGGTTAAGACAACAGCCGTTCTCATGTATATTGTCTATCGCAACCTTCCCCACTGGGCAAGCATGCCAGTGGGAGCTGTTGCTATTCTTTGACGCTTGCCCCTCCTGGCTCAATAAAGGAGAGATGAGAGAACGAGAATAGTTCACATTTCCAGTCCCAGCCCTCCAAAACTTTGTCCACAGCTCCATATGTGGTAGGACCTCTAGCTGCAGAAAGACTTAAAAAAACGTTCATGGAGGCACCACTTTCCTCACAAAGCATGTGCCTCCACTGTGGCCAAGAAACTGTGTTAACCCGCTTTCCTCTATTCTTTCCCCTCCTCTTCAAACACGACAGGCTGCTGCTGTTCACTCCCAATATAAACTTCCTCCTCCTCCCCACAATCTCTGTCTATGCAGCAAACCACATCCTATGCATTGCTCCCCCACGCAGGAACTCACTGTCAGCCCTGGCTCCTTATGCATTTTATATTGCCCTTATGCATTTATATCCCGCATTCTCAGGCAGCTTACCAGTAAATACATTTTCAAAAGCCATAGCAAACAGTATCAAAATACCAAGTGTTATCAGGATCTTCCCCACAGGGCAGTTGGTGGCATATGCCATGTGTGTGCGTGTGTGTGTGTGTGTGCGTGCGCGTGTGTGTGTGTGTGGCTTTTACACCTTCATTGTCTGTCTGCTTCTTCCCCTCTCTTCTTATCGGGTCCTTATTCTTCCCTTCCATCCTATAGGCTTTCCCCATGTCAAGCCTTACCCAACTAGCTGCTAAACTATAACTCCCATCTTCCCTGACTTTGGGCTATGGGAATTTTAGTCCAAAATGACACAAAGTTGAAGGGGGGAGGCTGTCCCTGACTCTCCTTGCTCAAACTGCTTACCAGATTGAAACACCAAATCTGCCTCGTCTCTAGAGAAGATTGTCATATTTCTTAGTAAATGACAGCTTACCATTTTACTTCTTCCCCTGTTTCCCATACCCCCAAGAGGCCAACCCTACAAGGGCTTAAGTCCAGTGTTAGAAACTGAGGTATGAAAGCTAGGAGCTAAATAAACCTAGGTTATGGGTGCAACAACAGAATGACTAGGGGCGCTTTTTTATAACAAAAATACAAAGCTGAAAATGAATGAACTGCAGCTAAAATATTGTATTCATTTTTCACATGGTCTAGTCCTTCCCCTGCCCACCCCCCTAATATTCTTAAGAGGGTCTCTTCTCCAGTCTTCAGAGAGTATCTGAAAGTGGGGAGGCAGAAAAAGGTCCTCCTTTCCTTCCACTCTGCAGTTTTAATCTGAAATCTTAGGTGCAGTACTGCGCCCAGAGCTCAGAAACTGCTCGCGCTAATGAAATTCCATGTTGCAAAATGCACCTAGAACAATGCGAGTTTTGAACACGGCTTAAGTCCCCCTCTCTGCAGGCACCAATTCTCTAGAGAGGAGGTGTTAGAAAGGCTCGTATCACATCTGAGAACCTCTGCTAAACCTGCACCTGAGTTTCCTCTCAGCAGTTTGCAGAACATAAGAAGCACCCGGCTACATGCTTCAGAAGCTGCAGCCGGGAACCAGTTCAGAGTAATTCTTAAGTCATCAGCATAATTTCCTATTAATTCTCTTCCCTCATTATGGAAGGCACAACGATATACTTCTGCAAATTACATTATCATAAAAGGTAAGAAAAGTGATGAGTCAAAAAAAAAATCTCACTTCTATAAATAGATCTGTCGCTAAGTCATTGTGGTTTCTATGGGAGATGTGACCTATTTACGCCCTTATTTATTCATCTGGGTAACAAGTATAATAGTTGCCTGCTTAATAGTTAGCAGCAACTGGGGTAGTGTGGCATTTAATTTAATTAGTGTTTATAAAGTACTTAATGGTGTAGACAATTATGCGAAACAATAAAACTTTTGCTGTATCTGCATGTATTGACAAGAACATTGAATTCTGAAGCATTTACCCTCGCAAAAAAAGGGAGGGCCAGAGAAACAGATGTTTATTATTTAATATGTTCATTTTCTGCCTTTTGTTCCCCTGTGGAACTCAAGGCAGCTTACATGGTGCTTGCAGGTGGCTTCCAATCTCATCCCTTTGATTTGCTTCATTTTAGTCCTGCAGCTGCATCATCCAGTCGCCTATACCAGGGGTAGCTAGAAGGGTGCCCTCCAGGTCTTGTTGAACAACAGTTCCCATCATCCCTGGCCATTGGGCCATGCTGTTTGTGGGCTGAAGGGACATACAGTCCAACCACATCCATGGGACACTCATGGCTTATACTAACATACCTCTAAAGAGTTTTACAATAGAAAGGATCTGCTTTCATGATATTTTCAGGGTCACCAAGGCCCCAGGAGGTGATGTGGTGCAGTGAATAGGACTGAAAACCATGGATGAGAATGTGACAAATTCAAATACTACCTCAGCCATGAAATTGATAGGTGGTCCCCCCTCGCTCTCAGCCCTCATCTGCAATAAAGTAACCGCTTAACTGCAGTTATGGCTTGCTGAAATAATTGGCACCGCTTTAAGTATTTGAGATACGCAAATGTTTCCTCCTCCAAGTTTCTTTTGTGGCTTTAGTGTGAAGTTTATATCGGACTCCAACTTGCAAGGCTTGGGACACAGATGTGTGCATATCGGAGTTTGATTCACAGATCCACTCATGGATCTTCTGGCTCAGTGAAGGGATTGGAGGTAATTTTTAGCAATCAGCCCTTGCCCATGCAGCCCTGTACTCTTTAAATGGGGCTGGTCTGAGGATGGTAGGATACTGCAGGAAGACCAAGGAACTGATGAAAATTGCAATGAATGGGAACCTTTACTGGATCACTACCCCTTCTGTTAATGCAAGAGGCCCTTTTGCTAACAGAATGGCTACTCTGGATCCAAGCTATTGACTCCAAACATTTACAAAAAAAATCTTATCTGCAACAGAGCGATGCCTTCGTGACATTAATTTAACAGTAGGATTGTAATTGGTGGAGCAGACTCATGCAATAGACTGTTCAACCAAACAACATCATTATCCAGAAACATTGCCCTTCTGTTAACAAAATAAATATATAAATCCTTCTTTTACAAAAATGACTGTTACTGATGTAGCAGAAAAGAGCTGTGTGAGAAAAATGACTTCAAATCCGCAAGACTTCTTCTGTTCTTGTAAACTCTTGGGAATGTGTTTGTTCAAAGTCTTCTTACACAAGACTTTCTAGTCCTCTACAGTTTATACACAAGAACCTGCACTTTCATTAGGGATGTGGGTGGCATCATTATTCATTATTCACGGTTTCTTATAATGCAACCTGTTCATGGAAGAGCACTAACGTATTTTCTCCTTCCATTCACAGGTTTCTTGGCTTAAAGCAACTGTTAATAGAATGAAGAAAAGATATAGTCACATGTCCATTTATCCTGCAGTGTAATGATATGAAAGCACTGAGGGAAGTTCATCGATTTACCTTAATGGCGAGACATTTTATTATCTTTCAACCATGATACTGATTCTTACCTGTAAAAACCCTTTATGCCTTAGACTGCATCTTCCCCATGTCTCCACTGTGCCCTTACACCAAGCAAATGCACACTCCCATGGATGCCATAAAATAGTATAAGGGCACACAATTATATTTGTGCTGCTGCCCTGAAACACATACTTCTGAGATTTTCCAAAAGCACAACATTCTCAAGAGATTCCGTGAGATCTTTGTCTTTGAGAAAGGCCACTTTTCCACCCACACTTCTTCAAAATGGCTAGGATGAACAAATAGGTGGGGGGGGGGACAACTTGTTGTATATTTATTTGGATAGGGTTGGGGCGATGTTTACAGTATATTTCCAAGTTGCCTGTGGGTGGTGTGATGTTACACATTGCATAAAAGTTTTCGTAGGTTTAGCTGACATGTGAGTTTTGTAAAGTTATTACCCATCCTGAGGGCACCCTAACAGTCTAAACATCAAGGGAATATATTCATTGTAGGGGGATAAAAAGGTAATTTTAGTTAAGTCGTGACTGGAAACCTGATCCGTTTTTGAAAACCAAAGAAAAGAAAAGGTGACCCACCCATGTTGTGCAAAAACACAGTTCAAAATTCCTTTTCTTTTTCCATTTATCCTCTGAGCTCCTTCTGAATATATTGCTATTCAAAGAGCAGTGGCTAATGAACTATAGCAGTACCCCTCTTGGAAAGCACAAAGGCTACAATTTATTTCATTTTTTCACATTTTCAACCTACTTTTATTCCAAATGGGCATACGTGTGGTAGTCACCCAACCAGACATTGGACATGTGCTACCTTATCATACTACAGAAGGAGACATCTTAAACTGCTGTAGCAGTTTAAAGCAACCTTTAGCCAGTATGGTTTTTGTTCTGACCAAACTGTCATTATTTTCAGCTTTCCAACAGTAGGTCTGCACTGTATTAGGTAACATACTTGATTATTAATACAGTGGTACCTCAGGTACCACTTCAGGTTACAGACACTTCAGGTTACAGACTCCGCTAACCCAGAAATAGTACCTCGGGTTAAGAACTTTGCTTCAGGATGAGAACAGAAATCGCGTGGCGGTGGCGCAGCAGCAGTGGATGGCCCCATTAGCTAAAGTGGTACCTCAGGTTAAGAACAGTTTCAGCTTAAGAACAGACCTCCAGAATGAATTAAGTTCTTAACTCGAGGTACCACTGTATATGGGTGGCACCAGAATTATTGCTTTAACAAGCAAGCATTGCAAAAAAGTTTCTACAACAAATAATTTTTGCAATCCTTTATCAAACCCATTCCAAGTAAAGAAGAAAAGTATGAACCGAAATTCTTGCAATTCCTACAACAAAGAAATAATCCTCTACAAAAATATTGACCTAATATACATTTTGCAATTTGGCTGCAAAATGGTGGAAGTGATTAGGAAGTTATAGCCATGTATTTCCACATTCAGATATAATCAAGCTTTGAAAACAGTAAAAAGAAAAAAGAAAGAAATTTAATGGTGTTCACAGACGCTTGAACATACGCAGAAGAAATCTAATTTGCATTTCTGCATCTGTATGTTGTGGTAGGCTTTTCCCCAACGTGGGAGACCATGAAATTTCTATGTGCAGCAGCTCTTGGCTCAGACTGTAGGTTGATCTGTATTCTGTAAAAAATAAACATGCAAATACTTGTTTGACCTTAAATAGGTTGCTGCTTATGTGGCTGCTGATGCTGGGTATCACTTTTCCTAGCCTAAGTAAAGTCCATTTCAAGTTGTTCAGCCAAAGTCCTTTGTACTAGGGATGGAGGAGGATTTTGTCTGTTCTGTATCGTTAAGTGGAATGATCAAATTTGCACCCCCAGGACTAATGCTCAGATCAGAATGCAATCATCTTATGGATTCTGCACTACTCAGAATTTTGTGACAGATTACCTGGCTTGAAAATGGACCAAAATACATTTAAAATGCATGTTTGGGGGTAAAGTATGTTTCTAAATGCATATCTACTATTTATTTTGGGAAAGTTGTCTGCCTGTTCACTATTCATTTGGGCATCTCTTGAGAAATTAGAATCAAATGACTGTTCCTAAGATCAAGAAGCCAGTATCTGTCTATGTTTGGATACGTTTGTATGCCATTTTGAATCAAGATGGCAGAATGAGCTTTTCAAAACTGCAGTGATTTTCACCACTCATTTCAAAACTGCATTGATTTTTTCTTTTTTTTTTACTTCATGAGCAGCACTGGCAGCAATGCTTTTGGTGCTGAAATAAAATACATATTTCAATATACATTTTGACATAAATTACGGAATGAAATATGATTTTAAAAAAATAAAATAAAAACTGCAGGATAATGCAGAAACAAGATGGAACAGACTTATGAAGAAACATATACAATATTTACATAGGTTGGAAACAGACAGATCTATCCACCCCAACTTTGTACTCCTTAGTTTAAAGGCACTTGTTCTGCTACGTTCTTACTTTTTTTACTTATGTGTCTGGAATTACTTCCATTCGCTAAGCTGGCAGTAGCGAATGTGGTGCCCACCAAATGCCGTTGAGTTCAGCCAACATAGCTAATAGTTTGGGGTGATGGGAGTTGTATCCCAACAACATCCAGAAGGCACCATGAACACCTACCCTTGTCCCAGATGTTCCCATAGCCCTGCAATTAAGTCTAGAGAAGTTACTCATCTACAAAACTTAACAGATTACCTTCAATACAGACTCCTATCCTGTGTGGCCTAAAAGATAATCAAAAGCGAGGATTGCCTTGACACAACTCTTTACTGCAAGAAACAACAGGACGAATAGCAATTTACACATTTCCATTATACAAATTACAATATGTAGAACTTGAAATTAATGAGAGTTTGGGCAGGAAGCGGGCTGAAGAAAAATGGATTACTGCCAATTCCACTCTATAACTGTAACTTGCTCCCCAAGTTCCATTAGCAGCCTGCAATCAAGGATGGCTGTCTCTGTTCTACTCACTGTTCAGGCTTAAGAGTTTCACCTGATTAATGAGACACTGCAAGAGTAGATTCCAAGACTTCCCATCATTTATGAATGAAGCAAGCAGCCGTTAGTCCCCTGAAGGAGGACAAAGCAAAACAGTTCCCTGTGCTACCATGGGAATACAGTAATGCACACTTTTCTAAACACATCTATGTGATTCAGTGGAAATTTATGTCTGCTAAAACTCTCTGCGTGCCAGAACCATGCCAGTGTTCTTGCACAGGAGGTGGTGTTGATTTAAAGGAGAAGTGTATGTGCTACTGCACACCTATTACAGGATTTTTTCAGTAGGATCTTGGCCACCTTGTGCCAGGGTTAAAGGATATATCTCATAAGGAGGAGGACTACAGCTATTTATCAATTTCTAAACAGGAGCATAATTAGCATGAATTCCCAGTAATGGGGTGTCTGACATGACAATGAAAGCATACAGGCACAGCACTGCTAGCCGGTTAGGATTCCCAGGATGTTTGATTCCCAATTGAAATGATATGATTTCAAACAATAGGGCCCCCCCCCCATTCTTACTGTACGGGAAGCACAAGAAAAAGAATTTCTGGTGCAACTGGAAAGTAATCACATTTAGAATTGTTGTACCGTGGGATATAACTGCAAAGCAGTGTGGTTACCCAAAAGCCAGATAAAGTTTAGTTATTCTAGGGGAAAACCCTACATCTGGGTACACCCACACAGATACATTTTAAAAATTATTCTGTGGAAGAAAAGAGGTGATGGACTGATGGTTTAGTAACCTTTAAGAAGTACTTTATATTTCCCCCTTTTTTCTCATCTACCTCTTGTTCCTGCCCCCTATGACTGTATACACAGCATCTAAAACCATGTTTAAAAAGAAAAACATGGCACCCCCTAAAACACATAGATATGTTTTGTTTCTCTGTGCTTGCTGGTCACCTTTCCTTTTTCAATTCAACCTGTGATGGTTGAATGTTAGTGCCAGTGATGTCAATATCTAACCGGGAGCTGCTGCTATTAAGCCAATGTTCTGAAACAAAGCAAATGAAGGACAGAAGGGACAATCCGTAGATATCATGGAAGAAAGGAAGGAAGGAAAACTGAGTTCAAATGAAGATGAATTTCTAGGTCCCAAGCAGAAGGATCTGCAGCACTTTTGCATGTGTTCAGTCATAAGCCTGATCCATCCTGTTTTCTGTGGACTTTTTTAAAACCACAAAAGAATTCTCATTTAACTCTTCCTCCATTCCTACCCAGGCAATATGCAGCTTCTTATACAATATTGTTTCATGGTGGGGGGCGGGGGGGGGGGGCTTCTAGATGTACAAATTAATTTCTGCTTATTCTGCACTCCCATCCCTGAAGTGTATTCTCATTCTAGGAAGTTATAAACTAATGACTAGAATGACAGACCAAGCTTGAATCTGTGATTCAGCAGATTCTAAGGGCTGAGAAGTACGACAATCCATGTACTATTGAAAGATAGAAGCAGTCCATTATGTGTATTGATTTGCAGCACTTTGTCAGCACTAATGATGTTATCTCATTAAAAGAGATAAATGTCTTTCAGTCGAGCAAAAGCATCTGCTTCTTGCTCTCTCACAGGCTCTCCAGTGGGGCCTTCGTCTGCTGTATGTGCAACCCCAACTGAAATCCAACGCAAGCCTTTAAGAGTTGCTAACCAAGTCATTTCTTTTTAATTGGGTTATATTTTTCTTTAAATGTTATCTCTATTAAAGACATTGTGTGGGCAGACCGGAGGGGCGGGTGGAGTGGGGGAAGCTGCAATGATGAGAGAAGCCTCACAAACAAATAATATAAAAAAGGTGTCATTTGCAATTTCTGAACATTACTATTAAGCTAACTCTTCAATGCACCCCCCCCACATGCTAGCAAATTTCATCAGTATAGGTCAGGCATAGGCAAACTCGGCCCTCCAGATGTTTTGAGACTACAATTCCCATCATCCCTGACCACTGGCCTTGTTAGCTAGGGATGATGGGAGTTGTAGTCCCAAAACAGCTGGAGGGCCAAGTCTGCCCATGCCTGGTATAGGTGAAATTTTAAAGAGCAACAATTATTCAGCTGATTCCCACCCTGCAATACTACCATATTCAACGCTGTATATAATGTTTTCTACTTGTTAAATAATAAGAGGTAGTAATTTACCACAATGGATGTTTTATACATAAATCCTTTGTATATGGGGTCTTTAAAGTACACTATTAAAAAGTCTCCATTTAGTAGCATCACTGATGTTTCTCTGGAGGAAATCATTACAAGAAGGAGAACGTAAGTATTTCATTTCCATATGTTTTACCTTGATTAACAACCTAGGTGTTAACTTTCATATTCAAATACCCTGATCCTGCAAGAACACTTCGTATACAGAAACATCTGCTAACTGGACAGGTGGGCAGAGCATAACTCAACTGTGGTCCCCTCTCACCAGCCATTTGCTAGGTAGGCCTTTAGCTGATTCGACATCCGATGCCCCTTTAAATTTGCTGTAGGAGTAGGGGATTATTGGCTTGTTGTTGTTATTTTTTATTGTGTATTTTGTGTTGTTGTTTTTAGTAATTTTATGTTGTGAACCGCCCTGGGATCTGCGGATGAGAGGTGGTATACAAGTTTAAGAAATAATAAAAATAGTTGCAAGTAAAGCAGGAAAGACACAGCTTTCTACAAAATGCCTTGATTATGTAGATTAGTGTCAATCTACCAGGTTCCCCTCATGTTTAACTATCCCTTTCCTAGTGTATAGAACAATTATCCTGGTTTAATTGAAATGAACTGTAAAATTGTATCATAATATGGTGAGTTTTCCATAACAAGTACCACAGATTACCAGTACCTATAATTAAGATGCATTTTTCATGACTATCTTGATATAACACAATATTTTATTGCTATGGATACGCAAACTATCTTATTTATGTACTTGCATTCTTCAAGTATTAAACCATTGAAGAGTCTCTTACTGTAGCAGCAAAAGATAATTTTAAAATGAATTAACAGCCCAGTGCATTGCACTTTCAAGCTACTAGTTAAACAGAATATGCCACAAAAAATTCAACTCATTGCAGTTCAAAATGAGGTTGTCTGAATGAGACACAAAATTAGAAGTCAAAGGAAAGCTGATGATACTCCTAATATTTCACTATAGTCGTACCTTGGTTCTCGAACGTAATCCGTTCCGGAAGTCTGTTTGACTTACAAAATGTTCAAAAACCAAGACGCGGTTTCTGATTGGTGCAGGTGCCCCAGAAACAATAGCCGACAACCGCACTGGAGATTTGGATTCTGAAAAATGTTAAAAAACCAGAACACTTCGGCGTTCGGAAGCCAAAACGTACGAATACCAAGGCATTCAAGAACCAAGGTATGATTATGTGACAAAATCAACCATAAAAGCACTAGAAAATGTATCCATTTATGCATCAACAAATGATAGGATTCAAAAAAGGCTTATGCAGTGAATCTGCAGGACACTACATGAGGAAAAGATATTTTATTTTGCTTTACTGGATTTCACTTTCCAGGCTCACAGCACATACTGGAACCATTGGTCACACTAGAGTTCTAGACAGTTGATCAGTGGACATCTTGTTCAGGATTGCCAACTCTGACTTGCAGTGGGTCCCCAGAGTTTCAAAAAGAGGTACAGTGGTACCTCAGGTTAAGATCTGAATTCGTTCCGGAGGTCCGTTCTTAACCTGAAACTGTTCTTAACCTGAGGTACCACTTTAGCTAATGGGGCCTCCCGCTGCCGCTGTGCCGCCGCCGTGCAATTTCTGTTCTCATCCTGAAGCAAAGTTCTTAACCCGAGGTACTATTTCTGGGTTAGCGGAGTCTGTAACCTGAAGCGTCTGTAACCTGTAGCGTCTGTAACCCGAGGTACCACTGTATTTCCCAGCTTTGTCTAGGGATGCTTGGGATTAATTTAACAGGATTTAACACTGAAAGAGGAAAATGCGGATTATTTTTTCCAGCATAAATATTCAATGTGTTTTATGAGCAACTAATGTGGTAGATGCAGGAGGCGAGGCAGGCCCATGATAAGTACCTGATGAGTAATAACTGATTCAAGGGCCTGGGGCATTATGAGCAGGAGAAGATGAAGGGGATTTCAAGGAACCAAGTGCTTTTATATGTATCTGGCAGGACCCAGTCTAATACTAGGATGCGATTTGTCGTGTCAATATGGTGTGGCAGTACAACTAATGTTTATCATGAGTACTGCTTGTATGTTTGATTTAAAAATACAGTATCTCAGAATATTTTAACACAGAAAAATGCCTCAAGAAAAAGAATAGCATTAGAAGGTGTTATAGAATATTCGGATTGCACAGTAGTCAGCCGTATGGATAACTCGAAGATCAACATAAGCTAAAGTATCCTGGACCTCAGACATTTGGGAAATACAGGCAACACCGAACCAAACTGTGATGCTGATGTAAGCAAACAGGCAGAAAATGATTTCAGAATACAGTATGCAATACTTCAGCAACAACTAGTCAGGTGCTAGCTAACTGATCAGACAAACTACTAGAAAAGTCAAAACATCTAGACTTTTTGCCAAGCATATAAGCTGGGGAAACAAACAACTCCGCTAAACAAATAAAGTGGTACCTCGGGTTAAGTACTTAATTCGTTCCGGAGGTCCGTTCTTAACCTGAAACTGTTCTTAACCTGAAGCACCACTTTAGCTAATGGGGCCTCCTGCTGCTGCCACACCACCAGAGCATGATTTCTGTTCTCATCCTGTTCTTAACCCGAGATACCATTTCTGGGTTAGCGGAGTCTGTAGCCTGAAATGTATGTAACCTGAAGCGTATGTAACCTGAGGTACCACTGTAATAAATGCTACAAGGTTGCTATTGAGCTTAGAGCACCATATTCAAAACACTTATTAAAAGTACCCCCACAATGCCTGCAAATGTTGATGTTTCTGAACTTTGTATTATGTGCTACATTCCTTTTTTTCATAATCTTCCATTGCAGAACCCTAAGCAGCACACATGTGGTTTCCTATGTGGTCCTCCATCCCTGCACTGACCAGACCTAAACTTATCAGTGTCAGCAAACTGTCTGCACCATGTGCCTTCAGGGCATAATCCTAGGTATGACATAGGCATTAAACCTTCACCCCACTTTTGGGGGGAGAAGGATCTAATAAACTATTCACAATCTGAACCCATGTCACACATTCCACTATAGGAATGATTGGGGCATAAGAGCCTTTGTGTGCCACCCCCTCCAATGTGAACCGGTCGGTTGCCATGAAGGCAATTATGCTTTGGAAGTCATTTGAGTTGGGAACAGATTGGTGACAGAGGCGAAAGAAAGGATTGAACATATTATGTGGACACAAGAACACCACCACCTCTTCAAATCTCTACTCTAAAGCCACTTTTTCCTAGGAAAAACAGATATTGGGCTTATGATGAATGTATCTGAGTACAATGTGTGGTTGGATTCCCAAAGAAAGAGACATTGTTATGGCTTAGCTCTTATTGGGGTGAGGGTATGTTACTATAGAGTGAAGTCAGGGCTTACATGATGGAATACTCCTCTACAGAATATCCTAGCCTTCTTCCTGACACACTACTTTTCTATGTGCAGGGATTTCTCCCCTTCTGTGTATGGAGAAGCATTCCAGCATGTGAGCCACGACTCACAGTCTGAAGTATCAGCTTCATTAATAGGCACACTGAAAGTCAAAAATAAATCAAGAACAGATTGAATTATAATTCAACTAGCCGGGTGCCCCTGTCCTATTTTTAGAAGAAGGGGAAACAAGGAGGAAGATATGGGAGGAAGGAGATAGAACCCACTGAAACATCCTGGTTCAAAGTAAAAACATTACTTTATCATTCAAAGCAAAATATGAATATTGGTTTCAACAATATACACACAAAGAAATTGTTTCTGTAGATAAATATATATATATTTCATCCAGAAAGAAAGAAAGAAAGAGACTGGAATAGGTACAAGGCAAATGGGGCAGGGGACCCAACAAAACCAAATTTAAATATTCCTAGTTTAAATATATTAGCACTTAAAAAAACACCACCACTCTTCTTGCATATTGTACAGCACCCAGTTTGCATATTTTGCTTCTATTCCAGCTATAGAATCTGGCAGATCCACATAATTTTAAAATCCCCCATTTTCCTCATACCTACCTCATATGAAACATTAAAACAAAGTGTTCTGATCAAATTTGAAATTGTACTTCAAAGTCTGCTTTATTACAATGGCATTCTCACTCCCCCCCTCCACCTACCACCAAACCTTTCAAATCAGTTTTGCAAACCCACCATTTGGAACGTAAATTTGGAATGTAGATGCGCTCAGTCATGAAGACCACCACCAAAACCACCTATCTATTTTTCAGGAGTTGGGTGGGGTGCGGGGGAACACCCCCACCCCACCCCCGGCTCTCCGTCCTGCCATGACTGCTGCTCTATGCAGATTCAGTGTACTGAAATGCTGACTGGTTTCCCCACCCTTAGCTGTCTTGTTAAATAATTTCTGGAAGGACCTGCCCATGTTGCTCACGTTGCATTCCAGCTCTTCCTTCCACCACCACCCCCATCCCCCACGCCACAGTCATGCTGGAGTCAAGACAAAGCAAACTCCCTATTGCATCACACAGGCAGGGTTTTCCGAACTGCGAGAGGCATTCTCTGCTTCAAAATACGCAATCCTGTCAAGTGGTTGGACTGCTACTGTGACCCACTAGTCGAAGGGAACAGCCTCCCCGCTCCACTTGGACGGACGCGTTGTGGCTTTAATTTTAAGCTAATCCCTTTGCCGTGTCTCCACCCTATACTGTAAACTAGACATTACCTTATACAAGAATAAATCTGCTGCATTCCACTGTCTAGCTGCTTCACTGAAGATTTCCTACACTCGCCAGCAGAGTCAACAGCAATGCACACTCTCCCACCCACCCACATCTCCTCCTCGGCTAACCCCCCTCTTCCCACTCCCCCACACTTCTTTTCCACCTCACCCCCCCTTCACTGCCTCGCTGTGTTTTTGTGTAAATGATCTCACATGACTCAACAAATCCATCTGCCTCAAGCAGGCCAAGTTTGGAGCCTTCCCAGGAGGGAGGGAGGGAAGAATTGCTTTGTGGAAGAGACCTGGAGCTTTGCCCTTTCTCTGGCTCAAATTACCCGCCTGTCAGGCCTGACGGATTTGGCTAAAAATAAAAGGAAGCGGGCCATGAAAAGCAGATGAATGAGCTCAGCAGTTCCTTAGATAACATGGGGCCATGGTTTTACCCCCCAAAAGCTTCCAAAACAGGAACTTCAAATGGTGGGCAAGTAAGGGCAACGCTGCAATCCAGGCTAAGCTTCCGGTTATTAAAAAAATATGACATACTGGTAATATATGGAGCACAGAAAAACGCACAAGCACACACAGAACAACAAGAAAACTGATTGGCATTGGGACTCAGCTTGTAAAAAAGAGAAAGAGAAAGGAAGGGAGACAGAGAGGAAGAAGAAGCACTCTACAGCTTCGCCGCGGCAGACAGAGCAGGGAGGAGGAAAGTGGCATTTCTGAAGCTGCATATATGACATCAGTTTCTTACTTTGTGCCAGTAAAGAGCTGAAAGTCGTTTGTGCAAGTGCGTGCCCAGAGCCCACAGTGGGTATTAAGCACTTAGCTTGGCAATGTAATGACACACTGTAGCAATCTGTAACGTGAAGCAGTCAGCAAAGCCCTGGCTCTGAAAGCTATTTCTCCTAACTATTAACCATATGTTTGGCTCCTCAGATATCCGAGCGGGTATCCCAGCTTACCATCTGGTTCCCATCCACACAAGCAACTGTAAAGCACGGAGTATTTCCCTCCAGAGCCGCATGTTTCTTTCTATGTCTGCTTTATAAAACACACACACACACACTCACAACTTCCTTAAAAAAAACCAACCCTTCCCAGCAAAGATTTTCTCTCATTCACCAGTCTGAAAGTAAACTTTAGCTCACAGAGTATCCCGCCAAGGTCTTTTTACTATAATTATTCAAGAATGCACTGCTGTACTGTAAACAAGGCATAGAGAGGCATTCCTGTTTGTACAAGAGATCTCAGAGGGAGAAGTGCATACATACACCACACACACACACACACACACACACGGATTTAAACCTGGCAGCACTGACACTTGATACAGCATGTTAAAAATAGGGTGCAGTCTCAACCGATCCAGGCATTGCCGTGGCGCCCTCTGTACACACACTGCTTTCTTGGAAATGAGTTTAAAAACAAAACAAAAACAAAAACAAACAAAACCCTGACAGAAGTGAGCTTCACTACATTCTGACAACTTCAAAGCTGGACTGAGGGTGTAATAATTAAACAGCAACCGAACACACACAAACATCCCAATCAAATAAAATCAGATGGGTCAGAAGGATTGCTTGTGTGTTTTGAAGCTACACTTTGCCTATTGTAGAAATGTTCATTTCTCCAAGCAGTATAGCCCTATGTAATGGCTACTTTAGGAGGAACAATGACTATCCCTTTTGTTAGCTTGGTATTATTTCAATCGCAACCAAACATTCACTGATGAAAGCAAATTGGAATGCTCAGCAAATTTTGTACTTGCTACTCTTAAAAGCTTGAAATGTAGTCAGCCGCACACACAGTATTCAAGTAAAAATACCCTTGGACTCAATACCACATGTTCAAATATTCAAGCTTATTAAGTCAATTTCTTGTGCATGGAAATGATTTTCGGATGGGCAGCAAGCACAATTCATAAGGGGTGGTGACTGATGCGTGGCTGTAGCGGTAGCATTACAGCTGTCAGCCAAGGAAACAGCAGCCCCACTTATTTTTTTTCCATCTAGATCCTAGTTGAGTGTCTCAGAAGTACCTCCCTCCCACTGATACTAGTTTCTTGGGCACCAAGATGGGTTCAGTCATATCATTTCTATTCAAATGCCTACACACTAAACCAGGCATGGCCAAACTTGGCCCTCCAGCTGTTTTGGGACTACAATTCCCATCATCCCTGACCACTGGGTCCTGTTAGCTAGGGATGATGGGAGTTGTAGTCCCAAAACAGCTGGAGGGCCAAGTCTGGCCATGCCTGCTCTAAACCAAGGGCAGTCAATGTGTGGTGTCCTCAAAATGTTATATGACTCCCACCATTCCTGACCATTAGTCACATTCATGGGAGTTGTATTCCAAAACCTGACAATGTTTACTCTTATGTCCTGCACAAAACTCTTTTAATACATGATACAAGCAAAGCTTTACTATGGTGTTTGCAGCATGTTTGCACTCCAGGAATTTTAACTTCCCACTAAAAGGTGTGTTGGGTTTCCAAACTACTGTACCACAAAATCATTCCTCATCAGTATCTTCTGATCAGGCAGTGGTGGCCCACATCTATATTCCTGAGGTCTACTATATTCCTCTAATGGTTATCTGAAGCTGAAGAGCATGCTGTACAACCTAGTTCTTTCACCGGTGATCAGTCTCTACAATGAAGCTGATATTACCTAGCAGTAAGAAAGCTGTATGACACTGTCTTAATAACGGGAGGAATACAGTAAAGACTTCTCCATTAAGGATCATATGTACCTAGCATTACGTACAAAACCTAAAGATATACGCAATATTATAGCACAGAATGCATCTATTTTTCACTCATTTTTGAAAAGTATTCTCTATTCGTCCAAACGAAAATTGCAGGCAAAACACTAGTATAATCAGGTAGAGCTGCAGTGGACATATTTTAATTAGTCTGTAAGGGGTAAAATATCATTCACTAACTCTGGATGGGGGTTATTTGGCCCTCCAGATGTTTTTTGACTACACAGTAGATCCAGCCAACAGTCAAAGATTGTGGATATTATAGCCCAGCAATCCTTGGAGCTCTCCAAGCTAAAACAATGCTAATACAAAAAAGATGAATTGCCAGACAAAAACACTATAGCACATGCCTTTTATATATCAGGAAATCCTGAAAGGAAAATGTATGTAACACACTGACATCCAACAGAGGTGGGGAACCTTCTTTTTTGTGCTACAGGCCAGATCCTTATCAGATTCTAGCCTCATGGGCCAAATGACATCATGTGATTAGACACTTTGAAGTTCCAAAGTCAGGACTTCAAAGCACCATGGAGTATTTGCAAAGAGTCCAAAGCTTCAGTTTTACCTCCCATCAACTGATGGGTGGTAGAGACAAAACCTGCTTTCCCTTGCCAATGGACTGTCAGGAGAAAACTTCATTTGCGCACTGTTAGCACATATCTATATGCCCCACATATGTCAGATGCAGAGCAAGTAGACATGAATTTGGGGGAATGGCCTAACTGGATAAATTTAATCCCTGGCAGGCCAAATTTGGCCCATAGGCTGGAGGTTCCCCAGATAGCAAACAATATGATGCAACAAACAACAACAAAAACTAGGATCAGCTAAACATAAAGGAAGCCAATATCAACGTTTTCAAGGTCTGTTTGAAGGCGTCAAGAGCGGAAGCTGAAAAGGACTTACGGAAAGGGCCCTGATGTACCTCAATAGTCTTCTTCTTTGGCGATCACTCGTAGCCGAGTAATATTGTCTTCCATAAACACAGTTTTAACAATGAGTCCATAAGTGATCGTAAATGATCGTACAACATGACCAGCGGTAGAGAGTGAAGAGGGCCTCTGAGATCGGTATTTAGGGCCATCGTAGAATCATATGTTGTTACCACCATGAGCTCACATGGCAGGGAGAGACACAAATTACTTATTTTTTCTGTATCAAATATTAACACAAGCAAACAAGTTTCCAAGCCAATGCACCTTTGATTCTATAGACCCAGGAAATATGCAGCATAGTGACAAAAAGAAGTCCCTGGGGTTAAAATGAATCCACATGTCCAAACTCTGCCCCTGAGTCAAACACCACCCAGTCTTGAAATCCTGTACCAACCAGACTAACATACTTGCACATACTTGTTCTCAGGCAGCAAACAATAACCTCTTTTACACCACACAGTCATCTGAAGAAATAGGCCGAAACATCATGGGAAAAACTAGGAAATATCTGCTGAAAAGAGTTCTCAAGATGAAGGGTGGACCTATTAATTTAAAATTATATGAAGCGTAAAAATACAGAAGAAAGGAACCTCAACAACCTTTGTTACTAGACCTCTAAACACTGCAATAAGAAAAGCCTTTTGTTGTTCTTGAGTCTTCAGAGTGGGGGAGAGAAAAGGAAAACTCGAGACGGTAGCTACTGTAGAAAATAAAATGCTCTAGAGATGCAACGCTTCTCCTTAAAATAAAATGCTTAGGGCAAAATTCATCTCTCAGAGTTACTTGGTGGATCCAGAAGGAAATCTACAGCCGCTAAAGTGGTTATACTTGCAGGTAGGGAAGGATAGGTCCAGTCCATGCCATTCTTGCATATGTTCATTCACAAATCTGTTCTATCCCGTTTCCACATTTATTTGCATTTTTCTTAAAATCTGGATTAAAAATTTCATTAAATACAATTTAAATAAGGATTGGCTGGTCTAATCCACACATCAGTGTGAGAAAGATCAGATTAATTCACACTGGAAATAAGAATGCAAATTTCTCAGGCATCCTTACTTGAACATAGGGATAAGAACTGGCGTAAAAACAATTATCTGCTAGACAATTATCTGTGTGATTGTGGTTCACTTTCAAGTTAAAAAGAAGTGAATGAGAGTCACAGTTCCGAAGCTGTCCCACTCTTATTCTGGGCTGGAAATGAAAATAATGAAGTTGCTTTACACTGAGATAGACAACAAGTACTGTCTCTCCTGATTGGAACAAATGCTAACAAAGGGATGTGTTCTTTATTTTTTAAAATGTGCCCAAATCATTTTGGCTAAACATACCTTCGTCAATGCCTTATCTAAAATGACAATATTAACATTTATTATACAATGACTCAACCACACATTAAAAATTTTTAAAACTTAGAATGCATTATAATAACAATTGTAAAATGAGTGGAGGGGGGAATTATATAGTGTTATATTATTGCATTTTGGGCTGAAACATGTTGGGTATCTGTGAGATTCATTTCTCTTTCTGCACATCATCCTTAGATGCTTCCTCTTTTTCTCTTTCAATTGGAAGCTTTTCAACTTTCAGAAGTTTTTCCTAGCACTACTAGTAGTAGTACTAGAAATCTTTTCACCTGAATACTGAATCTGCTACTTTTTTCATACCAACCATAGACTTAACTCCCATAACTTCTCTGAGGTGAAACTCCAATGATGTTACCAACTTCAATGAAGTAAAAAGAGGGTGAGCGGAGGGAGAGGGAGAGGGAGAGGGAGAGGGAGAGAGAGAGAGAGAGAGGTCCTGGAGTCGAAAAGTAAACAAGTTTTTGCAATCTTTGCTCCAAGAGGGTTGTGAGAAAAGGGTTAAGAAATCACAATAGCCAGATTTGGTGGAGTATGTTCAGTAATTACCAATGGCAAGGGAACTGGTGATAATAGTGAAGTTATAAAGATAAAGGAACCCCTGACCGTTAGGTCCAGTCGCAGACGACTCTGGCTCATCTCACTTTACTGGCCGAGGGAGCTGGCGTTTGCCCGCAGACAGCTTCCGGGTCATGTGGCCAGCATAATTAAGCCGCTTCTGGCGAACCAGAGCAGCACACGGAAATGCCGTTCACCTTGCCGCCAGAGCAGTACCTATTTATCTACTTGCACTTTGACGTGCTTTCGAACTGCTAGGTTGGCAGGAGCAAAGACTGAGCAACGAGAGCTCACCCCATCGCAGGGATTCGAACCGCCAGCCTTCTGATCAGCCAGCCCAGTCCTCAATTGCTGCAAATGCATTCAGGATAGCAGCCAGATGTTTTTAGAGAAGGCAGAAGGATAAGAAACCCAACCCTAGGTAGAAACAAGCTGTGACTTCTTTGCCTATCAGCAAGCCAGATCCTGAATTGTTCAATGTATTGCTAAAATTAAACTACTTTAACGTTATGTCCAAACACGGCCATTGTGCTGTTGATACCTGATGCAGAATCCACAGGTTTTCCCCCAAGTTCTTCAAGTCTTTGGTGCGGAAATTTACATTTTTCTCCAGGGCCCGGTCACAATATTTTACAAAATAACATTACATACACACTGCAGCTAGTGTGCTGGCCATTGTAATTGCTGTGATAAACATAATTTGCCTCACATCTATTTGGAGATGTGTATGACATCATGGGTGATGTGGCACAGTTCCCTTTTCCTGCGTTCACATGCCCTTTTTCCCCTCTGCATTCCCAACACTTTTTACTTATTACTTAGTACTTCACTGGCTGAAATTCCCTCATCTTAGTATTCCATTATGGTAATGAACATGTGGCACGTATAATTACCACTGCCCACAAAGCTACATATTCCTGGGCCAACTACACCCTACCATTACATTAGTATCATCTATATTTCTTAAATGTGTGTAATTTAATTATTAGCATGCAACGCATTTCATCACGTAGCATATTAGCTTTACTTGATTAAAACAGGTGAATGTTAAGTGTAGCCACGAGCTGCTTTATGTGGGATATAATAGTGCTGGAGTTGGACAGGAGCTCACGTAAGTATCACATTAAGGAAAATGTACCGGTATGTGCATTTCATAGCCACTTTGTGTCTTTCCAATTCATATTTAAAGGAAGCTCTGGTTTTCCTCGCAGTCACTATAATGGGGAATCTATTTTGGTTGTTGTTGTTCTTTTTCACAGAAGCAGATGAAATTTGCAGACATAGGAACACCTCCAGAGTGGATTGAGCCTATTAAATTGTAACCAGATGCAAGGTATTTGGGTGGGGGAAAGAACATGGAACCCTAGGAGTGAGAGAAATATCATCCTCCAAGCGAGACTCTGCTACCTCAAGGGTAGCTGGTAGGAGGTGGGCTTCTGCCCGCACCATAGTTTTTTGAAAATACAGCCTCTTTCCCAGGGGGTGGGGCAGGGGATAGGAGAGATATCTCCATTGACTTACAAAAGATAAGAAATGGACCCGCATAGGGAAAGTGACAGGCCCACGTGAAAAACAAACACATTGTTTAATTGAAATGCCCTGGGGGAAATAATTGTCTGAGTCAGCTTGGGTCACTATTTTTAAAAAAATGCAACTGGGGGGCACCCAAGTCCACAGAGCAACCAAGGGCTTTAAGAAGCTCCTTATTCTACTTGAGATGCCTTCTTATTGGCAAAATGCAATTTCACAATGTGAAAACCTCTTCCAAATCACAAAGTACATAGAGACAATGTACACCCCTACACAAGCGCCATAAGTGCATGAGGATGTGTGCTTTAAATTGTCTAGAAAGCCCTACAGAAAATGCATGCCTAAGGCAGACAAAAGGTTATAGTACAGTGGGAAGTGCAGGTGCCCTGTGATGTGGAATTCAGCAATGAGAATTGCCTTCAAGCATTTGGGTTTGCAACTTCACCAGTGGCTGAGTGGTGGGCCGCAGCTTCGAGGTAAGCCACAAATTTCAGCTAAGCCTTAGTTAAGGCATGAAACACCCAAGCCAACACCATCTGGAGGACATCCCATCTCAGAGACGATTCTGACATTCTTCCTAGAATCCTGCCACGGCAACTCTGTTTTATAATAATTGAAATCCAACCCTTCCCACTCAATGCCAATTCTGCAATACAAAACACAATGTCGACATGAAACGCTTCCCAGGAATTTCATCCAATTGCCTAATAAGAGTCTCCACATCCCTTTGCTTATTAAGTCTTTCCCTTGAACAAAGAAATATTTCTGTTAAATCTGTTAAAATATGGAATTTAATGTTGGAGCATTGATCTTAAGGAATTCATAATTATGTTTTTGTTTTTAAAAGATTCAACAGTTTGAAGGCTCTAGAAAATCATTAACACAAAAATTAAGGCAGGAAAATCAGTGTTGGCTAGACATGCTTCAATATTTGTTACCATAGAAACAAGACAGCAGGTTTGGGTTTTTAGTTATCCACTGCTATAAAATATTAAAACTTCTTCAAGTCTTCGCATACGCATACTACGCTAAGACACTGTCAATCTGCAGCTGAAAACTGTTCTGTTTTTAATGGAATATGGCTGCTTCTGTTTTTCAGTTAAACATTATTCTAAATAAAAATATCAATGACATAAGAACACAGGAAGAAGTGCTAGAAACTCAGATATATAAACTAGGTGCTGGGTCACAAAAACTGAATGTCTAGTTGCCATTTGGGGGCAAGAAGGCTCAAAAGTCTTATTTTTCAAATGGACTGACTGTGATGATCAGTTAAACATCTGGCTAGTTCAGATGACAACCTTGAACTAGGTTAAGAGCTTTGAGAACTTAAAAAAGAAAGGGCACTTGATCCAAAGACAATCTGCATACATACTGGCCTATTCTGACCCCTTTTTCTTTTCTGCTCAGGCTGCAGAAATTCATTCTGATTGTGCTTATACTGTAAAATATAACGGATAGAATTCTACAGGATGGGTTTTAGTGTGTGAAAACAGTCAAGATCCAAGGATCCTCAGCCATGCACTTCCAGATGGTGGAGATGTCTTGGTGCCATCCTGGTGCCCAGGCATCTTCACTTGTTTACAAGTGGTTGAAAGCCAGGTGCAAAATACGCCTGGCACCTAGATAATTTCGAACACGGACAGGAAGCTGTCTTATACTGAATCAGACCACTGGTCCATATAGCTCAGCGTTGTTGTCCTTGACTAGCAATGGCTGTCCTGGGTTTCAGCAGAAGTCTATCCCAGCTCTACCTAGAACTACCATAGATTGAACCTAGGACCTTCTGCAAGCAAAGCTATGGCTAAGGGAACTGACCTCATTCTGTTCTAATGACTTTTAAAAAAACACCATTCAAAATAGAAATAAATGACCTGAAATATTTTCAAAATTCCAGAAGAAAACATTTATGAATGAGAAGAGAAATTTAGAGAAAGCAAATGATAACTCACTCAAGATAATGCGATACAGAAAATATAATAGGGATTAAAACAACTGCAATAATATTTTTAGCATTTGAATGTATAAGCCACCTTAAACCTCAAGACCTGGGGCAAATGTCATGTAACATATTACAACAAATACATTCAATATAGTTACCTCAGAGCAGTTTCAAACATGACCCGGTTGTTCAGGAGCCGGATGAACAAGTTCACCGTACTTCCTGCTCTTCTGTAACAATGTCATGTTTGACACATACAACCTTTGTGAGCATAGAAAACATTAGGCTCTGTCTAGTCTGGAATTTGGCTTCCAGCAGCAATTCAGATGCATTACTTTTAAGGGTGGAGCACTTATAAGTGGTGCATACCCAAGGGAGAAAAACAGATGGGAGATTTTGAGCAGAAAAGAGCCATAGAAGAAGCAGTTCTGTTCCCCTCATCTCCTCCCCTCAAGATTGCAGTTTCTTTCAGATGCTTGTGGTGTTTAACATGCACACATACAAACAGAAGCATGAATGTCTCATACAGCTTAAGACAAGATCATTATGGCTACCCGCTATTGAAATTTTGTCATATGATGCTGCTTCCTACAGAATGATATTTCCATCACAAGTGAGAACCAATAGTTATTGCATTATGAGATAGTGACCTTGGGAAATGGTTACCATTTACTTCAAGGGACTACAAATTAAACTGTGAAGCAGGCTTCGTACAGTATAAGAGAGTTCTCCACAATTCCTTAGAACTCAGAGTATGGTGGCTGTTCCTTTTACCTTGTCATCACAATTGAAATACTAGGCTGGAAGTAGCCAACACGGTGTCCTCCAGATGTTGTATACAACTCCCATCACCCCAGCAAGCATCATCAAAGGTTAGGAATTGTGGGATTGTAGTTCACACCATCTAGAAGGAAGGCACCAGGTTGTCTACCCTTGCACTAGACCTTAGATGACCCCTTTTTTGCCCAGTCGTGGAATTTACCAGCTCAGGTTGTGGAATTTGTTGAACCTGATGGCTCACTCTGTGGGCCCCTGATAGGACTTCTTCCACCTTCTCTTTGTCTCAAGAAATACACTTCTTCCTCGTTATACTTCTCACTGAATTGTGGCTGAAAAATTCATGGCTGGCCACAGTCCTTACCCTATATATTGGCTCTGGTCTTCAAGACTCCTCAGTTCCTGACCAACCTATTCTTTGCCTCTTTTCAGCATTGCTGTATCCATTTGACATTTGTTTAACAATAAAGTCTCTTTAGAGAGTGAGTTACTTTAACCTCTCCATTCTGGTTGCAGTTCTTGTAATCTCTAGCTCTTTCTTAACCCCCTCGGCTTGCTAACTGTTTCATAGCTTCTGTATCCCTTATGGACTGCTGGGAACTGTAGTACTGCAGGAATATCTATGAAGAAACTACACTGCAAACATCAAAGTCTCAATCTTCACTTAACCCAGTTATTCCTGAGAATCTAAAAGCAATTACCAAGGCAACACTAAGAAACAGGAGTACCCCTCACCGCCCCCTGCAACAGCAGAAGTGCTGACCTAGGTAGCCACCTATAGTGTTTTGTAAATTCTACCATGTCATCATTTTAAGCACTGTGGGAAAGGCACTAGGCTTATGTGAGTCCATAAATGCTGAGTCAACAAAACTAAAAATTAGCTAAAGTCTGGATATGCTACAATATTATTGTTCACAATGATTAAATTAATGGTACTGTTGTGGATTCCTGAAAGTTCAAAAAGTATAATGTTTTATATCTCCCAGGAGGAAAAATAAATCACATTGCATCTCAACAGATGTGATTCCTTTTTCAAGTAGAAACAAAGAACTACATTCTCATAACTAGACAACACTGCAACAAAATAGGCATAAAGAGCCGATTATACCCACTTTGAAATGCTCATAGAGGGCATCCTCTTTCTAATATTAACTGCTCTAACATTAACTGGTCTAATTCCCTGTGACTATCTAAGGAAGAAGAATCTTTGTTCAGTTTACACACAACACTAGGCCAAACTATGGCTAAGTAAGAATGTGCAAGTGTTCTCACAATTTTCCTGAATCATAGAATTGTAGAGTCGGAAGGGACTCTGAGGATCATCTAGTCAATGTCCTGCAATGCAAGAATATGTAGCTGGCCCATATAGGAATCGAACCGGCAACCTTGGCATTATCAGCACCATGCTCTAACACAACTAAGCTATCCAGGATCGAAGCAGTATTATTATTATTATTATTATTATTATTATTATTATTATGTTATTTTCTACATTTAAAATTGGATAATGGACCTTCTTATCAGTCATTTCTATTCAGTAATACCATCTACAGAAACTACAAAAACAGAGCCAACTTCATAAATTTCTGTGATTGTTTCTGTATCTACGTATTTTTAGCTAACCATATAATAAAAGTTTGGTTTATTATATATATAATAAAAGATCAGCATGTTTTGCTGACTCCACCCAATAACTATAACTAATACTTTTCAGGGAACCTATATTAGCTAGATGAGTTTCCTACCTATTAAAATAAGTACCCTGCCAGCTTTAATAAAATCTTACTAGAACCAACAAAATAAATGCCCTGCCCATGGAGTCTAAAGAAAAACACTCAACTGAAGTATACTATGTTGATCAGAATTGCTTCACAGTCCTCAATAGAGAACTTGGCCTCTGCATGTGCTATGTCTGCCACCTCACCTCAACAGCTTTCTTAGACTGCTTGGAGCACAAACCAATAACATACTTGAATATTTTTGAGATCTTTTTTAAGACAGTAACTGCAATCTGGAATATGGCAATGCAATTGTTTTAAAATAACTTCAGGTGAACGTTAATGCCCATTGTTTCTGATTGGCTAATACATTCAAAAGGGATTAACCGATTGCAACAGTTTACACACTCATGACTGAGTATATCTTTCTTTGCTGAAAACCAAGCACCTGGATCAAGTCATGGGTGTCCAACGTAAATGACAGTTTCCCCTTCAACAGAAGTATTTGTCAAGTTCTATAGCAAACAAACTTCATTTTATCTGTTCGGTGGAATGAAGACTATTACAAAATAGTAGCTGGCAATGCAGCCATTTTCAATTTATTTGGTAGACAATTCAGTATTTGTGGCACTGCTTGTATTAATATACTATTGTTACTGCACTGAACGATCCACATAAAACCGTAATAGTGCTGTAGATTATAATATAATCCTTGGTTTAAAGGGATAGTTAAAGCAAATTAATGGAAGACTTAATGATTACTTAAGAGAGTAAGTACACAAAGGCCTCAAAAATCAATTCAGGAAAAGTGGCTATGAAGTGACAAGAACATCTATGATGCAACAATCACTAGTTTTCTGCATCACTTAAAGTCCATGCAGGATCTTGGCAACAAAATAGCCACAGATGTGGGCCTTCATTATAGAAACGGCAAGATTAAAGGAGATAGATGACTAGTAGCTTTCACAGACTCATCATTTTAAGACACACACACACACACACACACGTGTGTGTGTGTGCGCCGCCCTATATCTGTGGGTCTCAGGGCGGTTCACACATTATGAAGATGCACATCTGAAACCATTCTCTGCCTGCTTCACTATGCATGTTTTAAGGTCCTGAAAGAAGGGCAACAACACAGGAAAGGAACTTTGTGATGACAGTGCCTAGCTCACTACTACATCCGAATAAAATTCATATGAATATCATTAGCAGACTATTACACCTAGTAAGTAAACTAGGAGTTAGGAGGTGGTGACAGGACAGAAATGTGTTCACAATCAAATGCTACAAAATTAACCCTTATCTGAAAACGTAACCGAGGCAAGGCACAACTCTAGCATGAACAGACGATTCATCTTCTCTTAAAGCTATGCAACGTGACAGCTTAAATACCTTAAATCCATGGTTCCCAATGTCTGAGCAGATGCTTTAAAAAGTGGAAGCTCATTTGAACGCAGTTTGACTGCTTCCATGTAGCGTTTCCACTTCCACTTGTGCTTAAGGACAGTACAGATAAAACCTACAATTCGCCACATGCTCTTCATTTCTCTAAGGCACACATTTCAGAGAACAGTATGGCTACCAACCCTACATTTCCTTTCAGTTCACTGCCAACAGGCTGCATCTCCAGGAAGAAAAGGTTGCATATTCCAGAAAGTAAGCAAGTTTGTATAATCTTCTGGTTTCAGACCTACCAAAAACGACTGTAATTTGACAAAATAAAAATATTCTAAACAGAATTTATAGAACTTACTGCAATATCATAACAAAATGCCAACAACTTGCATTTCCTGATATTGCCAGACACAAATAGGAGGAGTAAAGCAATGTCCAGAGCCCTTTCTATTCTTTCACATAAAAGTTTCAGGACTTAAGAGCCTCTACTTTTGTTTAAAACAGGTAAAGACTTAAAATTCCGTCAACACTTCCAAAGTGAGCCTGGTAAAAAACAGAATCAGATTAGAATGCCTGACAAGGATGATTATGATGATGATTTTGGCAGGGGAAGGGGGATTGTTGTTTGATGTTTGTTCAGTTTGAAAATGAAAAAATGCTTGAATGTACTCATTATTCCGGAAATAAAAAGGAGGTTTCTCTCTCAAGTCTAGCTAGCTGTCAGGGAACTGCCATCTGAGACGCAGGAGGTGAAAGGGCTCACAGAGGGTGAGAGAGACCATTCAGCTGAGGAGGGGACCAGCAGGGGGAGAAGTGGAGTTCCAAGGGAAAGTGAATCGGAGGGAGGGCTCAGAGACACTTCAAGCGAAAATAGTGGGGAGGTTTCAAGACCTCCTGTAGGGACACCCACTCCTCGCCGGAAACTGTCACGCCGAGAGTCCAGAAGACGCGTTTCCGTTAAGGAGCTTTTATGCTGGAAGAAGTTCCGTAAACGCCCACTGTCCGATTCAACGAGCGACTGATGGAGCCATGCTTAAGGAGCTCCGTCAGAGACAGAGGTTTGTGGACTTAGCCAAACTCTGAGGGACTAGGATTTTACGCACAAGCAGCTCACCATCCCATCACAGCAATCGGACAGTCCCTGAAAGCAGCTTGTGCAAAGAGGCATCATGAGCAACCCAGCCGGAGCCGGGGGAGCAGGAGGAGCTGGAGAGGGTCCAAGCCTGGAAGAAAGGTACAGGGTGTTGGAGCTCCAGCTAGCGCTGCAAACGGCGAGGCTAGAGGAAAGGAGGGCACAGGATGCAGATAAGACAAAAGGCGCCCCACTAGCAAGAAAGATGCCAGGATTGGTGCAGAAGTTTGGGGGGGATCCCAGGAACTATCAAGCCTTTAGGACAGAGATGCAGTATGCTCTCGAGCTGCAGTTTAACGACTTTCCCGACGAGGCATCGCGAGTGGCATTTGTGATTGGCCATCTCGAAGGAGGGGCGAGAGACTGGGTTAGACCCCTGATGGCAGGGAATAGTGAAATGCTGAAGGACACAAGGAAGTTTTTTCGCGCCATGGATTTGATGTTTTCCAGCGAGATTGAACAGGGACTGGTGCGCAGACAATTGATGGCTTGCAAACAGGGGAGCCGATCGGTTCGTGAGTACTGGACTGAGTTTACCATGTTGATACATAAATTGGGATGGGACCTATCGGCGGAACCCATTCAAATGCTCTTTGAAGAAGGGCTTTCTTCGGCGGTGAAAGACGAACTTTCCCGGGCGCCCAGGGCGGAGTCTATGGACCAGCTGACCAAATCAGCGCTGACCATTGGAGCGCGCCAGGAGGCAAGAGCCTTGGAGAAGCGGGAGGGGAAAGGAGAGCGTTGGAGGGATTTCCGCATTCCAGAGATTCCAGAACCAAGTTTCCCGCCAGGAGAGCCGATGGAAGTTGGAACTGCGCGCGCGCGCGCAGTTTCAAATCCCAGTGAAGGGAGGAAGAAGGAGGGAAAGAGCGCCAAGAAATGTTATCTCTGCCAGCAGCCAGGTCACTTTGCCAGAGTCTGCCCGCAAAGAAAGGAATGGCAAGGGATGGCGGGAGCTGTTGGGGGGAAGGAGGAGGGAGTCCAGGAGCCAGTAAAAGCCAACGCCTGGCTGCCACCGTCGGGGCACTGCAGCCAGGCCAAGGAGCAGTAAAAGTGCCCACTCCGGAACCTCCAAGACCAGCCCTAGTAATAGAGGTGTTGCTAGAGCTGGCAAACGGATATCCACTAAAGACAAAGGCGCTGTTGGACTCAGGCAGCTCCTGTAATTTTATGAGTAAGGAGTTTGCAGCTGAACACCAGATACAGACACTCCCTTTAAGCAACCCCCTGCAGGTGACCACGATCGATGGGAGGGAGCTGTTGGGAGGAGAAGTTAGTCTACAGACCGTCCCAATGGTTATGAGGGTGGCCAGGCACACCGAAAGGATAGCGTTCAATGTGGCCACCCTGGGAGGGGCTCCTGTCATTTTGGGAATGAGCTGGCTAGCGTTGCATGACCCGCTAGTGGGCTGGCATCAGAGAGTGGTCTCCTTTGGGTCAGCACATTGCCTGGAACATTGCAGAGAGGGAAAGGTGCCAGAAGGGGCAAAGGCCTTTCTAGCAGGGACGGAAGTGGCAGACAAAGGGAAGGTGCCCAAACAATACGCTGATCTGAGCAAGGTCTTCAGCGAAAGGGAAGCAGATAAACTACCACCGCATAGAGACTTTGACTGCCAAATTAACCTGGTCCCTGGGGCCCAGCTCCCCGTGGGCAAGCTGTACGCCATGTCAGACAGGGAAATGCAGGAGTTAAGGGAGTTTATTGATAAAAACCTGAAGAGGGGCTTCATCAGAGAGTCCAGAGCGGTGGGGGGAAGCCCAGTGTTTTTTGTGGACAAAAAAAACACGGATAAACCCCGGCTTGTAGTGGATTACAGGCGGCTAAATGCCGTGTCAGAACCAGTGACTTTCCCCATGCCCAGGATTGATGACATTTTGACCAGGGTGAGGAAGGGAAAGATATTCACGAAATTGGACCTGAGAGGGGCATACAACCTGATACGAATAAAGAAAGGGGATGAATGGAAAACCACCATGTTCACCCCTTTGGGGGCTTTTGAATATCTCGTTATGCCATTCGGATTACAATCAGGCTCCGCCTGTTTTCAATCGCTCATGAACCATGTCCTGGGACCTTTGCTCTACAAGAATTGCGTGGCCTTCCTTGATGACGTGCTGATATATTCAGAGAATGAGGAGCAGCATGTAAAGGATGTCAGGGAAGTGCTGAGCCAGCTGCAAGCAAACCAGCTGTGGGTGAAATTGGAGAAGTGTCAGTTTCACACCAAGGAGGTGGAATTCCTGGGGTACCGCTTATCAGACAAGGGATTAGCCATGGATCCAGGCAAGGTCCAGGCGGTGCTGGAATGGAAGACACCGAAAACGAAAAAGGATGTGCAAAGGTTCTTAGGGTTTGGGAACTTTTACCGTAAATTCATCAAGAACTTTGCCCACTTAACGGCTCCCATCACGGACTGTCTAAGCAGCAAGAAGAAATTCGTTTGGACGGCGGAGGCGGAGCAAGCATTTGAGGAATTGAAAAGGGCATTCGCTTCGGAAGAACAGCTCCTGCATGTGGATTTACAAAAACCCATGAGAGTGGAAACTGATGCCTCAGACCGGGCGGTGGGGGCGGTGCTGCTTCAGCCAGGGAGCAATAAGTCGGAATGGAGACCTTGTGCCTTCTTTTCGCGTAAGCTGAACAAATCCGAGAGGAACTACACCGTATATGACCGAGAACTACTCGCCATTCACGAAGCGTTCCGGAGATGGAGACACTTACTAATTGGCGCACAGCATAAGGTGCAAGTGTGTACGGACCACAAGAATTTGGAGTATTGGAGAACGGCACGAGTGCTCAACCAACGACAAGTGAGATGGGCCCAGGAGTTCTCCAAATTCCATTTTGAAATCTGCTATGTGCCAGGTCCAGAAAACATCAGAGCGGACGCTCTCTCTCGCAAACCTGAATATTTGGAGGGGGAGGGAGCGCCTGAAGAGAGACATATTATCCCAGAGGACCACTGGGTGTGTGGGGCGGCCTGGGTGGGGCAAAGGGAACTGGTAGAGGGAACGGTAAATGATGAATACGCCCAGGATAAGCTCAGAGGTTTAAGGAGAGAGGGAGAAGACCCCGGAGGTTTTGAAGAAAGAAACGGGGCATTGTATTACAAAGGGGCGCTATATATACCCGAAGGGGAATTGAGGGGGAGAGTACTCAAACAGCTGCACGACAATCCCACAGCGGGGCATTTTGGGCAACACAAGACCATGTGGTTGGTGACCAGGGAGTTTTGGTGGCCCAAGGTGAGGGAGGATGTACGGGAGTATGTGAGAAGGTGTGACCAATGCCAGAGAGCCAAAGGAGAAAGGCGGGCACCAGCGGGGTTATTAGAACCGTTACCCACACCAGAACGACCGTGGGAGGCGGTATCGATAGATTTTATGACGGATCTGCCTAAATCCCAGGGGAAAACCGCCATACTAGTCGTAGTAGACCTGTTAACTAAGATGGGTCACTTTGTAGCTTGCTCACATGCAGTCGCGGCGGAAGAGACAGCGAAATTGTTTGTAGAACATATTTTTAGGCTGCATGGCGCCCCCTTGAGGGTGGTCTCCGACAGAGGGAAACAGTTCACGTCCAGATTCTGGAGGAAACTTATGAGCTTGTTGCACGTAGAGGTCAACTTTTCGACTGCCAGGCACCCTGAGACCAATGGGCAGGCGGAGAGGGCAAACGGTATCCTCCAACAATACCTGAGGTGTTATGTCAATGACAGAGAGAACGATTGGGTCGAAAAGTTGGCGCTAGCGGAATTTGCTTACAATAATGCAGAGAATGTGTCCACCGGGATGAGCCCCTTTTTGGCTAATTTTGGGTACCACCCCAGGGCGTTTCCAGGGGGAGGAGGGGAGAGATGGAGTGTCCCGGCCGCTGAACATTTTGTAGAAGAAATGGAAGCGATCCATCGTCAACTCCAACTCAACTTAGAAAGGGTCAAAGAAGAATATAAGAGGCAGGCAGACAAGAGCAGAAGGGAAGGTGAAACCATTAGGGTGGGGAGTCAGGTCTGGCTATCAACCCAAGGGTTGCCGTTCAAGGGGGGTTGCAAGAAATTGAGACCCAAAAGATTGGGACCATTTGAGGTCATCCAACAGGTCAACCCAGTGGCTTTCAGACTCCGGTTACCGAACCACATGAAACTGCACCCAGTATTCCACAGGTCATTACTGTCACCATACAGGGGGGAAGGTGAAGGGGTATCCACGCGGGGGCCAGCCATAGAAGAAAGGGAAAGCAGCAACCATGTGGCGGAAATCATCGACTCCAGGTGGAAGGGTAATCAGGTGGAGTATTTGGTCGCGTGGGAAGGGGAACCGGAGTCGGAAAACACCTGGGTGACGGCAGAGGAGGTCCGTGACGAGATCTTGATCGAAACGTTCCACCAAAGGTTCCCCAGGAAACCTCAGCCAATAGCGAGGTTCCGGAGGGAGTACTTTGGCACCACCGACGATGAGGAGGAACTGGAAGGATTCAGGGAATCGGAGTTGGAAGGAGGAACAGACTCCGATGAGGAGGAGTACTTGGAAACCGGTAACAGCAAGAGGTGGAGGGAAGTGTTCGAAACTTCGGAAGATGAGGGAGGTTCATTCAGGGGTTTTGCTCCCTCGCCTCCCGCAGAGGAGGGGAGGGAAGGGGGTGAAGGGGGCCCTGGAGGGGAGGTGGATGTCAGGGAACTGCCATCTGAGACGCAGGAGGTGAAAGGGCTCACAGAGGGTGAGAGAGACCATTCAGCTGAGGAGGGGACCAGCAGGGGGAGAAGTGGAGTTCCAAGGGAAAGTGAATCAGAGGGAGGGCTCAGAGACACTTCAAGCGAAAATAGTGGGGAGGTTTCAAGACCTCCTGTAGGGACACCCACTCCTCGCCGGAAACTGTCACGCCGAGAGTCCAGAAGACGCGTTTCCGTTAAGGAGCTTTTATGCTGGAAGAAGTTCCGTAAACGCCCACTGTCCGATTCAACGAGCGACTGATGGAGCCATGCTTAAGGAGCTCCGTCAGAGACAGAGGTTTGTGGACTTAGCCAAACTCTGAGGGACTAGGATTTTACGCACAAGCAGCTCACCATCCCATCACACTAGCTGACAGCAACTCAGAGCTTAGACCAGGCAGATCACACAGAACTCCATTCCTTTCTGCCATATCAACCTGGAGATTTAATTTTGTAATAAGAGAATAATGTATGCTAATCCTATGCACATATTGCTTTAAGACCACTGCTTTATTTTGTTTATATTTTTAGCAAAGGGTGGATGAGAATGTTCAAATTTTGATTTATAGATCCAACTTAGGCTGAAGGTTGGAGCCAGATAACAGCCAACTATTACTTTTTTTTAAGATTATTTTGGATTACTAGCAAAGAATTTAAGATAGTGAAAATCAATTTAAAAAGAAAGAAAACACTTACACATTAAAAGAGCCACCATATTTTTCGCCCTATAGGACACACCGGCCCATAGGACGCACCTAATTTTTTTGGGGGGGGGGGAAATAAAGGGGGGGGAATTATTTCCCCCCCCCCAGGTGCGGGGCTGGAGCAGGGGAAGCCCGAGCTTCCCCCGACCCCAGCCCCCAGAACAGGCAGCTCTCCGCAAGCCGTGGGAGGCCAGCGCCGGCCTCCCACGGCTTGCCTAGAGCTGCGCGAAGCTTAAAGCCTGGGCGCGCTGCGCCTCCCTGCTGTCCCCCAAGCTTGTGGGCTGGCGGAGGGGGAGAAGCGGGCTTCTCCCCGCCGCCAGCCTCCAAACCAGGTCGGGGGATTAGCGGGATGGCACGCTGCATTTGCCCCATAGGACACACACACATTTCCCCTTCATTTTTGGAGGGGGAAAAGTGCGTCCTATAGGGCGAAAAATACGGTACTTAGAAACTGTGTTTATATTATGTTTACTTCAATTATTTTTTAAATAAAGCCAATGTTTAAAAGATTTCAAAGAATTTAAAATTCACATGATAACTGTGTTTGTTTTAGAAACATTGTTATTGAACAAAATGATTCAGTGTGGTTTTACAATTTCATATGATAGTGTAGAAATGCAGTGCATAAGCGCCAAATAATAAAGCAGCAGGACATGGATGCTATTAACTAAAATTGTTCACACTGCCCAGTTGTTTGAAATGGAAATAAGAGAAGTGCATAAATTTCTGCGCAGTGCCCTTCGACCAAGGGAGAGCTATGTGGTGCTCTCCATATGCTGTTGCACTGCATCTGCTGCCAGCGTAGCCAATAGTCAGGGATGATGGGAATTGTAGTTCAGCCGCATCTGGAGGGTACCATGTTGGCTACCCCTGCTTTAGATTATCTGCTGGAGTTGATAATGTGTTAGGATACCAAATTAGAATGACCTAATCTGACCTCAGTAGAGACAGCTGCTGCTACACTGATCTTGAAGAAAAAAAATAACTGACTCAACAGGCAATGAAATTGTTTTTCAGACCCATCTGTTAGCAAGACAGTCTTAGTTAACACCTTGACCCAAGTTTGTGCTAATACCAATTTATTCATACAAACATTTTAGCCCTGCCTTTCCTCCAACAGAATCCATGCTAGATGACAATGTAAGATTGAAATAGAAATACGAGAAGTGATAAACACCCACCCACACCCCAAAAAATCCAACGAACCAACAGATAGCAAAGTGAAAATAAAGAGCATCCATTAAGCACAATTTTCAGCTCAGGCTAAAACACTTTAAAAGACACAAAGCTGAATAGCATGGAAGAAAAGCACAGGGGAAAAAGGGGAAAACAAGGGGCAAGGTGAACATAACTTGGGGGCCATAACTTGGAAATTCTAGAGCCTGGAGATGGCTACTGAGAAGGCCCCCTTCTTATTTGAACCCAAATATGCTCCTGAGGCACACAAGGTCTCTAAAGAATTAGTCAATGGACATATGCCTGTACAGAAGACTGTACAAACTAGTCCCAAACTGTGAATGCAACTGAGAATTGGGTCCAGAAACTAATCAGAAGCCAATGCAGTTGTTTCAATAATGTGTGTGAAGAAGCAATTGTCTGGCATGCCAATTTAAGAAAGCTGAACTGATTAAGTTTACATACGAGTAAAAACATCTCTCTGTATGGTACCTCAAGTTGCAACTTACTTTGCCCTTCTGGATCTGGGGTTCTTCTAGTGCTCTTTGCTGGCCAGAGCAGTGGGTGGGTCTGCTGGAATACAAAACCCATCATCCTTGACCACTGGCTGCACTGGGTGGGAGGCTGATGGGAATTGGAGTTCCACAACATCTGAAGGGCAAGTTCCCCATCCCTATTCTAGCTGAACAAGAGGCAAAGTGTTCGTGTGTGTCCTTGCTCTGTAGTGATCTGGCTCTTAAAATTCCAAGCAGAAACATATTTTTCAAACTACGACATTCAGGTAGCAGGTAGCTAGCTAGTGTGCCTACTGCCCCAACCAATTTTAACCAGTGTTAAAATGGAAACCTGTACCCAAACTTTTCATTAATGTAATCTGGCTATTTGTCTGCTACTATCTTCCTAACACATTTTATAATAAAGGCACAAGCTTCCTGTATGTGAAAAAAGAAAGAAATCTGCTTTAACTTCAGCACTGAGTATAATCCAGAAACAGAAGTTTAAAATCCCTACATACTTACAAGCTTTCGAAGTATAATGCATGTAATTTCAAAATGTAATAGTTTAACTTGCTTTCAAGCCAAAAGTGAGAACATGTTCCTCAACTTAACAGCTGCCAAGAAGGCTTATTCTACTGGCCATGTGCTCTATTTTTTAAAAGATGAAAACACTTCCACACACTATACTTCCATTAACACATGCGAAAAGAGCTCGTAACATCACAACGTACAAATCACGGTCACTAACTGTCAATAGCACAACTTGTACAGCTTAGCATTCTAGCTAAACATGAAGATGTACCGCATTTGCAGAATGCAAATAGGTATCAGCACCAAAGTCTTTGGCAGCATTCTGGTATCTACCTCAGTACGCCACGTCCTATAACACCATTGTAACATAATAATTTTAGTGTTAATATATATGTGTATAAAATATGAACTCTAGGAGGGCACCACCACTTTTTATATATATATATATATATATATATATATATATATATATATATATATATAGAATACACCTGAAAAAAACAAGACCATCACTTGAAAGAGGAAAGTCTCCTTTCATTTGCAGTTCTGAATGAGATCCAGTGAAGGAAATTTTTCCTGGTTTTCCGCTTCTCTTTGCAGCCCTTGCACCACTATGGAGGTTTTAAACCCTGCAGAGCAACTTTTCAGGAGAATATGGGAGACATCAAAGTTCTGCTCATATTAATTCTAGATCCAATTTGTGGTCTAAGGTATTGCACTGTGCAACATCTTTTGTATACAATGGCACAAATATTCACAGCAATATGTCAAGGCACTCCTCCAAGATGTTCTGTCCTCTATCCCACAATGTCTAGCCTCACAAGCACGTCCCTGGATTTAACATACAGGGCTGGGATGAGTGCAAAATATAGCAGATAGCCGCACAATGTGGTGGAGACTATTCCTTCAAAATACCCCTCTCCCCTACGATTTTATAGGTATCCTGCTATAAGACAGCAAGCCACGCTCCCCAACAGTTTTGGCACTACGTACAGGAATTTTGAGAAGGAGAGCTTTAAACCAAATGCTAACCAAATGTGTTTTGGTTCATCCCTTGTTGATGTTCAGTATGAAAGTAGCAAATAAAGTTGATTTTGGAGTAGGTATTTTTCTCTCTACTTACTTCCCAAGCACAAGGAAAGCTATGTGTTGAATCACAGTGCCTGCAACTGCAAAGATTCCTCTTACACAACAGAGCATGCAGTAACTCCAAAATCCTACGCTGTAAACTCCTTTTGACTCTTATAAATAGGAACTTGCAACAAACCAGTGGGGTGGGCTTCTTTTAGAAAACAAAATGATGGAAAGTGCCAGTGGGTGTGTGGACCTAGGCAGGTGCTAGTCTGGATCTTAGCCAATGAAACTGCTTTAATGATCTGCTTCACTTATTACACTGATAGCACGTTATCAAAGCACAGCTGCATAGTGAAAGTAAGTTTTACCCTCAGCTAGCTGTTCACACTATGGATTATGAACATACCAGTTTTCTTTAAATAACCACCCAGTGTTAGTTCCCTATGGCTATCTGCATCTATGAACAAGTGATTTAACGCAATTATCCTCAAAGTAACGATAAGTGGGCAGTCATGCAAATTTGCAACTTATTGGTTTAAAGCATGAAGTTAAACAAGCGAGAGAAATGAAATAAAAATGATTCAGTGTTAGACCATATTGGTTGTAAGATATGAGTATTAGAAATATAACATAATCTCATTTAAAGGGGGTTGTGCAACTCATATGTTTTACAAATATGTATAGACAGTAATCTTGTTAAGTTGATTCTCTGAGTTTTATTCCATTAACAGGAGACATTGCTACTTTTGAGGCAAAGTGTCTGAATAATGGAATTTGTTTGAAGTCATTTGCTTACATTCCAAGAACACAGGAAGACAAGACATCTGTGATCCAAGCCTGCCAAGAGAGACTGACATGTTTCAGGATTATCCTTGTATTTTCCACAAGGTCCAAGACCAAGAATGAAGACAATATTTCATGCTTTACTCTTTTTCACACTTTACAAAATCAGTCACTACACCATTGTAACAAGTTATTCCTTCCACAAAGAAAGAATCTGATGTTGCTTGGAGCCATGCGCTACCAAAGTTAAAATGGTGCATTCCCCATTATTCTCTTCACCTGTAGCTACATGGATATGTCGAAAGTTTTATTTTTGAGGTAGAGTGGGGACAAGAACCACGAGTGGAAGGAAACAGTGGGTTGAATCAGAGAATCTTTTTCTCTCATTCCAACAAGAGGTGCCTTTTTAAAAAGTCATCCAAAAGTGTGAATAAAATGGGGTCACCTTTTTCATGGGGCTTACCACGTGGCAGACATCACAGCGAAACCAGATTATTGGGCCTCCTTTTAGACAATTTAGTTCCAGTTTGTTTCTACCATCTCACAATTGCCAGAGTCCACATTTGTTGGACAAAACTCCTAACTGCAAGAATCCAGTCTTTCATAACTGATACTATATAAGAATCAATCACATATTGAACTTTTGCATATCTAGTGACATTTTGGAGACTTGTTTCATTGCTTATTTGCCTGCATGCATGTATACAACCCAACAATCTAGTAACCTCTAGGTTAAATTACGGCAATGCATTATATGTGGGGCTGCCTCTGAAGACGATTCAGAAACTTCAGCTGGTGCAGAATTTGGTAGCCAGGTTGCTCACCAAGGCTGGCCCAGCTGACTGTACTGGCTGCCAATCAGTTTCTGGGCCCAATTCAAAGTGCCGGTTTTGACATCTAAAGCCTTAAATGGCTCAGGACCACAATACCTCAAGGACCATCTCTCCCCATATGAACCAACTGAGACCCCAAGATCTGAGGCCCTTCTTTGTGTGTCACCTCCACAACATGTCTCATGCACGCCTTTCACAGATTTCCCTGTAACTGAGAAATGGAAACAGCTTTTGCCTTCTATCTTTAAGCTCGGTTAGAGTGTTCTTTGAATGACATTTAAAAATTTGTAATCTCTGTTATTCAGTCTGCCTGCAACCTGCTTAAATCCAGGATGAAGTGGAGGAGGCCATCCATCCCTCCATTAGATGAATGTGTAAGGAATGCAGACACTGATCATATTTCCAAGGTAGGTACCAGCTGAAAAATGGCAAGTTTCAGTAAAGAAGCTTATGGAAACACAAGGGCCACAGACCCAGCCCATTCCTTCTTAACTCTCCCCCCACCCCACCCCCCCAAAAATACATCTTGCCTCAAATCTGGCCACAGCCAACATTTCATACTTTGGCAAGAAACTCCCAGAATAAAAGGGAGGGAGTAGAGAATCCATAAATCTCAGCAGGCTGGTAATGGGAAACCGAATGTGTTAGCTACTAGGTCATACCACTGAGCCTATTAAATACCAAGCGACATTTGGAGAGAATTTCACAGCCTGGTTAGGATGGTCCACTGTCATGTTTTCAGCAGCTTGGGTTTCTAAAAAGCACAACACACATACACACACACACCACACACCACACACACACACACAAAGGTGATACAGCTGAAATAGCCTATGCAGGTTAGGTTCTTCCAAGAAAAAATATTGGATATGAGGAAGAGTCTAAAGGCTTGGGAGCTGACTTGCTGATCTATTTTGAGAGAAGTAAACCAGAGGAATTCCCAATTTAGTTACATGGAGATTTCCTAGTCAACAACACTCTAGTGCCTGGCATGGAATGAAGCACCGCCACCAGTTTTAGAATGAAAGTATGGCCTGGCTGGCATCCGGGAGTGATGTTTAGAGGCCAGAGACATGTGCATTACCAAATAAGTCTATTTAAGCAGGGACAAGAAGGCAGAGAAGGGTCAGCAGCTACTCCTTCCCAATTCTAGAGCAGAATCACCTTCTAATCAAGAAAGGCCTTCTCTCATAGCAAAGTCTGGAGTTCAGCAATCTTATTTTTATTAGACAATACAAAGTGATACCTACAGAGAGTCAAACTGGGTACAGGGGGAAGGGGTCTAGAATGAAATTCTTCACAAAGTAACCAATGAATATCAATATAGAGAAAATGTGGAAAAATATGTTTTTGGTAAAAGGCACTGACTGTACTTGAGGCAGAATACAGGATGCAGGACAGCTGTTTTGAAATGATGTAGTAAAGGTAAAGGTAAAGGGACCCCTGACCATTAAGTCGAGTCACAGACGACTCTGGGGTTGCGGCACTCATCTCACTCTATAGGCCGAGGGAGCCAGCGTTTGTCCGCAGAAAGCTTCCAGGTCATGTGGCCAGCATGACTAAGCCACTTCTGGCGAACCAGAGCAGCGCACGGAAATGCTGTTTACCTTCCCGCCGAAGCAGTACCTATTTATCTACTTGCACTTTGACGTGCTTTTGAACTGCTAGGTTGGGCAAGAGCAGGGACCGAGCAACGGGAGCTCACCCCGTTGCAGGAATTCGAACCGCCAACCTTCTGATCAGCAAGACCACGGCCCACCGGTGTTCTGAAATGATGTAGTAGAGGAATCAATTCACACAGTACATTCACTGCAAATAGTGCTTTCCTTAATTTGAACAGCTTGTGCATAAACGTTGTTAAAGGAAAAAATACCAGTCCTTGTCTAGGGAATATCTTTCATATGCAGAAGTCTTTTTTTACACAGCCAGAAGTCCACATAATTTGTTCAGGGACTTTTACATCCAGAAGTGGACATGCACATTTGGTCCATTTTCTTTTTCTGCTCATAGCCCCCTGCACCCTGGTTTTTATATACTTGGCCCTCTCAACATCCGCTAAAATGGCCATAGGACACAACTATGCACAATTTATAGATGGGAAACATATGTACAAAGCCCCATAGGCATATTATGTCCTTCTCTTCTGGACAGGGCTATACTCCCCTTATAAGAACAGGTTTGTAGCTTGGGCGCACTCCTGGGCTCAGACTTGTGAGGCAAAGGCAATGCCTTTGCCCCACTTTGACTGGTGCGCCGGAGATGTTCGGTCTTGGCAATTTCAGTAACACAGGATCATAGTCATGCATGAATTAGTTACTGGAGGTGTGTGTCAGATTTGGACAAAGTTCAAGACCCAAAAGTTGGGTGCCTTGGAGAAAATACTGGCTTGTCAGAGGTGAAGCAGCTGCACAAGTAGGGAGCCCTGAAGTGCTTTGTGGTATCTTGACAATGCAGACATTTAAAAAAATGCAGTAGACAAGTGGCCGCTGAAATCAAAAGTAATGTCTCCAAGTTTACCCATAGTGCCATAACACTAAGATGGGGTGATGCAAAGCAAACATCAGAGCAGAGGGAGAATGGGGTGAGAGCCCTCTTTGCGACTGACAGATCAGAAGGAATGTTTTAACCTCAAAAGTTAATCCTTTTAGTTCTTCGCACCTCAAAATCAACTTTAAACATGCTTACCTAGCACAAAAGCCCCTGGACCTCTTTCTCTGCAATTTGGAAGGTTTCTTATCCAGGGGCAGCTGTCTCATGTCTGTATTTTTCAGAGCAACTGTCCACAAAACATTAGGCAAGATTAAGAGATTCCCTTTTTATCCACCCTAAAACTAAGTTTCTCCTGTGGAAAAAGCATTGCACCTATACTTCTGAAATTTGGCAGGATTTGTGTGCTCAGAAGGAGTAACCTTGCCTGCAAATTTCTTCAAATTCTGTCCCAAATTATGGGTGCTTCCTTTTTAAAACAAACTTTAGGGGGATCTAGCACAAAAGCTCCTGGACCTATTTACCTATAAATGTGTAAATCTAAATGCCAGAAGAAATCCATCTACTGTACTCCGATAATCAGAAATGATATCACAAACAGAAATTAGGTGTGATTTTTGGATGCAACTGTTTTCATGATTACTAACTCAATCCTGTTCTCTGTACTTGGAAGTCCAACTGATTAACAAGGGGGCTTACTCCAAACTAAGCTGTATGGTTTGCAAATTAAATGCAACTGGAATCTCATGCTCATTTCCCCAGCCATTTCTTTTGAAATGCTCAGCATTAAATATTACATTTTTAAACACTTGAAAATGATGAATAGCTGTCAACTACTTTCAAACTCAATAACCAAAAAGGAGAAAGATTAAAAAGATCCCAACTTATTCTATTCTAACTATGACTGCACAATAAACTGTCTTTCACACACATTATTTCCAAGTGCAATGAAAGACATGAAACTGCGTAGAGTGAAAAGTATTTCAGCATTCATGAAGGCAGTGTGTTGCTGAATTAAACATTTTGCAAGATGGGGCCTTTTTAAAAGCATCCTTGTTTTAACCATACAATATGTGTTAAGCCAGGTTAAAAAAACAACCAAAGAATCAAAAATGCATTTACAGAAAGCAGCAAAACTGCTTCAGAATGCCTTATCCCCATCCTACAGAAATGCCTCTTACAGTGACACATAGACATATCACGTTCAACACAGCACTAATCACAACTGAACTGTTAGCTGGGGAAAATTTAATTTTGCCATTGACAAGATACTTTATGCTATTTTAGGTGTTAGAAAAATTGGATCTCCCAGCAACGGCAACATATTGAGAGATATGTGCATCTCATGCAACAACTGGTAAACTGCTATGTGAAGCAGGGGGAGAAGATTGAAATCACGGTAGCATATTTTGTGCATGAGCATCTTGTAGATTTATCTATTTTATTTTTTTGCAAAACTTAGTAGCCAGCAAGATTTTCCAAGAGCAAATTGAAAGGAGAAATTGGGGGAGATTCCTCTAAGAATATCAGAGAAACAATTTATCTGTCCACATCCTGGCTACACTTTCTTCTAGACCATGATGCATCCTGACCCTTGCTAGTGTGTTCGTGTTAATCATTCCCTCTAATAGCAAACTCAGGCTGTTGAGTGGCTATCTGTCTGGAAGCAAAATGGGGTCATGCTGAAGTATGGCTATTGTTTCTACCCACTTAGGGGACTCACTATATAGGAAGGAATAGAGATGTTTGTAAATTAAAATGTTGCTTTCAACATTTTTTTTAAAAAGCTTCAATACAAAGAACCTGGGAGTTTACAAAATGCTGATGGCAGGTAAGCCTGGAATAATAATAATAATAATTTTAATAATAGAAGGGAGATTGAGGGAAGAATCTGAAGAAGCCGAAGTCAGGCAGACTCTGTGAGCCCCAATTAAGTCTATGGCTGAGAGCAGCCGAAACAGAACATTATGAGATCAGTTGAACGTGTGCACATACGCACAGGGAAACACAGCACACAGGGAAAGAATTAGCTAGCGGAAGCCCTAAGAGTTAATCACAAGTATACTGGTAGTTAATGTAGTGATGATGCATCCTATGAAATCTGAAAAGAAACATACAGATATGGTTCAGTTTCCAAAACAGTGCTCTTCCCTCCACAATATAAAATGTTCAGATTTGGCACTAGCAATCCTCTAGTACAAAACAGCAAAGCAGGAGAAAGTTTGGGGTAGATGGTGGAGATAAAGGCATCTTTTCCTTTCCTATTCTAGAGACTCCCCACCTCTCCATTCTACCTCTCCATTCTTTTTCAGACTGTTTAGATTCCTGAATGCAAGACAAAATTCACTATTTTGTTGCAGTGCCCACTTGAAAATTATAACAGAAAGCTCCCCTATAAGATGGTATGCCATATTATAGGTCTGATTCAGTAGGGAAAATAATAATAATTATTAAACTTGCAAAAAGATGTTGCCGTATATACCCAATTTCCTTGGAGGAGTCCTCCCATTCAGGAGGCCCCAACAGGTGAAACAGGAGCATAATAGTCTGGAGCTGCTGTCAACAAAATTACTCCGTTGCTGGTTTCACTCTGCAGTTGAATTTGTTTTGTTTTTGATTTCATGTTTTTAGGCTTTTATCTCATCATCTTCATTTCCCCTTCCTGTAAACTGCCCACCAAATTTTGTGATTGGGTTGTCCATAAATAAATAAAATTGGAGAGGCTGGGAAAATGAGCAGCAGAAAACAGCAGAAAAGTAGACCACTATGTGTTTTCAGTCCTCTCCTTCCCAAAACATGGCGCATGCACACAAACACACAGATCACCCAGTCTCTCTTATCTATTGGAGTAAAAAAAAGACATGTTTCCGGTATACAGACTGCTTTTTCCTTTTTTGTAATGTTTTTACATTGCTCTTCATGAAGCCTTATGTACAGCATCAGGCTTTATTTCAAACAAGTGTATGAAAAAATAGATTACAGTGCCATCCACCTGCTGTGTACATATTTTCTTTTTCAAAAAACCTACTGCTAATTTGGTCTACCAATATGTATGCTTTCTAACTGCTGTTAAATCACCAGTCCAACAGGAAATTTCAATCCTACTGAGAAACAGTTTTTGATTAGCCTTGATCCAACAGAAACAATGTACAAATGAGGAGTCAAAAGGGCCTCATATTCTAACACCGATGTATTGTGAGGAAAGCAATTTAAAATGCAACTCTGTTCTGGAGCTGCACCACTTTCCCTTTCAGAGCGCTGACCTTGGCTGGTGTGGCAAACCTGCCCCCCACTGCCAGTACATAGGATGAACTGAGCTTAGGGGTGGGGGGACAACAACAACGACACCTCAAATTTACAGCCCACTTTCTCTTCCTCCTTTGTCTGCTTTTAACAGACAAAGTGGCCTGGCACTCTCTGAACAGCAACAGGTACCTGGCTCTAACCACCATTTTAAATTTCCCATGCAGAGCTTGTCTGAGGTCTGGGGGTTGGAATCTTCTTAGAATAAACACAATCAAAAAGGGAGCCAGTCCCTGCCCCCACCCCCAGCCAGCTTACCTCTCCAAGCCCCAGGGGGCAAGTGTACCCGGCTGCCCTCCACCTGCCAATGCATGGGCCTGGGAATGGAGAAGCCTCACCCCAAGAAATGAGGAACAGAATTGTGAGGGGTTCTGTTAAGGGTCAGACATAATACTTTACAAGTGGAGGGTGCCCTATGATGAGAAGAGTCCTGGGTGAAATCTACACACATATAAAAACCGTTCTGAAAATGCTTTTTTTCAAAAGTGTTTTTAAAAATACAGTGGTACCCTCGGGTTAAGAACTTAATTCATTCTGGAGGTCCGTTCTTAACCCGAAACTGTTCTTAACCTGAAGCACCACTTTAGCTAATGGGGCCTCCCGCTGCTGCCGTGCCGCCGGAGCACGATTTCTGTTCTCATCCTGAAGCAAAGTTCTTAACCCAAAGTACTCTTTCTGGGTTAGCGGAGTCTGTAACCTGAAGCATCTGTAACCTGAAGTGTCTAACCCGAGGTACCACTGTACATCGAATTTTTCATAAGGCTCACCATTGCCATCCACTGTCACATTGTACATCGAACTTATAACACACTTAAAAAAACGTTTTATTTGCAGCTGTATAGCTGAGTCCCTGGACTTTCTCACAGAGGAATGAAGAACTCTTCAGAACCTCTCAGCAAATGATAGAGGATATGGGTCTCTGCAGGTACACTGAGCCTAAGCCTTATAGTGAAGGGAAATCAGTGAGTAATCTCATACAGAATTCCAACTGCATCATAGGTCTCTCCCTCACTACTACAGCCATAAAAGGTATCACACTAGCTCTCCAGAATGGTGGGACAAGTCACAAATGACTAAAGTGGGGTGGAAGGAACAAATGGTAGAAATCAAGAGTATCTACCTTGCACAAGCAGAAATGACTTCTATTGATGCAATGCAGAGCACCTTTGGATCTTAGCCAAAGTCATCCTGGCTCAAATCAATCCACCAAGCTGGATCAAAATATTTATAGATGATTTAATACCTATTTCACTCAAGTAAAAAAAGGGGGGACTGTTTGAAACCAAATGCTCACTCGACCAAAACAGTGAAAGAAAAAGCACAAATCAAACCTGCTCTAACACAAAGCATATGCCAACAAACAGTAGCATTTCTTACAGTGTGTGCCAAAGGATGTGGGTGTTGTGCCTCTCCCACAGCTTCTCCTCCTTTCACCCCACCCACATCTGGCCACCTGTAACTGTCTCAGAGGAAGCCAGCAGTCTCCCACGTAATTTCCAGCTGCACAGCAACAACCACAGAGTACGCACATCGCCATAAGCATCTGCACAAAGAGTTGTGTAAAGGGCAAATCATTGTCACAAAACTGTTTTGCTACCATTTATTAACCTGAACGAGGGTGGTGTTTTTTTAAAGACTATCTCAACAGAATATTGGGAAATTATTTTAAGCAGAACAGAACTTATCTTCTGTAAAGGTACAGAGTAATGTTGACTTTCAAATATATGTGCTAAACACACAGAGACTCAAGCAATGAGATTTTGCTCTTCTGACGAGTCTTTTCCACTGGTGAACAAATTACATCTGGGAGGGTGGTGTTGGGAAAAATTAGCTTCCTTTTTACCTTCTGGTGTTATGATTCACAATACTTCCCCCCTCCCCCACAGGCATTTTTTAAAGCAGAACCTCTAGTGGTAGACTATAGGATTTCACACGTGGGTTTTTTAAATGTAAACTCGCCTCTCTTTTTTGGTCTCTTTTTGCATGTCCTCTCCAATTCCATGTTAGAATTAGTCACTGTATGGTCACATGCTGTTACTAACAAGACAACCAACAGCATGGGATGGGCTGGGGTGCACAGTGAAAAAGTTGAACCCATGCACCGTGATCTCACCCTCAATCACACCACCCAGCTGTTATTTCCAAAAATGTTGGGGTTGAAAATGTGTGTTGAAAACGCACATATGTGCAACAACAGCAGCAAGAATACTTCTCGCCAAGTACTGGAAGACACAAGATCTACCCACCGTGGAAGAATGGCAGATGCAAGTGATCGACTACATGGAGATGGCTGAAATGACTGGCAGAATCCGTGACCAGGGAGAAGAATTGATGGAACAGGACTGGAAAAAGTTTAAGGACTATTTACAAAAACACTGCAAAATGTTTGAGTGTTAATATGATGTGGGAAGTGAAGGTAACAGGGCTTGTGGGATATGGTTAAATGTGAATGAAAAGAAGAATGTTAAAAAGGAGAAGGGGTTTGAACAGAATAATATTATGTCATAGTATATAAGATGAGGAATGGGTTAAAACAATGAAAAATTGGGACATAATAATTAGAAGAATATAATTTAAGCATGGTTTAAATAAGGGTTTGAATTTGCTGAATTTGATTGGAATAAAGAGGAACACAAAAAAGGGAGATGTGAGGAGGTCAGGACAGAGGGGTATGGAATTTTGTAAATTTAAAAAAGTGGATTTTTCTTTTTTCTCTTTTTCTCTCTTTTTTTTGTTTTATATTTCTGTTTTTTATGTGAGCTTTATTTAATGCAACGATCTATCTGAAATGATGAATTTTTTGATTTGTAAAACTTTAATAAACATTTATTTTTTAAAAAAAGAAAACGCACATATGTACCGTATCTCTAGTCATAACATGTAGTCTTACCCTGACACACAAAAAATGTTGAAATTATTCGCCTTCATTTTCCCACTAAATCTAAATATTTCAAAGCTATAATCAGTAAGAATATTATCATTACAATAACCCTTCAGCTACTTCCTATCTTCCCTACTGTTTTTATCCCTTTATCAAGTCCAGTCATGGTCTTCCAGTGATGTCCTTTTCAACAAGTGGGTATGAGGTGGGGGAATCAATTTTTTTAAAACCACCAAATGAGACTGTGTCAGCATTCATACAACACAGCAACCAATAGTTAAAAGTTTACCTAAACATATAGATGGTCCCAGCTTCCCTTCTTTCCTAGTGTAATCAGCAGATCATAACATCTGAGACTGTGATTTGTTACGCTCTTAACAAACCCTGACTGGTAAAACCAAATTTCCTTTTATCACTTACCAATCATGGTTGTTCAGTGCAAAACTATGGTCAGACCTAGCACTAAGTTAAGGGTTGTGATCTGCTGCTAGCAGAGGAGCAAAGAGGGATGCAATCTTTGAGTTCACAGTGACCATTAGGCATGGGTTACCACAAAGAGGAAAGTGGCCTGGGCCAACATGGATTAATTTTTCCTTAACATTTGTTGATCACCCTGCCATTAATAGCAAACCAGGTTGGCTAATGAAGGGTAAGGTAAAGGTACCCCTGCCCTTGCTGGCCAGTCGTGTCCGACTCTAGGGTTGTGCGCCCATCTCACTTAAGAGGCCGGGGGCCAGCGCTGTCCGGAGACACTTCCGGGTCACGTGGCCAGCGTGACGAAGCTGCTCTGGTGAGCCAGCGCAGCACACGGAAACGCCATTTACCTTCCCGCTATAAAGCGGTACCTATTTATCTACTTGCACTTAGGGGTGCTTTCGAACTGCTAGGTGGGCAGGAGCTGGGACCGAAAGACGGGAGCTCACCCCGCCACGGGGATTCGAACCGCCGACCATGCGATCAGCAAGCCCTAGGCGCTGAGGTTTTACCCACAGCGCCACCCGTGTCCCTTAATGAAGGGTAGACAAAGGCTTATTTCATCTTCTATTCTTGTAAGATGCATCTAAATGATTCAGCAACCAGTTTAATGCCTGGTTTTTCCAGGGGCTTTGCTTCACATAACGCGGGTGGCACTGTGGGTAAAACCTCAGTGCCTAGGACTTGCCGATCGTATGGTCGGCGGTTCAAATCCCTGCGGCGGGGTGAGCTCCTGTCGTTCGGTCCCTGCTCCTGCCCACCTAGCAGTTCGAAAGCACTCTTAAGTGCAAGTAGATAAATAGGTACCGCTTTATAGCGGGAAGGTAAACGGTGCTGGCTCGCCAGCTGCAGCTTCGTCACGCTGGCCACGTGACCCAGAAGTGTCTTCGGACGGCGCCGGCTCATGGCCTCTAGAGCGAGATGAGCATGCAACCCTAGAGTCAGACACGCCTGGCCCGTACGGGCAGGGGTACCTTTACCTTTACCTTTTTTCCAGGGGCTTTGCTTCACATAACACTTCACCTATCAAAATCCTCTCAATGTTACTAAAGTACAGACACCTTAATTTTGAAGGGTCAGCCATCTCTGATGTAAAAGGCTACTTTATTTGTTATGTTTATATTTTGTCTTACCTCCACAGGGCCTGTCGCAGCATTTCTATCTTACAGAAATCTTGACCAGGGCCACTTGCTGAGTTTCCCAGATCTAAGCACAATACTTTTCCTTAGTTACTACACAAACAAAATTGAGATTGCAGAAAATTAAAGAGGTGCCATCTTGTGAAAATTGGCTATGTAACCAAGTTCTAGAAGGACACTTCAGACACACTTTTAAGAGAAGTTTTGCCTGTTTGCATTATTTCAGAAAAGATGTGAAGGCTTTCAAGTCCTGGCAAACAATATAAATTGTTTAGACAAGCCCAAATAATCTATGGAGATGGTTTACAGAATCACTACAGTATTAAGAGAATGCTTGGGAAATGCTTTATATTTCAAAAAGTCCAGAGATGTCCCACCGCCATGAGGCATATATGCGCATAATATCAAAGGGAGAAAGAGAACTTTGGACGAATTAAAAAGAAAAGCAGACATTTAAATGCCATTTTTAACTGCTATGTTTCACTCGAGCGATTATTTAAAGTAGTGGTTTATCCAACTGAATAGAACTGCACCTGCAAAGTGAATCACTGACTAGGCTGCCAGCTCTGTAAACTGCAACCAAAAAGGATATTCGTTTGAATGCTTACATTATAGAGTCAACCACAAAATATTTATTTATTTATTTTTAAAGGTCCCTCATCTCTCTTCCAAATTCACTTCTGAATGCACTGAAAGGTATTTCTGCCAAGAAACTGCCTCAGTATAGGGCTTCACTACAACGTTTTTTTAAAAAATATTTGCTGTTGATCCTTGGATTCTGCTAGTAATTGCCGCATTCACTTGGTTTTTTAAAACAATACCTAATGTATTGTGAGTTTAAGCTATTGATATAGAAATTGCCAACTATGCAATTTTATGTTTAATGGACTATGAGACCCTCATGAAAAATAAGACTCCCCCCACCCCGACAAACTCTCACTTTAACCGAGATGGGAGGAAATAGCCCAATAGCCTTCCCTCCAAAGAGAAAAAATTCACAATGAAGCATTTTTTACAGTATTTGGTAGAATTTAAATAGAAAGAAAGAAAGAAAGAAAGAAAGAAAGAAAGAAAGAAAGACTCTCTATCACGAATTTCAAACATTTGTTGTGGCATCTGTCTCAAGAGACAATGGCGTGCACTTGAGGGCGTGAAGTCAAACCACTGTGTTAGCAGCACCAAAATGACCTTGCGCAAGTCTGGGTAGTGTGTATGGAGGTCCTGGGCTGCCCAGATGTCAACCCCCCCCCCCCGCAATCATTACATAAAGCCAGCAATCACCACATATTGATACACATTGAAGAAATTAAGATCCTGGAATGGGATTTCATTCTGAACAAAAAAACAAAACAAACCCCACCTCCCAGTCCTTGAAAGACTGGCTTTTAAGAAATCCAGGATCTGCAGCGTTTTTCAGAGTTTTCTCCAGGGCACAAATGCTTTTCCAAGTTCAAGAGTTCAAGTAGGAGGGTCACTTATGGAAACATAATTAAAAATAAAAGGTTGTGTCTAACTGCAGAACCACTCTACTCCCCACAATATCATTATTAAAACACACCAATATGAATCATCATAGACTTGTTGACACTACATCCAAAGAATTCACATTAGCAGTAGATTATTTTCTCTTCATATTAGCCTTTTAGTGCTGGGGTCACCAACATGGTGCCCATAGTCTCAGTGGTACCCTTGAGGAATTTGTCTGACGCCAGCAAAGCCTGCATGCTTTGTTATGAGCTGGCAAAGGTGTTTGCTACACCCCAACCTGGAAAGTATGTAGAACAGAAGGAAGATGATGAAAGGGTGATACCCTTTCCTACTAGGGCTCGGCAATATCTGGTTTTCAACATCACTATATATCACCAGTTAAACATCACAATATATTGATATAACACAATGTTTGAAATAAGGATGGAACTATGAAGAGGCGGATTCTCCATATAGTTGGGGTATGTGTGTCACTGTAGTATGTGCTCAGATTAACTAGATCAGCAGACATCACTTGGAAATGTGGGAAATATCCAAATGTCAGATGGAAAAAGGATGTATTAGAAGATAGACTTGCTGTTACTTCACATAATGCACATTAACAAAGACTCAAAGAGCATGTGGAAAGATTTGTGCATTTAGCAAGACTTGGTTTCTTTTTCAAAACTGAAATAACCACTTCTAACCCCAAACACAATATCCCTGTGCATAAGAAAATAGAATGAAAACTCACAAGTATAAAAAGAGTAGCGTGCAGTAAGGAGAGTGTCATTTGGTAGTGACGTCAGCTATCCTAATATTTGTAACCCAGCAAAAAGTGTTCTCTATAAGACTATAGATAGGCACACACACAGAAGCTCAAAAATGGCTTCTTTGGATTTTGCCAAAAAAGCTCAACAACTTTTGGCTGAACTAAAGCTCAATAACTCCCCCCCCCCCCCCGGAAAAAAGAAAGCCGAACAACTTTTCTGTCCGGATTTCCACTAGAAAACCCTATGTTTTGTTTCCTGAGGAACAACAGCAAAAGCCTTCACCCTCACCAGTCAAGCGGCAGGTTAGCCAAGGCTAATCATCAAATTATTTCCGAGCCTGAAGCAGAAAGTGCCTTTCCTCAGGAGTAGACATACAGTAAGTGAAACAACAAAGAATCTGCCTCCCTTTCATGACAGAAGAAGAAGAAGAAGAAGAAGAAGAAGAAGAAGAAGAAGAAGAAGAAGAAGAAGAAGAAGAAGAAGAAGAAGAAGCTGTTTCTCTCAGCCTAATGGCAGGGTCAATCTCGCTGGCTGCTTTTCTAGCTGTGTTGTTCATCTTGATTTGCTTTTTCTCCTAATTGTCCTTTCTCATCCACAATGCCATGATGGGCAACTGGCCATTAGAGCACAGATGCACAATGAGTGGAGAAAGTTGGCCAGCTGCTCCTGTTTTCCTTTGTGTTTTGCTGGTGATCCTCTCTAGCCTGCACTCTCTGTTTCTGGAGGACCTTAGGAATTCTTAGCTGGTTTGAATGTGGATGGTTTTGATGTGATGAATTCAACAGTAAAGGTAAAGGGACCCCTGACCATTAGGTCCAGTCGTGGCCGACTCTGGGGTTGCGGCGCTCATCTCACTTTATTGGCCGAGGGAGCCGGCGTACAGCTTCTGGGTCACGTGCCCAGCATGACTAAGCCGCTTCTGGCGAACCAAAGCAGAGCACAGAAATGCCGTTTACCTTCCCGCCAGAGCAGTACCTATTTATCTACTTGCACTTTGACATGCTTTTGAACTGCTAGGTTGGCAGGAGCAGGGACTGAGCAACGGGAGCTCACGCTGTCGTGGGGATTCGAACCGCCAACTCCTAGGCTCTGTGGTTTAACCCACAGCGCCACCCGTGTCTCATTCAACATGTAGCCAGGCTCTAATTTACAGCTGTCTAGTAAAAATGGTCACTAAAAGTTTGATGCAAATTGGACAGTTTTCCTGTAGGCAAAGTCTGGGGACTTTTAGCACATTTTATTAAAACTAATTAAATTCAGGCCTACAAATGGGTGGAATGTTTCACTTGTCTTCTTACAGACAATTCAGTTTGTCCAGAAGTAATTTACATTAAGATAACACTGCATTCAAGACATTATGAATTTGTAATACCTCATTATTACCTTAACTTGCAGTTTTTCAAATTGTAAGTTAGGCCTCTTTATGTACTGCATGGACAGACAGCTAGTCCCTCCTTCCTTCTACATCAGTTTATGGATTATATATGTCAAAAGCTTTCTAGATCAAAGTTTTGTCTGGCTAGTCAGTCATTTTTTTCCTCCCCCCTCCAAAAAATAAAAAATAAAAATCCCCACACCCCTACTGTATTTTCCCTTGTCTGTAAGGCACACATGATACCAAACATGTGCAGCTAGGGAGAGTCAAAATTATTAATATTAATGACTTAAGACAGCAACTTGATGGGATGACTCATATATGTTAAACAGCAAGCACTGGCAACTCAGACAGAACTTTAATATAACTCAACATTAAGAGCGCTACTTCAAATACGGTCTTTTATATATTCAGGGTGCTTCTAGACAGGTGTTTGTTGTGGGATTGGTGCTCCCAATGCATTTAAGTTTTTTTGCAGTACAGTCATCTGTTGTTGAACGCCCTGGAACTCATAAGTTTTGGCTCCCGAATGCCGCAAACCTGGAAGTGATTGTTCCGGTCTGCAAATGTTCTTTTGGAACCAGAACGTCCGATGGGGCTTCCACGGCTTCTGACTGGCTGCAGGAGCTTTCTGCAGCCAATCAGAAGATGCAATTTGGTTTTTGAACATTTTGGAAATCGAACTGACTTCCGGAACAGATTCCATTCGACTTCCTAGGTACAACTGTATCTACATAATGTCACTGGCATCAAAATGCCACCTTGGATTAATTCTTCATTTATTTTGAATTTACTATTTCCATATACCAAAACCAACAATAAATTACCAACAATATCTCAGTGACCTGTTAGCAAATTAACCACCCACCTGGAAGAACCCGTGGCTTTCTTTCGTTAAATAGTCCTAACTATTGTACAATCAGACAACACACCAAGCAGTTATCATTGCAAAAAGTGGAGATCTTTAGTGCTGATTTCATTTCATTTATATCCCACCTCTCTTCCTTGAACAAACTCAAGGTGGTGTACATATGGGTCCCCGTAATATGGTACAGTGGTTAGAATGCTGAAATAGGGCTGGGGAGATCCAGGTTCCAATCACCACTCAGTCCTGGTCCCAATGGGTAAACTTAGGCTAGCCATTGTCTCTCAGCCCAATCTATTTCAAAGAGCTGTTGTGAGGATAAAAGAGTGCCACAGTTGTGTCTTATCAACCACTCTAAGTTCCTGAAAATAACAACGTAAATAAATATCAGGCGGTCTCCTATTCTGTAAAGAAGAGAAAAACAAGGAGAAAGATGGAAGAAAAGAGTTTGTTCCTTGTTGGATAAGAACTATAGAAAACGAAGCGTTGCTGTTTCAGATCCTAAGTACTATACCTACCTTGTGGGGATCAAGCCACAAAAACTATGATTTTAGCAAACATTTAAATTATTCAAAGTATTAAGGAGGACACAATCTTATCTCTCTTCTTCCCCTATTGATCAGGTCAAGTGAATAATTGATCTGAAATCAGACAAAAGAAAAGAGAGATACCCAAAGAAAATGGGTTAAAACAGAACTATCCAAAAGGGAAGAGAAAGAAAAAGAAAAAACTAGCTGGCAAGTGAACTACTTCCAATTCACTTCCCTAGAATGTTTGTTTCAGTTTATGCTTCACTTTTCAGTTCTTTTGCTTTTGTGAGTATTTCACATATCTTTCATGCTATTTAAAAAATAGGCTATTTAAAAGGCTAAGAAGCAGTGACAACCTACCATGACCAAACTACTGAGCCTCTTGGGCTTGCCGATCAGAAAGTCAGTAGTTTGAATCTCCGTGACGGGGTGAGCTCCTATTGCTCTTTCCCAGCTTCTGCCAACCTAGCAGTTTGAAAGCATACCAGTGCAAGTAGATAAATAGGTACCGCTGCAGCAGGAAGGTAAGTAGCATTTCCGTGCGATCTGGCTTCCGTCACGGTGTTCCATTGCGCCTGGCACTCATCACGGTGTCTCATTGCTCCAAAAGCGGTTTAGGCATGCTGGCCACATTACCTGGAAAGCTGTCTGTGGACAAATACCAGCTCCCTCGGCCTGAAGTGAGATGAGCGCTGCATTCCCATAGTCACCTTTGACTGGACTTAACCACCCAGGGGTTGTTTACCTTTTACTTTCCTAAAGAATGTGGAAGTATCTTAAATCTATGGCAGTATCTTGATTATTTTAATAATTTATTTTCAGGTATATATAGTGAAGCCTCTGGGTGGCACAATCATTATTTAACTGAGAATACACAGTATATGCAATTACAGAAAACAGAATACATACTTTGGGTTGCAAACTGAAATTTAAACATTGGGGTGCTGGTAATATAAGCACGATACAGAATGCATGAAGCTGCGTATTTTTTGTTCCAAAATTTTCCCTTGATCTATTATATTAATAATCAGGGCTAGACAAAGCAATTATGTTGTAACTCAACTAAGCAAGCATGCCAAATTCTATTAGCTTCAAAACCATGACATGGTAAAAGTGGATATTGTTTGTTTTCTTGATGCTTGCATATATCAGCTGAGATTGTGGTGGTTACTCTTATTAAGTATTAGTCATCAGATTCCACCAAGCTGAAGATAAACCTCAAGCGGCGGATGAGCAACTATAGGAGAAAGATAACTGAATGAGTCACAGATCCTGCTTTAGCAGAGCCCACAGGATTAAGAATGGGAAAGGGAAAGGATAGTAACGTAGGACATACTCAAATAATCATAGAATCTTAGAGTTGGAAGGGACCCCAAGGGTCATCTAGTGCAACCCCCTGCAATGCAGGAATCTTAGCTAAAGCATCCATGACAGATGGCCATCCAACCGCTGCTTAAAAACCTCCAAGGAAGGAGAGTCCACCACTTCTTGTGGGAGTCTGTTCCACTGCTGAACAGCTCTTACTGTCAGAAAGCTTTTCCGAATGTTTAGTCGGAATCTCCTTTCTTGCAGCCTGAAGACATTGGTTCAAGTCCTACCCTCCAGAGCAGAAGAAAACAAGCATGTTCCCTCTTCCATGTGACAGCCCTTAAGATATTTGAAAATGGTTATCATATCTCCTCTCAGTCTCCTCTTTTCCAGGTTAAACATACCCACCTCCTTCAAGCGCTCCTCATGACCCTTAATCATCTTGGTTGCCCTCCTCTGCACACGTTCCAGCTTGTCAACATCCTTCTTAAACTGTGGTGCCCAGAATTGGACACTGTATTCCAAGTGTGGAAGTCAGGTGTCCCCCATCCTATATTTGTACATCTGGTTAAGGTCATTTTGAATTCTGATTCTGTCTTCTGTGGCTTTAGCTGTCAACTTAGACAGAATCCTATTTGGAATAAGGGAAATGTTGACAGCTATGCCCAGGATAGAACCCTGCGGCACCCCACTTGTCACTTTTTTCCAGGATGAGGAGGAACCGTTAATGAGTTCTTTGGGTTCAGTCAGTCAACCAGCTACAAATCTACCTAATAGTTATCTCGTTCAACCCACATTTTACCAGCTTCCTCGTAAGAATATAATGGGGTCTTTGTCAAAAGCCTTACTGAAATTAAGATTCACTATGTCCACAGTATTTCCCTGTTTGTAATTTTGTAATTCCATAAAAAAAAAAAATCAGATTGGTCTGGCATGACTTATTTTTGAGAAACCCATGCTGTTTGAGTAATCACAGCATCCTTTTCTAAATTGTTCACAAGACTAACTGCTGAATTATCTATTCTAGGACCTTCCCTGCTATTGATGTCAAGCTCACTGGTCGGTAGTTACCTGGGTCTTCCTTTCCCCCCTTTTTGAAGAGTCTGTAGGGACCTCACTTGTTCTCCAATAATTCTCAAAGATAATAGACAAAGGCTCTGAAATTATATCCGCAAGCTGCTTTAGTACCCTTGGATGCAGCTCATCAGGTCCTGGAGATGTGAATTCATTTAAAGTAGTTAGGTGTTCCCTTACTACCTCTTTTCCTATCTTGGGCTGCAGCTCCCTCCTTACATCATTTATTCTGTTATCACCAGGTTGGGCATCACTTTCCTTTTGGGTGAAAACAGAGGCAAAGAGGGTGTTGAGTAGTTCCACCTTTTCTCTGTCACTCAATAGCATTTCTCCGTGTTCCCCATGCAGAGGACCTACCAGTTGCTTGTTCTTCCTCTTACTTCGGACATAACCAAAGAAGCCTTTATTATTATTTCTAACCTCTCTTGCAAGCCTGAGCTCCTTCTGAGCTTTAGTCAGCCTGACTTTCTCCCTGCAACTGCTGGCTAATCGTGTATACTCCTCCTTTGTGATTTCCCCTTTCTTCCATTTCTTATACATGCCCTTCTTAACTCACAGCTCATCTGTAAGCTCCTTATGCAACCACACCAGTTTCCTTAGATGCCTCCCACTTTTCTTTCTTGTTGGTATTATCTGCTGCATTTGGGCCTTCAATATTTCTCCTTTAAGAAACTCCCATCCTTCTTGGACTCCCTTCTCATTGAGTATTTCTGACCACAGGATCACACCTGGTAACTGCTTCAGCTTTTCGAAATTGGCCTTCCTAAAGTCCAGAATGCATGTCCAACTACACTCAGTTTTCCCTTGCCTCTGCATCCTGAAACCCAGGAGAACATGATCACTTCCTCCCAAGTTTCCAAGCATCAATCAGTTCCTCCCTTTTGTTGAGGACCAGGTCCAAAATAGATGATCCCCTTGTTGGTTCTCCCACCACCTGGGAAATGAAATTGTCAGCGATGCAATGGAGCAATTTGTCATACCTTACACTCTTGGTAGAATTTTAGTCCCAAGAGATATCGGGGAAGTTTAAGTCCCCCATGATTATTATTTCTCTCATTTTTGAATGTTTGGTAATCTGCTCTAGTAAGGCATCATTCAAGTCTTCAGTCTGGCTTGGTGGTCTATAGCAGGCACCCACTGTTGTTTCTCTCTCTTACAATTTTACATCATTGTGCCTATGTAGGCAAATGAATTCTTTGTACAGATGCTTATATCTATGTATGGCATCACCCTTAAATTCCAGCTCCAGTGAACAAACTGTAAAGTAGAAAACAGCAAAATGCAGAAGTTTATACAACTTGCAAAATGCAGGGACGTCATCTCTTTTGGATCAGGCCACCTAATTAACATTTTGGATTTCAGCGCATATGACAGACCATTCATACAAGAAGAAAGTCCTTTATGCAGTGAATGGACTCAAACAATTTTTTCAAAGGAAGGGAAGGGGAAAGAGAACTAGCTTCTATTTGGTCCCTTTCACTGTGCTTTTTAATGTCATGGGAGAGGACCAACTTACTGCACCATAGCCCACTTCATACAATACAAGAAGGCTATGCGCTGGTTTCTGTGTAGGGAATCAATGGGCCAATCTTTCCTCCCTTCAATTAAAAAAAAAGCTTTGAATTCCATGTGCCCTCAACTACATACCTTGAAGCATATTGTAGGCCCAAACACATTAGCCCCTTTCTTTCTGTTCCTCCTTCCCTTTAGACACTGGTAAAAGTAAATATGCTGCCAGGCATACTCTGCTATCCAGAAAGAATTAAGTACTCTTCAATCCCACTGAGATCAATGGGCTTTAATTTTGCTTAACTCATTCTGGCTTCTGCACAACAAGTCATTATTTTTCACACAAGGAAGCTTATATAACTAACACCCCAATATTTAAATGTATTTTTATCTGGAAGCAAGTGCACAGAGTTCAAACAGACTTGCTTCCTTATCAATTTGATTTGAATGCAAATATGGTTTTGGATTGCACATGAAGTTCAGAAATCTGACCTAATTCCAGTCATGAACCACCAGAAGGTATTTCAGGAATATGAAAATACCCTCCTGCATGGTATGTATATGTATTTCAAAGATGTATAGCCCACCCTTCACTCAAAGGTCTTAAGGCAGGGTACACATAAGTATTAAAACATCTATCATCTATCTATCTATCTCTGCCTCAAAACCAACAGCTATTATTTCAAATCGACAAGATTAAGCGTAGAAATACAAAGAACAGAAAAATAGCGTAAACAGAACAGAATAAAACTGACAACACTCAATACTCAATCTTCTCATTATCTATTATTTGGAGAACTTGGTCTCTGATCAAGATTTTGCACAGAGCTCCTTCTTAAGAAAACGGTTCCCTTGTTTCAAAATAGGCACATTACTTGCACATATAGTAGACCATGAAGAATTTAAAGAATAATATATTCTGAGTAGCCACCATTCTTACATTTCATTGATAACTACACTTCTACTTGAAAACTTTGGTTAGTAGGTGAGGGTATAAATATTCGTAAATCACAGAATTGTAGAGTTGGAAGGGACCCTGAGGATCATCTAGTCCAACCCCCAGCAATGCAGGACTATGCAGCTGTCCCATACAGGGATCGAACCTGCAACCTTGGCATTATCAGCACCACACTCTAACCAACTGAGCCAACTATTAATTATCTTTTGCTAGGATCATGCAGCTATGGCAGTGGTTCATGTGTAGGTGCATACTAAATTAACTTTACCCTTTTGCCTTTTATTAAAAATAACTCACCTATTGGTCTCAACAAAACCCAACAGTTAGGTGTTATTCTTCTATTTTGTTTCCACCATTGGAAGCTTACTTATTTACTCAGAAAATTTCTATAACTCAGTGGTGAGTCCCAACCATATTGAACACTGACTTCTCTCTGATACATTGGCATGATTACAGTGTATCATGTCCCTTTCAAAGAAAGAATTTGCTTTCCCTCCTACCAGTGTTATTTCAACAAGCCCATAATAATACTCCCAGTTAAAAACAAACAGCATGTTTCTAAACACAGTACTGTAACTGCCACAATTAAGTGTATGGATGAAGCATCTATGGATAAAATATCTAGTGTCTGCAATTTCCTATAGGAGCCTTTTAAAATACTATTGTTTCATCTGCATTGAGGAAATACGACTCTCGTCATAAACTTTGAATCATATATTTAAGTTATTTTTAATAATTGCATCTTGGTAATATTTTCCCAGAGCTAGCCAAAAGCACTCATAAGCTACTGTTCAATCTACCATATTAAATCTGGGATATTAAGCATATTTCCCAGGAACTGAGATGCACAAAATTCAATATATTTTACTCCTAAATAACATCCTTGGGATCACTGTGTAGGTGATTTGATGTCTCAACATTAGGAGATAATATTTAGTGCTGATAGCAGTAACAGATATTTACAGCGCTGAATAATGTGGTTTGCCATACAAAAAAATAAAAATCTAAAATGTATTCCATGGCCACTATAAAAGCATGTACGGTAAAATATTATGAGACAATCATAATAAGATAGGCAAACTTATCTTGCTCACATCCTTATTGGGTCTCAGCAGCTGCGTAAACTACCCTGAAATCCAAACTGGGTGAATAACAATATATAAATGTTTTGAACAAATAACAAAGCTCTGTGTTGCAGATTCAGAAAACTAAGGCTACCTAAAAAGATTTACACTTGAGGACAACTATGGCTTCATCAATGCCACTTGTAACTATGTTTTCTCAAAATCAATTACTTCCAAGCAAATCGTTTAAAAGGTCAGGGTGGCAATGTACCTCCCAACCCTCCAATCTACAGAATTTGGGGCACCATATAGCTTACTACAGGGTGAGTCTTTTAAAAGTGGCCCCGTGGAACATGTGTACTCTATATCCACAGGGCCTCTTTTAAAGGACTCACCCTGTATATTGTGCTTTAAAATCTAACTTTAACTACATGATTGATACCTGCTCCAGCTATTGCCTGTTTCCCCCTTCAATAGTTCCCAAAACTGAAATAACTGAGTAAAGCACACATCATAGAACCAAAAAAAAACCCCACAAGTGATTAAGAGTTCTATAGCAGGATGTCAATTAATTTATAGGAAGGAACAGTCCACTACCTGACTTAGACAGAACACTGGAAGCCACTGCAGCGTAATGGTTAGTGTTTGGGAGACTAGGGTTTGAATCCCTACTCAGGTATGACGCTGAAACACCTTACAGGGTGTTTCTCAGTCTTACCTATCTCACAGGGGAGGATGAAATAGGGAGGGAAGAACCATGTACACCACCTTGAGATTGTTGAAAGAAGAGGTGGTATATAAATAAATGAAATAATCTGTCCTGTGTCCAACTTCTGCTTCCAGTAACCTCCAATTCACTGGTGAGGAATTCCTGACCTCCAACTCCCTAGTTTCAGAAGCCACTTTGCCTATAGGACTACATATGTATAAAAGTATTATTAAGTAATTTAAGAAGGAGAACTGGGTAGCCAAATACCCTGAATACCCAAAGAAGTGAAAGAAACTGCAACAGCAGTTGTGCAGATGGTGTCACAAAGAAGCAGAGGCTTAACAGGCCAACCTGGGAAACTTAGATGTGACTCCCTCTCTGTCTGTCTTGGAAACAGGACTACAGGATCAAGGAGGATATTCCAGCTTATGCTTTGCCAAGTCAGTGGAATCTATATATTTTCCATTCCTATGCATATTTCTTAAGCATGCAGCTAGCACCCAGGGGAGAGTAGGAGCCTTCTCTATGTTTTTTAAGGAACTGATATAGCAATCATACCACGCAAGGTAACTGTTCAACTAACCAAAGAAATAATAAATAACTGATTGACTTAAAAGAAAAAAAGAGTGCTTCTTCATGTAAAGTTTTCCAGCCTTTCACTATGAGTATGAACTTACACCACAGATTTTTTAAGAAGAGTTTTGTACAGATTTATTATTAGAAGTAGAAAACCTCCTGAAACCAATGAGTCATTATGTATTGGAGGATACAAAGAACATCCATTTATTTCACTTATTCCACAGCACTCAGGGTTTCTAAAATAAATAAATAAATAAATTCCCGCCCCCCCCCATTCTTAATCATTAGTCAAATGGATTACAGGGATCTAACAAGAGTTGCCTAAAACAAGGGAATTTGCTTTGGTTCTTAATGCTTGCTGCTTCAGGTCAACTGGTTTTGCTTTGTGTATAGCCCAAAAAGCAGTGTTTGTCCGGTAAGAGGCAACCCTATTCAGTTTTAATCAAGGTATAACAAAAGGTTTCCCAACCATTTTTATTCTTTAAAAACAAACAAACTTGTGTTTTCAAAATTTTGAGATTCCATTATTTAGTGAGCCTTTGTAACATGAGGCCCTACAGATGTTTTGCACTTTAGCAAAAGGCAAGCTGGCTGGGGTGGATGGAAGCCATAGACCAAAACATATGAGGGCGCCAGGTTGGTGAAGCCTGCTTTAATGTTATCTGCCTCATTGTGATTTTATATGTCATATCCCAGTTGGCAGCCTGTGTGCCATAAGTGTGAAAGCTCTTACTCCAAGGTGCTGAACTTCATTGCAAAATAATAATAATAATAATAATAATAATAATAATAATAATAATAATAATATCTTTATTGTCATTGCCCCCTCTCAGGGACAACGAAATTACTTGACTGCTCCATAAAAACACTAATTAAAACAATACAGTATAGTACAGCAAGGAAGATTAGATGACTTTCAAAGTCCAGGCTTCCCATTCAGGGCCGAGATCGCTCTGGAGAAGCTGTTCTTAAGACGGCTCGTTCTTGTCTTCATCGTCCTGTATCTCCGTCCCGATGGCAGGAGCTCGAAGAGACAGTGACCAGGATGCGATGGATCTTTTACTATGTCCAGTGCCTTCCTATGGCACCTTGTGGCATAAATCTGCTCTAAGGTGGAGAGTGGGCAGCCAACAATGCTCTCTGCTGCCTTAACAACTCTGCACAACCCCATCCTGTCCTGGGTAGTACAGCTTCCGTACCACACACATAAGCCATAAGTGAGCACGCTCTCAATGGCACAGTGATAGAAGGCAAGGAGCAGTTTCTGCGGAAGATGGTTTTTCCTTAGAATTCTCAAAAAGTACAGTCTCTGCTGCGCCTTCTTCACAAGCCCCCTTGTGTTGACACTCCAGGACAGATCCTCTTGTAATTCAATGCCCAAAAATCTGAACGTTGTTACCCTCTCCACACAGACCCCATCAATCAAAAGTGGCTGGATATTGCTCTTCTGTCTCCTGAAGCCCACCACAAGCTCCTTTGTCTTCCTTGTATTTATGAGCAAGTTGTTAGCTCTGCACCACTCTGTCAGCCGCTCCACTTCATCTCTATAATCTGTTTCACCCTCCCTTTCAGGGATGAGCCCAATCATCTGCAAATTTGACAACCCTATTACTAGGGTGAGCAGGTAGTAAAAAAAAATACAGTCCTAGCCTGTAGTTTGCTATCTAGAAAAAGAAAAGAAGTGGGATCACTCCTAAAATCTAGCAGCTGGCCTGCAACATCATAAGCAACACACTCTTGTAAAAGCAGAACAATTAAACAATTAGTTAACCTTCAGAATTATAATATTAAATGCCATTTGCAGACCTTGGCGAGGCAATAAACGGGAAAGGACCCCTGGATGGTTAAGTCCAGTCAAAGGAGACTATGAGGTTGTGGCGCTCATCTCGTTTTCAGGCAGAGGGAGCCGGCATTTGTCTGCAGACAGCTTTCTGTGTCATGTGGCCAGCATGACTAAACTGCTTCTGGTGCAACGGAACACCACGACGAAAACCAGAGCACATGGAAACACCATTTACCTTCCTGCCACAGTGGTACCTATTTATCTACTTGCACTGGTGTGCTTTTGAACTGCTAGGTTGGCAGAAGCTGGGACAGAGCAACAGGAGCTCAACCTGTTGTGTGGATTCGAACTGCTGACTTTCTGATTAGCAAGCCCAAGAGGCTCAGTGGTTTAGACCACAGCGCCACCAACTCCCCCGATGAGGCAATACCAGTGTAATGGAATACCAGTATAACAGAGCAGCTTACACTTTGTGTAATGGGGTGGCAAAGGCACCCTGGCTTTCACCACAAACCACTGACACCATGCAGATATTAGTACACCAATCATGCTCATGCATGGAACAGATCCCATGGGTTCAACTATACTTCTGCATGCCTCCAGTGCAACTAGTTTTTAAAGCAAAAAATATGCTGGGTAAGAGCATTTCAGACAGGAGACCATGTGCCAACCAAGATGTAGAACCTGTGCAGACAAAACTCAAAGTATGTACCAACTATTTGTTGTGTTATAAAGGAAGGACGGCTCTTATGTCAACAGATAGAACCGTTTGGGAAAGATGAAACAAGCTGAATCCACAGGAGCATAATGAGACTTTGGGATTTAATCTACTCCTGACAGTTAGAACTAGCATCATGCTGGTCACCATCCTATGGTGAAATTATGCCTGCCTAAGATCACAGGGGACCAGATATGAACTTTTCAGTGCACTGAATTCTGGCAGGCCACATGCACTCACCTATCCATTCATAAAATGAACGGCCCTCCATTGTGGGAATCACTGGCCAGAAGGCACAGTGCTACACAGAGGAATGCTGCAAGAAAAGCCTGTTCAGGAATTCTCTAGTTGTTCTGGCAGCATGAAAAACTGCTGTGCAGGTGTGTACTCAGATACCTATGCAATCAAGATTCACTGTTGTAACTAATGAGGAATTCATTTGGCAAGAAAGAAAACAGGGGAGGAAATAAATGAAAAGGGGAAAAGGAGAAAAGAGCAGTAACGATCTGCAATTATCCAATAGGCATAAAAGCCAGCAAGACCCTTATGGAAACACACTACATGTGATCACTGTGTGGTTTGGAGGTTTTCTTGGGGGGTGTATAGGCACATATGTATCTAAAATTGAAAAGCATAAGTGAGATAAATACGTTTTGAAACATGGCTGCTGTAATCAGGTAAAGGATTAAATGAATCTCCATGTCAAATATGCTTTCAACATTTAACCTAGGTGTGCTGTCATGCAATGTGTAGAGCCAGCCCCACATCAGTAGGAGCCACCCCACATCAGCAGGGGTGCAGCAAACGTGGGCATCTTTGCTTGAAATGTGCATCTAAAGAGCAATCTGAAGATGTTAAAATGAAGAAGAAAGTTGTATTGTGTTAATGAGGAAGGAAACTGCCGCAGCAAAGGGAACTTAAAAATAGCCTTTGAGCAACAAAACACCTCTCTCACATTCTTTGAGTCTGTGCTCTGCTATTGTGCACAGCTTAAATTAAAGGTAGCTTGTGCTGCAGGCAGACATGTGAGTCAGCAAGAGCTGCCTGTAGGAAACTGCTGACATTTTTTAATGGCTCAAATACGCTAAATGCACACACACGCAAAACCCTTCCCACTCAGTAAGTGCAGGCGCACGTGCACGCGCACACACAAGCATTCAGAACAACCTTCAGCTTACAGTTCTATTCTCCTTATTCAAACCTTGCATATATTTTCTTTTTCAAAATATTTTAATGTGAGTTATAATTAGCAGCTGCATTTGAGTTTCAAGAGTCAACTAGTTTTAGCTTTCTTATTTATTCAAACAAAGGACTTGAGCCACTTCTCTATTTTCAAAACTGAAATTGTTGTCACAGAGCACAACTTACTGCACGGGCTGTAAAATGCACTTCCTTTTTTAAAGTTGGGAGTCTTTTGTTGAACTTGGAACACTCACAGTTTCAAATGCTCTAGTTAAGAAATGACTTCATAAGCTGGAGAATAAAGGTTTATTTCTAGAAAGAAAAATGCTGGAATTTAGTCATATTAGAAGATAATGCCTTTTGACCTCGAAGACCCAATTCACAGGCTTTGGATTGGTTTTTGAGAGGCAGGGGAAACACTTGCAATTATTCAGAAATATGATGAACACAATCTGCACATATTGCTGCTACTTCACTCAGGCTTAAAATTGTAGACCTCCAAACAACAAGATTATAGCAATCTATTAACCTTTTCAGTCCTCGTCGTACAGTGGCCTGGTTCACATATAACTCAACTAAAATTTGGCTTAGCATGAATGAACAAACATACCAGTGCAAGGGAGAAAATCACGGCAGCTTCAATCCTGTGCCATTCCTGCAGCCACCATGCTACCAAGAGCTAAGCCTTGTTTTGGCTTAAGCATTACATCTGAACCCGTAGTTCGTCTCATTCTAAACCAAATAGATCTCACTCCAAACCAAAGCAGCAGGAACAGAGAAGGAAAGCAGCCAGGCATGAGCATGCTTACTTGTTCGCTCTAAGCCAGGGAACTGCCTAGTCCACAGGCCAATCCTGACCCACCAGGAGGTTCAATTTGGCCTTCAAAGTCATTTATACCAAACCATGGCCACTGTCCATCAGATGAAATTGCTGGGTGATGTCAGCTGATGGGCCAGGTTCAAACTGCTGGGTGAGGCTTCCCCGGCACATTTCCTGCAGGGAGTGCGCTGGTCAAGCAGACCCCTTCCCCCATGTAAGCCAGTCAGCTTCAACAAGTGGGGAGATGAATAGATGAGAGTTGGTCCATGGAGAGAGGAGAAGTAAAGATCTTGCCTAACAGGCTCCCCACCCCTGTGTTAAGCCACAGTTTAGCTTCACAATACATGTGGACAGCTCTAGTAAAGAAATTAGCAGATACATGCCAGTATATTTCCTGCACTATCGCTATACTCCATAATGTGCAACAGCCATTCTTTTACTTTTTGACCACTATGTGAATGTGCTACAGGAACCCAGAGTGGAACACATAGAATGTACTCATGGGGTGGCGAGAGGATGGGGGTCGCTGCCCCGAAACCAGAGGAACAGGATCCTTCACAAGAGCCAAAGGGGTCCCCATCTCCACAAACACAGTCAGCTCTGAGGCGTAGAGAGCAGTAGGAGGTGCACTCCAGGAGGGCAGAGGCAGGCAAGGGTGCATAGCCCAGCTCACTAGCTCTGGGAGATTCCTCAGCTAGAGTAGGCTTAGGTGAGGGTCACATGCTTCGTCAAGCCCAGAAGTTGCAATCAACACACAAGGTATAAAAGAGAAGCAGAGCTGAGGTGCTGTGTCTGCTCAACTTTCCATGTGGATGGACCTTGGCTTCGATGTTTCAGGGGTTCTACGGAACTGCACTTTTGGGGACTGTATACCCCAGGGAGAACTTGCTGCCAGGTACGGCAGGGGTTCAGGACACAGTGATTTCAGAGTATTCTTAATTAATTTCAATCTGAATATGTTAGGGTAAGTGATTTGAATGCAGAAACAATATTATCCACATGCACAAAAATTGTAGAGGCTTCAGGTTTAGGGCCAAGTAGGAAATTATATATACCAATTCATTATTCTTTTAGGATGACAAATGCTGTGATCCTAAGTGCACCACTAAATGCACAGGGGATTACTTCCAGGAAAGCATGCATAGGGTATCAGTGTATGCATAAAAAGCATTATCTTAAAGTCATTTTCTATAGCAGGAAAATAGCAGCATACCCAAGTATGAAAACTAGACTACCCGAAGTCTCAATGAGCAAGTGAAGAGTACCCGTTTTTCAACCTTCCATAGAAGATTACAAACACTATAAGTCACTCACATAACATATCACCAAATTGGTTAGTTTCTGTGTTGTTTCTTTTAAAAATGCTACCCCTTTTGCCTTTTGATTTGCATGCATTGTTCATTCAATAGCTCTTCTGTCAATGCTGGTAATTGTTGTACTAAGCCAGTAGCTTCAATTTGAGCTCATTATTGATCACACAGAAATTTATATGCATTCCTCTGCTCGCTTGCTCTAAAATTATCATTTCAACTCCAGCAGTGGCAGGTTAAGTATGACGCTTTTCAACACACTACAAAGATGCTTCAGTCTGACTAGAAAGCAAAACGAGCATGCTGCAACTCAGCTGGCTATGCTCATACATTTTACATTTTCTTGAGGCAAGCTTCAAAATGAATACTTAATTTATGCAGCTGCCATAAGATTCTTTTTATTTTATTTTATTTTGTTCTGCTCAGAACAGAAGAAACAGTGACCAAGTTTTGCAAGAGCTGAGTAGGCATTATTAGCACAGTTGTAGCAAACCGTATGCAGATTTCAGAAAGGAAAAATGGGCACTTGAAGTATTCCAGGATAAACCATTATGTTCTTTGAAATCCACTAATGGAAGCATGGTCTGTCTATATTGCTAACATAGGAAGTTCAATTATTTTAAAACATCTGTGCCAAATTAACAGTGTAACATATTATATTTACTCCCTAACACCACAGGGCATTCAACGAAATTGGTACAGCTATAGCTGATGAAAGGCTACGTTAATCAGAAGATGCATCATATGGGGTCACATAAAAGACGGAACCAGATATATAAATTCTGCATGCCAAGACATTATCATCAAATATTGAATTGGTATGAGGCAGTATTACTGAATCACTTTACACAAGCTGAAAGATTCCCTTTCAGTGTTTCAGAGGGTATACAGAATTGGATTTTAGAAGTGAAACAATGAAACTGTTAGCTATATCCTAGTGGAAGACATTATTAAATACTTACAGGTAAACCTAAAGCATAGAACGCTTCACTACTGCTATACAAGAACATACACATTCATTTATTCGAGCTCCTATCCTCCCTTTCTGGAGGCTCAACCTTTAATATCCTTTATTATCAACCTTTAATAGAATCACAATACAGAATAACTTAGGAACCTACAATAACAATTCACATACATATACAAGTGGTAATTCACTTAAGGTTACACCATACTAACAAATCTGTACACACACAAAAACTACTTCTCATGTAGATTGCCAAATTATATCATATATCCATATACCAAAGGTAAAGGTAAAGGTAAAGTGAGAGCCAGTGTGGTGTAGTGGTTAAGAGCGGTAGTCTCGTAATCTGGGGAACCGGGTTCGTGTCTCCGCTCCTCTACAAGCAGCTGCTGGGTGACCTTGGGCTAGTCACACTTCTCTAAAGTCTCTCAGCCCCACTCACCTCAGAGTGTTTGTTGTGGGGGAGGAAGGGAAAGGAGAATGTTAGCCGCATTGAGACACCTTCGGGTAGTGATAAAGCGGGATATCAAATCCAAAATCCAAAGGTAAAGGGACCCCTAACCATTAGGTCCAGTCGCAGACGACTCTGGGGTTGCGGCACTCATCTCGCTTTACTGGCCGAGGGAGCCGACATACAGCTTCCAGGTCATGTGGCCCAGCATGCCTAAGCTGCTTCTGGCGAACCAGAGCAGGGCACGGAAACGCTGTTTACCTTTCCGCCGGAGCAGTACCTATTTATCTATTTACACTTGACGTGCTTTCGAACTGCTAAACATATACCAAACAACCCATAAAAAGTAGCTCTACTTCGTTCAATATCTATTGCAGGAATGTATATGAAGGAATGATCACACACTATAGTTTGCTATCATTTCAAAGCTATCATGCTCAGCAAATTTCCTATTACAGTGCCAAGTATCTGCAAGGTTACTTCTCATATTATGTATCTGAACATACTTTTATCAAATACTGCCTATAGCTAGTAAGCTACATTATTTTTTATAGACTATTATTACCTCTGAATACCAAGGCTTGATGGCAAACAAAAGATGAATATCCCCAAGACAAAGACAGGGACATGACCGTGTTCATGTAAATATGAGCACTGAAGGGTCTCTGTCACTGGCCCAGTTCAAATGTCATAATCAACCATTGTTTTAAACAAACTATGGTATGAAGTGAACCAACATGGCTGGAAAGTTTGCAGTGTTCCTCCCTGATTCCTGCTACTGTCATGGAACAGACAAAGCAAGAGCCTGGCTTATCATGTTGTCTGAACCTAGATTCATGGTTTGTTTCCTCCAAACGAACCACAAATAGTAAGCCAAGCATAAACATTTGCTACCACTTCTGGTTTGTTTGGAGGAAACAAACCATTAATGATGCTAGCTTTTTTGTCAGTGTGGCGGGGAGTAGTTCTTGTTCACATTAAACCATAGTGATGTGACCCGCAAACCAAGCCACTAGCAATAGACCCAATCTGGAATGTGATCACCTAAACTAAGCTAATTTATCTTGGCTTGGAATAGGGCCCAAATTAACTCTTTCAAATTTGGACCCTTTCCAAATTCCATGTTGGGTTATGCTCTCAAAGATGTCACTGGGAATATGACAATGCCCAAGGCTTGCTGCTTTCCTCAAAGCTTTTCATTATTCCCATTGCTTCCAGATAAGAGTAACCGGTACTGTGGTTAGGCACTCATACAGCAACAGTATTTTAGGCAGCAAAATCCCTAGGAATTGTATTTTTCAAGGTATCTTCCAGGGTCTTTATGAAAGACACTGAAGACAATATTTCCTAGAGTCTTGGCACCCAGAATGCAGGTATCAAATGAAAGCTACAGCAGCAGCTGTTCTACTTTATAAGAAAGAGAAGGGGCTGGCAGTAGCTGTGGCAAGAACCAATGATAGGAAGGCTGAACAAATCAGAAGCCAAATCTGTACTCCGAAGAAATTTGGCTTAACTCATAATTATTGCAGAAGCTCCAAGAAGGGGAAGTTCATATAATGAACTCTGCTGCATAACTGAGAATGTCAAAACCAGAGATATCATCCAAAGCAGTTTCTTCCATATCAAGGCTGGGATCAAAGATCTACTTTAAATATGTTTAACGACATGTGTGCATGCAGAGCCAAACTTTTGAATAGTGTTCTTTAGACAGCAAACTCCCTTCCCAACTGCCATTATCACTTTAGCTGCTTTTAAAAATCCCCTACATTTCAAAATCAGTTTGCCACCCAAGATGGGGGAGGGCTGCCATTCAAAAATACCAAACCAAAAGTTCATTGAGCATGTGGAAATAGTTGTATAGTTCTTAAGCTCCCAGCTGAAGTATGCAACAATTTTACCCCAGACCGTATCCATTTCTGAATGTGCATATGCTGCATTTTTATACATGGGCCACCACTATAAGAATATCCCCTGTGATTTGTCTTTGGGTGAAAAAGCACTACCTGCTCTGTTTTCACACAGAGGTTGTTCACAAAAGGTCACATGTGCATTTCTTTGTCTGGATAAACCCAGACCTTTGGGTTTTGTGATTAAGGCTGCAATTTTATTCACAGCTTTATTGAACGTCACTTCTGAGTGAACATACACAGGATTGCACTGCAAGTTTCCCACAAGGCTCTCTAGTGGCAAGTTAAGAAGCAGTGTGTAGTCATCCCTCCACACCTCAACCTGTCTCTCCTGCCTACAATTGCATATGAATGCATACCTTCCAGAAGTTAATTAGGTCTGGAGTTTACTTCAGCTATTGCTTGAACCTCTACAGTATTTGCTCATCAAGAGATCTCTTAACCCTCTTGAAAACATCAATCATCTTTATAACATCGCTGTAGGCATTACCTGTACAGCTTGAGAAAATGAAGCATGTCACAGAACAAGTTATCTGCAGAACTGGGAATACCAACGTACAATCCCTACTCTTATTCCCACGCTTGTAAAGCAGGGAGTTGAAAAAGAAACACAAAACAAAATGCCATCCCTTTTACACTAAGAATTCGATGTCAAGCATCCAATATTTTCAACGACATATCTCAATTTGGGCTGAAGTGTGAGGAAGTATTCTACAACAGGGCAGAACTGGCACCGTCTTACAATTTTGACATTCATTTAAAAAATAATAGGAGTATTATTTACTGTTTACAGGCTAAAATGTATTAGCATTTTGTTTTCTTAGCTATGTTTCCTTAAAATCTATTCATTGCCAAATCCAAAAAGCTACAATGCTGACATAAACATCTCAGATACATCTCTATTATTATTATTTGGGGGGGGGGTATATTTGATGTGTGTTGAACTTACATAAGCTTCAAATAGGTAATAACAATTGTTACTCATTAAAAAAAAAAGACACCAAACTTCCATGTTAAAATGTTCATGAGTGAATCTTAACGAGTGAAGCAGGCTTAGCCATTTATAAAACACAATACTGTATAAAGGTAAGGCATGGAGAACCTTCATCTTGTGGGCCTAATCACGCTTCCCCATTTGGCTCATGCGGCCATTTTGATCACATCATGCTCATCTGCTCCATGCCCAACACCATATGAGAGACCTGGCTCAGCTGAAGTGGTGTAGTGTTTGGCGTGCCTACAAAGGCCTGTGCAAAGTGCTATGTACAAGTGTGTGACAAGATGTGACAATCAGCTGACTTGGGGGTCTTCACAGCACCCAACATCAGCTGATCATTCGTGCTTTACAGGTTGAGTCTTTGACTGCAATATTTGATTTCAAACCATGAGGACAAAAAGATGGGGGGCTTATCTAACATCATTGTGGCCCTGCCCACCTGTCCACTTGACCATGGAGTGGGATGGGAGAAATACTGATCTGAAAAACCAGTCAGATCCAGTTCCCCATCCCTGCTGGGGTTGTGGTGCAATACTAAAATATGACTTTAACACAGGCATAGGCAAACTCGGCCCTCCAGATGTTTTGGGACTACGATTTCTATCATCCCTAACCACTGGTCCTGTTAGCTAGGGATGATGGGAGTTGTAGTCCTAAACATCTGAAGGGCCGCGTTTGCCTATGCCTGCTTTAACACTTATCACACTTCGGCTCACATGTTCTCGCTCCCTGGTATGGATATAGGGGGAGGATTAGAACCACTTTTTATTAAATTAATTTGTATTTACTTTTACGCTATGGTTTTAGCACAAGCCAGGATAATACTCAATAGCATGATCATGGCTTATTTGAAAAAAACAGTTTACTCAAACCAAAATCCCCCTAAATCCATATGTAACTAACTCTGGTTAGTTTAAAATGTGGAAGTGGAAGTGGTAGTTGAAGCTTCCAATTGCCTTTTTGCAGCTAGGTCAAAGGAAGACAGGGGAGAAGGGTTCATGTGAGCCCAATACCCAGCCGACTCACGCTCATAACGCTATGATTTGGCATAGTGAAAGGCACAGATTGGCAAATAGTCCAACCTAGCATAGGAAGTCATATTAAAAGAGTGCTAAATTATTTCTACTGCCAAAGGATAACATTTATTAGCATTTTATTCTAAGAAAATATGATTTTAGTAGAGACAATACATAGTCGTGTGCTGCCTAATGCTGTTCGTGCTTATTCAGAAGATCAATGAAAATTTTACTCTATGTGCTTTTGAATGTAGGCCAAGACTGCACTTCTGTTCACACCTACCAGGGAGTAAGTGCACTGATCAGCACTGGACTTGTTTTCAGTGAATATACAATGGATCGGTCTGTAATGGTCCTAATCCCTAAATACGAGCATTTTCCTATGTAATTCTAGGGAGAAATTGTACCAAACAGAGGACACGTGTGTACCTAGCACAACATATTATGTGTGTTGTATATATGTAGTAGAGCATAGTAACTGAGTGGCTGAGCTACAAATAAGAAATTCCTGGTTTGAAATTTGCCTCTGCTTTCATTAAGTCATGTGCCAATCTGTCCCAGGCATTGCCTTCTCTGACTGGCAAGTTCTCCAGGATCTCAAACAGAGATGGGTCTGTCATGTCACCTATTTCCTTTTAACTAGAGATGGCAAAAAAATTCAACTAGAGACTATTTGCACATAAAGATGTTCTCTGTCACTAAACTATGGCCCCTCCGTGTAAGAAGGTGTCACTTCCACATCCTGATAATCTAAAATAGGAAAAAAAGTTTACTCAAAATCTGCCAGTGCCTCAGTAATGAAAAGCCCAATGATCTCACAATAAGCGTTTTTAAAAAGACGCCTGGTGATTTACAAAAATAGCCTGTTCCACAAAAGGAGAGGCATGATTTCACACTTAGCTTACTTCATGACAGCCAAAGCCTTTACAGTTAAGAGGCCTGGTCTGTATGTTACATTTTAATGATCTGGGAAAATAATTATCGGCGTTAACATCTCTCTCCAACTTTATACAGAATAGAGAGAGAGAGATGAAAAATGTGGTCTTTCATTTGGCATTATCTTATTTTGGGAACCCACTAGGCAAGTGAGATATTTTGTTGGGAAGTAATTATCCTTTGCTGTGCAACTCAACAGATTAAATTGATACAGAAACCACTCTTTAAAAAAACTATGACACAATCTTTTGTGTTACAAGAAAGCATCCTCCAACGTTTGTCACAAATAATTTAAAGGAGAGTTTTGCTTGCCACAAGGCACTTCCAGTAATTAAATGATTTGGCAGCCTGACGCTATAAATGAAGCAATCATTTTTGATGTCCTAAGTATGCACACTTACACACAGTGACCCAAGTACTTTCACAAATGCATGTTCCAGATCTCTCTCTGGGAGGAAACAGAACATAAATTTCTCTTCAAAGCAATCAACAGAATAATACTAGACACTGCCTTTGAATACACAGGAACTTGCAATGTAGTATTGACTCCCAAAGTGTTCATTTCATTGCAATGCACCACAAAGTTATTCCTGTTATGCCCCAAAGAAGGAAAGGGAGGGAGAAGGGGAGGGCAAGAAAGGATTTGAGGTGCTGACCAGATTGACATCCCCAATCCATATTGACTTATGAATAGGAAGCCCCAATGGGAGGATGAGGGCAGAAGCAGCGGGTATAATGAGAGCAGCTTTGCATGCCTTGCCCATGCTGGATGGCTTTAATAAGCATCTGGCAGGAAGCATTTAGCCACCCAGATTGAACAAACAAAACAAGCTCACAAAAAGAAACCCATCTCCTCTCTGCCCGCTCACTATTCAGCACCACCTGAAGCAACCAGCAGCAGCAGCAACAGCAACAGCAACACAACCTCTTCCTTTCTTAGAACTTGTCTCCAGGCATTCCCAGGTTCTGCACAAGCTTTTCCCAACCCCAGTTGAGAACCATCAAGTCGCTGTTGCAACACAGGAAAACTGGAATGCACCGGAGACACATTTGGGGGAAGGGGAGAATTCATAAAAGTAGATGTGCAAGGCCAGGGAATATTTGCCTGCCAACTCCCCCTTCCCTCTTTCCCAGCTTGTTAAAAAGGCCTCGCAATCTGACAGCTGCTCGCATGAAAAACAAGAGTCGCTCTCTCTCCACTCCACCCCTCCCCTTCCCCGCTTTCCGACTTACTATCCTGAGCTCCTCCTCCTGCGGCTTGCTCAAAACACCCATCCCCGGGCATGCACAGGGCAGTCACCACTTTTCCCCTGTCGCGCTGGGACGGAAGCTTTAATGAAATTAAAAAATGCCCACTGTATAAGGCAGGCCTAACCCTCTCCACGCCACACACACACCCCTCCCTCCGCTTCGCTCCTCCCCAACCACCTATAAAAGCCACCCTTGCGCGGGACTCCCAACAGAGCCAAAGCAGTGCCGGTCACAATTCACATTCACACACACACACACACACACACACACACACACACCAGATCTCGGAGCGCAACACACGGCCGTCCGCCTCCTCACAACAGGTCTGGCTTCGCTTCGTGTACACTTCCCGCGCTGCAACGTCTCGACTTTCTGAAGCCTCCGGATCAACGAGGCTGGTCTCCCGCCAGAATACAAAGGCGCAAAGGCAGAGAAATAAAGCGCAGGCACATTCTCCCTCCCGCCGCGAGGAAAGCAGCCCTTTCCCCCCAGATAACCCGCGGCGCCAAACTTCGCCCTCCTCCCATCCTGAGAAGAAATAGAGAGAGAACAAGACTCACCTTCTCATCCACGCAACTTTCGACAAGCGACCGGTCCTTCCCCTGCCAACGTCGGGAAGGGGGCGAAATATATCTATCTATATAGGTCTTTAAAAACAAAAAAACAAAACTGGATCTCGCTGAGGGCTCTCGCGGTGGCCGCTGAGGTGGTCTGTAGAAAAATGTGCGCCTCAAAGAAGGCGCCGGTCACATACCGACTTGCTCGCCGATCAAAAAATAAAATGAAATGGAAACAACAACAGCCAGCTGCCTCGCGAAGCGAAGTCTTGCACAGGAGGAGTTTTAGATATGCCTATGTACACGCGCATATAGGCATGCATATACATAGACATAAAAGGAGGGGGGGACAGAAATGGATATAGACATATAAAAGGGAGGGGGCGGGGAAGTGGAAGAGGGTGGCGGTGGTGGAGGAAGAAGAGGCTGCAACGGCGAAAAGGGATGTGGGGGGAGGCAGAGAGAGAGAGAGAGAGGTGGCGGGGGGAGCCACGCAGGGCTTGCTCTGCCGCTGCAGCGCTCGGGGGCTTCTGTGCACAAGGCGGAGGCGGCGGCAGCTCCGCGCTTCTTCGCAGCCCGGCGGCGTCGTATTGTTGCTGCTGCGGCTGCTGCCCCCGTCCTGTTGGTTCCACTGACTCTCCCGGTGGCTCGCGCTCTTCCCAATGGAACGCCGCCTACTCCCCTCAATCGCTACATTGTTGACATTCGCAGGCTGACATCATCCTCCTCCCACCGCCGCCGCCGCCGCCGCCACTACCAACTACCGCACACACTCACATACATGCATGCATGCATACAAGGCATAGAATCCACCCCGCCTTCCCCCCCGCCATTCACAATAACGCCGCGCAAATCGCGTAGCGCACGCTCCTAAGGTGGCGCGGGCCCGCACGCGCACAACCGGGCGTAAACCCGCTCTGCGAATAGGAGCTCCTGCGCCGCTGGCATTCTCTCCCAGGGCTCCTGCCCGCATGCGCACAGCGGCCTCAGTGATTCCAAGCGCTGCTCCTTCGCTCCTAACTTTTCTCTCTCTCCCTCCTCCTTTTCTGTTCGCGCAGCTATCGAAAGGCACACTGGGAATTGTAGTCCTCCTTTTCCCTCCCTCCCTCTCCTTCCTCACTTCTGCGTTTGTTGGAAGAGCAAGGGAAGGGGAACTCGTTTGTAACGCAGCCCCAGCGGGACAATAAAGCAGCCACAGCCGCTGTGTGTATAGCCGAAAGGGGCATGAGGTCATTGTTTCTGTGCTGAACGACTAGCGAGGACTTTGGTTCCTGAGAGATGCATTAGGCGAATTCTGAATACCACCTCCTTCTCCATCACAAACTGAAACGTGTTTAATAAAAACGTGGCAAGCGCGAAGCCCTAACATAATAAAGTGGTAATCACCAATATGTGCTAAACGAAGTGCTTTCGTGGAATAATAAATGGGCTTAGACTATGGGCCAAGACAACACAAGCATCAATGGGCGATAAATCGATAGGTGTTTTAATTTTTTTAACGCTGCATTGTAAAAAGAGCTCTCTCTCTCTCTCTCTTTCTCTCTCTCTCTCTCTCTGTGTGTGTATTTGTGTGTGTGTAACATTAAATAGCTTTTATATTGTAAACCACCCTGTGATCTTGGGATGAAGGGAAGTATATAAACTTAATAAAAAATAAAATAAACAAGTAAATTGGTATAAATAATATGCTACATTGATAATAGGAGGAACATGCACCTGCTGCCTCTGGAGCTGTGGTGGCATCAGAGAGAGAGATCCAGGTTCTAACAACTACAGCCCCCACAGTAAATTGTTTAACTTAGTATTGGCTTGATTTTATTTTTGCAAGCCTTTCCATTGTCCTGGCTTTATACCTCCACTTTCCCTCCTTTTAAAAAAGCAAAACAAAACAAAAAGCCCAGGTATTTTACATCCTGCACTGTGTGATGACACAGTACCTGCCATCCTCCTTTTCCACATTTTGCCATAATTGCAAGGGCTTTTGCCAAAGTTTTCCAGGTATGACACAAAGGCACTCCAGGGCAGCCTCCACAACTCAGCACCATAATGCAAAGTCCTCTGGGCAGCTTACAAGTAAAAGAAATAAGGGAGGGTGGAATGAAAAGAATGAGACCAAAAGGCTATTATTATTCAAAGTTCAAAAGCATGTAAGATCAGAAGTGACCCATGCACCGCAGAAGGAATGCCTCCCTGCAGCTGTTAAATTAGCTGACCATAGTTGCTACCCAGATAGCAGAACCAATTGCCGCTGTCTTGAATAGGTCGTTTATTATGTTGTATTTGTGTAAGCTTTACATAGAAAGGTAACAAACACATACAGTGGTACCTCGGGTTAAGTACTTAATTCGTTCTGGAGGTCTGTTCTTAACCTGAAACTGTTCTTAACCTGAAGCACCACTTTAGCTAATGGGGCCTCCTGCTGCCGCCGTGCCACCAGAGCACGATTTCTGTTCTCACCCTGAAGCAAAGTTTTTAACCCGAGGTACTATTTCTGGGTTAGTGGAGTCTGTAACCTGAAGTATATGTAACCTGAGGTACCACTGTATTGGCCAGTGGACCTCCTATATTTCATGACCTACAGCTTTTCTTTTCTTTTCTCTTTTTCATTTCATCTCTATGTGTATGTATATCTGTATGTGTTTGTGGGTACACCATACATATATATGAGATACATGCATATATCTGTCTGCCAACTTGAGGATAATACTCCATGTGTTTGATGAAGCCTAATCTATATGCATTTAAGCACATTATCCCTCTTAGTCTTTACAATGTTGCAATATTGTATTTGCTGCTACACACTAATTACACTATCCCTCTGTGATTCAATGAGAGAGAGCACTCATTCATGCTTGATTCATTGATCTGTTGATTTCTCACTTATTTCTTTAATGTTCCTTGAACTTTCTTTCGAGATATTGCAATATTGGCATATGAATCTCACCCTAGCCAAACAAAGCAATAAATATATGAAATGAAAATAGTCATCACTAATTGTGCTCATTATCGCAACATACTGTGAAATGCAGGAAAGTAACTCTCCAACACCTCTTAATGGAGAGTGGATGTGGGATATATTGATAGCAAGCAGAAAACAACCTCATAATGCACACATTAAAAAGCAGCATTGAGCCAGGAAAACAAATTTGAACCCTGATGGAACAGGGAGCAGCCTTGTTGTTTTGACATTTTTTTCCTGTGGGTTGCATTTAAATGTTTATTTCATAAATCAAACATTCCCAAATGCATTATCTCACCTATCAAAGTTGATCAGACCTACATGTGCATAACTTAATTTGGACCATGCTTCATATTTCTGAGGATAAAAACAGAAGAAGAACCTGCTAGATCTAGCTTCAAGTCCATCAAGTGCACCAAAGTCTAGCCTTATAAAGTGATCCAAGTGCCCTTCAGTTTTGCAGTTTCCCAATGTGCAGCATGAAGAAGTACTTTACCTGTCCTGAATCTTCAAATATTCAGCTTTGTTAGGTGACCCCAGATTCTAATATTCTGAGATGAAGAAAACTCTCTTTATTAAATTCCTTTATCTACCCACTTTCTCCAAACTATGCATAATTTTACACAGCTCTGTCATGTTTCCCCTTCCCTTGTACTCCCAACTAAAAAGCTCCAAGTGTTGGAACCTTTTCTAATAGGATAGTCACTCCAGCCCCTTGATCATTTGGTTGCTTATTACTGAACCTATTTCAACCATACAATACCCTTTATGAGGTGCAGCAGCCAGAACCAAACACTGTATTCCAAACATGGTTGCACCATAGATTTGAATAATGGCATAAAGATATTGGCAGTTTTATTTTAAGTCCCTTCCCTAATTATCCCTAGTATAAAATTTGCTTTACTCATAGCTGGTTTTCATTGATCTATTCATCACAATTCACGACCATTTTCCTGGTCAGTCCCTGCCTGTTCAGTCCCTATTAGTGTTTATGTGAAATTAGGATTTTTGGCTCTGATGTGCATCACTTTACACTTGCCCACATTGCATTGCATTTGCCATTTTAATGACCATTCACTCAGTTTCAAGAAATTGTTTTGGAAACCCCCACAACTGCCTTTTCTTCTTACCATTTTCAGATGGATTTTAAGACTGAATAATGTTTACAGTGGTGTGTACCGGTAAAAATGTGCTAGAAAAGATTTCAGATTTGTTCAGATTTAGGACTGTAACAGCTTCAAACCAAGACATCTAAAAAGGAAGAATTTTCAGTTTGCTAACATCAAGCAAAATTGAACGGGTGTTAGGTACCTGCAGGGGATTTTATATCTTTTTAAAAAATGTTTCCATTCAGATTTTAATTCAGCACCACCTTTGTATTCTGCTTTGTTCTTCCCACACTTTGACAGGAGAGGAGACAATTTGCTGAGCTTATTGTTGCTTTAGCATGAGGAGGGATTCTTGTTGTTCTAGTGATGAGTCATGCAGGATATAGCAGATGGCATAAAAAGTGAAGCCACAAAGATATGAAAATACTAATGAGGTTGAGGAAGAAGATTGGTGTAATGAGGCTGAGTGAGTGAAAGCCAATAGAAATGATGTAGGTCAGTGGAAAGAGGAAATCCAGCAGGCACAGCACGGCTGGACTTGAATTTGCAAGATCAGAGAGAGAAGAAACACAATGGATGGAGGAGGGAGAAAGAAGAAAGAATGATTGTCTAAGCATAGCCAGAAGAAGTTGTGAGACAACAAACTAGTGAAGCCAAAGGGCAATCTTGGGTTTGTAGAGCTGGAAAAATCCTTGAGGACCTGAGCCGCTTGAGGTATAAGAAATGGCATCACACACAAAAAAAATTAATTAACAGAATACAAATCCCACTGTTTCTTAAATCTGCATGCCTCCAAAGAATATAAAAGGATTTACTGTAACTTGCATTCTGCAATTCCAGTAAGCAATAAACAAGATCCAGTTTTCAATTAACCTATTACCTACCTCCCCTAATTTTAATTAAGGATTTTAAGTAAACATTGTACCTTGAACTGAATGAAAATGAAAGGACTTTATAAAAGACAGGTCTTTGTTATTTGTTTGTTTATTTATTCAGAAAATGAGAGGTTTTGAGATCGTAGGAATATATATATATATATATGATAAAATATATTAATTGAAACTGATTGCGTATAACTACTACTTTCATGTTGTTTCATATATATGAAACAAACAAATAAATGTTATCATTTGTGAACAGTATCCAAGTGCTTTAAAAGTACCGCATGGTGTGATTATGGCCATAGTTAATAGTACTGAAACGCTGAGACACACAGGCAATAAAAGTCTGGAAAGTCCCTTTGTGATTGACACTTGGGTAGTTACTAATATTTTACAGCGGGGTGGTCCAATGCTTGGCCCAAGGGCCACATGCAGCTCTCAATGCCTTTTTGGTGGCCCTTGGCAACATTTGACGCCCCACCCCAGTCCTCACATTGCCTTCCCAAAGCCCAGTTATCACTTTTCCAGCTTTGGGAAGCAGGTGGGAGGACTCTAGTATCATGCCAGAGCCTCATGAGCCTCATGCCTCCTTTTCAAAGCTCAGTGTCTTGCTTAGCTGGTTTTGGGAAGGCATCATGAGGGCTGGGGGGAGGGAGAATCAAATTTTGGCCTTGTTCTCCACCCCCGTGCGACAAGGTAGTTTGTAGCCCACAGGTTTCATGTCACAATACTCTTGACATGAAAAGCTGGACTGCTCTGCCTTATAGCATGAGCCAAGCCATATCTACTCAGAAATAAGTCCCACTGAGTTCAGTGGGGCTTCCTACCAGCTAAGTGGGTATAGGATCACAGCCTTATACAGTTTCTTTAAATGTGTGATATTCATTAAAGTAAATGAGTGCTATCCAGAATCATTTATTCGAAATGAGTTTCATAAATAATAACATATGCATAGTTGACATATCACTTAAGAGGTATAACTTGTTGGAATTTTGTTTTTGACTTTTTAAAAGTTTTTTATTTATACAAGAAAAAACACACACACACAAATACCAAATTACACACAAATTACAAAAATAACCATATACACATAATTTTCTTAGCAAACAAAACATCTATTGGTCTTAACACTAAAGACCCAACCTCCCGTCTATTCCATATTTCAAATTTATATTACTTTTTGCCAGTACACACTTTTATCATAATTAAACTTATTCTCAATAAATCTAATTTCTTATATCTACCTTGCGAGTATTGCTGAAGTTCCTTGAATGCTGCAACAGAATTTAAACTACTATATTTATTTTTCAGATAATCTTTGAAAACCTCCCATTTTGAAACAAATTCCTGTTTTGATTTATTCTTTATTTTTTCTGATAAACCATCTAATTCGGCATATTCTGTCAGCTTTTGGATCCAATCTTGTATGGAGGGGATTTCATTATTCTTCCATTTTGCTGCGATCAAAACTCTTGCTGCCGCCGTCGCATATAAAAAGATACCCTTCCTCTTTTGTGGAATATCCAAATCTGTTATTCCCAGGAGGTGGGCCTCTGGTTTTTTATTGAAAAAGATCTTTAGCATTTTTTGCAGTTCTACATGGATACTCTCCCAGAATACCTGCATTTTCCTACATGTCCACCACATATGGTAGAATGTTCCTGATTCACCGCATCTCCAACAATTACTTGACACATTTTTATACATTTTTGAAAGTTTCCATGGTGTTAGATACCATCGATGTTGCATTTTTTGAAAGTTCTCTCTAATCGTGTAACAATTTGTGAATTTCCAATTGATCTTCCATAAATTTTCCCATTGGGCCATGGTTATTGAATGGCCAAAATCCTGGGACCACCTCACCATTGCCACTGTTACCTCCTCCTCCTTGACTGTCCAGTCAAGAAGGAGTTGATAAGTTTTGGAAAGAGTTTTTCTTTTAGAATTTACAAGATCAGATTCGAATCGGGAAATTTCTGTTGAGAACAGAATCGGGAAATTTCTGTTGAGAACCCCTTTTGTTTGTCAGATTTAAATTTTTCAAATAACTGATGGTATTGGAACTAATCTGAGATGTGTTCTCTTATTTCATCAAAGTTTTTAAATTTTATTTGGTTATCTTCATTTTTTAGAAGTGTTTTATATGTTGGCCAGCTTTCCTGAGTATTTTTCCGTTTTACTGCTACGGCTTCTATTGGAGAAGTCCACCACGGGACTTTAGGTTCCATCAGGTCTTTATATTTTTCCCATACAGCAAAGAGTGATTTTCTTATTATATGGTTGGTAAAATTTTTATGAATTTTCACTATCAGGTAGGCGTGCCATCCCCAATGGTTGTCAAAACCTTCCAGGTCCAAGAGGTCCGGATCCTGCAACGTGCACCAATCTTTTAGCCAGGTGAAACAGGCTGCCTCGTAGTAAAGTTTTAAGTCGAGTAGGGAAAAGCCTCCTCTCTCTTTTATGTCTATTAAGATTTCTTCCCTTCCCACAGGAATTTGGAAATTTCTCTTTGCCATATCCTAAGACAACCTGCTTCACCCAGTATTGGAATCATTTGGAATAAAAAGATTAATTTTGGAAGCACATTCATCTTTATAATGGAAATCCTACCCAGAAATGTTAATTTTAGTTTACTCCAGGTTACAAAGTTTTTTTCTAATCTCTAACCAAGTTTTGATGTAATTATCCTGAAATATGTTTATGTTCTTGGGGGTGATCCAAATACCCAAGTATTTCGCTTTTGAGGAGATTTTCAGGCCCAATATTTTTTCTAAGTCGTCCTTTTCTTCTGTGGTTACATTTTTAACAAGCATTTTTGTTTTTGTTATATTCAGTTTAAAGCCTGCCACTTCTCCAAATTCTTTAATCAATTCCAGCACTCTTTTCAGACTTTCTTTAGGGTTTTCAGTCATAACAAGTAAATCGTTGTTTTTGACTTATTTTAATTGATATGGTACTTAGCACACATGGTATCCTACAGCAGGGGTGGGTAGATGGTAGATTTGGCTCTACTAAAGGATCTCTGGGTAATTTGCAGCTGATCAGCAAGTATTTCTGGCTCTCGATTCTTTAATAATAGCAACAACAAAGCAACTTACAATATTTTCATCTGAATTACGCTGCTGAAATTAAGAAATTAAGGCTGCTGAAATTAAGTGGAAGGCCTGCAAGCTCAGCTCAGCTCAGGCTCTGTAAACAAATTCCTAGGCTCAGAATGTGTTCAGAAACACCCTATTATTTAATTATAACTATATATCTTTTGCATCTGGCACTGATTGGTAGCTCTTGGGGTTCCAAGAGCAAAAGAAGTCGATCTGACAAGCCAGATGTCTGCTCATACCTGCCCTACAGTGTTCCTAAAATACATATAAAGCACATTTTACAACTCTGCAACCTGTGCAAGTCATTTGTCTGCAAGGAAGAATTCAAACCAGAGAATATAAATTGGAAGCTTGCTTATTCTGTTCTTTAATTCTTTACCATGCAAAACAGATTGCAAATGCAGAAGTTCGGGTTAAAGGTGTCAGCTGCCTCTATTGACAACCTATTTCCTACCGTGTAACTAAGTGATAGTGCACACACTTTGAATGCAAAATTCCTAGGTTCAAACCCTGGCATCTCCTGCTAAAGTTGGGAAACATTCCTGTCTGAAATTCTGAAGAGCTGTGCCAGTCAGCAGGAAACACTAAGCTAGATGAATTCACCTTCTGATTTGTTACTAGGCAGCTTCCTCTGTTCCTATGCTTATGTGTTTATCCTAAACTTATGCTTATGTGTTTATCCTAAACTTATCGTAAACTGTTCCTTCTGTTTGTTAGTAAGTGGTCTAGACTCTAGAGTCTTTCTCATCTAGGCAAATAGGGATCTAAAATGTATAAAGCTGGGTGGCAGTGGACTGCATCTACCAGCAGGGTCAGAATTTGTAATTAAATGACCAGAATCTGAAAAACATCTTCTATAAACCTAGAAATGCCCCTCTCCTCTGTGGATCAGCAACAGCAGTCTCTCTTCATAAACCACTTTTGAAATTTAGGGGATGAAATATACCGTATTTTTCGCTCTATAACACGCACCCGACCATAACACGCACGTAGTTTTTAGAGGAGGAAAATCCGTAGGCATGCCACCCGTAGGCATTCCCTCCATAACACGCACAGACATTTCCCCTTACTTTCTAGGAGGAAAAAAGTGAGTGTTATGGTGCAAAAAATACGGTATATATGATATAGCTTGTAGGATAGCTGCATCATCATCATCATCAACAACAACAACATTGTCATCAACATCACCATTATTTGTAAGCCAAAAATTGCGTAAAGCAAAGCAGCTCTTGGAGTCCCAACCAATTTTCTTGTGGCGCAAATGCCACAAATAAGATGAGGAAAATATAACTGGGGGAAAGTTTAATGTGGGAAACAATCCTAAAAAAAATCACAATTTCTCTGATGTAATTTTTCATCACTTTTAAAGTTGGATTTTGTATTTCCCTAAGGTCTCTTAATTTTACTTATTACAGTCAACAGAGGCAAAGAGACTGTCTGTTACATTACAATGCCCCATTGAGTAATGGACTTATTAAATACAAAAGATTTCAAATGCATGTCTTCCTTCCTTCCTTCCTTTGCAAAATCAGTTTTAAGGGACAACATCCTTAGTTGAAAATGTGAAAGGTGTGTTGGGTATTTGCTCTGTGGCATTTTTTTTAAATTAAAAGAAACCTGATTACAAAGAACAGTTAGCATATCATCATTATGCAGCAAAAATGCTATTTGGCTCCAAAGTCTGTAAAGTACATCCCACTCCCAACTTGCCTGTGTGTGTGTGTGTGTGTGTAAATCTGATGCAGCATTGTTCTAAATATAGTTCTGAGCAGCCCACTGCACTCTTTGCAGAGCTAGGTTTTGACATTCTATTCAGACTGATAGAAAAAGAAAAGAAAAGACTTTATTGTGAAGGAAAACATACCCTCCAAAACGGTCAACATAACACATGGGGGCAGGGGGCAGGTAGGATAGTTGAATGGAATATTTTGTCAAAGAAGGCCAATATCTTTTAATTTAATCTTTAAAGATCAATGTTCAAAGTGATAATATCTAACCATAGAAATGCACTCCAGTCACACTCATTATATTATGGAAGTCAAGATATCCTTCCCTAAAAGGCTTGATTTCTGAGCACTGTTTTCATTGCTGGCTCACCATAGGATGAAAAAAAAAAAGGAAGGAAAGAAAGAAATTCCTTTAGGGCAAAGATGAGCTACATCAAAGCAGCAGCACAGCAATGCAGCCTTTGTTACTACATGCTCCTTTCACCTACATTACCCATCTCATCTTGCCTTTAATTTGTCAGGGAAATACTAGTAATTCAGAACCTTTTCTAGGATCCATATCATCCATATAAATATATCAAACCACGAAAGTGCATGGGACATCAGGTGATTCCTCTGCCGCTCCAAATTAAATGGAATGAAGTCCACTGCCAGACAACACGGACTAATTGTCTTTACATTTCTGCACTTGGACCTAAAAAGCTGCCTGTACCATACCACTTGGGAGAGGGGTGGAGGAAGGATCTGCTCTTGGACTGACGATACCTAAAGGCAAACAGAATTAGGACCAGTGGATCTGAAGAGTACCTGGAAGCGGTTGCCACTGATTTCATAACCCTGTGGTTTACATTTAGGGTTATAGAAGACTTCCTTATAAAACAAAGGAAAAAGAAGAACGGCCATTGTAATAAACATCAGTAGGTAATAACATCACCTGGGTAGAAGATGTTCTTGGACTGGTATAGGAGCCTCTTTAGAGAATGGGGATTTCTTTCACAGACACCTAGGTCACATCATCCTTAGCTGGGATGGAGGAAGATGTGTGCCCCCGCCCTTCAGAAATTGAGAAGACCAGCTATTGAGAACTGATTTCCCTAACACAAGGAAGATACTTGGCCACTTTTCAGTTTCCAGCAGCACTCCTGTGTGTGTGTGGTGGAAGGGTTTAGATGGCCTTCCAGTTCATTATGATAATCAAAGAGCATCATTAAATTACAAAGAGAGTGAGAGCGCCTATTGGTCATCTCTTGGTCATATCTAATTTTGGGTAGGGTGAGAGTGCTTTTCAAACTGCAAGTTAATTAGGATTGCACCTCAAGTTATTTAAATATGCCCTTCTCATCTAAATACACATGGTGGGAAGAGTCACAGCTGTAAACTCAACCACTTTTTGCAAGGGGAAAGTGGTCTGAGAGCAAGCAGAGGTTCAGTCTGAGAGCATGGCCCCCCAATACAAGGTCACTTCTTCTTCAACTGGTGGGAAGCTAAAAAGCAGCCATCCATGGCTGGAAGTGCTAGGTTTTTTATGCTTTTTAATGGCTTCTTACAGGTCTTCCTGGCTTCATGCATTTTGGGGTTTGCACGCAGTTCCTGGGAGCTGAACCCTCGTGTAAGTTGTGGGCTTATTGTATAAAAACGGGCCATCAGTTTCTTGTGCATTTGGTGAATAATGCATCTTTAGGTAGATCATTCATTTGAGTTCAGCACAAATAAATGGAAGGTGTGAGACTAAATATTTCCAGCTGTTTAGTAGCAGCTCTTTTTTTCTTCTTCTATTGCTGCAGCTTTGGAAATCCAGGCCCCTTGATGTCAGGAAAAGGACGAGACTGTTAATATGTATCCTAATAGAAGATAGAATCATAGAATCATAGAGTTGGAAGAGACCACAAGGGCCATCGAGTCCAACCCCCTGCCAAGCAGGAAACACCATCAGAGCACTCCTGACATATGGTTGTCAAGCCTCTGCTTAAAGACCTCCAAAGAAGGAGACTCCACCACACTCCTTGGCAGCAAATTCCACTGTCGAACAGCTCTTACTGTCAGGAAGTTCTTCCTAATGTTTAGGTGGAATCTTCTTTCTTGTAGTTTGTATCCATTGCTCCGTGTCCGATGTTCAAAGGTGAAATTACATACTGAAGTTTAGCACCAAATTGAAGTAACAAGATATCTCTTCCCAGAAAGGAGATACCGTTTAGCTTGGCCAACCTTGTTAGAGATAATAAAAAGGCAAGCATTGCACAAATTATTCTAAGTAAACACAGAGGTAATTGAATGAAAACTATGAATCACTGCGATGCACCAGATGTTAACAACCTTTCCAGAACTGATAAGAACTAAGCTAGTTATAAAAGACTAGAAGAAGCAAAACTCTTAATGATGCGGGCCTTTGATTAGCTCTGAATTTGGGAGGATGTCAGAAGGATGTGTCACTCTTTAAGAGGCTACATAACAAGTTATTTCCTCTGTTCCTGAAGGGAGAAAGAAACTTTATTGAAATAATTTCTTTTGTTGCATCCTGTGAAAATATTATTAGGACAGCAACAGAGGGTTGGAGGAAAAAGAGAGAAAGTTTAATGCTAAGCATTCATGTAAAGACAAGTTCCTCAGTTTTATAGCATAATGAGCAAGAGAAATGAGTCAAGATAGCTGCACATGTACCTTTCTTGAATTTCAAAGATGCACCTATCTGAGTGAATCGAACAGACCTGTTGTAATTCTTGTACTCAGCAGCAAAAGAAAGATAAACTAGATGGCTTTGCCTCTCTCTTATTATTTTGATTATCAGATGAGATTATGTGGACTCTGTGGGACACTCTTAAATTAATCTGTGGCCCTCCAGCATCCCTGACTATTAGTTATGCTATGTGGGGCTGAAAGGAGATGGAGTCTAACAAATCTGGAAGGTAACAGTCTACTCTAGCCTAGGCACAGTTTAAGGTTCAAATTTTGTTCATGATAAATTTCTGGATGGGTCAGGACTCAGGAGAGACAGGGGGCTGTCAGCAAGATTCTTGGACTCCCTGTCAATAGAGTCCAGGTAGCACAGTGTCAGGAATATAACTCAAGTTTTCTCTCATGGCAGCGGCAACCCCAAATCCAGCACTTTCCCTCCTGGAGAACCTAAAAGAAAGCACACCACCTTGCGTGAGGTGTTTAGTTGCAGGTTACTAAGTTTTGAAATCATTTGCTACTGAGTGTAAGGTCACTTTGAGAGGATTTGTTTATTGAGCGCATGATTAAAAAAAAATAGGATAGAAAATTATTACAAATGAACATAAATACAAATGGCATATAAAAATAATTTTGTGGAATCTATTAACAATTGCAAACAAACAGTATGTATATTAATATCCAGAGCAAGAGATTGCAAACATAAACAGTGAATACCGACAAAACATCAGTACATGCTGTTAGTGTTTGCATGCTCTTGCTTAGGATATTAATAGAGATACATTGCTTGTTTGTAAGTGATTACATTTCATAAAATTATACCAGTATATGTGGATTATGTTTGCACTCTCTCACTTTGGATATTAATAGATATATATCATTTGCAATTGTTATTAGATTTCATAAACTTATTTTTATATGCCTTATGTCTTTATGTTAGTTTGTAATAATTTGTGGATCCCAGTTATTTTTTATCAAGCCTACAGTTTGTAGGAATTAATTTCCTTTTTTTGTACCATCTGTTTATTGAGCATTCATCCTGATTAGTTTGCACGAGGTTTGAGGGGATGCTATATGGGAGGGGAACAAGGGGGGTGGGGCTTTGCTCCCTTGGATTTACCAGAATCCCTAGAATCCCAACTTTCATTAAAATAATATTTTTGAACCTGAGAAATGAGGCAAGATATGCAGTCACTATCCTTCTTATTGAGAAACTAGCTTGTTCCTCCCTTTCAGTGTTTTACTTTGGTCACTCCGTCCCACTGGAGAAATTCCTCTAGACACCCATGTAGAAATGTGATTGTATGCATCCTTAATTATTTGCTTTTGGGGAGGCTCCCGGACACCACATTAAGCAATTGCTACCCCACATTTTGCAGTGCGTTTTCCTGTGGTCAGAAATGTTCTCTCTCTCTTTTTTGGAAGAGCACCAGATCCACTTTAATTGCACAACCTGGATCTGGCGGTGTGCCATTGAATCTCACTCCCCCCCCCAAAGAAAGGAATAGTTCCCAAGCACCCTAAATCAATTATGAGCAATTTCTTGCTATCCTTCCCCACCCCCTGGCTTGTTGACTTCCCTCATTTCCTTCCAAATACTAACTTGAAAACTAACTTCAAAATGGATTGAACATGAGGCATTGCCGCTCATTTTCACCCAAGCATTCTACCAGCTGGAGTCTTAATGACAACACTGGTAAGTGTTAGTTAGTACAGCGTACTCTTTCTTTAAACAAAGCTTTTCATATGCATTCCATGAGAGGAAGCAGATTGTTTGCAATGTTTATAGAATATTGTGCTCTGCCTATTGTTATAGTGACACATCATCACCTACCTTATTTCTGCCATCTGTTTCATATCATGTGTGTGCGTGCGCCTGTGAATATGCGTGTCTTTTGTTAGATTCAAAATACTGTTTGTTTTTATGGCAGAAACGTCAAGCAGGGAAAAGGACAAAGAAATGGAGGGAGGGTTTGGATCATTCTAAATATAGGGGGGGGGGATGCTAATAAATCAAAAAGCTGCTGGAGGGAAGAGAATACCTAGAAGAAATTAATCTGAGGGTATTGGAAGAGACGCGGGTGGCACTGTGGTCTAAATCACAGAACCTAGGGCTTGCTGATCAGAAGGTTGGCGGTTCGAATCCCTGCGACGGGGTGAGCTCCCATTGCTCTGTCCTAGCTCCTGCCAACCTAGCAGTTCGAAAGCACGTCAAAGTGCAAGTAGATAAATAGGTACTGCTCTGGCGGGAAGGTAAACAGCATTTTCATGCGCTGCTCTGGTTCGCCAGAAGCGGCTTAGTCATGCTGGCCACATGACCCAGAAGCTGTCTGCGGACAAAGGCCTTCTCCCTCGGCCAGTAAAGCGAGATGAGCGCCACAACCCCAGAGTCGTCTGCAACTGGACTTAATGGTCAGGGGTCCTTTTTACCTTTACTATTGGAAAAGAAGGATAATGTTCCTGTGATGAAAGAAAGCACTGGTCTGATTTTGTATTTCTAACCCAAGTGAAACCATTGGACTGGATCCAGTAAGGTTCATGCACAAGGTGTTGTGGCTAATACTGAATGTGGAATAAGTCTGTGAAGTCTGAAAGGCAGCCAATATGCCTTTGCATTTCTGCAGCATTGATGGCACAGTAGGAGGAAAGAATGAGAGGAAACACCTTGTCTCACTCCCTACCTGACACTTCTCTGCTCAAAATCCCCCTCCCCGTATTATTATAGCTAGATATATGTACATAATTTGTTGAAGGTAAATCAGATAACTGCTGATAGGGATTCAGGTGTTTCCATAAATAAAGATCCCCAAACCACCCCTCCTGATGTTTCATATTCTCCTTAACATCATTAAGGAGAACGAGCAGCAAACCTGGCCATTGCCTTGGTTATGGTGAGAGGCGCTATATTTCTATTAAAATAACAGTAATCATGTATAAATTTGCATCTGTACATGCAAATTAGCATGTGCACATGTTATGCATATCAGCGACATCTTTTGTCCTGCATTTCCTCCCTTTTGGCAATGTGTAAGTGGCCACTCTATTAATTAAATGTACTCAGGGATGAACTAAGTGGGTTGGATGGGGGGGTTGAGTGGGTGGGCGGGCGGATCAGGATTCAGCCTCCAATGAAAAGCTACATTTGAAAAAGTGATTTCTCTGCTTTTCAGTTTATATCTTTCAGTGAGTCAAGCAAGACAATCCAATGGGTTGTGTATAAATCACAGCATAAAGTGCAAGGCAGTGAAGATGTCAGCTCTGTATATTGTCCCAGCACTCGCAGTGCCACTCAGTGTTGATGATGACTAATCCTTTAATAGCTTATTTGTCAACAAAGCTGCAGAGAGGATTTATTCATCGTGACAAAGGTAGTTATAGATGCTGCCACAGTGCCATATAGATGGAACCAGTGTGTCAGGCAACAGCTACGAATGCTAATTTGAAACTGCAATCAAATACTAAATGTGTGTCTTTGGACACAATGAAAACAGTCTGTATGTATGTTGATTAGATCTTGTTGCAGGTTTTGATTTGGATTAAGTTCCTGCAGAAAGTAGAAATTTCAGTAGAAATACAATTGTTTGAAGATGGAGGTGAGGGACCTGTGGCCATCTAACTTTGTTTTTGGACTACAACTCCCATAATCATGGATCTTTGCCCATGCTGGCTAGGTCTGATGGGAGAGGCCCACAATAACTAGAAAGCCACACGCTCCCCTCCTGTTCAAAAGCTGGGTGTGCAAATCTAGGGAAGAAATTAAAAAAAAAAATTTCCCCCCAATATGATTTACTTAAAATGCAAAAGAAATTTTGCCAGTTCATTTAACTGGCAGTTGTTTATCAAACATATGTGGTGCTTCTTTTTTAAATAAATAAATGAATGAAGAGTTATGGAAGGATCTGGAGTTCATATCTGTCAAAATGTTATATTATACTCCTTTGCAATACTTTCTGATTTTATCTATTCTATATTAGGTTTATGTACATGGCTACTTTTTATGTATCTTGTCATGGTACTTTGTTCGTACTGTGCATGTGTATGTTTGTGTGTGCATTTACCTATTGGAAACCACTTCAAGATCATTTAGATAGTAAGTAGTATATAAATAATAAATAAAATCAAAATGGTTCAGTAATGGAAATCTAAATATCCACTTGTCATTAAAGACAACACATTTTCAGCAAAGAAATTGACAGGTATCCTTAGGATCAGATGAAAAAGGCAATCCAATAATTTCTTTAAAGAAAATAGTACTCTTCCCTATAATATATGAATAAGAATAAATGAATATGAATAAAGCCAAATGAAATAATTATCTTTGTAGTCTTCTTTTTTTCTTTTTTACTCCATTTCCTTTCCTTTTCCTTCTTTTTTCATAACTTGTAATTTGTATATCTGCTAAATTTTCTTTAATGCTAATACACTTTTTTTTAAATGAAGCCTACCCCCAAAATTATACTGGCGTAGTAAGGTCTTTCTTCTTCCTGAAAAAAGACAAGAGACACTTGCCTTGAACTGTTATTCTGTTCTCTTCCCCCGCCTCACTATGTTCACATGTGGTTGAACATTACTTGAAGGCTGATGTTGAGAATTTCCTTAAGAAATTTCATGCTTCATTACTTCCTTTTATGAGAGCAGAGAAATAAATTGCTGTAATGTCAGCTAATGTGATTAAAAGTGTTCACATTTTTCAATAAAGAAATCACTGCCCTGATTTGCTGAACTCTTCCCAAAACACATTCACAATCACCCTTTATTCCACAATATCGTCACAGAGCATATTGAAGTACTGCTGTGCTGGATTGAGGAAAACAGAGTGAGCAAGTTAGACAGGCAGGGGAAAACATTTTAGATGTACCTCATGAGAGATGAACCTCATGAGTATGGTTTACAAAAAGTTAAATAAGATGATGACTTGGCTGACTGGCCAGCCACAATGGTCCATCAGCCTGGATTGTTGTAGACTATGTGCATGGGTTCAAATTCTCAGTTAGCTGTGGTCTGGATATGGGAGCAGCTGTAGCTCAGAGTTAGAACATGCAGTCCCAGGTTCAGCCCTAAGCATCTCCAGCTAGGGCTGAGCGATCCCTGCCGAAATCCTGGCGAGCTGCTGTTAGTCAGTGTTAAACAGTGGTGAACTAGATAGACCAATGGTCTGATTCAGTGCAGAATAAGGCATCTCTCTATGTTCCTATGACCCAGAGCCACTTCATACATGCGGACTTCGTTTTCAATGTGTGTTGGATGTCATGTTTTAATGGGAGCTTACAAGTGTGGAGTCCAACTTGCACATGCCATTCCTAAACCATTTGTTGCAGGATGGTCGTAATATTTGGGCTATACACATTGTATTTGATTAATGTAGACCCTGGTGGAATCTACACACATATAAAAAATGTTCTGAAAATGCTTAAAAACAAACAAACAAACAAACAATTTTAAAAAATACATTGAATTTTCCATTAGGCTCACCATCGCCATCCAGTGTCACATTGTATGTTGCACAACGTTTTATTTGCAGCTGTATAGCTGAGTCCACAGATAAAATTGTGACATTCAATGAAAGGACACCAAAGAACTAGGGCCACTTGCTGTGATTGCAGTCCTCCGCTGGATGTGGAAATCTGTCTGGTTTCCACATGTTTAAAGTAGGAAACCTCTTTCTAGATCAGGTGTGGGGAACCTTTGACCCTCTAGATGTTGCTGAACTGCAACTCCTATCTGCCCAGCAAGCTTGGCCAAGGATAACAACAGCTGTAGCTCAGCAACATCTGGAGGGTCAAAGGTTCCCCACACCTGGTGTGTGTGTGTGTGTGTGTGTGTGTGTGTGTGTGAATGATTGGGCACACTTATCTTTCACAGTACATGCATATTGTATACAGATGCTGGGAAGCTATAGTCTATCTTCCCAAGTAACCTGCTAACTTGATAACCAGGCTTTATAAAGACTTCCTAATCTGACCGGAAGTAGTTTGGGTCCCTTTTCAAACAATCAAACCATAATTAGATTTCAACCTGGTCCTAAGTCTGCATTCTGGAATCTTCTTGTTTTTGTTACCATTCTTATTAATAAAGATGTAACTAGATGAGCTTCTAGAGCAGTGGTTCCCAAAGTTAGCGGTGGGATTACCTAGCAGGGTGCTAAGAGACAAAGTGGCAGCAAAGGTGTGCTGGAGGTAAAAAAGCTGTTGTCGCTGGATCCATTTCATCAATTTTGTTGAATTAGTTAAACTAATAAATAGTTTTAATTGGGTTTTGAATAAATGTGCAATTAATTGTGACTGTTCTGAATTTTATTGTGTTATCCTTATGGTGTCCTGCAAACTGCTATTCTGAATACAGGAATGGTTTTTTATAAGATAGGGTAGAGGATGTGTTTATGGAACCGAGGGGGAGATGGCCCAAAAAGTTTGGGAACCATTGGTCTAAAGAATGGGGGGGATAGTTTGAAGTCCAAAGAATTTACATGCAAGACAGAAAATATGTGCTCAACTTGTTTCTGTTCATCTTGTATCTGACTTCTTTAGCCCTGAGGTAGACTGTAGGTAGGAAGCAGCACACTTTGTGGGAGGGTGGTGGAGAAGAGATTAATAAAAGTATTTTGTTCCATCACAAGCTCTATGGGACACGTATAAGGCATTGATGGCTGTTTGTTGAGGACAGGAGAGTGCCCTGAGCAAGAAGAAAGCAAACACACTATGAAAATTGTCAGCAGGCCACTTGCCAGAGAAGAAAGAGGAGTATTATTACAATAAACCTATTGATTGTGCATTTAGCTGCTATGTGAGATGATGACCTCAATAATGTATGTTTACCCTGACAAAGTACGCAGGTAACAAATCATAATCTTGCATCATGGGAATCATTTTAAACAGAGATTTACAGTACTTCCTAAAAGTTTGCCCTAAGCCAGGAGATAAGTCTTCTAAGCCTGTATTTACTACATGGAACACATGTTTAACTCTGGGTGATGTGATTTCTCTTGCTGCTAAAGCTGCTACTGCAGCTCTGGGGCTCTGCAAAGGTGGACATTATCTGTGAGTTGGTTTGTTTATAGTATAGCCCACCTTTCCATATATAGGAAGGCCTGCAATATATGTGCATTGAATATGCATGTGATTGAATCACTTTCTTTAAATGCGTCTGCGTATTGTGTAGCACAGAGTATGTCGGATCTGTATAGTACCAGAGGAATGTGGGTTCAGATGCCCACTTAGCCATGCAGGAGCCGTGAAGGGGCATACAAGAGGATATACTCCCAAGCTGCATTTTAAAATATTTAGCATTAAAAATAAATAAATGAAAATGCCTGCAGCAAAGAGGGCACTTTAAAAACAACAACGCAAAACTGCATCTTCTCTTTACATAAGAAAGGGGATGAAATTCAATTGCTGATCTGTTGATTCACAACATTAGATGAAAGGAGAAACTCGGCACAGCTGCTCAAAGAAGATGCAGAGAGCAAGAGACAAAGGGGGGGGGCGGGAAATAGAAAGCATCTGTCAAAGTATCTCAGGGACTAGAAGGTACGACCACAGTATGTAGCAATGACCCCAAACTTGGATGGCAATAAAAGGGTTTAAGACACATTCATGGAGGATAAGACTATTCAATGGCTGCTAACACTGGTGCCTATGTACCACTTCTGGTATTGGATGTGGTATGCCTCCCAGGGTATGCAAGTTCCTGGGAACCACAACTGGGGAATGTGATGTTGCTCTCACACCCTACTTGTGGAAATCCCATAGGCATTTGCATGACCACTGTGAGGACAGAGTGCAGGACTAGATGGGCTTTAGGGGTGATCCAGAAGGGCTTTTGGCTGACTCCAACTTTGGAGGGCTTCCTTGAACAAACTGTTACTTGGTTCCCTATCGGATTTTGGCTAGCAGGCCTATCACTGTGTGTTGTCCTGAGTCAGCACCTGGACGGAGCCTTGGAAGGGATAGAAGGATGTTAATATCCCAGTGTTGTTGTGTTCCCATGGAAACTAATTGTTAGACTAATTCTCTTAAGTCTTCTGAATACTTGAAAGGGGAGGGAAGCAGATTTCACCCCCCTTCAACCCCCACTACGGATGTTGCAGTTGGCATGAATACACTCTATAAACTTAAAGTACCCCTACAAAGAAATAATTGGAACTTCAGTTTATCCAGCTAGAATTCCCAACACCCTTAACAAACTACTGTTCCCAAGATCCTTTGTGTGGGTGTAGGTGCTTTATATACACAGAGGAAGAGACAGAGAGTCGAGTTTGGGTTCCTCTTAGGATCCTAGCTGTCTTCCTGGAGATCTGACATGGGACTTTGGTTATCTGTTGGAGTGTTTAAACTGTGCCTCCTCCTGTGCTCAACCTGTATAGTTGTAAACAAAAGAAAATATGATAAAATGTCAATACGCCTCCAGTGACTTTTCTTCCAAAGAAAACCAAACTTGGGTAAGCCCTGCATCCCTCACCATTTGAGAAGCGGGGTGAGAATAATGCTGGTGTGAGAGTGGGATTGTGTTTACACAGAAAAGAACTGTGAGCTGATGTGACTGAGCCAGAATGGAGGAATGAGAAGCAACACATTCTGGTTCCAGCAGTTTCAGACGGCTGCAGTTCCTGCACTCCAGAGGCAAATTCTTGCAGTGGGAGCAAGCCAGAAACCTATGTGTTTCATAGTGTAAAAGAAACGGGGGGATGAGAGGTGCCTTAATTTTGGACTGGGAAGGTAGGCAGAGGGATAGAAATTTCTTGCTGCCAACTTGAATGGACTAGGACAGCTTGTTTTGAACAATGTTCCACTGGACAGATGGATAGTTAGTTCCAAGGAATGGATTTGACTGGTCAGGGTAACAGAAGAAAGAAAAGGAAACCATTTGCCCTTAAGGGACAATATGATTGGAAGGATGTCCCTTAGATCTTCCTGCAGCAGTGCCTTGAAAGCCTTTGTGCAATGCAAAGCTTTGGAGCTTCATGAAAACCCTGGATAAAAAGTCTGCCCAGGACAATGCACTGTTTGTAGATGGGAGCTTGTGCTTTTTTGGACTACCTATTGATTTTTAGGAATCAGTCCAACAGCTTTCCCACAGTAGGTGGTTTGGTCACATCTAAGATTCACTGGAATGTAAATTTGCAAAGATTATAACAGCAGAGATTTTGTGGGCCTGTGCCTTCGGATGGCAAGGAAAAAATGGCTTGCACTGCAGCAACGCAAGAGATGGGAAAGATCTGTAATGTCTTAGATGAAGATATCTTTCTGTAATGCAGTTCTGATGTCACAAAGTGGAACTTCTCATAGCTCTGAGATGCGGGGTGAAAGCAACAATACATTACGCAAGGTTCAGCTGCTCCGTGTACCATCAAATATTTCATATTAAAAATTAACGAGTCGGTGGCTGCCAGAGCAAGATGCAAATGGATGGAACGGGAGTTTGGGTCACCTTCTTTAGCACCAAGAGATTTAATGAGAGATGAGTTTTCCATTACAGTTGAGAGTACTGCAGTGAAGGATTAAGGAATATATCTATCTTGAAAACAAACCCCTTCCTGATGGTTCTTTGGCTATTTTGCCCCTCCACCCACCCGCTTAATACGGTACAAATAATATACCGGTAAGTAACAAAGGGCTTCATCTTTTTTCCCCCCATCTACAATGCACTTCTTCATGAGGAAAAAAATGACTTATGTCAGCTGCTTTCCATCCTGCCTCTCAGTCAGGTTATAGTGGAACAAGGTAAAAACAAATTTGGAAAGAAAGACACCCAGGGAAGTACAATGAATTTTCTTCTCTCAACCCAGCCAGCAAGGGAGATCTATATGCACATAATAAAGCACAGGACCCAGGAAGCTGCCTTATATATTTTTTTTTTCAGGTTTTATGTTTTTATTTACTGAAACAAATTATCCAAAATACAAGAACAGGTTCAAACAAAAAATAACCCTATTCCCGATCCCTTCTCCTTTCATTACCCTAAGGTGCAAAAGGAATGAAAGACACACACACAACCTCCAAAGGAGGCAAGACGCGCACTCCTCCAAAGGAAAAGGAGGATTCGAAACGTGACAACAGAAAACCTGCATACAGTATTCCCCAGTCTTTCCATTTTTAAGGGAGACACAAGTCATGACAATGGCACAGTCACATGGATTTAGAGAGACTGCCTGCTACATCCTGAGAAACTAGAGGGCAGGGATTGTTTTCCTAACTGAACGCACAGCACACAAGACACTCAAATCCACTGGCAGCTGTAGCTTCCTCTTTGCAATAAAAAACAATTAACGGCCTAGAAATTGGAGAATTTAGTCAGCCAGTCAGCCTCTGTGCCTTTTAGAATGGTTGGGCATTTTACAAAAGCTTCAAAAAGCAAGCTTTCTAGGCATGGGAATGTCAAACGATGGTGCTGCTCCTGCTCAAAAATTGGAAACAGAGCATATGTGGGCTAGGAATACCAGGTTACAAATACAGTCCCCAGGAGACTTCTCTTATGAGTCATTGGGAAGACCAAAGAGCTTCACGGTTCCAGCTTCTCTGCTGCTATCATATTTGCCATCTTTGTCATCGCAGGCGAAGGCCAACAGGGGCCGCTTTGGATGCCAAGCCACAGTGAACGTTGAAGACTCGCACTGCACTTCCCACAGCTTCTCTCCTGTTTCTACCTCAGCAATGTCAATGAAGTGATCTTCAGAGGCTGAAGCCAGCATCTTCCCATCATGGCTGAAACTCAGTGTCCTCACAGGCCAGTCAAGCCTAGAAAAGCATCGCACGCATACAAGCTCATCCACATCCCAGAGGCTAACCAATGCATCAGCACTTCCTGTAGCAAAATACTTGCCCGTTGGGTCAAATTTGATACAGATGCAGTTCGAAGGATGGGCATTAATTGACTGGATGAGCTTCAGCTGAGGATGTTGATGCAACCGTTGCCATTGGTGAGAAAAAACATGTTGTTGTCATTGTTCCAAGAGATCTCATTCACCTCAAACTTGAACTGTTCCTCGGCTTTGGACCGATATGTTTTAGCATCAATGAAGGTGACCACATCATCCTTGTTCCCTACTGCAATAGTCTGTCCGTCAGGGCTCCAACAAATGTTAATATTCTCCCCCTTGGTATTCACAGAGGCAATACATTTAGTAGTGCGGACATCCCATATACGGATGGTTTTGTCTCCAGACGCAGTGACAAATAAGTCCGGGTTGCTGGGGTGCCAGCACAACTGATCCACACTGTCTCCATGGCCACGGCAATTATTCTCCTTCACCAGCCGGTCCTTGTCGAGCACGAAGACGCTGGCGGTCTTGTTGAAGGAGCCGGAAGCGAGGCGGCGGCCGCAGCAGCTCCAGGCCACCGAGTGGACCTTGGCCACGTGCGCGGGGAACTCGTGGATGCGCGTGTTGGCCCGGAACAGCTCCTGATTGGACTGCACGTACGGGGAGAGCGCCATGGCAACCGGGCCCAACCGAAGCGGGCCGAAGCTGCCTTATATTGAGACACAGCCTTAGTCCTTCTAGCACAGTATAGTCCCCAGGGACTGGCAGGTATTCTCCGGGGTTTCAGGAAAGGTTCTCTTCTTGTCCTTCTGGAGATGCTGAGGATTGAACCTGGGATCTTCTGCATGCAAAGCAGATGCTCTACCACTGAGCTATGGCCCTCAGACTGGTCAAGATTCCAGTCAAGGAGTGTTTGAATAGTAAGACGTTTAGGTGGAAATGCAGTAGGTGAAAGGGCTTGCCTGTGCTGAAAGCCAGTCTCTTTCAAAGACGGTCTCTTTCAAAATATTATATCAGCTAAAAAAATTAAAAATTCCCTCTTTTCCCATTAGGACCAAGCAACACGTTTTTCTGGAACGCACACATAAATGCTGCCCCCCCCCCCTTTGTAAGCCCAACTGACCAGACCCCAAAAGAAGATCCTGCCCATTTTATACTTTTCCTTTCTAGGCTCCTGCAAGTGGCAAGTGCTAAGGCACCCATGTCTGTGGTACTCAGCCTACATGCTGGGTATCACCTCCATCCCTCACCTCCATTGCCTCTTTTGAGCAGATTGTTATCCTCCACCCACCAGCTCTCCTGATCTACAACATTAAAATGGGGCAGTATTATTATTAAAATGCATTACCTGCCATTCACCCAAAGGTCCCATGGTGAGTGGGTCACAACAATCAAAATACAACATGGATATTAAAAACACAATATTACACAGTTTAAAACAATTTAAAGTATGCCTTTGTCTTTGTTTACACAGAAGTTCACTGCTTGTTTGCTGCATTTTAAATATGTTACTGGAACTTAGGGGACTGTATCACAGTATGGATTAGATAAAAAATGGCTGTTCCTTTTCCAGTTTCTGATATCTCTGTTTAATGCTACTTGGTTCTTAGAAGAGAACTGGCACAGATCTGACTCTTTCCCTTAAAGACACTGTAAGCCTGAATTCCTGCATATTATTCAAGATAACAAAACATAGGTGAGTTAACCTATAATTTGAGATGGGCAAGAGGCAGAATAAAGCAGACAAGTTTCTACCACTTTGGTATGATGATATTATTAATTATATTAACAGCAGGGACAATGACAAAGAACCAGCAAACCGGCTTTGATCTGGAACACTTGAATACCTATTGCTAGAAATTTAGGATTCATTGTACATGTATATATGGACATTCCATATCTATTCCGAATCTATCCTGTTGTTTCTGCATTTTGATATGTTTTTCCTCCAAAGTGGCTTCCATCTGAATTGAGAAAAAGAACGAGCAAGCTGCATTTTAAGCTGGCAATGTGCACACAGCCATAGTCATAGCCATTTGCTCACTGAGGGGGAATGAAATCCTAAGCACAAAAGGTTGTGCAGAATTTTGTTTACTACAGCTAAATATGCCCAAGCAGAAAACAGATGAATTTAGGAATAAGAAAAAGCTGCAAAATGCTGCTAATTACACCATGCAAAAAAGAAAAAAAATCTCTGAGAATTATCCATTGATTGCAATTAAGCTGACTCTATTTTTGTGACATTGGCAAGATCTAAGAAAAGAGAGAGCTTGCTAGTCAAAAGAATCCCCCCACCAAGCTCTCTCAGTCCTAATGAAAAGTTATGTGTCTAAGGCCAATAGGCATTTATTTGGAGAGCCAGTGTGGAGATGAAACAAATCACCTTGGGTCCCTCAACACACACACACTACAGTTTTAGCATGTAATATACGTACAACTCTAAAGTAATGTTTTATACATCTTGAAATCTTAGCAGACTGAAGAATCTAGCGAAGAAAATGCTGGGGGCTGGGATGGGGGAAAGGAGAGGAAGAAATGGCTGAAGCACTCGGCACAACCATTTCCCCCCTTTGATTTATTTCCCTTTCCTTTGATCACCTCACCGCTTGGATCTTCATACTGCATTTCTTTTTGCTGTGGTTGAGTGTATAGCTCATCCATCCATGCTTAGACAACAAGTAGTAAAGCATAACATGATACTGCAGATAAACTGGGTTCTGGTACTCTATTCTGCCTCAGCTCTTTGCCTTTGGCATATTATACACTGAAGCAAACCTTTCGTTACATTTTATTTACTTCATTTTATTTCTTACATTTATATACCACCTTTTCTTCCACAGAGCTCAATGTGGTACACATGGTTCTCGTCCCCATTTTATGCTCACAACAACCCTGTGAAGTAGGTTAGGCTGCGAGACAGTGACTGGCCCGAAGTCACCCAGTGAACTTCATGGTTGAGCAGGGATTTGAACCCTGGTCTCCTAAGTCATAGTCCAACACTCTAACCATATTACACTACAGATTGCAATCCTAAGCACACAGTGAGTAAGCCCTGCTTAACACAGGGAGGTTTAATTCAGAGTATATATGCATAGTATTGCACTATTACTCATTTAGTTTTACATGATTTTAATATTGTATTTTTAAATTGCTGCAACTCAACCTGGGTTCTCATGGTGAAGGGCGGGTAGGAAATCTCATTATTATTACAACTTGTGCAGTTCTTACACTCAGTGGTGGAGCTTCAAGCTCTGGGGGGGGTGGTGGAGAGCAGGCAGGGGTGTGGCATGCATCCCGGGGCATGGCGTGCATCCTGGGGGTGTGGTGCACTGCCTGCGGGGGCGTGGCACCCAGCGCGGGGGGGGGCAGCCTCTATGGCACCCCACCAGGATCGTGCCACCAAGGGCGGTGCACTCCCCCTGCACCCCTGTTCCTCTGCCAGTGCTTACAGTTATCCTGACTGTATACTGTAGTACAGGGATGGGGAACCTTATAGGCCCCATGGGCCAGATCTTTATTTAACTGCCATCTGCATGGGCCAACTTTGACAGGTAGGCAAGACTGATAGCAGAATTGAACTCTTTATCCGTCAGCTAATGGATGGGTGGATGAAGTCATTCCTGCTAGGTGAAGGGATTGACTGTATGTGCAAATTCTCTGTGCACGCAGCCAAACCAAGCAGAACTGAACTGCTTTCTGCAGGAATCGACTATTCCCCACAGGATTGACTGTGTGCGAAGTTGAAGCAAGCAGAATTGAACCTCTCCCTGTCCATCAGCTGATGGGAGGCGGAGATGTTGAATTCTGCTGGGTGCAGGGAACCACCATGCCCACAAACCTGCCCATCAAAGTGAAGTAACCTGTCCATTGATGTTATGTCACCTGATTGACAGGTGGGTGTGGTGGTGGTTGTTGTTGTTTTTAATGGCATCACAGGTAAAATTGGAACCCCTGGTAGGCCAGGACTGGCCATGTGGTGAAGGTCACCCACTCTGGTTTAGTAGATTGTTTATCAGCTGGCTGAATGAGATAAGCATGTCAAAATGTAGGAAGGGGAAGGGGCATGCCCAAGGCACACCCATGGCGGTGGTGGCATGGCACAACTATGGCAGAGGTTGGGACACACCCACAGAGGTGGCAGGGGCAAAACATCTTGGGTGGGCCCTGAATGCAGGCTTGTGAGTTACACATAACTCTATATTTACATACCCATGGGTTGACAGATATGAGTTGAGTGAAAGCTGTCACCTAAACCCAATTTTAGACTTTTTAAATCATACTACTCATCTGCTGTGATCTAGACAGCCAAAGAAGTAATACTTCTGTAACTAAGAATTCTAACAACTGAAAGCCACAAAATAAAACTGAAATACCGCAAAACATAATATATGCACTCATCACTGCTGATCTCATATTTTGCTTTTGATTCTACAGTACTTTTGAATGCCGAACACAAAAAGGCTAAGCAGATTAACTGATATGTTTTAGGCTGAAACTTAAATGGGAGTGTTTGATGGAATTCAGTGGGACTTACATCCCTGTAAATAGATACAGTATAGGTTTAGTTTGAATGTACTATTTTGTTGGCAAGGTAGCCTGTGCAAATGTTCGCCCTTTAAAAAAAAAGGTAGTATACTTCTCCATGAGGGTGGAGAAACCCCTGTACTGTATATACATGGACAGCAAATGCAAGTGCACCCCAAAGAGTATAGGTTCTAGAATACAGGGTCTCTAGGTGCACTCTGTACTCTGAAAATAATGAAGGGGACAAATTGTGTGTATGGACCTACATACACTATGGTGAAGCTGGCACATTTCTGTGCAAATGACACATTGAAAACATGGAGGTTGAAAGCAGGGCCAATTGACATGATACCAGTCTCACCTTTTACTTATTTATTTGTGCATTCAATGACCATCTGCTCAAGACTGTTGCGAAGTCACAGTGCATGAATGCATCAGAGTAACAGGTTCTGTGGGTGTTTCTCCTTTTTGGAATTTTCAGTCTCACTGGGTGAATACAGGCAGCCATTTACTAAGTGGTTATGCATTGAACAACTGAGCATGTAACCATGTGATAAGCTAGTCTCCTGTATCATTTGGCCAAATGATGAGAATTCTACTATTACTCTGGTTCCCAGATTTCTGATACAGAAGTGTTTTGGCAGGCTGATATAGATGGCCAGCGAATCAGCTGGTTACATGCACAGTTGTCATGGTCTGGCTGGATTTAGAGGAGTGGTGGGAGGCACCAGCTGGGGAACCCCCAAGGAAAGAAGGCTCAGAGCCCTGGGATTAGTGGTGGGACAACAGTGCGTGGTCAGAGGGAGAAGTCTGGTAGGAGGAGGTGTCAGAAACTAAAGAGGCAACAGGGTTTAGTGAACAGGAAGAGGCTGCGGCAGAGAGCAGTCCAGAATCAGAAAGAGAAGCGAAGGCTGGAGAAGAGGGGGGTCAAGTGGCAGAGATGGGTCAGGCTGGTGGGGAAGTTAGGCTGCCTCCCCCTCCTGCAACAGGCAGCTGCCCTCCGTCCTGGTCTCCCAGAACCCAAAGAGGTATGAAGCAGGCAGAACAAAGAGAGGCAAGACGAAGGCGTCTCAGTTTGCTTGGGAAGGGCTTAGAGAGCTGCGGGAAGGTGGGGACCTTCAGTCCGGAATATCTGCCTGATGTGCACAAGATCTACCAGGAACAGTTGCTGTGTTCACTTGGCCTGGCCTACTGAGCTGTCTTGTTTCTTTGAATAAAGAGAGTTAACTTCACTGCCACCATGTGAGTTGTTATTGCTGACCTGCTCCTGACACCCACCCTGACAACAGTGTGGCAAGCTATCACTTGATAAACTAGTCAATCTATACACAGCTTGCCTTTGTGCTCAAGAAACAGAAAATCCCAGAGAACAAACCAGGGCCTCTTTTTCAGATACAGGAGCCTATGCACAAGTCACTCCATTGTGTGGAAACATCTTATAGGTATTATTGATGCCTGTAACTAGCAGCAAACCAACCATGTGCACTGTGCAGATCTGCAGTCCAGGAGCATGACTTGGAGCTACTTGTTTGTCTTAAACATCTTAACAAGGTTTTCTCAGACTTGAGATGGATGGGTTAATCTATTACCGGGTTCATGTCAGTTTCACGTATCCATTTATAAATCTATTCCAACATGAATGTGTATTCCATGTAAACTGCTTAGCGGTTATTAAGTGCTGTATAAATCCTGTTAAATAAAATAAATATGTAATTAAAAAAATTGGATGGAAATTAAAATATAAAAATGTTTCAAATATGTATTTGAAATGCAACATTTCTAAATATATTTTGTCCTAAAAGATTATTTTTTGCTATTCTTTTGAGCTGAGAACAGTATCACAAATTTCAGAAAAGTATGAATTCCAAAGGATAATAATGTCTCAATCTACACAATCAATCAGGAGGCGTGCATTTCACAAAGATCAAATTCCTCAAGGATCCCTGTCTTGGAGACAAGAGTGACTTCGAGTGCTCCTGTCTTTCCAAGCAGTGAGCTCTGCTCAGCACCCTCTACAATATTTGAATTCTCCTGAACTGCAGGAAGAAGCAAGCATGCACTGGTCTAGGAATTAGATAACTCAAAGCAATGACTCATCCAGCAGCTATGTAACATTTGTGGTTAAAAACACTTTGCCAAAAGATGACTAAAAACTGTTGGCAGCTGCTTGAAAAGAATCATGACTGGGCCTAAACGACTGGATGCGTAAGCGAGTTCTGTTTAACTGGAGGAAAGTTAGGGGTGGGGAAAAAATGTCCCTGTTTACTTGGATTACTACAGCACTGTTGCAGCCTCAGGGAGCCTTTCAACCACTGCATTCGGTGGGGCCAAGTTCAGACTGAAATTCCCTTGTTCAAGCTTGGCCATGTGAGTCTCTTTTGAAGGCCTCAGTTGGCAGTTCCTGGATAGCTGAAGGGCATTCATTCCTGAGTCAGTGTTCAACATACAGCAGGAGGAAGAACCAATTTCCAGCACTTTTCTTTCCAGCAGAAGGAATTAAAAACAGAGAGGCAGACTTTTTGTGCAAAGTCTAGACTGAGAACTATTTGGAGCTAACGCAGAACCTGTTTATCTTTTACTCTGGGTCCCTTCACCTCCCATGACTCTTTCAGCATCTTTCTTGGATTGATCATGTTCTTAGATTTCCACCGAGCTTCCCCTCTGACCAAGAAACCCAGATGAAGCATTGCAAACATGTGAATGAGGACAGGAAAAGAAACATGTATTTTACACAATGCACAATAAACATTCAGAATTCAAGACGTAGTGTAGCCAGTAGCTTAACTAGCTCTGTTCAGTCATTCCTCTAGGTATTTATCTATACTGATAGAGAAGGACCGCGACTTCCGGTCGGCGCCAGCGTCTAATGGCTGCCTCCTGCTGAGCTCCGCTCCGGGAGGCTGCTTCGCGAGTTCGGGTCTAATGAAACTGAAGGTACTTTTTATCACCTTTGGTGGACATGCCCAAAGATTAAGGCTTTCTGGGAAAGGATTTATAATGAAATGAAAAAAGTGCTTAAATGCACTTTTGTGAAGAAACCAGAGGCCTTTCTCTTGGGCATGGTAGGCCAATTGGTGTCAAAGAAAGATAGGATGTTTTTTATGTATGCGACAACAGCAGCAAGAGTACTCTTAGCAAAGTACTGGAAGACACAAGAACTACCCACACTGGAAGAATGGCAGACGAAGGTGATTGACTACATGGGACTGGCTGAGATGACCGGCAGAATCCGAGACCAAGGGAAAGAGACGGTGGAAGAAGACTGGAAGAAATTTAAAGTTTACCTTAAAAACTGTTGTAAAATTAACGAGTGCTAAAATGTTTTGAGTAATGCAAAATAGAATTGCAGCGATAAACAATTGGATATGGGAAAAAGGATTTAAAGGAAGTGCCATAAGTAAATAAAATTAGGGGTTGCTGGAAAGATTTAGAACAAGGATGCAGAAAAAGGAGGTATGGGGAAGTCGTTGAAAGAAGGTTTAAGGAAAAGAAGGTTAAGAAATTATACATGTTTATATGTTTGTTTGTTTTTGTATTGTTTTGTATTGTCATTTAATATGTGTTGGAAAATTAATAAAAATTTATTTAAAAAAAAAAAAAAGATAGAGAAGGACCGCATCCACTGAACCTGCTCCTAGCCTCCAGATCAGGGATAAGCCCTTCAGCTGTTGTTATACTGCAATCCCCATAAGCCCCAGCCTGCATTCCCAGTGGTAAGGGTTGATTGGAACTGTAGCCCAGCAACACCTGGAGGGCCACATTTTCCCGGCCATTGCTCCAGACATGCATCCCTGGGTGCACTAAACTACCATGTATGAACATGAAAAGAGCCCTGCTGGATCAGACCAAATGCTTGTCTTGTCCAGCATCCTATTCTCACAGTGGCTAATCAGATGGGAGCTCAGAAGCAGGACCTGAGTGCAACAACACATGTGATTTAAAGGCATAGCTGTCAACGTTTCCCTTTTTTTAAGGAAAATTCCCTTATTCCAAATAGGATTTTCTTTAAAAAAAGGGAAAAGTTGACAGCTATGTTCAAAGGAATACTGCCTCCAACACTACGGTTGCCATATTTCAAAAACTGAAAATCTGGACACAAAAGTTGTTGAGTGTTTTTGGCAAAGTTGTTGCCATTTTTGAGCTATTTTTAAGGAAAATCAGCAAAAAACGACACTGGCATGACTTGCCATGCGTCCAGATTTTCCCGGACATCTACTGACGTGTGTAGATAAATAGGTACTGCTGCAGAGGGAAGGTAAACAGCATTTCTGTGTGCTCTGGCACTCGTCAGTGTTCTGCGTGCCAGAAGTGGTTTAGTCATGCTGGCCACATGACCCAAAAAAGCTGTCTGTGGACAAACGCTGGGTCCCTCAGTCTGAAAGTGGAGATGAGCACTGCACCCCATAGTCGAATTCGACTGGACTTAACCATCCAGGGACCCTTTACCTATTAATCTGTATGCACCAAAATACTTCTTTTGATTTATGCACACCAAGCTGTTGATACAAGGAACAAGAGCAGGGTTTATTTTATTCTTTGTTAAATCTGGTCAGCTACCAGCAATGCAGCTCTTATCTTTTTAAGAAAGAGCATTTGTGAAAATATGGAGTTTGTTTTCTGTTGCCACTGCTTACCAAAAATAGCTTTCATACAGTTTGGTTTCTCTGGCTGTCTCTGATATCCATTTAAAAAAAAAAAAAAAAGATACCCAGAAAAGTTGTGGTACAGTCCCACAGACTTTCCTCATTAAGTTTACTGAATGCCAACAAGCCCTTCCTCCGACTGGCATCTGTTATCAAGCAGGGCTTTACTTTAAATTAATTTGAGCATATTTGCCTGATTTTAATGGATGAAGCTTTGTGGCAGCTCATCAACTATGCAATAAACCAGTCATTTGGTGTGTGCAAACACTTATTTCCTTCCAGCCAAGGTCTGAGCTGAGCCCTGGCATCATTCAGAAAAACCTCCCCACACCTGCTTTTAATTTCCTATATTTCTGGTAATGAACATACGCTGGACCTTGAACTATAGATTCTGAGTACAAAATGTCATTTATTTTTCTTTTCCACTAAAAGCTGGTGTTGGTGTGTTCCCCCCCTCTTTCTTTCGCAAGTTTTATTCTTATAAAACATTAATACACAACAGAATTTCAGCAAACATTTTTGTGCTCTGTGCAGCATTTCATAGCAATAACTAGCCAGTTAATTTGGTCTTGCTGAACCAAACTGAGATCATGGGTTTTGGAGAGGTGAGCAAAAGAAATGGGTGAGGTGAGAGGATACACAGAGAAAAAGAGACCCTCTGTGGAGATGTTGAGCCTGTGTGTCACATGATCAGCAATGTTGATTCACTGCTGTTCCCCGTTTTGCATTTAGACAAGCGGAAAGGGCAAAGAGTTGTTGAATTGCTGGTTCAGCAAGGACAAAGCAAAATAGGTTGCTCCTTACAAGCTTACTATAGAGACATTATGTGCTGCTACTAAGCTCATGTACACACTGCATGATAATGTGCATTTGGTGCTGGATGAAGATGCCTCTTTTGGTTGCTGTGCATATGATGTCATCCCCATAACATCCCTGTCCCACACTATTTGCCAATCTAAAGTGAATTCTGCTGGAATGGCTATAATCTGTTTTGTGCGAAGAATGCACTTCTGAAATGCTTGCTGTCTACATGTTTATACACAGAGTGCTTTCTCAGGTCACTTCCTATTGGAGCAGACATAATGATGTTGCAGGACTGTGCCACCCCCCCTCACTATGTTTAACTTGCCTGTGAATGAAACAGGCAAACAAGGAAGCAGTATATTAAGTTATATTGATATATATCCTCTGTATATCATTATATCAATGTACCAGTTTCCAGCCCCTCTCATTTGAAGGCTTTGAACGTGTGTGTGTGTGTGTGTGTGTGTGTGTGTGTGTGTGTGTGTCTTTTAAAAATGGTCTGTGGAAACAGTAATTGAAGGACAGGGAGTAGATAGCACACTGATTTGAAAACATGGCCACCTACAGACAACATGGATATTAGCTGACACTTTAGATGATGTTATTGCGTGAAGCAAACTACTATGTACTGTGAAAAAACTGACCCCTGTGCATTTCAAATGCTACGTGTGTATACGGTCTACAGCTGCAATCCTATGTAAACCCGCTTGGGAGTAAGCCACACTGAGGATGGTGTGGCTTCCTTCTGAATAAACATGTCCATATAATTATGCTGTGAGTAGCTTACAATAAGATACAAAAATGATCATGTTTAATGCAAAGATGGCGAACTAGTGTGGCCCTCCAGATGTAGTCATACATGAATCCCTATTGTCCTAGCTGGCCCAGCTCATTGTGAGGGATGATGGGAGCCAAAGTCCAGCAACATCTGGAGCCAGAAGTTCCCCATCCCAGTACAGTGGTACCTCAGGTTACATACGCTTCAGGTTACATACGTTTCTGGTTACAGACTCCGCTAACCCAGAAATAGTGCTTCAGGTTAAGAACTTTGCTTCAGGATGAGAACAGAAATCGGGCTCCAGCGGTGCGGCAGCAGCAGGAGGCCCCATTAGCTAAAGTGGTGCTTCAGGTTAAGAACAGTTTCAGGTTAAGTACGGACCTCCGGAACGAATTACGGTAAGTACTTAACCTGAGGTACCACTGTATTGATGCATTCTCATCCTGAAGTGGTGCAAGCAGGGAAAGGACTCTTCAAGTGAGATTCCCAGGAGGAAAAAGTTCTTACTTCGGTAAAAATTTGTTGAGCTGGGTGTTTAAAGGTGAGGAGGACTGAAAAAGGACAGATCCTTGGATGGAGAAGGAGGGGAACTACAGCAGAGAGGGGTGGAAGAGAAGTTGCCTAGGAAACTAGTTTTTTAAAAAAATTAATTCACAGAAAAAAATGTTTCAAAATAGGTCTTATGACTTTTCTATGTGTGTCTCTGTCTGTGACTTTCCAGCTGGGGGACGGAAATTAGAAGAGAAGCCTCAACAAAGGGATCAGGTGTACAAGCCTCCCTGGGACAGAGATTGCCTAGGAAACTAGTTTCAAAAAAAAATTAATTAACAGAAAAAAATGTTTCAAAATAGGTCTTATGACTTTTCTCTGTGTGTCTCTGTCTGCGACTTTCCAGCTGGGGGACAGGAATTAGAAGAGAAGCCTCAACAAAGGGATCAGGTGTACAAGCCTCCCTGGGACAGAGATTGCCCATTGCTGCCAATTTTCCTTACATTGGACAGAAGTGTCTGGCTGGGAGAGACTGGTGAAGTGGCTTTCTGGAAGGGAGAGGGTTGAAGTGGCAAGAAGTTTCGCACTGAGCAGTTGCACCAGCGAAAGTGCTGGATTGGCTCCACTGCACCAGCACTGACCTCTCCACCGCCTTCCCCATCCCAGGAAGCTGCAATGATGCTGGGGCCTGGAGGCTGACAGATGGTGAAGCCCAAGAGCCTTAGCTAGCAGACTGTACAAGCTAGCTGTGCTGCCTAGAAGTTTTTAAAAATATATTTTATTTATTTAGGTAATAAATATATATGTTTGTTGTTGGCATCCATCTGTCTTGAGAGACAATGGAGTGTGCCTCCGCAAGTGAAGTCAAACCACTGGAGAATCACAGCAGCTACTGTGACTGCAGGGAATGGTAACTCATAACTGCTCCCTCCTGTGTTGTTTTTGCTGTGTTAGCAGCACCAAAGTGACCTCTCCAGGGCACAAGACTGGGCAGTGTCTATGGAGGTCCTGGGCTGCCCAGACGATAAGACATCCCTGCCCCCAGGATTTGGTCCAAAGGAAAGCAGAGCAATACATTTCGCACCACCTTGGCTGCAGGAGTTGCTGGAAGGAGGCGTACAAGACGCCATTCAACTGTCCTAGGGACTCCACTCCAGATTTGTGTGGTGTTCACTCCTTAGCCTTTTCTTCTCCCGAAGATGTCCTACAATGCAGCGGACAGAGATTTTTCCTTGGAGTTTACCCCCAAAGCCTTTCTCACAAGTGAGTATAGCCACAGGGCAGAAGGAGTTTTCCTTCTCCTAGATGAGATACCTTCCCAGGTTGACCAGCCCCATCGGCCCAATATGTATATATAGCTTCATATTTCAAGGAAAATCTCTAAGCTGTTGACAACATTCTAAAATGCTACTTTTAAAAGTCAAATATAAAAGTAAAGTAAAAAGTCCACATTTTAGAGCAGCACAGATAACAATTAAATAATATACCCTCTTAAACATCAGTGTAAACTGAAACAATTAACATATGGGGACTATACCCTTAGTAGCTTTTTCTTCTAAAGACAGTGGGTGTTAATTAAAGGCTGTAGCCTATTCCAACAATAACTACTAGCAGATCCAAAATACAAAAATGCAGCAGAGGCAGACAGTCCCACCCACCAAATATACAGGCATGTATTTATAGGTAGAAGCAGCACTCTCACTTCTGCTGTCTCCCTAACATAAACATCACGGTAAAAGGTGTAAGAAAATTTTACTGTCTCCCAAAGCTCCCTGCTCTCTCCAGGAAGCACCCACAATCCCCCCATCCAAATATCAATAAAAACAAACAGCGAAAGGGAGTGGCACCATCACAGTCATTGTAACCCGAAAAGGTGATCCACAGTGGCACTTGTTGTCCACCTTGCAAGGGAGATTAAGTAACTTGACCCACATTTCTATAGCTAAATTTGGAAAGAATGAATTTGTTGGACTTATCCAGACTTCCTCTCGTCACTCTCCCCCCCCCCAACCTGAGGAAAACCACTGGAGCAAATGGCAATTCAGGTCTTCCTTGGATTGCCATTTCTTCCAATCTGTCAGGGAACTGACATCGGAGCGAGAGGCGAATGGGAGGCTCCCAGATGATGCTGGCGAAGGACCCAGCAGCAGGGGGAGAAACAGCTCAGTAGAGGGGGAAGCAAATCAGCGCAACATCAGGGACAAAGGGGGGCAGATGGGGGAAGCGGAGAGAGGGCTCCGGGACTTTTCACTGGACATCAGTGAGGAGAGCACAGGTCCTCCGCTACCCATGCCCTCCCTGCGCAGGAGACTCCCGCGCAGTGAGAGGAGGAGGAGACTGGGTGTCAAACAGCTTTTATGTTGGAAGAGGTTTAAGAAACGCCCACTGACGGATTCTGCCAGCGACTGAGGCAGCCACGATGAGAGAGGGCTGAGCAGCCAGAAGGGTTTAACAAGGCAAATTAGCCTAGAAAGGCACCAGTTTACGCACGAGTAACTCATACCCATTACACAATCTATTGCTAAAGAGTGGGTTTCCCCCCTGGGAAGGAGTAGGGCAAGTGGTAAACTGCTTGGATCCAAGCCCAAAAAGTGTGAGTCAAGCAGAAAACTGCTCAGAACAGTGTTTTATAGGCATGGCATAAGTGGAAGTGAGGATGAGCTCTTGCCCTGCTTTAGTAAAAACCTTTTTAAATTTAAGGATACTGTGGGCTTGTCCTACCTGTTCTTTTGTTTTTTGGGAGAACAGATCTAGCCTATTTGGGTTAGATTTTTATTAAGCTATAGTCAATGTAGAATCATTTATTTATTTTGTTTGCAATACTAACAAAATGCTTACAATACTAACAACAAGAGCAATGATAACCCCCCTGACTTAAAATAGCAATAAAAACATACAACCAAACAGAATAAAACAAGCTGTAGAGTCAGCTGAAAAATAACTCAAAGGTGTGATGAAGTAAAAAAAAAAAAGTCTTTATAATAAGCCTGTATATAGTCAGCCTTAGAATTTTAGAAACATACTTACATTACAAATTTGAACTACTTGCTGAGCTCTAGACATTAGAGGCACCTGAAAGATTACAACCCCATGTCATTTGAGTTGCCCCATTTCCAGTTCCACCTCTTAATTCACTATCTCCTCCTCTCCCCTTCTCATCCCATGAGCAATGTGAGCCAGAAACTCACACAGTTTACTTCAGAAACTTCCATGATTATTGATGTTCCAAAATGCGCCTAACACCTTGTGGTTGTTGCTGCATGGGCATAAACGTCTAAAATTGCTGCTGGCTCAATTTTACCCCAGGACCAGACTAGAGGAAAGGACAATAGAGAACCTAGTGAAAGGAAGTACCTCGGTTTACATACGCTTCAGGTTGCATACGCTTCAGGTTACATACTCTGCTAACCCAGAAATAGTGCTTCAGGTTAAGAACTTTGCTTCAGGATAAGAACAGAAATCGGGCTCCGGCAGCGCGGCGGTAGCAGGAAGCCCCATTAGCTAAAGTGGTGCTTCAGGTTAAGAACAGTTTTAGGTTAAGAACGGTCCTCCGGAACGAATTAAGTACTTAACCCAAAGTACCACTGTACCGTATTTTGCTGATTAGGTTGAATTGCAAATATGGGTGGACCTACATAGGCCCGTGCGATTTAAACACAAGAAAATAAACAGATCCTATCTAGAAGCCCATCTACTCCAGATTCCTGTTTCACACGGTGGCCAGCAGGTGACTATAAGAAGGCAAGGAGCATCATTGCAAATAGATCTCTTCTGCTCCTGCTCTCTAAGAAGTGGCTTTGCCTCTTACTTGGAGCACAAGGGAGTGCTCACGGCCCATGTTGTTTTGCCATGCCTTCGTTCTCTAAGCTGTGGGAATTGGTCAGTATTTTAGTACACTTTGGCAGAACCATGAAAGGATTTCTTTTGTCTTGCAAAGCCAGCTCCTTGTCTTCTCTACTTATACAGATGGAGTCTGGATGCATATTGATTTTTCTATATTTTTCAGACTGTGGCCATCAGTCATTTTATATTACTGGATAAACCATTAGCAATTAAAAAAATATGAAAGGATAAGAGGTAGTGGGCCCATTAGCGTATGCATATGAGGAGAGAGGGTGAAACAATTAAAAGAACATCAGCTTATAAACCTGCTGATACAATTATTAGCGTACGGACTAAAATATCAAGGGACACAAACTCCCCACTTTGCGTTTCTCTCTTCCTTTGCCCTTAAATGAAAGAGAGAGAATCTGGTGTTCCAATAACACTGCAGAATGCAAGTAGCTTTAAGAGTTGTAGCTGAGACAGGGAAAAAGAAACCTCTGTAGGAAAGCAAAGGAAATGATAGAATACATGAACATTACATGACAGAAATTCAGCTGCTGGTTCATGCATGAATAAATTTCACAACCATTTTGGAGAAGCTGAAGTGTGAGGCATGGAGGTTTTAAAGGAAAGGAGTGACACTGAAGTCTCTAAAATGTATTTATGACTTCCAGGGAAAGAAAGCAGGCCAAACCCAAGACATTTTTCCTTCTGAGGCATAGCACCAAATAGCATCTATTTCCCCCCAAGGTAAGGTGTACAGGATGCAAGGCTGGCCAAATTACTTTGGCACTCCAGGCAGAAAATCCCACAAGTGTTTCTCCTCTGAAGTATAGCTTACAATCATAATTAAATAAGTAACAATTTACTGCCCTTTCAGAACTCCCAAAATCTGCTGCGGGAAATGGCTGCCACACTCTGCCTAATGGTAAAGTTGGGCCTGAAAGCAATCCCTTTCTGGTAAATTGAGAGATGAGAGAGTTTCTATTGTTTGATGCTAGATTAATTATTTACAAAACATTCATCAGGTGTGGTATAGTGGCTATTAAGAGTTGGTAGTGAATCAGTTAATACAGAGTGATTGTGCAAGAAGTCTTAATCATTCTTGTGTATCCCTTAGTCAGGTAAACATCACTCTTGCACAAGATCTCACTATTTTAAAAAAGCACACATCATCTAAATCAGTGGTGGTCAAACTCGGCCCTCCAGATGTTTTGGGACTACTATTCCCATCATTCCTGACCACTGGTTCTGTTAGCTAGGGATGATGGGAATTGTAGTCTCAAAAAAACACCGAGTTTGGCCACCACTGATCTAAATGGAAAGGGATGCTGCCCACCCCAGCACCAAAACAGCATAAGCTTCCATTTTTGTCCATTGTGAAACCTGATAAGTAAGGCGGGTAAACGTTTGCCCTTTCACAAATCCTAGGATTTTAAAATTACTTTAAGGCGTGCACACAGAGATATTTGTACGCATGTCCTGAATGGAATAATTCGGTGGCAAGTGGAGGAGACATGACTGAAAGGAGGGACAACTCCCCTCCCCCCAACCAAAGCCCCTTCTTTCCAATGGAATGGGTGGTGTACCCAAAGCTACTGTGTCTGCCTTAATTAAGCCACTTTCTTCTCAAGTTCCTACTCACCACCCAAACTCCTGTATGATATGATAGTGACTCACCTCATAAGTTGTTTTAAGTTGTTTTTCTTGGGGGCAGGGTAAGGTTTACTGAGGTAACTTTTGACTGAAAGTGAGAAGCAGTGTTTAATTTTATGGTTTTATCTTTAATTTTATATTAAAATTATATTTCATTTATTTGTTGTAAGCCACCCCAATACCTTTATGTTATGGGATGGAATACAAAAATAAACATAGATTTTTTTAAAACACACACACCACGTGGAATACTTTGGAAATGCAACATAAACATGATGATATTGATGATGATGTTATCTTACTGCCTAACTAAGAACATTCTAACCGCATGAAATAATTTATATCAGCACTAACATTTTCCCCTTTCTTCATTGTGCAGAGTTTAAAATGAAAGAAGAAATGGCTGTTCTCAACGTGATGTCTTAGTGTATTCAAAAGAAGATGCAGAATGGCATATATGCACTGTGTGGTCAGAGGGCAGGAATTTAACTAGGAGAATATTATTGTCATGAAGTACCGATCCTGTGAGGTAAGCCTGTTTGTGATTGATTAGTAGCTTGGAGGGAGAACTCAGGAAAGCGACCCCCTCCCTGACAATTATGTGTTTATGTGTATATACAGTTTTCCTAGCCAGGAAGGAAATGGCAGAAATAATCCAACCAAGGAACCCTATGTGTGTGGATTACACTGCTTACCTTGCCTCTCTCACACATCAACACCAGACAGGAACATCTGCAAGGTAATCAAGAAGAAGTGCTGAGTGAAGAGACGCTGTTGAATTGCATATTTTTTTATTCCCACCACTGACAAAAGGTTAGATTCCAATTACTTTTATGTACATGTTTCAGATGACATAAAGGAAAGTGCAAGGCTGACTCAAAAATGCAGGAGTAAGCTCATTGTTGATTGTTCATCCATTTTGCTTAGTCAGGAACACAGCAGCTGTCTCTGGCTTTAGAAACCTTCCTTCAGTCACTAGCAGGTCTCCTAATGGGAAAACCCCCAGATTTGCTATGTAAAATATACTTACTGAGAACTTAAGTATCCAAATGATTTAGTGCTAATAGTCCTTTTTGAGCATTCCAAATACTTGATATGTGCCTGATTAGGTGTGTGTTTGCAGGGCAGGATGGGGTGGGAGCAAGCACTATCTACAAATTACATTAGCTATGGATGCATGTTGCTCATACAGCTGCAATAGTAGGGTTCATTACCAAATGTACAGCTCTATACATGGAAACCTCCACACTGGACTCACCCTATCATTAGGCAGCCACCTCAGGTGGCAGATGTTGAAGGGCAGCAGTGGCAGCTCTCCTGGCTGTTGCTCCAGCCATTCCCCTCTGCAGGAAGACAAAACTGTGTGTGCCTCGCAGCATGCACTGTACCCCTTAAAGTATGGAAGGATGCTTGTGTCAAAGTGAGTCTCATCTACCAGTCCAGTCAGCTTCTGTATGTGTACTGGCGAAGGGCGCCATCTTGTCCTTCACCTTAGGCTACAAAACCTCCTACAGCAGCCTTCAGCCTCCCACAACCTTGAGTCCTGAGATCATCACCAGCATAGTCAGTGGCCAAAGATGAAGGAGATGTAGTCCAAATAATATCTTGGTGGCCAAGAAGAGGCTGCCCTACAGGCATTCTAATGAGCAGAGTTGTGTAAAAGAGAGATTTGAGGTTTGTGAAGCAACAAGGGTAATAAAATTCCCTTCCACAGAAGTGTTAAAAAGAACAGAAGGCCTGGTCACCCAAGCTCAGACTGTGAAAATCCTTTACTGTTGCCACACAGAACTACCAAGAACAACATTTTTCCAAGGAGAGCAAAGGAACAATAGGACAAGTAAGGCAAAAAACCTGCATCTTTGCTTTGTCATAGGGACTGACGTTTGGTAACACATCCCTGCACTCTCACTTGCATAGCTTCAATCCCAGGTGCAGGTTTATCCTGTTATTATGCTGTAGTGAAAGGACAGCCGAGTACCACCAACCCTCCGCAACTGGCTCTTGGCACAGAAAGCATTCCCAAGTGTTAACACAGTAATTAAATGCTGTACCCAGTGCTTTTTGACTCTGCAAATGACAGTCTGTGGTTTGTCTGCCCACCCAAAGTGTGTGGGAGGGCAAACCCAAGTCTTAGCATTCAAGCTTCACTGAAGTGGCTCGTCACTGTCTTGATCACAGTCACTGGGGGGGAAAGGTTGCACCCTTCTGGAGCTGACAACAAACTGGCTTCTCTTCTTTTGCAATCAACTTGCTTGAGATGCCTGCCCAGTGATGTTCCATTAGCTCATCTCCTGCATTGCGGCAATGCTCAGTGCTGTAATTTTCCCTTTATTTCCTATCAATATGTACAGGCATCTGAAATGAGGATCCAACTACTGTAGCATGTCCACTCAAAGTGTTCAGTAAGAAATCAAATTAATGAATGCTGCTGTCAATACCCTATTATCCTGTTGCTTCTGAGTAATGGCTCAGACCCATTTAGTCACTTCAAACATTAGTACAACTTTATGGAACAAGCAGCACAGCTGATAGCTTCTGTAAGTTCATATCAATTTGCTCTTTCATAGACTGGGCTATTCAGAAAGCTGCAACACTCCCTGTATTTTTTTTTAATTTTACCATAGTAGTACATTTGCTTTTGATCTGTATTTTCTCCATGGACCCACATACAAAAACCGGGGTGGTTGTGCATTCAGCTGTTGAGCATTCCTAAGTATAGGTTGCTTCATCTATGATGCTAATAGTCCTTCCTATATCTACCAGAAATTGTATTACAATGCTTTTCACATAACAGCTCTTTTAGGCTGGACCATTTTTGAACTAGTTCAGGAGAAGAACACACCAATAGGATCTCTAACAAAATGTTGCCGTATATTCTAAATACGTGACAGGAGTGTTCCTCTTCAGGCTGAGACTGAAATGCACCTGGCTGATTTCTTTTTAACAAGAAGAAGAAGAAGAAGAAGAAGAAGAAGAAGAAGAAGAAGAAGAAGAAGAAGAAGAAGAAGAAGCAGCAGCAGCAGCAGCAGCAAACAGTTTGTATTTCTTTTATTTGAAAGGTGGAATAGCCATATAGGCCAACCAATCAGCACCCTGTGGAGTCAAGGGGGAGGTGTCTTGCCAATCAGCACTCTGTATAAAGACAGAATGGGCCAGAAACAGAGGGTGTGTGTGTGGGGGGTAGGAGACCTGCCCACCTTACTGTTAGAAGTCTGGAAGCAGAGTTTCTATTACATTTGCAGCTCAAAGCAGAGGTGGATTTAGGGGAGTGCAGCTGGTTTGGAGCCTCAGGGTTGCCTCAGGGGTCTCTGGAACTATGAGGTACATAGAATGGAATGCAATTTTTGGCATCACACAGGGCGGTGCTGAAATTTGAGACCCCAAGGCCCACCACTGCTTAAAGCAAAACAGGAAAGACTTGGGTGCAGTTAAATTGTCTATGTTTGGAAGCACCCTTCCCTTGAATTAGAGGCAGCCTGCACTTTCCAAATTCAGAGAATATGCGGAATAGGAACACCTTGCTAATGGGATTACTGGCATCTTTGCTGATAGTTTCACTTAACACCCCGCCAACCCTAATAATATACTAGTTAGTCTGTTTATATGCTCTAGGATAAACGTTGTGCTTTTTTTTTTTTAAGGAACTAAGAAAGCTGTTTGCTCAGATTTCAGAAACAATGTCTTGTTGCATTTGGCTACCTAAGTAAAATGGCCTCGAGGCAACTTAGCTGGTGTCACCGGCTCTTACGCAGCAAATCACTCTGGGTGTAGCTGACCTTGCCAACTTCACATAGGTCATGTTTTCTCACAGCTAAGACCGTCCCCTGACGCAGTAAGAATGAAAAGGTTTCTTTCACTCTATATATACACAGTGCACGTCAACATCTTTATCCTTATTTGTTTCACTTCACAAAATAATGACGTTGAAAAAGAAAATGCATCAGAGTTTGCTCACGAGATGATATATTCTTAAACACCATAATGACAAATGCATTATTCCATCCTCTCCTATTCAGACTTTCTCATCCACTGAGGCTAGTTGCAGTGGGCCTTCACCCCACCATCTAAGGGAGGAGGAATGGTAGAAAAAGTTGAAAGGGTTTTATTGGTTGTGTAACCCAGAATGTGGGACTTCCTCTCTCTGAGAGACCAATTCAGCTGCCTTTCTCTGTCTTTTGATGGTGGCTAAAGACTGTCATTTAAACAAGCTTTCACCTTGTCTGCCACTTGAGGTTGAATTTGTCATTGGCTTTCTATAGTCCTGTCTGTTATGTCTTAATATCATTTTGTGGTTTGATTGCTGATGTTAACCACCTTGAATGCTGTTTTGGAGTTCAAATGGTGGCATAGAGACCCATTAATAAACAGACAGACAGAAAATGACCTGATTCCCACAACATGGTATGCTGAACTATGGTTTAGCTAGAACACACTCAAGGGCAGTCTCCCAGAGAGGAGCTCACAACCTCTCTTTTATATTCACCTCTTTGTCCATGAGCAATTCATTAAAATAATGTCCTTTCCTCTCCCTTCTCCTCCTCTACAATTGGCTCCAGCTCAAGATAAACTTCCTATGTTTAATCTACACAATCACAGAATCATAGTCTGAGGTAACAAAAATGCTACTCTATACCACTGCCTTTGGCAAGACAGGCCACATGCTAAGTTCCTTCAACGCCACATACATTTTTCTGCTTACTAAAGTCACTATGTATGTGCATGTTCCATTTTTAATTGAGACAAATGCTGTTTTTGACAATGCCTCTAGAAGAGTGTATTGAAACGAAACAGTGTTAAATGCACAAGATTCACCTGGTGTGTTTTTAGTCACATTTCAATTCATCACAATCATGGTACTTTTAAACCTTAAAATAGGCTTCCTGTACTTTTCTTTCATTTGTTTCACCTTGTTGTTGCTTGTCTGTTTAAAATCTGGTGGAGCAGATGATCAGTAAATAGATAGGCAGCTTTGACAGTCCTGTTTAGGTTTTAAAATGGGCTGGTGACATGTCTGGTAGAACATGGAAATTGGTGGCAGTGTGGGTGAGTGAGTGGGCAGGAGGGTACAGAATTCGTTCTTAAAGCAGACACAGGTAAACTATAAAAAACAGAGCAATTTTTACTGTACACACACACACACACACACACGATCAGTGCTCATTTTCTTCAACTGCTGCCTCATTGAAGATGCAGAAGCTATTTTTTAATCTGTGTCATGTTCTTGCTTTTTGTATCTTGCAGTGTTGATGCATCTTGGTGTACAGTAAATGTTGCAATCTAAGCATGGAAATCCCTATTCTACTTTAATAAGAAGTCAAAACTTGAGCAAAGGTTAAGGAACTCAAGTTCCAGTCATATACACACTTAGTTGGGAATAGATCCCCTCAGACAAAGTGCGTCTTACTATGAGTAAACATACATGGGATTGAAAGAGTGCTTATTAAGATCGGTAAGGCAGACTCTACTACAAATACAGAACCGTAGCCATTGTTTAATACTAGATGTTGCTGCCACCTTTCCAGAGAAGTGAATGGACAACCACCAACTTCCTCTTATGCAACAGAAATGCCTAGAGCCTTTTGATCAAGTCCAAAGACTCAGCTATACAGCTACAAATAAAATGTTTAAAATGTGTTGTAAAGGGCAATATACAAATGTGACACTAAATGGTGACAGTGAGCTATGCCAAATTCAATGTATTTTTCAAAACGTTTTTTAAAAAAGCATTTTCACAGCATTTTTTATATGTGTGTAGATTCCACCCAAGTGTCCATGAATTGCTAGCACCCCCAAAACAGACACTGAATCAGAGCCATTATTTTAAAGTTTTGAAGCTTTTAGCAATTTATGATGAGCCTTCAGTAGATAATGGCTTGGATTCTAGAATAGATTTTATTTGTTTTGAAATATTTTGTAGGTTACCCTGCATCACAAAAGTAACCCCTGAGTTACATTTAAATGGAATTAAAACCACAAATATAAACAGCTGTGTATCAGACTAACCTAAAGGCATTCATGAAAGGAAACCTTCCCATAGCCTCCTCACCACAGCTTGAGGGACCCCTCTTTAACAATGTGGGATAGGGCTTGGGAGTTGCTTTGGGAAGAATGGGATGGGAAACTTTTCTTTCATGGGTTTTCTTAAGTTAACTTATCCTATGCTCTGAGACTGGTTTTGGGATGCCCTCCTCCCCTGCATCCCCATGCAACATTGTTCAGGAGTGCCACACACCCAGTTCAGAGAGAATTTTGAGGGGGCACAGCTGGGAGAGAGTGAGGAGTGGGAAACTTTCCTTCCATAAACTTTTAAAACTTAATCTTAGGATCCAAGCCATTACCGTACTGTCCTTAATGTATGCTGGCAAGCCACACGTTTTCAATGTTCAAAATTTTCTGTATTGTTTTGTTGTTTGCTGCTCTGGGCTTCTTTGGGGAGAAGATTGGGGGGAAATTACCATAAACAAAGCAAGAAGTAAATAAGTAAGTAAGTAAGTAAGTAAGTAAGTAAGTGTGTGTGTGTGTGTGTGTGTGTGTGTGTGTACATTTTAAAAGTTATTATTTGGGTCTTGCAAGTCAATAGTCTGTGCACCAACTGGCTAATCCATATTCCTTCTACCTCAGTGCATAAGGCAGGACCTCCTCTGCTGTGGCACCCATCTTATGCAACAGCTTTCATGAGGTTACTGGCCTGTCAACTTTTATTTTTACATATCTTCAGCTGAATAATGAAGGGTGGTTTTTTATTTTTAACAGCTTAAACGTCCTGAGAAAACCTTGTATGAAAAGCACAGTTTGAAAAACTTGACACTGTCCTCCCTATACTCTGCTAAATATACCGTTGCAAGTAGGTTCTTGGTGAAATTGCTTTCTGACCTCATATTTGATCACCATGAGTAGCTCAGAGGGAAACCTGAATGAATAATTCACTGGATATAAGACGACCTAAATGAATAATTGACAGTGAATAATTTGCCCATTGAAGGAAGTGCCTTTTTTCTTGTGGAATGTGTCTAATCATATTGCCTGGATTCAATCCTCCTTATCCGATCGTCCAATGATCCTGTACCTTGAGGCATCTGGGTGTATTTGTAGCACCTGCTGAATTCCCCTTCCCCACCCTCTGCCTTAGGAAAAATGATTTAAGCAGTATTATGAGAGTCAGATTTGGCACTGTATTAAATCATGGAATCAAAGAGCAGAAAGGGAACAGAAGAACATCAGTTCTAGCCTCATTTATCTTTCATACATCACCCCATCACAAATCAACGCATCTTATTATTTCATTTTCTTTAAGATAGTTATACACTGCTCAGAAGTATAGTTCAGAAACCAACATTATCATGATAAAATACAAAAAGGAAATGGTTAAGGTGAACTATGAAGCTTAAGAAAAAAACAGCAGCCAAATGGAATAATTAGTCTCTATTAAGCATGCGTCGAGGGACAGATCATGAAGCTGAGGCTCCAATACTTTGGCCACCTTATGAGAAGAGAAGACTCCCTGGAAAAGACCCTGATGTTGGGAAAGATGGAGGACACAAGGAGAAGGGGACGACAGAGGACAAGATGGTTGGATAGTGTTCTTGATGCTACCAGCATGAGTTTGACCAAACTGCGGGAGGCAGTGGAAGGCAGAAGTGCCTGGCGTGCTCTGGTCCAGGGGGTCACGAAGAGTCGGACACGACTAAACAACTAAACAACAACAAAGCATGCGTCTTCAAGTAAAGTTTAATCTTCAGCAGAAAGGCCTCCACAGATGGGAAACCTGTGGCTTTCCAGATGTTGTTGGATTACACCTCACACCAACCCTGACTAGTGACCATGTTGGTTGGGGATGATGGGAATTGGAGTCTACCAACGCCTGAAGGACCACAGGTTTACCAGCTCTGCTCTAGATGAACAGATTGTGCATTGGGAGGGGGAATAGACTTCCAAAACTGAGGTATTATCATTAAGAAGGCTGGCCCCTAGTTGCTACCCACCTCAACTCAGAAAAGTGCTTTAAATGTAGGGCAATGATAAACCTTTATTTGATTGCTGTTAAACTGAAAACTTTTTATCTGCCTTAATTTGTAAAATGACACATATATTGTGGGAGAAATGGTAATAGAACAAATATGAGTTTGCTCAAAGAAAACCACAGCCTTGACCAAGTTTCACCAAGCATCCTGGCTGAAGAAAGAGAAAACAGGAATATGTGCACAAAAGACAAAAGAAACTCTGTCTTGAGTGAGCCATCTTATCAGGTCTGCAATTCTGCACCTGTCCAGGGATTTGTCTCTGATTGGTTCTCTTCTTTCATATTTCTGCAAGTACAAATTAGAGTTTTAATCATGATGCATGATGTGTAGAGCTATGCATGAAGGAGCCAGAATCCCAGCCTACAAATCTTTTGACTGCAGATGGGACTCGGAGAGAGTCATGCTTTTGAATACTCTACTACCTTAAAAACAAAACAAATACCCTGCATGTGGTTAATTATTTATTCATTTAAAATGCATTTACCCTGCTGCTCTCCAGGGGGCCGCAGTGGTGTACAACACACTCCCTGATGTGCCTATTTACTGCACTGAGGGGCATTTTATGTGGGCAGAGGGTTCATTGGCTCATAGGGAGGGGGAAAGAAGAAACAACTCCATATCACTAGGTCTCTTTGACAGACCTCGCCATTGTTTTGCAAGTCCCACAGCCTTCTGGTTCAACCTCAAGTTTATATTCAGGGCGCAATATCCCTGAAGCAAGGGTCTCTCAAGGAAAGCAGGAAGAGGAACAGGATGCTTTCTGATATTGCTTTACCGTCAAAAGCCATCTAGAGATTTTGAGTGGAAAACCCAAGTCAGCCACAAATAATTAAGCATTTGGTGGGCATCCAACTCCTTCTGTGCTGCTCAATTTTTATGTACTTTTTGTGGTCTTTTCCTCCCCTTTCTTTTCCACCAGATTGAGCAAGGAGCAAAGAATCTTTCTTTCCTCCCACAGCTTTGCTAGTGTAAATAATATAACAGTATTTTGCCACCGGTAGCACCATCCCCTGGTGCCTGTCCATGGAAGCGGGAATGTTGCAGGAAGGAGCAGAGTGAGAAAGGGCAGCTTATGAACGACTCCAGTGAGCCAGAGCGATGTGTCATTCTGGCAGGGAGCCTATTAAAGAGAAAGTCATGTTCTGGAATATGTTCAGCTTGGGATTTCTGAGAACCCCTTTATACCCAGTCATTATGCATTTCACTCTCTGGAAGGAGATGGTTATGTTTGCTTTTGTGACACAGGCCTTAATTGTCCCCAGATCCTTCAGTCTAATGCAAACACCAGGCTAGCAATTAACATTAAGTGCTAGGAAAAGGATTGGTGGTGCGATAAATACTCAGCGCATCTTGGGAATGTAACAACAGCTTCTCATTTAACAGGCGTGCCAGGGGCACGATGGTGAGGCTCAGTCCTGGAACAACAACCCAATAGCACCCCACCTCCAATGCACATGAAACTGAGCCCCCAAGCATACACCAAGATCCTTGTAGAATGACATTCCAGGAACACCAGGCAAAGGAAGCCAATCCTGGAAGTTCACATGCTCTCTGGGGCAGAGGGAGGGATGCGAGGACAGACAGGGGAGGAGGTCAAGTCGATTAGTGTTGAGAACTGCAGAGCAGTTCTGCAGCCAGAGCAAATAAATACAAGTGACCTCAGCAGCATATTTGAGCAACTGGTCTTTATAGTCTGGGCTCGGTATTGCAAATGGAAGCTCTAACCCCTGAGCTGTGCATCAGCAGAAAAAGGACCAGTGCCTTTTCCTGCAGCAGTTGCTTTTTTCCTCCCTAGACAGTAGATTTTCATGCTTCAGGAACTTATTTGGGGTAAGCTCTTCACACCTTTTGGGACCCTCCAAGAAGTCTGTGGACCAGTCATTGGAGGCTGGTGGTAAAAGTGTTTACCTGGGCTGCAGGGGATGAGATGCAGGGTCAATGGACCCACATGGGATGGCATGGGGAGTGGATCCAGCTCATCCTTGGAGTTATTGTTGGAAGATTCTGGTGTCTGAAGATTCCTGGACCACAGCGGAAGTGGGTACACCCAAATTAGTTTCCTTATTTTATGTACAGATAGGCATACATATAGTATGGAATAAAAACTTTTTACCATAGTACTAATTTAACTTTTTGGTGAAAATAATTTTATCGTGAGACTATGTTTTGGTATAGCCAAATCACATTTACAAGAGACTTCAGTACACAGAACAATTTTAGGACTTGCACCAAAATTGTAGAAGAATCGCTGCCATATGTGGAAAATCACAAACTGTGATGATGATGGGAACCATGTTAACCGCCTAGATTGTTAGACAACCAGATGGCATTACTTACAGACTGGAACAACATCCCTGCCTCATAAAGTTATTTCTGTTTCAGAGCCTGCTTTTTATTATTCTAGCTACAAAAGATTCAAACTGAGGTCTTGGGGCTTCATTTTTTATTTAGCAGTACTTTAGGGGTAGTGATTGCAGGTGGATTTGGTTTCACAAAAAGAGTTAACACTTTCCCAACATGATCCTTTTCAGGTACTCGAAATAGTATCAGTGAGAAAGTGAAGCCTCCCCATCTTTGCAAAAAGGCACTACACATGCATGTACAATGCACCCCTCCTTTATCCCAGACACATTCCAACTAGCAAGGAGATGCACTCACACAGCTAGTGTAGCCTGTATCTCATCCTAGCAGTGTTCCAAACAGGGCTGTGTTTCTGGGGAAAACTTAATATCCTGATTTTTTAGTGTTTCCTGGTTGGAAGGGCTCTTGCTGCTATGCACATTTTTCATAGGGTAAGTTGTGTAGTCTTTCCTTGCAGCTAGGTAATTAAAATGTGGGGCTCTTCCCCATCTGCATCAGATCTGCTTGCGAGGAACGACAAGCTGGAACCCTTGTCTTCCAGGAGGGACTGCTTGCTCAACAGTGTTGGATGCTCTTTTGCCAATGATGAAAAATGGCTCTGCCTCAGTTCTTCATTACACAGTGAACCACTGATAAGAGAGGTATCTCAAAGAAGTTCTACCACAGAGGTGGGGAGCTTGTGGCCCTGCAGATCAGCCTTCCCCAGCCTGCTGCCTGCTGCAAGACTCAGCTAGCATGACAATGGTTAGGGATGATAGGAGCTGTGGTCCAACAGCATCCGGGGAGACACAGTTTCACCACCGCTGCTCTGTAAACCTCCTAGGCTATTATACATTTTAAGCATTCAGATCTGGATCATAATCAGAGCTGGATTACTGGACTGACTCAGTACAGCTGTTCTTATTACATGATTTATTTTACAATAAATCGTAACAGTCTACATAACTGTATTAGTGCGGTGCTTACAATTGCAAATAATTATCTACACTTGGTCCTTTATGTTATAAACAATATTTGTACATTCTTGGGATGTGAGGCCAGTTTCCAAGCCACTGAAGAGCTTCTTAAGCCAGCATTTACCTGATGTCTAATTTGTGGTTGTGGTAGGGTAAACCTTAAGTGGTTTTAGTTTTATACCTCCCACCTTTAGTCTTCTATGCATTTGATGTGGTCAGCATTTTTTAATTTTAAATTTTAAAAAGAATGCCTGCAGTTGAACAGGTTGGCAAACTACTGGAACATGTGTGCCCTTAATTGGGGGCAACCACAACTTTCCTAAATGTGATACGTCCCTATTCATGTCAGTGAGCAGAACTGCTGGCCTTGTGTCGTTCTGGGTCAGTAGGAAATGCAACATGATAAATGAGCACTTGGCCCCTGTAGTCCAACTATTAATACGCTTCTATTGAAGCATATTACTGAAGGTCTCCATACTTATTGATTCTGATGGATGCCATTAAAAGGAACCACCAAATAACCCTGGAAGTATAAGAGAATACTAGGGGGCCCTGGCTTACAAAGGTGGTTTACTGAAAGAACAAGGAGAAAGCCAAAGTGGGAATTTGTTTCTTTTAGTGGGCAAATTGCCACAGTCAATATGGCAACACATTAATGATTCCTTCCAGTCACATCTGACTTAAAAACCATTTCTCCCTGCCCCTGGTCCCGCAGCAGCTTGGTGTGGTGATGAAGCAAACTAGCAAACCATTTCCGGATTCATAGATTCAGAGTTGGAAGGGACCCCAAGGGTCATCTAGTTCAACCCTCTGCAATGCATGAATTTCAACTAAAGCATCCATGATAGATGGCCACCCAACCTCTGCTTTAAAACCTCCAAGGAAGGAGAGACCACCACCTCCCAAGGGAGACCGTTCCACTGTTGAACAGCTCTTACTGTCAGAAAGTTCTTTATGATGTTCAGTTGGAATCTCTTTTCTTGTAACTTGAAGCCATTGGTTCGAGTCCTAGCCTATCCTGTGGCTTCTGCACACAGTGGCAAATGTTGCCAACAGGAAATGGGACCTCTGACGCCCAGTTTTAAACCATTGCCTGAAAATGTTACTTAGGCTTCCAATAAAAGGCAGTTCCTCCCCCTGTCCTAACATAGTCATAACGGATACCATTAAGCAGCTGAACGATTTATGTATTGCTCTCGCAGAAGGCTTTTCTCAGCAGAAGAAAAACAGCAGGAAAAATTATACAGGTTTATCACCACTCTGCCCTTTTATGTGGGCAGAGAGGAGGCTCTTGAAGAACAGATTTAAATCTTGTGGAAGCAGCTTCACACCTCTCCAGACTCCTGTAGTCTATAATTTATTATTGATATCAATAATGTCTGAAATTGCTTAACAGTTATTCTCGCTTACGTACTTCTAAATCATGTCTAAACATAACAAAAAAAAGGATTGTTTGGAAATCTTTTAGAACAAGGCCCTGGGCCTTCCAGAGAGTGAGATGTTCAAGTTTTAATACATAAAAGTATGAGTCACACAAGCAGATTGTACAAGGAAAGACAATCTGATGTAACAGAAACATTTACAAGTCTCGTAACCCTCCTTTCCTCTCTGCTAAGCTTTAAAAAACCACGTAAGGCCAAGGATCAAAGCAATGAAGTTGCAGAATGCTCTCTGCTGAAACAATAACAAACCCAACTTCCTCAGACGTCAATGGGGCAGATTTACAGAAGGGATATATTTATTATTATGACTTTGCAGCCACTGAAGGAAGACTAATATAATCACATGCATCACGGATTGGAAGCTGAGCTCTTATGCCACCAAGTCTTATCGCTACAATAATGCAAAACATTATTACAGGGGTCACTGGAAAGTATCAGAAGCAGAACAGGAGGAAGGAGGCTGCAAAGCACACAGTCCAGAAGTGCAGAGTTAGTTAATGCTTACCAGAAGCAATCAAATTGGAGGCCTGTTGAGTTATGGCCCCAGATATGTGTGTTATCATACTACACAAGAACCTTTGCTCTCTTTGCATGTCTTTGCACAGAACTATATTATAACTAGCTCTCTGCTGCAAACCACAAGAGCTGAGGCATTCCTGTCACATATTTTAGCTGTCACTTTTTAGGAAAAGTGAGAAAAGACAAAATGTTATGGTTTGAGTTGATTTTTGTATGAGGCATTAGACAAGAGAAGGCACTATACACATGGAAGCTGTTTTCAACAGTATCTGAAGCCTTAGCAGCTATCTAGTTTGGTTCCACCCCAACATTCCCCATTTCCAAATGTTGACACAGCTACCCCTGTATCTTAAATTAAGGGATATATTCTGGTTCTAATTTGGGTTCCCTCCAGTTTCGCCTGTAGGTCAGGGCTGGGCGTGACACCAATGAACAGTGTGGCCTGTGTGGAGGGAGTGAGGTTTAGGGAGAATCCCAAGGGCTGCGTTTTGACCCCGTGTCTTGGGTTCTCCACCCTTTCTTTACTATAGCACAATAGGACATATGACTTTGTTTATTTCATTTGAGACAACTGTTCCCAATGGGCATAGTTTGGCTGTGACATCATCATCATCATCATCATTAATATTATTATTATTATTATTATTATTATTATTATTATTATTATTATTAGCATTTATATCCCACCTTTTTCTCCAGGGAGCTCAAGGTGGTATACAGTAAATGGTTTTCCACCCACCCTAATTTAAGCCCCACAACACCCTTGTGTAGTAGCTAGGCTGAGATGCTGTGACTGACTCAAAATCACTTCATAGCTGGGTGGGGATTTAAACCCTGGTCTTCCAGGTCCAAGTCCAACACACTGGACATCTGCACTGAGTCTGTTGAGAAGGTTTAGTAAATCATGAGAATTCTCTCAAATGCTCCTATATTTTGTGTGCTCTGCAGTTCACACAGTATAAGTGTGTGTGGAGTGGAATATTAATACTGTTATTAGTGGGTCATGCTTTTTATTTTTTAAAAATTCCTCTATAGTTTATCTTTATATTAAAATTTTAAAAAATAAACTAAAATAAGCAAGCTTTGGCCAACTCCCCCTCCCCACTAGAGAGATTATAAGAGGCAAAAGAATATTATCTATGTAATTCCACAGCAGTGTCAGCAACACTTGACAGTGGTTTGCAAGGTGGCTGAAAAACCACCACAACAAACTAACAGGAAAGGCACAACCACGAACAACGACTAGTCAGGCCCTTCTAAGCAGACTTTATATCAAACTGTAATTTTTTAAAAAAAGTATATTAAGTCAGAAGAACTTTATTATCACCATCTTGACCATTTGAAACTTATCATAATAAGCATACCCCAGCAAGGAAATTTTGAGATGGCCACAAATCCCCCCCTTCTTTTGGTGCCCTTCTGGTACTTCTTTGTTTGTTAATTTATTTTTCTGAACTGTCAACAACTCTTAAATCAATGTTCTGTTTGTTAGTCTGTATTTTCACTCATAACTTCCATATTTCATCAGCCCATTTTCAATGGTTGCCAACTGTGCTTTTATTTTATTTTTTGTCACCACTCTTCTTGACCATTGGACCCACCATTGGTCTCCACCGCTCAATTCACTGGAGCCCGTCTTCACAGGCAGGGGAAACCCCAAACTCACTGAAGGTTTGAGACCCATCAGCTACCTTCACCAGGTTTAGCCGGTCAGTCAAAGTGTAATGGTTCTAGGGGTTGCTCGTGCGTAAGTTGTCGCCACTCTTGGCTAGGTTACCTGGGTGAACCCTTTCTGTCTGGACAGCCTCTCACCCGTGGCTGTCTCAATCGCTGGCAGAATCCGTCAGTGGGCGTTTCTTGAACTTCTTCCAGCAAAGAAGTTCTTTGACGCCTAGTCTCCTCCTACTCTCCCTGCGCAGAAGTCTTCTGCGCAGGGAGGGTGTGGGCAGCAGAGGACCCTTGCTCTCCCCGCTGGTCTCCGGCGAAGAGTCCTGGAGCCCCCTCGCCGATTCCCCCATCTGCCCCCCTTCTCCACTGGTGCTACGCTGATTTCCTTCCCCAGCAGATGGGCTGCCTCTCTCCCTACTGGGACCGTCTCCGGCATCCCTCTGGAGCCTTCCCTCCGCCTCTGGCTCTGATGGCAGTTCCCTGACACAAAGCCTTTTCTCAGGATGTGGCAACAGCCACATGCTGACAGCTTCTAAAATCCACAGGTGAGAGCAGGGTGGGGACCAAAGGTGGGCAAACCACCCCAGAACGATCACGACACATCCTCCACCAGAGATACTACTACCCCTCCCCTAACACCACACACACCAGCAATGGATACTTAGCAAATAAGTAATTCTTGTGGTAACACTGGACAATGCTACACCTGCACAATTTCTGTTTGTCATGCAACAGTGAAAGGCACAAGAGTCCTGTCAGAGAAAGCAGGACATCCGTGTGTGTGTGTGTGTGTGTGTGTGTGTGTGAGAGAGAGAGAGAGAGAGAGAGAGAGAGAGAGAGAGAGAGAGAAGGAGAGAGAACCAGTTTAAAGGGAATTGGGGGGAGGGGGCAAATGACATGCCAGTATATACAGACAGCTCTTGAGTCAAAACTTCCAAACTGTTTTCTGGCTGTTTGAATTAACTGCATTTCACTATGCCTCATTTTCCTAGAACATGATGATATGTGTCCTTAACTGACTTCGTAGGCAGGAAAATCAGCTGTGGAATATAGTGTTGTACAGTACTTTGTGCTCAAGTTATCACATTTTGCAAATGATAAGAGATAGAGGAACACCTGGCAACAAGTTGAGGAACTGGAAACATTTAATAATTATGAAATCACACCTAAGAGATAACAGACTATATTAACTGGCAAAACACAGACATATACAAACAAAGCCATCCATGTTTATATTACAAAAGAGATATTTTAGAGAATCCTAAGTAAGTTCAATAACGAGCATAAGTATTTCTGTGTTGACAATTGGCAGGATTTGGTGTTCCCTGATATGTTAATTAAACAAACTCTGGTTATCCAAAATGCTTAATGGATGTTAGCATGACCAAATGTAGAGGAAGAGTCATGGTTGTGCAGAAGTCTTTGTAGAACTTGCCATGCCTGTCAGAGCAGACATTCAAGATGCAGGAATTATTCAAGACACAGTCCTTTGTATCTGCTGACCTGAACACTCCTCAAAAAAGGGTTGCCAGTTCCTTATCTGGCAAGGCTCCTACCCTAAGAGTTTCATGCCTGGGAGAAATTCATCATGCGAAGGAAGGTGATGAAGTAATGGGGAGAGCGTTAGCTCCTGAATTTCTGCTTGCCACACACCTGTTAAAGGCACTGGAGCCGTGCCAGAAAAAAAGAGTTGGCAGCTGACCCATCTATGCAATATGGAATAGTAGCCCCTTGATATATTCTATCCAGATTGTTTGGGAAACAGTGTTTATTAGTAAAAAGTTATATTCTTAGCTGGCAGAGCATATACTGAGTTGTGGCGAACCAAACAGCGCCTGCAGGTGAGGGTTCTGCATGTGACATCCAGCTTTTTCACAAAGCCGTCCCAGAGCTTAGCTTCCATGATGCAAGCAGCCCTTGTAGGGGAAGGAGGGAAAACATCCTTGTAAACAAAGCAGCAGTGCCGATAATATTGTAGTCATGTCAGGAGGGCTACTGCTGTTTATGGGGCTGCAGCAGTGTTTTTAACAGCACCCTCCCTGCTTAATTTCTGCCTGTCAGGCTGCTGTTGGGTCATTGTGAACTGACAAACTGCATTTGATGAAATGTCTGCTTCCAGCCCAACTATTGAAGGAACAGATACCTCACAGCTGAAGGCTGCACTGTTGTTACTGTGTGATGTGCTGAGCATAAGAGGCAACTTTATATGGACTTATACTAAACTATACATTTATAGAAACCTCCCACAAAGAGGCTTGGGAACTGCTGTTTGTTTAGGGAGATGGGAATTGTAGCTACATTAGGAGGAAACTACCATTCCCATGATTTGTTTTTTGGGGGGAGGCGAGTCATGTGCTTTAAATGTGCACCGAATGTGTTTTAAATGCATGAAGTGGATCTACCCACAGTCTGTTTCAAAGACAGCATCTCCTGGAGATTTCAGGCAGAAGGTATTTTCCAGCCATATGTCTTTAAGGAAGCTATTTTGGATTCTCAGCTGGAGATGCCAGGGACTGAACATGGGATGCATGCTGAGCATGTTTTACAACAGACTATACTTTTTCTCCCTAGGTGGAACATCTTGCTTTTGTCATTTTAGTTCAGTTTATTGGTATGAATGGAGATTCGAAGCGTACTTCGTTGAAATAAAGCGCTGAGGAAATAAGTGAAACTTCCTTTTGAGTAAGCATGGTTAACATTGAACTACAAGTGTTACACTGGAGTAAATGTCTCCCTGCCCTCTGCCCACCTTCAATGTTTCCCAAGAAAGATTAAAAATGAAAAATACCCTGGCCCCACTGAAATCCACTAGACCTTTCCAATATGTTTCAGAGCGGGTAGAATTTCAGCAGAATTGACATTACAATCATCAGGGCACAGATCACGGACAATATAAAATTGTGATAGAAATGTAGCATGGTAGGCATAATTAACAGGGCTTGGGAACAAGAAATTTAAATTCCAGGTTATGCTTTTCACTGTCATAACTGATTTTAGGACATTGTCTCTTCAACCTCATAGAATAAAGCAATGTGTCTATTGCCATCTAGTGTTTAAAATGTTGAAAGATACTTCAAAGCAGGATTAAGCTCTGTATTAAGTTAGTGGATTTAACATATTTCACAGCACATCTGTCAACATCTGTGATAACTGGTTCTGCTGGTTCAACCTTATGTGACTTAAACAACATATAGAGGGCTTCAGGTTCACCACCCTGGGAGGGAAAATATGTTCTAGGTTTTCATAGCAGGGCTGAGTTTTTCAGTGACTAACCTGGTTGTGTTCTCGCCCCAACTCTCTCTGGCATATTCTTCTCCCTCGTGCTCTCATATGCCTTTAGCTTGATTGAAGACAATGTGTGCTTTCATTCAAGGAGCAACAGGGGTCTTCCACATGTCTCCGTGCTAAGACAAAGGTGTGGCCTGTCCTTTTCCAAGAGATGCAGTTTGCAGATGATGCAGCCTTGACAACACTCTCTGTGGAAGCTCTACAGAGACTCAGCAACCGCTTTGCCCAAGACTGCAGGGAGTTCAGCCTGATGAAGACCAGCATCCTGGGTCAGCTGGGATAGCACTCCACACATCAGCAGTGGTGACCACATGCTTGAGGTGGTAGACAATTTTGTGTACCTGCATTCCACCATAACCACCAACCGTATTGGCAAGGCAGCTACAGTAATGGCTCACCTTTCCAAAAGGGTATGGGAGAATGTGATGCTAACATGCCAGCATGTGCAAATTATATGTATATGTATAATCTCCTTTAAAAAAGTGTACCATGCCTAGTAGCAACTGAGATCTGTGTGCTTTACCAACGCTTTAATCAGGTGGATATTGCAATGAAAATCTGACAGCATGTGTTCTTACTCTTTTGAACAGGTGCGATATCTTTGATACTTAAGGAGGGAGCCCCACCATTCACTAAGGCAGGGCTTCTTCTCTCACTTTTTCTTAATAAACAACCCTGCCCCAAATAACTGTTTCAGTGACCAGTTTCTGTGACATCCACAGATAGTAGTTAAAATTTTGCAAAGTGTCAGCAAGTATTTTAGTCTCAATTAGCTCTTGGAAGAGAGGACATGGTGCGTAAGGTGTGCCAAATAAGCAGCATGGAACGTCTAGCTAAGCAGCCTCGCTCTCCTGCCTGATGCCTTTGCTTCCTGCAGCGCCAGATGTAGCGAGTGTTGTACCATTTCTTTCTTCAAACAGCAGTGCTCAGGGGGGGATAAACTTTACTTAACCTAATTAATTTTAATCACAGCTTTCCAATCTCATACTGTGTAAAGAATTACAAATTGGAACACATTAATAGAGGCTATGCCTTGCGCTGCAAGATCATTCTGAATTGTGCATTTACATTTTCTACATGAGTTTGCAATGATCATTAGAATAAAAAATGCAGTTATGTCCCTTTTAAATTACAGAAATTTGAAGAAACAGATTGGGACCTGTCCCATTTGCTGCGCTAAATGACTCGAAAATAGCTTGCATTTCAAGGAATTGAATGGCTCTCATTGAACAGGCAGCCCTGGAAAATGATTTCCAGTTGTTTAGAGAGTTAATGTGCTCCTAGGCGTTTGTGTTGTTTAAACAATTTAAAAAGGGGGTTGAGCCCTCTAGGCTTTCCACCTGCTGTGGTGCAGAGGTTCTGAAATAATACTAATAATACTAATGTTAATGCTAGCATTTAGGCAGCACTTTAGAATGTTCAAAGCACTTGAGAACATATGAGAGGGAGCATACCAACAAAGGAATCTGCCTTCCATCAAATCAGACCACTTGTCCATCTAGCTTAGTATTGTCAACCGAACTGGCAGCAACTTTCCAGAGTTTCAGACAGGGGACATTTCCATTCTTACCTAGAAATGCTGGGGATTGAACCTGAGATTTTCTGCGTGCAAAGCAGACACACTGCTACTGAATTTATGACCCACAGTGCTGCTGTGCCCCCCCCCCCATAATAACTCCTATTTATCCTCACCCAATTCAGAAGCCAAGCCTCACTATGCATAATTGCATTTGCTACAATTGCGTTGTTGGTTTCATTTTCATTTTATATTTTGTGGTTTTATATTTTGATTTTGTTCTGTGAACCGCCCTAAGACCTCCGTGTATAGGGCAGGATATAAATTCAATTAATAATAATAATAATACCTTTGCGTCTCTCTTTACACCCTCTACAGAAATCCAGATTGTTCCTGTGATTTGTTTATTCTGCTTTATATAGTAACCTGTATATTAACTACCCTCACATTGACTGAGTAAATTCGTTTTGGGGTTTGGTCACAAAGACAAAACATTTCTAGATACAATAAATGATGGAGCTTTAGAGGAGGTGATAATTTGTGGGGTATGGGGATAGGGTGGGAAGGTGGCAGAAGAGGAAAGTTTGGGCTGTATTCTGAAGAGTGCTCAGGATGTGGTGTGTTGTTTGAACTGCTTTGGAACAGTGATTGAGGTGTCTCAGAGCTGTCAGATCAAACATACGTGAAAATAGAAAATTACCCAGAAAGCCCAACAGGGTCCTGTTTAATTTCAAAACCTAGAATATTCTGAAAACATATTGATTATTTAGAAGAAAGGTGAAGGAAGGAGTCAAGAGAGTCAAATCTGTTCAGGACACTTGTAAATTATTTAAAATCATGGTAATAGAAGATCAGAGATAGAATCATGTATACCATTCCTTCCAACTCTACAGTTCTATGATTCTATGAGGTGTAGGGAGCTGTGGGAGTGGCGGAGGCTGAGGCAGGCTAGGGCCCACAGCCCAGCTCCCTAGCTGGCCAGGTGGGGCTCACTAGCTCTGGGAGGAAGTGTGTGATTTCTCAGCTGGAGTAGGCTCCAAACAGGTGAGGGTCCACATGCCTCATTGAGTCTGGATGCAAAGTACAAAAGGAAGCAGAGGTGAGGTGCTTTGTCTGCTCAACTTCCCATGTTGATGGACCTTGACTTGGATGCTCCTGGACCTCCACAGGACTGTGCTTTGGGTTTGACAATGGGCTATATCCTGATTGCTAGACTTCAGCCTTGGCTACTTGAATTGACCCTGAACTGTGTTTCCTGACCTTTGAATTTTGGCCTCTGTACTTTGCTTGTGTGGATTGACCCTCAGACTTGGAACTGTGCATACTGACTTGCTGCCAGGTAGGCCAGGGGTTCAGGGCAAAGCGCTAGTGATTTGTTAGAGGCTTCCACAGAAGGGGAGGGGGAGACAGTGGTGGCTGCTGTCCATATTTTGTATTATGTATGTTATCTAATTTCTTTCTTGCCTGTTTAAGTTTTGGACATATAAGTGATCTGGTGTGTATATGTTTTCAACATGTTATTTTATGTTCAATTTCTGAATTCTAAAATGCTGGCATGGCTGTGGATAACAAGCAGTGTGGTCTTAAATTAACACCCACAGCTAAAAATCTGGTAGCATATTAATCTACCAGTCTGCAAATGCAAAGTGATGAAAGCATGCACTAATCTGTGTCATGTCGGGCCAGGCGTGGAGCACCTCTGACCCGGTTGCCAAATGTGTCCACACACCTGCCTCTCACACCCTCTCTCTCCAGGCCAAATTCCTCACCAGCTTTGCGTCACAACTTCCATGAGTATTTTTGTCAGGCTGTAATGTGCCCCTGAACTCTGGTAAAGATCCCTGTTTGTCCAGATGGAGGACAGAGTGTGAGAGGATGTCTAGAAACTAGCACAAAGATAAACATTTACAGTCATTGTTCCACCCACTTTTGCCTCTGGCTCCTCCTACAACTGGTACCCCCCAAAGGTTGCCTAGAAAGGAATACATTCTTCAGACTGAAGAAAGTTCCCTACCCCTGCCATATGTAAAAGCTCCATTGTGAAGCATTCTCTATAGAACATTAACATCCTGGCCATTCGTCAGATAAATACTAGCTATTAATGTTTGGCAGGCAGGCAACACTGGCTCTCCGACAAATTGCAGCGTGAGAGCCATTGGCTCTGCTTGGATTCAGACTCTTTCTCCATATGCTGCAATGAAAAACTAGCACCTAACATTTGGAAAGATCCTTTGAGCCAAATATGTCAAGTACAAAAAGTGCGAAGAAAGGAGAAAGAAAAAGGGCAGCCTTTTGTAAAAATAAAGGAAAAATCTTCTAAAGTGTAAAGTATTAGAGCTCTCTGTATGATTCACCGAGAATTTCCAGTGCTTTATATATTTCAGCTCTTCAAGTGTGGTAATTCTGTTACAATGACGACTTGAGAAGGGTTAGGTGTTTGCTTGTGTTTTTTTTTTTAATTAAAGGATGTACTTAAAAGCTGTATTTCCAATCTAACAGTCAAGGCAGGCGTTCACTTACCACTTGTCTTCCAAGCCATTTGAATCTAAGAACCTCTCAGGTATAACATTTAAATGCTTTGTTCTCACCAAATGCTACCCAGAGACAAAGGATTCTTCATCGTTAAGGCCAAACTGTTTGTTTGAAATATTTGTATCTCACTTTTCTTTTCTTTTAAAAAAACCTCAAGGTGGGTTGTGTTTATCTGTGCAAAATATGTGATCGTTTATCTTTTTGGAACAGCTGACAGCCTCCTAAAGCAACAATAATTCTGCATTTATAACCCAACTGCCCTCCAAAGATATCAAAGTGGCGTACATGGTTCTGCTCTCCCCATAATATCTCCACAGCAACTCTGTGTGATAGGCTGGTCTGGTCAGATATGCCATACAGAGAAGCAAAAAATTGTAAACTACGCTGCAGGGGAACAACTCGAGAGGCAGACATTTCTGGTAGGCAACAACAGTGTGGTAAAACTGGAATCCAGAGGTGGTGAGAATAAGTAGCTAGAGTTGTGGGAGCATGAACAGAGTGCAGCAAGCCAAGAGGCAAGCGTCTTGAAAGCTGAATTGCTCTTGCCTAGGACAAGTCACAAGCAGCAGATTACACCTGTGCTAGAATGCAAGGCGCTTGATTCGATCCTTGAAAGCAGGGGTGAAGATGACTTATTTTTATTTACGTATTGTGAAGACCGCAAGTGTCCATCTCACATTAACAAATGCCTTGCCAATATTGCATCATTATAGTTGTATGTGGAAAACAACCACTGCAGTGTTCAGTGGCAAGTGTGCTATTATGTTAAGCTTTTGATGCATCTCTAAGAGCAGCTGCTGCTTTCCCCCCCTTCCCCTTCCAGCCAAATGAACTAAGGCTGGACATTGTCACTGCTCACTGTGTGAGCTGAAAATGGCTTTGCCCATTGTGCTGAGTGCACAGATACTTACTCAGTGGAGAAGATGATGTGATGTTGGTTCAACTCCAGGACTGTCCAAAGTCTTACAGACTCTTCATTTTTCTTTAGCTGCTAATGTATAACTGCTGGAAATGCTTCCTAATCCGAGTATTGGAAAGCTATCCCTCCAGCGCTGTGGATACAGTTCTCAAACCCTTCGCCTGGGCTAGTGCCAATGACTTCAAGATGGAATCGTTGTCTTAACTGCTTCTGCCTTGTCAGTCTGGTTAGGGCTGAAGGCCTTGAGCAAGACATCTTCCACACACACCCTCCCCACAGTGCGTCTGCTTGCTCACTGCTATTGTTGCCAGTTGCTCCTGCTTCCTTGCTGAGGAATGGGCGGGGTATAAACAATAAAAAATTTATTATTATGTAAAGACCTAATGAGCAAGTTGGCAGCAGCATCTACTGCTCCCTGTACTAAACACTGCAGTTGTTTGATTGTCCATCCCTTCTAGGCCAGAGCAACATTCAAGTGAGCAAGCAGGTTGCCATGGTGAAGAGGAGCAGGCCAGCAGGCCCTCTGCTGTGGTGTGGGCCCTCAACAGGTGCCCAGCCTTGACACAGGCCCTGAAATAACAAATTAAGCAGCCAGCGGCTTGAATCCTGCTAGCCCCTCCCTGTCCCATTTTTACAACCTGGTTAGATTGTGACAGTTTGGGAAGTAGGTGGGGATTATGAGCCAAGGTAAAATCTGGAAGCAGGGTTGATCTCTGCTTACAATTGTAGGGTGATTGTGACACCATCTACCCCATGGGTAGGCAAACTAAGGCCCGGGGGCCGGCCCAATCGCCTTCTAAATCGGTCTAGGAATCATCGTGTTTTTACATGAGTAGAATGTGTCCTTTTATTTAAAATGCATCTCTGGGTTATTTGTGGGGCATGCCTGGTGCTTTTACATGAGTAGATTGTGTCCTTTTATTTAAAATGCATCTCTGGGTTATTTGTGGGGCATATAAATTAGTCTCCCCCCCCAAAAAAAAAATAGTCTGGCCCCCCACAAGGTCTGAGGGACAGTGGACCGGCCCCCGGCTGAAAAAGTTTGCTGACCCGATTCTGCCCACTTTTAGAATTTTCTCTCTAGTTAAGACAGTTTCCAGGACTCCCAATCCCTTAAGGGCATGTTCTTGGTTTTTTTCTGTCACTTATTATCAACACTGTGATGGGTTGGATGCATAAAAGTCATCACAGAGTGTTTCCCTCGCTTCTTATAGCACCAACACCATACTTTTTGATGGAGGCAGTTCACACATTCCACTGAGTCACTGACTCTCTTGCAGGTCTACCCAGTTGTAAGCCTTGTGGGGTTCAATGGGACTTATGTTCAAATGACTATAGGAGTATACATCCATATGAACACTGGAACTGAACCACAAAGCTTGGCTGCAGATCCAGGCTTCTCTAAAATTCTGGAAATTTCGGAAGCCTATTGGTAAAGAGGCTTTTCCATAAAAGTCATTTGCTGGCCTCAGCTGTTGCCCTGGACTGTCATTTGAAGCACAGGTGCTGACAGAAAAGTGCATAAAAATGGCATCTTACTTCATGTTTGCGCTCCTCTTATCTGCTTAATTTACAAAAATAAATTCTTAGTACCATTCTTGCGGCACAGCCAGCCCAGCTCCCAGTGTGATTTGTTGCGTTGGTGCATTGTGTCATTCACAAGTAATGTCAAGCTCTCGTCTAACCACAAAACACTCGGTTGGAATTGATGTAGAGAGCTGAAATGCAGAGCAGGATGCAGAGTTTTGCTTAGTTATCTTATGGCTATCAAAGTGACATTTATAACCGACCAGTATTGCTTCTATGCAGTTCATTAATGTGTCTTGGACAGTTGTCCAAGTAGATTCCTCAAGTTGTTTTCAACCTTCTCTGATTTTGGACTGACATTCAGCCCCATCCTTCAACAGCATCAACACAAATTTTAGTCTTCCAAGGCATAAGGAACTGTGATGGGATGATGAGCTGCTTGTGCGTAAAATCCTAATCCCTCAGAGTTTGGCTAAGTCCCCAAACCTCTGTCTGTGATGGAGCTCCTTAAACATGACTCCATCAATCGCTCGTTGAATCGGACAGTGGGGGTTTACGGAACTTCTTCCAGCATAAAAGCTCCTTAACGGAAACGCGTCTTCTGGACTCTCGGCGTGACAGTTTCCGCCGAGGAGTGGGTGTCCCTACAGGAGGTCCTGAAATCTCCCCGCTGCTCCCGCTTGAAGTGTCTCTGAGCCCTCTCTGAGTCTCAGATGGCAGTTCCCTGACATCCACCTCCCCTCCAGGGCCCCCTTCACCCCCTTCCCTCCCCTCCTCTGCGGGAGGCGAGGGAGCAAAACCCCTGAAGGAACCTCCCTCATCTTCCGAAGTTTCGAACACTTCCCTCCACCTTTTGCTGTCTCCGGTTTCCAAGTACTCCTCCTCATCGGAGTCTGTTCCTCCTTCCAACTCCGATTCCCTGAATCCCTCCAGTTCCTCCTCATCGTCGGTGGTGCCAAAGTACTCCCTCCGAAACCTCGCTACTGGCTGAGGTTTCCTGGGGAACCTTTGGTGGAACGTTTCGATCAAGATCTCGTCACGGACCTCCTCTGCCTTCACCCAGGTGTTTTCCGACTCCGGTTCCCCTTCCCACGCGACCAAATACTCCACCTGATTACCCTTCCACCTGGAGTCGATGATTTCCGCCACATGGTTGTGGCTTTCCCTTTCTTCTATGGCTGGCCCCCGTGTGGATACCCCTTCACCTTCCCCCCTGTATGGTGACAGTAATGACCTGTGGAATACTGGGTGCAGTTTCATGTGGTTCGGTAACCGGAGTCTGAACGCCACTGGGTTGACCTGTTGGATGACCTCAAATGGTCCCAATCTTTTGGGTCTCAATTTCTTGCAACCCCCCTTGAACGGCAACCCTTGGGTTGATAGCCAGACCCGACTCCCCACCCTAATTGTTTCACCTTCCCTTCTGCTCTTGTCTGCCTGCCTCTTATATTCTTCCTTGGCCCTTTCTAAGTTGAGTTGGAGTTGACGATGGATCGCTTCCATTTCTTCTACAAAAAGTTCCGCGGCCGGAACACTCCATCTTTCCCCTCCTTCCCCTGGAAACGCCCTGGGGTGGCACCCATAATTAGCCAAAAAGGGGCTCATCCCGGTGGACACATTCTCAGCATTATTGTAAGCAAATTCCGCTAGCGCCAACTTTTCGACCCAATCGTTCTCTCTGTCATTGACATAACACCTCAGGTATTGTTGGAGAATACCGTTTGCTCTCTCCGCCTGCCCATTGGTCTCAGGGTGCCTGGCAGTCGAAAAGTTGACCTCTACGTGCAATAAGCTCATAAGTTTCCTCCAGAATCTGGACGTGAACTGTTTCCCTCTGTCGGAAACCACCCTCAAGGGGGCGCCATGCAGTCTGAAAATATGTTCTACAAACAATTTCGCTGTTTCTTTCGCCGTGACTGCATGTGAGCAAGCTACAAAGTGACCCATCTTAGTTAACAGGTCTACTACGACTAGTATGGTGGTTTTCCCCTGGGATTTGGGCAGATCAGTCATAAAATCTATCGACACCGCCTCCCACGGTCGTTCTGGTGTGGGTAACGGTTCTAATAACCCCGCTGGTGCCCGCCTTTCTCCTTTGGCTCTCTGGCATTGGTCACACCTTCTCACATACTCCCGTACATCCTCCCTCACCTTGGGCCACCAAAACTCCCTGGTCACCAACCACATGGTCTTGTGTTGCCCAAAATGCCCCGCTGTGGGATTGTCGTGCAGCTGTTTGAGTACTCTCCCCCTCAATTCCCCTTCGGGTATATATAGCGCCCCTCTGTAATACAATGCCCCGTTTCTTTCTTCAAAACCCCCGGGGTCTTCTCCCTCTCTCCTTAGACCTCTGAGCTTGTCCTGGGCGTACTCATCATTTACCGTTCCCTCTACCAGTTCTCTTTGCCCCACCCAGGCCGCACCACACACCCAGTGGTCCTCTGGGATAATATGTCTCTCTTCCGGCGCTCCCTCCCCCTCCAAATATTCAGGTTTGCGAGAGAGAGCGTCCGCTCTGATGTTTTCTGGACCTGGCACATAGCAAATTTCAAAATGGAATTTGGAGAACTCCTGGGCCCATCTCACTTGTCGTTGGTTGAGCACCCGTGCCGTTCTCCAATACTCCAAATTCTTGTGGTCCGTACACACTTGCACCTTATGTTGTGCGCCAATTAGTAAGTGTCTCCATCTCCGGAACGCTTCGTGAATGGCGAGTAGTTCTCGGTCATATACCGTGTAGTTCCTCTCGGATTTGTTCAGCTTACGCGAAAAGAAGGCACACGGTCTCCATTCCGACTTATTGCTCCCTGGCTGAAGCAGCACCGCCCCCACCGCCCGGTCTGAGGCATCAGTTTCCACTCTCATGGGTTTTTGTAAATCCACATGCAGGAGCTGTTCTTCCGAAGCGAATGCCCTTTTCAATTCCTCAAAAGCATGCTCCGCCTCCGCCGTCCAAACGAATTTCTTCTTGCTGCTTAGACAGTCCGTGATGGGAGCCGTTAAGTGGGCAAAGTTCTTGATGAATTTACGGTAAAAGTTCCCAAACCCTAAGAACCTTTGCACATCTTTTTTCGTTTTCGGTGTCTTCCATTCCAGCACCGCCTGGACCTTCCCTGGATCCATGGCTAATCCCTTGTCTGATAAGCGGTACCCCAGGAATTCCACCTCCTTGGTGTGGAACTGACACTTCTCCAATTTCACCCACAACTGGTTTGCTTGCAGCTGGCTCAGCACTTCCCTGACATCCTTTACATGCTGCTCCTCATTCTCTGAATATATCAGCACGTCATCGAGGAAGGCCACGCAATTCTTGTAGAGCAAAGGTCCCAGTACGTGGTTCATGAGCGATTGAAAACAGGCGGAGCCTGATTGTAATCCGAATGGCATAACGAGATATTCAAACGCCCCCAAAGGGGTGAACATGGTGGTTTTCCATTCATCCCCCTTCTTTATTCGTATCAGGTTGTATGCTCCTCTCAGGTCCAGTTTCGTGAATATCTTTCCCTTCCTCACCCTGGTCAAAATGTCATCAATCCTGGGCATGGGGAAAGTCACTGGTTCTGACACCGCATTTAGGGCCCGGTAGTCCACGACCAATCTCGGTTTATCCGTGTTTTTTTTGTCCACAAAAAACACTGGGCTCCCCCCCACCGCTCTGGACTCTCTGATGAAGCCCCTCTTCAGGTTTTTATCAATAAACTCCCTTAACTCCTGCATTTCCCTGTCTGACATGGCGTACAGCTTGCCCACGGGGAGCTGGGCCCCAGGGACCAGATTAATTTGGCAGTCAAAGTCTCTGTGCGGTGGTAATTTATCTGCTTCCCTTTCACTGAAGACCTTGCTCAGGTCAGCGTATTGTTTGGGCACCTTCCCTTTGTCCGCCACTTCCGTCCCTGCTAGAGAGGCTTTTGCCCCTTCTGGCACCTTTCCCTCTCTGCAGTGTTCCAGACAATGTGCTGACCCAAAGGAGACCACTCTCTGATGCCAGCCCACTAGCGGGTCATGCAACGCTAGCCAGCTCATTCCCAAAATGACTGGAGCCCCTCCCAGGGTGGCTACATTGAACGCTATCCTCTCAGTGTGCCTGGCCACCCTCATAACCATTGGGACGGTTTGTAGGCAGACTTCTCCTCCCAGCAGCTCCCTCCCATCGATCGTGGTGACCTGCAGGGGGTTGCTTAAAGGGAGTGTCTGTATCTGGTGTTCAGCTGCAAACTCCTTGCTCATAAAATTACAGGAGCTGCCTGAGTCCAGCAGCGCCTTAGTCTTTAGTGGGTATCCGTTTGCCAGCTCTAGTAACACCTCTATTACTAGGGCTGGTCTTGGAGGTTCCGGAGTGGGCACTTTTACTGCTCCTTGGCCTGTCTGCAGTGCCCTGACAGAGGCAGACAGGCGTTGGCTTTTACTGGCTCCTGGACTTCCTCCTCCTTCCCCCCAACAGCTCCAGCCATCCCTTGCCATTCCTTTCTTTGCGGGCAGACTCTGGCAAAGTGACCTGGCTGCTGGCAGAGATAACATTTCTTGGCGCTCTTTCCCTCCTTCTTCCTCCCTTCACTGGGATTTGAAACTGCGCGCGCGCGCGCTGTTCCAACTTCCATCGGCTCTCCTGGCGGGAAACTTGGTTCTGGAATCTCTGGAATGCGGAAATCCCTCCAACACTCTCCTTTCCCCTCCCGCTTCTCCAAGGCTCTTGCCTCCTGGCGTGCTCCAATGGTCAGCGCTGATTTGGTCAGCTGGTCCATAGACTCCGCCCTGGGCGCCCGGGAAAGTTCATCTTTCACCGCCGAAGAAAGCCCCTCTTCAAAGAGCATTTGAATGGGTTCCGCCGAAAGGTCCCACCCCAATCTATGTATCAACATTGTAAACTCAGTCCAGTACTCACGAACCGATCGGCTCCCCTGTTTGCACGCCATCAATTGTCTGCGCACCAGCCCCTGTTCAATCTCGCTGGAAAACATCAAATCCATGGCGCGAAAAAACTTCCTCGCGTCCTTCAGCATGTCACTATTCCCTGCCATCAGGGGTCTGACCCAATCTCTCGCCCCTCCTTCGAGATGGCCAATCACAAACGCCACTCTCGATGCCTCGTCGGGAAAGTCATTAAACTGCAGTTCAAGAGCATACTGCATCTCTGTCCTAAAGGCTTGGTAGTTCCTGGGGTCCCCCCCAAACTTCTGCACCATTCCTGGCATCTTTCTTGCTAGTGTAGCGCCTTTTGCCTTTTCTGCATCCTGCGCCCTCCTTTCTTCTAGCCTCGCCGTTTGCATTGCTAGCTGGAGTTCCAACACTCTGTACCTTTCTTCCAGGCTTGGACCCTCTCCAGCTCCTGCTGCTCCTCCGGCTCCGGCTGGGTTACTCATGATGCCTCTCTGCACAAGCTGCTTTCAGGGACTGTCCGATTGCTGTGATGGGATGATGAGCTGCTTGTGCGTAAAATCCTAATCCCTCAGAGTTTGGCTAAGTCCCCAAACCTCTGTCTGTGATGGAGCTCCTTAAACATGACTCCATCAATCGCTCGTTGAATCGGACAGTGGGCGTTTACGGAACTTCTTCCAGCATAAAAGCTCCTTAACGGAAACGCGTCTTCTGGACTCTCGGCGTGACAGTTTCCGCCGAGGAGTGGGTGTCCCTACAGGAGGTCCTGAAATCTCCCCGCTGCTCCTGCTTGAAGTGTCTCTGAGCCCTCCCTCCGACTCACTTTCCCTTGGAACTCCACTTCTCCCCCTGCTGGTCCCCTCCTCCGCTGAATGGTCTCTCTCACCCTCCATGAGCCCTTTCACCTCCTTAGTCTCAGATGGCAGTTCCCTGACAGGAACCAAAACCATACTGCCAAGAAAGACATCAGTAGACTCAGGGTAACATCAAAAGTTTACAGATACTAAAAATAAAGAAATAAATAACTTCAGGGGAAAACCCCTCTAATTATCACAAGATTTGTAGAAGCACATGACTATATAACCCCATTAATTCCAACAGGGCCTGTCACAACTACTTTTTGTCTAGATCAGGGTTCCCCAAACTTGGGTCCTCAGCTATTTTTGGACAATTCCCATCATCACTGACCACAGGTCCCTGCTGGTTAGGGATGATGGCAGTTGTAGTAAAAAAAAACTGGAGACCCAAGATTGGGAAACCCTGATCTAGGTTATGCTTAGCACCTCCTGCTGCTGTTAGGTATTGTTTAAGCTTATTTCTCACTCCCACTCCCAGTATTTCTTCCTATTTTTGAAATTCTCCATTCCAGAAAGTTAAAAAGATGTATAAGAAAGAAGCAGGCAAAGGGCAAGTTTTTATATGTAGTGGGATGGATTGATGGGAGTATTCAAATGATTTCTTGTAGATGTCTTATATATATTACAGTGCTGCTTCTCCTACAAGATAACCTGTTAAAAACAGAACCAGAAACACAGCTGTATTTCACCCCCCCCCCAAATATGCATATGCATACTACTGATATTGAGGCCAGCAAGTTTCCATCTCCGTATCGATACAAAACACGTTGTCGGGCAAGGATCACTCTTTGTTCCCGAGACATATTTAAGCTGATCCAAAGCAGAATGTATTGTTCATTTAAAGCACATTTATGTGAAACATGATTTAGAATACCAAAAAAGATGTGTATACTTTCCTTCCCTCTGCAATCCCTGCATTAAAAACTCCCCTCTGCCTGCCTGAGGGTTTGTTCTACTATCAAATCCTAGCCGAGAGGCAACTACAAGGCCAAGATATCTGGGGAAGTTTCAGCATCTCCCACAGAAGCAGCCCTTCTACTACTACTACTACTACTACTACTACTACTACTACTACTACTACTAATTTATTATTTATACCCCGCCCATCTGGCTGAGTTTCCCCAGCCACTCTGGGCGACTTCCAATCAAGTGTTAAAAACAGTACAGCATTAAATATTAAAAACTTCCCTAAACAGGGCTGCCTTCAGATGTCTTTTAAAAAGAAGATAGCTGCTTATTTCCTTCACATCTGAAGGGAGGGTGTTCCACAGGGCAGGCACCACTACCGAGAAGGCCCTCTGTCTGGTTCCCTGTAACCTCACTTCTCGCAATGAGGGAACCGCTAGAAGGCCCTCGGTGCTGGATCTCAGTGTCCGGGCTAAACAATGGGGGTGGAGACGCTCCTTCAGGTATACAGGACCGAGGCCGTTTAGGGCTTTAAAGGGCAGCACCAACACTTTGAATTGTGCTCAGAAACGTACTGGGAGCCAATGCAGATCTCTCAGGACCGGTGTTATGAGGTCCCGGCGGCCACTCCCAGTCACCAGTCTAGCTGCCGCATTCTGGATTAATTGCAGTTTCTGGGTCACCTACTTGTTAATTTTAGCATCTCCTTCCTCTAAAATCATAGAATTGTAGAGTTGTAAGGGGCCACATGGGTCATCTAGTCCAACCTCCTGCAGTGCAGGAATATTTTGCACAACTTGGGGCTTGAACCACTGGCCCTGAGATTAAGGGTCTCATGCTCTACCAACTGAGCTAACCTAAGATGTAGCAACGCTACATTTGGTCTAAAAGTGCAGTTTTGCTTGGCATTTCAGCCCTTCAGAACTGCTCCTACAAATCTGAGGTGCAGCTTTATCATATAAATCTACTGCAATAATCAACTGGATCTTGCACAATGGCAGCAATCATCCTTGATGAAGCTTTTCCATAGCCCTCAAAGCACATTATATGGCAAAGGAGAGTTGCTCAGTAACATTAATCCCTATGAGTAACTTCTTCAGCACCACTAGGCCTATTTTGTATTAAAACAAAAGTAGTTAAAACCATAGTTTTCAGTAGATATTCCATTAACTTGAGAGTTAAGCACCTGCAATTATCTACGCTGACTACACTTCAAAAGCTATTTCACAACACAGTAGAACAGGATTGTTCCAGAGACAACTTGAGGTTGTAACCTGTAATGTGTAGAAAAAGTCAAATTTCAATGCTTTTTATACAGATGTGCTTAGTCCTACTCAAATTTACTGAGAAAAGTGGATGCACCACAACCGCATCCATTTGGCTAACCTGACAGATGTGTGCAGATAGCAATGCTTTGGATAACTTTGAGCTATTCCTAATACTATAGTTATTTTCCCTGCCAATTACATTTTGCTAAAAATAGGTGTGCCCTTAAGTTGATCCCAATATCAGTTTCAGCTAACTAATCAAATTATATGCTAAGGTTTCAGGAATTATAACCCTCCCCTTTATTTAGACAAAATGAGATGGGTTTTAACTCTGAGAACTTGCCAAGAATAGATTTATTTTAAAGTTGAAGGGGCTGTTTTCAGAACACAGACCTTTAGGTTTGGTAATCTTTGTGAACAAGTCAGCAATACTTCATAGTTTAAAGAAACACAGGAGGGCAAGGATAAAGTTAGGACACATACAGTGAAACCTTATACCTGTCTACTCAGAAGTCATTAGGAGTTCAATGAGACTTACTACTAGGCAAGTAGGTAGGATCCTGCACACACTTACTATGGTGTAAGCCCCACTGCACACACTTCTTGGCAAGTAAGCATAGTATTGCACTATAACTGGGGGGAGTTCTGAGTATTTTGGAATGGCTCCTGACCAGATTGGTTTTTCCAAGGTCTGTTTCACATGAAAGCAGCATCTGAGTGCAATGGCTCACCAGATATTGTAGAAGCTACTGTATATTTTCCTCCATGCCTCTGTAAACAGTAATGTGCACGGGTATGGTATACAGTGGCAAATGTGTGGAGTTATTTTAAAAACCTTTCATAGGTAGCTGTTTTGTGAAAAGCGAGCTTGAATCAAAGCTCAACATTTTTCAGTTAATCTTTCAGAGGCTTCTTGGATATTTCACTGAAGCAATTACCATTTTTTGTTTTATAAGTTTCAAGTTATTAAAAACCATAGCTGTTTCAGAAATGTATTGCCATATTAAGGCTGCAACACTGCACATGCTTTCCTGGGAATAAGCCTCAGAGAATACAGTTGGACATAGCGCTAAGGAAACTTGCATAGAATCAGGCTGCATATTTCAACTAGGACTGAAAGTTATCCAGATTCTCAGTGTCAACCCACAGAACGATGGACATTGAAACGTGTAAGGCTGTATGTCTTCCTTTTGGACAATTCTAACCACAGGTTGTGAGTCATATCTTTAATGATTTTCTGACTTACAAAATCTATAGTTGGAATCAATAACTCCTCCCTCTTATCACACTGGGCCATATTTACATATATACACAAAATAATTCATGTCTAATCTTTGTGGTTCAAAGTACTGACATGACAAAATATTGTCAAAATGCAGCCTTTCTGCTTCAGACTCGGAAGACAATAGGCATTTTATGTACTAAAAGTCACTTGACATGGTTTTTCACTCAGACCCACCATTTCAACACCTTGTTCTCCAATTCCCAACCACGAAGTGCCCACGCAACACTTTTGAAACTTGGGGCAGTTCAACAGCAGATTGTGTTCGGAGTGGGGGGCAGCTATTCTAATGGGGTTAAAAGTATTTTTCAAAAATCCCTTTATGGATTGTGGGAGTTTGTTTTCTTAAAACAAGGTGGTAGTTAGTGAGAGAGCTTAGGGACATTCATGGCGTTTTTTCTCTCCCCTCCCCAACTCAGCATTCAAATTTGACTGCGATATAGGTGGCAATGTTTTGATTATTCTAAGATGCAGCATAGTTGTGACCTTCGGTCCGATCACATTCCTTAAAATCTCTTGCAACACAAGAGAAGGTAGCTGCTGTTTACTTGTTCGCTCGCTCGCTGAATCCCATCATCCACGTTGCCCATTGTGTAGCAGTGTACCTGTAATCCTCCTGCTCATATCTGACAAGGCAAAGAGTGGTGTAGAGAACAGGATTCAGGGGGGATTGCAACTACCTTCTCTCTTGCTACATCAGGACATTTAAAGCTGAGACCTGGGGGCTCCAGTTGTTGCTGAACCCACATCGAGCCCAGCAAGCATGACCAGCTGACAAGGATGATTGGAATTGTAGGTCAAAATAGCTGGAAGGCCTCAGGCGTCACACCCCTGATTTAAAGGAATATGCCCAGTGTCCAGGTTACAATGTGGTAACTCTCAAGAGATGAACCAATTTTATACATGTCCATACTTAACGATACATAATGTAACTGGATCCATTTGGCTTATTGAATCTTTATCCTCAATTTGAACATACGGGCTTGATAAACTTCTTCACCATATCTTTCCATTCTTTAACTCTCAAATGTAAAGAAAATACAGGATTGTATGATAGCATGATTACAAGAAATTTTAGTCAAAATGCAGGGTGATCAAGTGCTCAACCAGTGATGGTGGCCTCAGCTTAGACTTCCCATATTCAAAAGAATGCAGTGTTTAGCCAGCATCAGCTCTCGAGCTTGGTGGAGTCCTGACTGATTCTTGCTAACAGTCCGAGATGGGGGAATAACAAAAACATTCTAAAAATGGGGGGGGGGGGAATCTATACTGTTCCTATTGCGTTAACACCAAAAGATCTTATAATTTAGCAGCCACTTAAACCACTTTTGGTAGGCTAGCCATCACACGAGGGGCATGCAAACAGCCAGAGTTCATTGCATTTTGCTTTATGTTTAGTGCTGCTGATAATTCCTGTAGCTGCTCATACCTTTCTCAAACAATGTTCAAACAAATAAAAAGGATACTGGACTGATGCTGGAAGAGCAGCAGGTATGTCTACACATTCAGCACACACCAATAAGGGAACACTCAGAAGATGTCATATTAAGGGATAATTTTTTAAAAAGAAGTTTTTCTGTGCAACATTGTCAATTTGAAGTCCCACTGAATCATGATGTCCCTTGACGTTTTTGTTGCTGATTTCGGATAACTTCCAACTGTTTTTTGCATTGCTGGTAGTACGTGGAAAGACTTTTATTTTCGTCTAAAAGCTTTTTATGCTCTTGTACCAGACGTGATGTATTTTGCTGGTCTTTTTCATCCTGGTCCAGTTCTGCTATTAGTTCTTGCCTAAATTAAATTTTGAAAAGTTAACATTAGAATCTCAACAGAAATTAATTGATACTCACATTTATCTACCAATATTGCTGTTTACTAAAAAAAAATAGTCTCAAATATTATCTGATATACTTCACAGAGGTTTGATAAAGTAATCTCCACAGGGTACAGTAGCAAGGTCTCCTTCACACCCCATTTAAGTATGCATGTGCGGTGGCATGTGTGTCAATGTCCACAACTATCCATGTACCATACAACAGCACATGACTTTTGAAAATTAGGGAAGGGAGCAGTGTAAACCAACCCCAAGTTCATTAATATTGAGAAAAAAACAATATTTGGTTCAGTAGCAGATGCCTGCTGAAGTACAGAAGATCACTGCCACCAATATTTTGTTAGTATGTTAGTAGTATAACTTAAGTCTATTATTTAACAAGTTTTTTGGATGCCAAAATTGTGTGTCACAAAATTATGTATGAATTTCACGTGTGGTTTTAGTGAAGCTGTACTTGTCACTGGCTCAGTTCAGGTATGCAGCGGTTCTAGACAAATGCACTGCATGAAGCAGATATTCACAAAGCAACTATCAGTTTGATTTTAAGGAGAACTTCAAGTTCTGACTCCTATATGTAGGATCACAATTAATAGCCAATGTCAAATTAACAGGCAATGATCTGGCCACAGGTTCATTCAGAAGTCAGTGTCTGTATCTGCCCAAGGTGGGGAGTATTCCTGAATCCCAACTTGTCACTGGAGTCTCAAGTGGCTTCTGTGGCTAGGAGTTCTTCTGCCCAGTTTAGGCCAATTTGCTATGTATGGTCTTTCCTAGATTGGAATAGCCTTGCATCAGTTGTCGATTCTCTAACCTCTCATCTGGACTACTGCAATGTGCTGTATGTGGGGTTACACTTGACAACTGGAGTTAGTGTGGAACGCAGTCACTAAGCTGGTAAGTGAGGTAGCCTGATGGGACAATGTGTCACCGGTGGTCCTCAAAACACTGTGCGTCAGTAAGCTACCAAGTTAAATTCAAGGTGTTAGTACTGGCATATGAAGCCCTATATGACACAAGTGCCACTAGGGGCTGTCTGATTGGCAGTGACCTCTGACAGGGCCTTTTCTGTGGCAGTTCCCCATTTGTGGAATCTCCGACTTGGTTTGCTGCATCTGTCTCCCTTGTTATTGACTTTAAGGAGACAATAAAAACATTTATATCCACCTAGCTATTTGATGACTGAGATACTGTTCCTGGAAACCCTGAGACCACTGTTTTCATTTGTGTGTTTTCAAATGTTTAATCATGTGTCCGGTCACCCTAGGCTCCCTTGGGAGGAAGGGTAGAATAAAAAACAAACTAATAGTACTAATATTCCAGAAGATTATTTGGGCTCATAGTCTCAAAGATTATTTAGGTTTTGTCCTTTTTACACCATTCTCAAAATAGGTCACGTTCTATATTGAGATGAACTCTTGTTAAAATAGCAGAGGCAAGAGTCACGTAGACTATTTTTTCACAACTGTCATTTCATTTAATTGATGAGATAAGCATTCAAAACACTTTCGGCCTCTAATTTTAGATGAGAAAATATTCTAGGCAGAGTTGCAGTGAACTAGTTCTCTGAGTTTTCTTCTGGGTCTTAAAGAATCTACTTCGTTTAGAGAGTCCAGCTGCCCCAGATGTACCTGTGAAGCGGAAATGGGAATACAGTGGTACCTTGGGTTACGTTAACTTTGGGTAACGTAATTTCAAGTTACGAACGCGGCAAACCCGGAAGTGTATACTTCTGGGTTTCGCCATGTGCGCATGTGCAGAAGCACTCTGCACGCTTCACGCATGCGCAGAAACGCTCTGTGCATGTGCGCAGAAGCGGCGCCTCCAGATACTGACTTTTCGGGGTAAGTACAGACCCCAGGGACGAATTAAGTTCATATCCGGAGGGTCCACTGTACTGCCTTGCAACTGCTCCAAATGATGCACTCTCCATGATGAAAGCTGGGAAGCACATTTGTCACAAGATGGGCATCAGCTGCTTCCCTTAAGACTGGAGAGTGAGTGGCATTTAACACTCAGAGAAAAGAGTGATGTTGTGACACGGCTCATGGCAGCAAGGGTTGGAACGGCTGACTGCCTTGGGAACTGAAGAGCATGCTGTTTGCTCTGTCACAAAAAATGGTTCTGCAGTCAAAAGTAGGAACTTCTGCCTGGCAGGTGGAATTCTGAGCTATGGTCACAGGCCAGGGTATTGGGGAAGCAATTGGGAAAAGAAGAGGAGAAATGGGGGTTGACTCTGGAATTGCAGCAACCGTCTTGGAGGATGCTCCCATGATAGGAATGAGCCAGTCGTCACTCTTACAGCTCTAAGTTGGGAAAGACACAAATCATGGCACCAGTGTGTTATGAAAAAGTTTTGATTATTTTTATGTAGTGTTTTAGTTTATTTGTTTTTGCAGTTGTTTATTTTGTATTTTAGCTGTGAACTGCATTGTGATCTTGTGTGAAGAAGAATATATAAACAGGAATGAATGAATGAATAAATAAATAGTTTGGGAGTCATGGGAATTTCCAAGGCCTTCCCAGACTCATCCTGTTCTGAGAAATGGGACTCTGTATCTCACTAGGAAGTACAGAAACATTACTCCATGGCTTGTTGCATGTGAAATATTTATAACTATCAGCCCAATCTGCCATTCTAAGCAAGTGAAGAAGATAGTTCAACCTTGGGACATGATACAAAACAGGGCACCATACCTTTACATGTTCTTGTTTCTATAAGCAGATCACAAATTCATCTACAGAGACTCCTAGTATTATAAGTTTATCAAAGCCAGAATCATGCTTGAAAGTAAGAAAATGCTGCCATTTTAAAAGCAATATGTAGGTTTTTTTTTAATTTTTAAAAAATGCAATATTGTGTTAGTCTACACTTTTGTTTCAGTAAAATTATCACACAAGAACAAAAAAGGAACATATTTTACCACTTACTTTCTTTGCAACAGCAATGCAATTTCTGTTTGAACTTTCATATATTCTTGTGCCATTTTACAGTGCTGTTCAAACACAGCCATAGATTCTGAGTTTGGACATGGCTGTAAAGGCTGAAAATAAAATCAAACATGTTAAAAATGAACCAACTGTTATCTCAACACACAGCATGTCAAACCTTCTCTTTTTAAATTCAAGGGAACTAAACTATATCCAGAAAACATCTTCGCAGACCTAGGCAAACATGAAGTATACCAGAGTATTATTTTATAATCTGTAAAAGAAATATATGTGGGCAACTATTTAGTGATCATCATGACTGATGAAGCGTTTCAAGTGGCAGCCCACCCTGCTCTGGATGTCTACGTCATCCCTGGGATGGGTGACCATGCAGTTACCAATGCGCTGCTACTTGGTACTTCTTCAGCACCGAGTGTGGGATAAGAGGCTAGTGTTGGCAAGATGTAACTCTAACTTTCTGAGCTGGGTTGTCAGGGCAGCAGTTCGTTGCATCAGGTCAATTTATTCAGACATAAAGACCAGAGACTACATTTTGCATAGCTAGCTTTTTGGCTAATCAAACCAATTGTAACAGTACCCCTTTTAAAAAACAAACAAAAACAAAACTATTTTAAACATGCACATGCTAAATTTGGCTCGACTCCTGCATGCACACCAGTATAATTACCCCCCCCCCAATCTCCTGACAACCTTGCAGTTTGAAAGCGCGCCAGTTCAAGTAGATAAATAGGTACCGCTCTGGTGGGAATGTAAATGGCGTTTCCGTGTGCTGCTCTGGTTCGCCAGAAGTGGCTTGGTCATGCTGGCCACATGACCCGGAAGCTGTATGCCAGCTCCCTCGGCCAGTAAAGTGAGATGAGCGCCGCAACCCCAGAGTCGTCCGCAACTGGACCTAATGGTCAGGGGTCCCTTTACCTTTTTACCCCCCAAAATGGACAAAATATTGAAGATAGAGAATTGTATCATCTATTTTTTTATTTATTAATAGGTTGTGTATTGTATGCTTCTCTTTGTAAGAAGCCTGGAAAAGAGCTTTTGCCATTAAAGGTGGCCTAAACATATTAAGCAAAAACGGAAATCACAGAATGATTTTACCTGCAATTGGTGATCTAATGTAAGATATGCCATTGGGATGGAGTTATCAGACCCATTGGTATCTGTTGGAAAAAAGACAGGTATTTTGAGTTTCAAGTGTGCAAAGTGACATCAATACATGTTGGAAGTTCTCAAAGTCCTACATAGACATAGGTTTCATGAGGAAATGATACAGGGTACTTTCACATGACTAAGTGCCACATAGCACTTGTTATCTATCTCTGCATGATGGCTGCATTTATGGCTTGCTGACTATACTAACTGATCATGCAGTGAAGTATTTAATGAGCAACTACAACCACACAGAACTGTAAAGCTGTTGGAGTGTATTAATGTCAGATATCTATCCTGTACCTTTAGTATCTAGGTGCTTTCAAGTAGTCTAATAATAATGGATGCAGTGGAGATATATTTATAAAAATACTGTTTTTGTTGCTGTTAAATCCTCTTATTCTTTTTTTCAAGGAGCTTACATCTACATACAACAGGTTTCTAGAGTCTTCCTCCAACTAGGCCTGTTCAATTTCAAAACCACATATAAAGGTCACTTTTCCTCTCATCATACAATAATGAAAATGGCCATTATGTTGTACTTGGTCTACTGAGTGGTTTGGGCGGCGGGGGGGGGGGGTGTCAGCAAAATAGCAATCCAAATCTACCCCAAAATCAATCCAAATCTTTTTGCAAAAGGCAGCTAGATATTTCTTTGCACCAGCTACTGACTTTTGCAACTTGATTTTAAAAGGCAAACATGTATAAACACCTCTAAGCAGTTAAAATTACCAAAGTTAATTAGAATTTTAAAATTATACAATTGAAAATTCAGGGTAAAAGTGTAGTCCTTATTTTAAGGACGGTTACTAAGACTTTTGCAGCCATTGCTGTCATCAGCTAGTATTGATCCGCAAGGAGAAAAATAACACAATAGCCAGTTAGCACTCCAGCTGAAATAGCAATATTGGGGTGATTAACTCCTTACACAAATCTCTGTACAAACAATACTACAGTTTCAGTACTGCCATCTCCACATGTATTGTATATGTAGGAATTTGTAATAGCATTCGCTTACAATGGCCCTCAGGAATCTACAAGATGCTGGCAATAGCATCTTTTTTCATGCACATACAGAACTGCTCATGTACATAAGTTTCCTTGTTCTCTTAAGTCAAGGCATACTTTGCATAGGCAATGAGGATTCTCTGTTGTGAAAACAAGGTATTCTGTTACTCATAAAAGATGCAATCCTTTCAGGTGCAAAGCTGTGCGTGTGGCGTGCACAAACATTGCAGTCCTATGTGTGCAGCAGGGTAGCTGAATACAGCTCCCAGAAGCGATCCCTACTCCAGCATCCTCCTAAAGGGAAAGAGTCCAGAACAGAGACCTTTTTGTAGTTATATCTGCAGAGATGAACAGAGTCTTTTCAACAATCCCATTATGATCTCTTCTTCCCAAAGAAGCTGGGCATCTTTGTTTTCATTTTAGAAATGGTAAAGGATTTTTCGTTCTAGAAGGGGTGTGAATGTGTGAGGGTGGTGGGGACTGGGGACCAGGCTACATTTTTATAATATGAACCGTTGGATTGCCAATCTGCTATGCTTTCTTCAGGATTTTAATTTTATTGTTTTGTATTTTGTTTAGTGTGCTTTTTATAGTTGTTTTATGCCATGTTGGAAGCTGTCCTGGGGACTCCCAGGGACAGGATGTAAATTCCCCCAATAAAAAGTTGGTGCTTTTGGACCATGTGTATATACACATTTTGGAGGTATTTATTTATTTATTTCATAAAATTTGTATGTTGCTTGATTGTAAAAAACCAACCCCCTCCAAAAAAAACCCCAAGGCACTTTTGCAGCAGTATGTGAACCACTGGTAAAAGTTGTTTCTTCAGGTTAGCTTGAAAAAAACCCATTATGGAACAGTCATGTTTACAAATCATTTCTTTCCTAAAATTGAGTATTCATTATCAAGAATTGGACATTTACTATCTAATAAGAAACAACAGTTTGATTACAGTACACTCTATACAAAATGTCCATTTCTACATTATTTTGCAGTTGGATGTAATAATGCTAGAAGTACAGGTGGAAGACAGGAGTGCCTGGCGTGCTCTGGTCCATGGGGTCACTAAGAGTTGGACACGACTAAATGACTAAACAACAACACAGATGGTAATTTACTTTGCCGAAGTCAATGTAGTTATTAACACTAGAAGCACTGGGAATAAACTTGGGGAGAGTCTGATGTAGGGTAACATTCACAATCAATTAAGCCTGTCTTAAATGAAGGCATGCACATAAATGATGTACAATTTGTTTTTATTATATGTTTTATGCTAAAAAGTAACTTACACACAGCATTGGAAGAATACATTTTGTAACAAAAATTTGACACACAGCACAATGTCCGACAGTCCTGGCTCCAGGTTTTTGCATAAAAATTTAGCGGGTTCCTGTAAAATACAAATGATCACCCTCCCATGGTTCAGCACTACTGATGGAGAGCAAGCAAGTGATCAGTTGACAGCAGCAGCTTTCTCTCCCTCTGTGATGTAGTTGAGTATTTTAGATGATGCTGTGGCCTTTGGCTAGTGCAATAAAGCTTCTGATTATGGTGCGGACACAAGAGGCCAAATAAGGAGCCGCAGTCACAGCTGTAGCAACACACTCACTTGCCCTATGGTAGATGCCTAGCAGGGACTCACATTGATTTTGAACCTGAAGTTGATAAAGTTTAATACACACAAGCCTTGTGTGTAAATCACTACGCAAACACAGTACTTCTCAAGAGCAAGCGTTGATACTTCCAAAGCCAAACGCAAACCCAACTTTACCTGTAGCGTCATCAGGTGTCCATGGAAGACTGCGAGCTGGCTTTTCAGAGGTTGGTCCCGAGGTAGTGATCATTCTCACACTAGGACTAGATGATCTACTGTTGTTCCTGCTTTCCTGTACAAAGACATTTTTTTTAAAAAAACCCCAAATTATTATCTTAAGCACATTGCAATTTCAGAACAACACTGTTGAAAATCTGAAATTTCTTGATTGCCAGATCAGTTAATTTTCATGAACATTTGAGAGGTTTGCTTCCCCTTGAAATAAAGAAAACAATAATATAAAAAACATGTGAAGCAGTCCACAAGTTTCGGGAGTCATTCTTCCATGATGTTTTTCTACATGTTTCATCAGAGCTCAGGGACTTTCTAGTGAAGGGGACAGGGGAATATACTGCTGTCAGAAAAGAGTAGAGCTAAAAAAGCAGCAATGCCTCTTCTCCAACCCACCCACTTGGTGCCAAAGGACATATTCTTCCTCCCACTGAAAATAGCCGGTGTGGCCTCCCATCCTCAGTTTAGACTGACACCATAATGCAGCAAAGACTTAAAGTCCCCCTTTCCCCATGCCATGATACTGATGTGGTTTGCAGCCCCTGCTGACTATTTAACGTCAAGAACAAAGGAAAAAATAATTGCATACAAGGGCTATGGCCCTCAGAAGTTGGGTTCTACCCTTTTAAAACATGGTGGGGTTTTGAGGGGGGAGGGGGGTTATTGGGCTGTTGTTTTTATTTTGATTATATATTTGTGTTTTATATTCTGATTTTGTTCTGTGAACCGCCCTGAGACCGCCGGGTATAGGGCAGTATATAAATTCAATTAACAACAACAACAACAACAACAACAACAGTATAACATCATGTAAATAAAAATCAGGATCTATTGGGAAAATAAACAGCACTATTCATCAACCAAATAAACATGGAATGGTAGGCTGGGTTAAGTGAAAGGATTCTTGGGACAAGATTGCATCAGACACAATAACCCTGCTGAAAAATGCAAAATTACAAGAACTGGCCGTAAAGGGGAACAAAGTTAGCAAGGACAAATTATTGTCATGGAAAACGAGGAGTGTTGCCCATCCTTTGGAATGTGTACACCTCTTACCTCTGCCCTGCTCCAGTCCAATCAAAACTTCTCTGTACATTTATGGATGGGCTTCTTAGAGCCCAAAGTAGGAAAAGTGCTAAGGTTATCAATGGCTACATTACACCTCCGCTACACTTCTAGGATCAGAACCGGCATGACTCTGAATACTGGTTACTGAGAAACCACAGCAGAAGACGGCTAGAGTGCTCATGTCCTGTTTGCAGGGTTGCCAGAGACATCTGGGTGGTCACTAATGGAAACAAGATGCAAGACTCGATAGACCTTTGGTCTAATCCAGTGGGGCTCTTCTCCTTATAATACATGCATAGGTAATGTGTGGGCATTAATGCCCAGATGGATGGTTGTTAAAGAATATACAGAGAATTTATTGAAGGACTAATGTTATTAAACACTTTGCACCAAGATTCTGGTTGGCTTGTGGTGGGCTCCCATCTCAATGGGGTGGAAAGATTTAATCCCTGTTCTATGCTGATACAAATACATACAGGTGGAGCACAAGTATTAATTATGAAGGCCATGATCACACATTTCACAAAAAAATAAAATGAAAAGCACCTAGGCAGCACGCATGCTGCCATTACTAGTTTGACACTAACTATATTCAAAACAAATGAATCAATGTTACTCATGCTACTGACGTTTAAAGACTGTTGCCTGACATTCCATTAGCTCAGGTATAAAAATTAAAAACACAAAACGTAAAACATTTCATTTCCCCCCTTCCAATGATTTCACTCTAAGCCACTAAGGACAAAGTGATGAGATGATATGTCTTTGGTATGTGCATATGTACTCAGAAATGTCACCTCAAATGACAAGGTGAAACTATGGATAAGTCAGTACTGTAGTTGTATTTTCCCTAAACGCAAGTTTGAGAGCTTTCAAATTCACATCGGTTTTGAAAAGTTTTACAGTAAAGCAATGAAGCTGAAGAATTCTAAGTTTTATAAATAAAGGTTTGTGCAGGCAAGAAATTGCTCTCAAATTTAGCCAAATATCAAGTAGTATAGTTAAAAAATAATAATTAACAGCATCATATGCATAGTCAACAATAAACATTTTCAATGGGTAGCGTTAACAGAACTTGCAATCTTTTTAGGCATGTTGGGCGTTTTTCGCTTGGAACCAATTCCTACTAAGTACAATGCCATTTTCTCACCTAGAATAATACACAGGGATATAGGCTTGCTATACCATTACTAAGTCTTACCAAAAGGCAAGCAAATATACTTTAGACTATAGCAAAGGAGAGACAATATTGTGAAACTTTTCTTGCCAGTTTAAGCATCTTTAACGCAGTACAGAGCTATGGTAGAGGTTCTTCAAAGCTGTACATTGCACTTTCACAGTTCTAGTGCTCTTCAGGTATTTTATAATTTTAATTTGGTGGTTTCAATTTGAAAAGAGTTGCTCACCCACAAAAACATTTTTTTTAAAAAAGTAAAATAAAATAATATTAGACAATCATTTAATGAACCAACTATGATCTTCAAGGAAAAAAACGTTTTTTACCTGGTTGGAATCTGTTCCAGCAACACTAAGGTCTTGAATAGATCTGCGCCTCTGTTGTCCGTTGCCTGCTGATGAGAGAAAGAAAAAAAAAAGGAGCTGAAATGCACTCAAACAAAATAAGGGTGTGACTGTTGCAGAAAGAGCTTGGAATTTGTACAGATCCAGCGAGAGGGAGAGAAAGAGTGTGTTTGTATATGGGGAGGAGTGGGGGAGAGCAGAAAGACAGCTGCAAAGTTTTAAGAAGAAGAAAAAAAAACACACCCTGCACACTGGCGTGTCAACAGAAAGCATATCCTAATACAATAACCACTCCTATCCCATGAATAGCTTCTGCACTTTCCTTCACCATCTTCTGTCACATGTGCTTTAACAGGCTTAGTGCTTGGGGGGCTGGCACTGATGACGACATCTATTTCAAGGAGGTTACGTTATGGGGATTTCTAGAGCACGGCTACTACGATAAGATGCTGCCAGTTTTCTCACTTCTTTGGATTAGTAAGCAAAATGAGTAATCAGCAGTACTGACCTGCAAATCATAATTTTGCTCTCTCTCACAGGAAAGGCCAACCCAATTTCTATTCCAGTTATAATGCTCCTGTTTAGTTGCCGAGAATCATATTATACTTATTTGTCCCATTCTTGAAAATGTAGCCTGCTTCTATATATATCATTTTGCACCTATTACAGACCTGAATGCCTCCAGTTTTTTTTAATTAAAAAATTAATGGCTACATGCGATATATATATATATATACATTGTTAAAATCTGCAAGCCAATAAAATAACAAAAGATCACAATTTTTGGGTATGCAGCATTTCCGCTAGCATTTTGCTATTCTAATGATCATTGTTTATGCTGCTTCTGGGATGAGAGATCAGTTGTCCAAAGGAAACACCAACACATTTAAATTAACAGCTGACACAATACTTGGGATTCTTCAGTCTTTGAAGGTTACATTACATAACATTTTTGTTTTAGAAAAACACAGACCAGCGGTAACGCAAGCAACCACTCCAACAATGAGAAGCACATGCATTCAGCGTCCTTCAATTGATCATTCTGTTTTACAACATGCAGTTTGGCTTTATACGAGGCCTCAATGTTGATTAAAGTGACCTAGGAACTTATTTCCAGTTTGAATATAAACGGGATAAAAAGGAAGAGAACAACCCAGTTTTCTGAATAATGTCTTGCTTAACATCTTGGGTTACACACCACCAAAAGGAGTATATATTTGGACGGCTTGTTACCCATTTCTCCCAAAGGATTTTGATTTAACAAGTTATTTAAAAAAATACAGAAAGGGAATCAGATACTTTAAAAGTTTTTAGAACTTTAGAGCAAATTGATATTGTGAGCAGCAAAGCGGTTCAGAATTTCTGTGCCACTTCTGAAAATATCAATTACAGAGTACTGACACACACAAGTGCTTGACTTCCAGGTCAACTACACAAACTTCCCAAGAACTGCCTAAGTGGTCCGTGATCTGCTCCTTAAAAAGCATGCAGCAGCCTGTCATTAAGAAAATGATCATTAGGAGTTTACATTGGGAAGCACAACTTGTGATGTTTTTTTAAAAAAGCAGTTGCTCATTAACAGATTTATGCAGTTGCTCACAGGCTCTAGCAACTTAGCATGGACCTCAAGATGATCCACTCATGACTGATGTAACAATTATGTCCACATTTCATTCAACAGCTCCGTTCTAAAATTAGCTTAACTGAAATAAACTTGTAAAAAATATCTGGAATTCCCATTCTCCTTTCAGATTAGCAACATTTGTGAATCTAAAGAACCCAGCACATGTGCTGCTGAAACAGTATATCATGGCCACCAAAAAGTTAAAATAATCAGGGTGGGGTAGAATTAAAAATGCCTTTATATATTTATATTCAAGAAGGTTGTGCTCTGTAGCACTGACGACACCAAACTGCTTTAAATGAGAAACCTCCAGATTAGCAGCATGAGATTTAAAGCAAGCTGTTAGGCTAAGGCATTTTCATTGCAGTTAACTAGTACTGGCATAGGGCAAGCAGCTCAAGCACAGCCAAACAAACAGGAAATCGATAAATACTTGTTGCTCCTGGATCAATATCAGCTTAGGGGTCCAGCCATAAAAACACAAGCTTCCAGTATGGAAATCAGTTAGCTCCAGTTATAAACACTGCCCTTGAACACAGAAACTTCAACTGGTCCAAAATGCAGCAGCCAGATTATATGCCTTTAGAATGCATATAACCCATTCTAAAACAGCTACATTGGTTGCCAGTTCATTTCCAGGCCCAATTCATGACGCTCACATTACTGTTTAAAACCCCTCAAATGATTAGGCCCCAAATATTTGACAGACCGCCTCCTTTCCTATAGACCCTCTTGGGTATTAAAATAAGCAGGTCTTGGTATTTCTGCCACAGTCAGAAGTCCTGGTGGTGCCCCCAGGAGAGCATTTTCTGTGGCACCCAAAGTATGTCTGCCACCTTCACTATACAGCTTTTAGTGAATGCTGAAAAGGCATCTCTTTACATTGGCCTTTAACACCTGAGATGCGTGTTTCAGGACACCTGTGACTGCAATTTGTTTTAAATGTTTTTAATACTGAATTTTAAATTGTTGTAAACCACACTGTTGGTGAAGAGCAGGCAGTAAATTTAATAAATATTACTACTACTACTATTTTTTAGAAATAACCATCTTACTCTTTACGAACTGAAAACAATGCTGTTAAAACACAAGAGAATATCCTACTGCAAGGAGTGCCATTCAAGTGATTATGTAATTTGGGGGTAAAAGGTAAAGAGAGCCTTTGAAAAGAACCATAACCCTAAATTTTAAGGATAGGTAAACAAATTTTGGGTGGGGAGATACTTAACATGTGTACTGACCACCAATCAATACATGTGTTTAGTAACATTTCTTTACTTTAAATTCTGGTTCAAATCCTTCCCCTGAGAAGTTTAGTGAAGTGTTATAGATACTGTAGAATCTGTCACTCTAGCTGTTTTAGTTGAGGGATTGTGGCAAAGGATACATTGCACAGTATACAGAAGCATGAGTAAATTCAAAGGGCTTAAATCAGGCACTTGTGGGCACCAGTGTGCCTGCCAGTACCTCCTATGGTGCCTGCAACAGGTCTCAGTAAATGTCCCATCAAAAATCTGGATAGAATGAGAATAAATGTCCTTTTTGTCCTGTCGCTGTTTGCCCTATTTTGGCCTCTCCTACATGTCCCCTGAAACATGACCACACTTCATGCTCACCCTTTTGTTGTGAGCAGAGAAAAGGTGCAAATATGGCAATGGCTTATTATTTGAGGGAGAGGGGTCTGCACCATTTTGTGGTCCTGTCACTTTCTGCTCTTTTAGATATGGCAGCCATTTTGTGCTATGCCCCCTGGCAGCCATTTTATGACTGGCACTCATGACACTGCCTCCAAATAACGAATGTGCCCCAAAAGATTGACAATCCCTGCTTTTAATTATACTACAACCTCACAACTGTAACTTGCTAATGAACTAGTATACTTGCATATTTTGTTAGCTCTGCATTTTAAGTGAATTGGATTTGTGCTTCCTGGATTTATGGAATGGAATGCATTAACCCTTTGCTTTTCACAAATCTTGACACAAAATAAATACCAAAATGCATACAAATAATGTGCACCTTGTGAAGAAATGTTTAAAATAATGCATATTTTTGTGCTGTTTAAAATAAACTTGGACTGTTCTGGAAATGAGATACATGAAATAATATTGTGAAACTGGCACAACCAGAAATAGATTGATCTGAGCCAACAATGAATCCCAAAGTAAAAAACACAGGAAATATGTAAAAAATAATAATGCAAATACCATCCTGTGCAAAACATTTATGAATGAATGTTTGGCATGCCAATTTTCCTCATAAACATATATGAAAAACAGGTTCAATGACTGAACCTGTTTGAAAATACTGTATTTCATTCATCTCAAAAGGTGATCTCCATGCCTACAGAAGTTTATGATTGAATTCATTTGTTACTGTTGTTCCAGAAACACTTGGATTGCTGAGAATGTAATGAAGAAGTTCCTAACCACTTGTCACCAGATTCCTTATCACTTGGGCAAGAGCAGAGGTGTTGGCCTTTGTTTCCAGGCCAAGTTCTAGGCTATGCATCATATCTTGACTATTTAGAATTCCTTTCAAAACTTTCTTTGCTATGTCCTAAGACATCGCATAACATTGTATTCATTTTTTAACTCAGGGTGTAATAGAACTTTTATAAAGTATTTGGTACATGAAATTCGCTAAGCTATTTGGCTAGGAATGACTACTATATGAAGGTCATTTGTTAAGAATGTTTTGATTGTCACTTTGTTTCTGTATATTTGTCAATCTTACATAGAGCATTCATTACTCAACAGGCGTCATTCCTATTTAATTATAAAGTTGACAAAAATAGACTTGGACCCTAAAATAAATCAAGAAGTTCAGAGAGAATGCTTCCTGTCCCCTCCTTTCCAGCACTGCACTCTGTATAAGATTCTTATTGCTAACACTTCCCTGTACTGTCACGTGATTTGAATAAGATCTATAAAACCAACACAGATACTTGTTGGAAAATGTCACTCTACCACAGGAGCTAACTCATACATGTGGTAGCATTTTCTGAGATAAAAAGCTTTGGCTATCAAGTAAAAACAGCTGTCATGAGATTTATGACAATCTGTCCTTACAACCAAAAATTATGCTGCTTGAATTTGCAGAAAGAAAGAAAGAAAGAAAGAAAGAAAGAAATGGCTTGGATCCCAAGGTTGCAGAAGGAGACATTTCCATCCTTCCCAGAAGCCCGCTAAAAGTCTCTCCCAAGGCTAAGGTGAGATGCAGGGCAGTGGGGTGGGAGAAGGAACTGCAATATATATATATATATATATATATATATATATATATATATATATATATATATATAAAATAAAATGAGCGCAGGTAACTTCTGTGGGTGAGGCATGCATCCAGTTTTGAACTGCTTCTTGCTTCATAGCTCACCCCATTCAGAAGAGCCCACCAAACTTTCAGATGTCTGGGGGAATACAGGAAAGTGCTCTTTTGCCAATCCCTTTCTCTGAGCACTTATTATGATCCAATACATTGTTGTAAATTACTTATGACTGGAAACTTAATTATTGTTGCAAACTTAATTATAACTAAGGATGAGACTGTTCCAAAGTTGAAAAAAGGGTGTTTTTAAGTTGAACTGCTGAAAACACTATATCCTAAGTGAAAATGTTAAATGGAGAGAAGGAAGTCACAGTAACAAGACATCTGTGACAGAATAGCAACTTTTTGGAGAAGAAAATATATTAATGTACATGTGTACCAGTGTTTTTCAATAACAAGTGTGTCTCTTTCTGAAATCTGATTGTATCCATCGACCAGTGGACCATCCAGAGCAGATTTGGTGTGGATGAGAGAGAGAAGAGGCGGGATGAGGAGAGGAAGGAGAAGTCTCTTTGCACAACACTGGATCTTGCCCTACATTTTTATTCATAAATATTTATTTTAAGTCATTTATTTACCGCATGGCCTTCCATATATTCCCTTTATGTATTAATAGTAATTAGTAAAAATTAAAACTAACAAAATATAGTTGTAACAAATGCATTTATATCTCAGGCTACATTTAGTCAGTCTTAATAGATATTGCATACTTTCTTAAAATCTGTTATTTTAACCATATCTGTTGCACTAGCATAAACCATATACATGGGTTTAAATAACCATTTAATTATTACTATAGCCAAAACTGGTCTGATATAATTTTGATAATGTAGTTGTTATTTAATCATTCAATATGCAGACTTGTTTCACATATTAACCTTTCTAAGTAAGAGGTTTTTTATGAAGAGAACCATTTGGATTTGAAAGACAACACTGGTATGTTGACATAATTCAGGAAAATTTATCCTGAGAGTCATATTAATAATTCATTTTTTAAAAATCAAGTTCTTTCTACACTGAGAATTTGAACAAATTCACCTGTTATTATTATTATTATTTTTTACTAGTTCAAAGAACTGTGTTAATTTGCAATGGGAGCAAAAGCGTTCTTTTTCTCATGCATCTTTAGCATGTAGTGCCAGCTTGTTAATTCATTAACAGGAGCAAGAAGTATTTAAAGAACTGATCATTATTCCAGCATCCATGAAAATGGCCCACTTTGCCAGTATGTGATACCTGGTTTGATGATCTCTGGGACATCCAGAATGTTGCCAAATGAAGCAGTTTTACGATGGCCTCGTTTAGGTTTGGAAAAGGCTGAAAAAACACATACACACATACAATACACATGCAAACGACTACAATTTTAACACAAATCATTCAGACTAAAACTGCACCTTTTACTCAACTTGGTTAAACTGGAGACCATGCAAAAAAGGTCATGCAGAATGGTCTGCACAGCTTTCCATTCATGCTCAAAACCGTAAAGCATTTGTTAAGGGCAACAAACATAAGTACGGTCAACAACGTAACACAGCACTTTATTAGTTATAGTTAGAAAGACAAAATCCAAACAAACAAAGCAGAATGGTAAAGGAGAGAGGGAAAACCAAAGTCTGGTCACAAAATAAACTAAACTGTCCACCGGCTCCACTTCACTAATATACTAATAAGATGTCTGCCACATGTGGCAGTCCAAATATTTTCTAAAAAGTGTTCCTCTCAAAAGATTTTAGTGAAAACGCCTATACGTTTTCAAGAAAGCTTTTTTTATTTACGTGCACTAACATTGCCAGATTATTCCCTGCCACCCACTTTTCAGCTGGAAACTGACCGGAACTGCCATTTTGAAGGAGAGTCAGAATCAGCAACCTCCATAATATTAAACACAAATGAAAGATTAAAATGATGGAATATAAGTATTTTCTGGAAGTGAAATGTGTAATGGAAAGCTTTGGAATTAAATACAGCTGTTAATGCTGCCAGTAACATAATGAAGGGTGGTGACAGTGGTGGTATAATGGCCCAACGAGTTAAGTTAAAAGCTCCTTATTAAGAACAAATAACAGGTCTGGGAATGCTGTTCTATAAAAATCTTATGAATACAGTGGATGAGAATCTAGCAATATTTAGTGCCTTCACCAATCCCTGTATACCATAGGGTTCATTGATATGTATGTATTGTATGGTACTTTTAGGTTGGGGTAAGTTTGTTTGTTTTACAGTATTGTGTTCTATTCTATTTCTAAGATGTAACATGCCCTGGGATCTTATGGAAAAGAGTGGGCCACAAACATAAATAAAAACAGTAATATTGCCAGCTTCAAATATAGATTACTTCTGGACTAGAATGTAGAATGTAGACTAGTATAGGGCGGTTATATACTACTACCACCACCACTACTACTACTAATAATAGGATGAACATAGTAGATCTGACCATGGGCAACATTCCTTGTAGTTAAAGATTTAAATTCTATTGCTTTAGCCAATTGCTTGCATTAAGAGCATATAAGCAGGAGTTGCTGCTCTCATTGGTTTTCTAATAGAGGCCACACATTGATCTTTAAAACATTTATTTTATTCTAGGCACCATAACTTTTGATTTAGACAGTCATAGAATTGGAGCATTCTGCTCCACCACATTTACATAAACATAATTAGATGATCTCCATTTTGAAGTTTCTCCTGGAATTATATGTTATTGATTTGGGTACCTGACATTTTCAAATTAGCCTTCTTTAAATCAAAAGGATACCCAGATCAAAATCTAAGAACAAAGAATTGCCTCTCAGTTTTCTCTATTGCTCCATTGAAGTCAGGAAACTGATCTAGTATAAAAACTAATGCCAAACCAGTATCAGTTCCAGTGCGTTTATTTGTTTTATGTCTCCTAATGAAGTGAGTGTGTAGTCAAAATGTAATTTAAAAACACAATCCTACGCATGTCTACTCATTGAATTCATGTTTATGAATGTTCAATGGGACTTTCTTTTCGTTAATTTCGTACAGGAATGCAACTGTAGCCATTACAAGGACATATTAAATGTTGAACTATTACTGACAGAAGAGAACCTACGATCTCAAAGACTGGGATTTAGTCATCCCATTTGCCTGTTGAAAACTTTGCTTTATCGTTGTTCGGCCAATATCTCACCAGAAGTAAGCAACAGAAAGGTTGATTGATAAAATAAAAATGTCTGTTTAGTAAGGACACATTAACAGGTTCAGAATACCAATAATTTTCCATAGTACAAAAAACCCATCTTTAATATACAAATAGATTAAACAACATCACTTTAGTTATGTCAGTCCCAAATAAGCTGTGTTGCCTTTTAGAATAAATTACGATATTATAATTAGCGACATAGTACATTTTAGGTACTCCACTAATTTACTAAAAAATGGAAATGGAAGCCTTATTTAGATCCTTTCTGACCTCAAGCCAGGGTAGAAAAAAGTGGGTGCTCTGGTCCCATTTAGGCACCTCCCTCTGCACAACACAAGATTAACGCTGTCAAATACTCCAGACATGCTCTCTGCCTCAGCTTTGATCATACCAAATATTTGAGGGGCTCCTTGAGAAGGTTCACTTGGAAGCCCCTGGCAACTCTGATCTATTGGGAGCAGCTGGGAGAAAAGCCCTGAAACAAAGTCTGGACACACACTTTGCCTTTGTTCCCATGCTCTGAGACAGCAGCTTCTGCCTTCCAACCATTTCAGGATTATGAGTAGGCATGCAATTTTCTGTTCTGTTTATGAATTCTGTGCATTCTGGCCATTGAGGCATCCTTTAAATCACAGACTTGTATTCAGAGTTCGTTACAAAAGGCCATACACAACACTTTTTAGTTACGATATAGTAAAGAGTAACTAGAATTTTCTACAAAAGATCACCGTATTTTAATTTAATAATAACTACCTCACGTATGCACCAGTTTCCTCTTACATGTGGAGAATTCCAGTTTTTCAATTAAACCAGCTGTTCTTAAAATGCAGAAAATATTTGAATTCCAGGCAAATGAAAACATTCAGTCCTAAAGGGAACTGCATAGATTTAGAAAAATAAAGTGACCAACTTTAATAGTCATGGACATACCCAGAGAAGGCAAAAATAATTGCATATATACCTCACTCATCTTCTTGCAACCCAAGTGCACTTAACTGAGAGTCAGACTGCACCCAGCATAACCCGTTTCAATGGCGAAGGATAGGGGTGGGCATATAGAACTAAACAGCATCACAAATATGCACTGCTGACAAAATGATCCTTCTCTCCTGCAGTCCTCAGGCAGATACATCTTGTGCCAGCAAGCTCCACTGGTGCAAGGTTCATCCACCTGATTGTGGATGATTTTCTCCTCCTACAAAGCAGCTCTCTCTGTTCATTTTGGTCCTATAGCCCCTGGTAGAACTTATTGATCTCAGTCCCATTTGCCTAGCTGTTTAGTAAGATTCTTTTACCTGTGGTAGCAGCAATTCTTGCTTCAATTTCAGACATATCAGCACTCATTCGTTTGCTTTCTCCCGAAACAAGGGTTGACTGCGGTCGCCCACGAACTTCTGACAAGCTCTCGACACTGCTACCGCGAGATGGAGGTAAGCTCAAACGACCAGGCTCTCCCTGCAGAAAACGAAACACTTTACAATGATTCAAAAACTAATTGCAGAAATGGGTGAACAAATAAAGTTTGCATGAATAATACATCTGCAGCTGCCATTTTCATTTAGTTCTTAAGATGATATGCAAGCCCATAATAACCTCTCTCAGAAGAAGAGTAGGCAGAAGGTTTATGCTTCTGTTAAGGTATAAACATATGTTTAAGGCATGGAACTTATTTTTTGTGCTCTCTGCAAACCTGGATCTCCATAACAATACTAGTAGTAGTTAGATTTGATAACTGTCTTTAAATCTTGTGTATTTTTTTTGTCACAAACTCTGAATAGGTACTTATTGTCAGAGTTTTAAAATAATTTAATATGTATTTTTCAAGCAGTAATGGTTAGGGAGATCTCATTATTTTGATTTTAAAGTTTCCTTAATGACTATTATTTCTATGTTCTTACCGACTGCTTTGCTGAATTTTTCATCTGCTGGGCCAGTTTTGACTCCAAGCGTTTAATAGTGTCATTGGTAGCAGTTCCTGGAAAGTCATTTGGTTCCATGTTGGCATCACTCTTGTTACTAGTATTTGTGGAAGTCATATCCATGAAGGAACCTATACATTTTAGAAGTATGTTACTTTACTTGAGAAGTCACTCATGACTACAAAACTACAGTTTTAAATATTGGTTGTATTTGATTTCTTATTTTTAGATTATTTTTTTTAAAACCCCAGCTAGACTGCATAACTACAGCCTTAACATATTTGTTAGAGTTACAGATTTATCCCAGTATGTGAAAATCAAATTCATCCTCTCAACACAACAAATCACTAGTACTAAAGGTATTTTGTTTGGAAACATGACAGGCAGTGCTGCTAATGGATACCAGTTCTGCTGACATAAATCCTTCTTTAGAAGGCTTAGGTGTTTCAGCTAAACCCCGGTTTCAGAATAGCATGATCCTGCATATCTTTTAAATATGGACTGCAAAGTTGTTATCTTGTTTATTTCTTTCTGTGAGCATATGAGATGGATAGCACTAAACTTTATGAGGAATAAATCTGAACATAAAGCTAGCTTCCAGGTAATTTCTCCACATATGAGTTAAGGCATTTCACAGTAACTTTATGTGAAAAGGATTCCTTAGTCTGCTGAAATCATCGTACTGTCAATCAACTACAAGAAAGAATATCTTACACTCTGCAGTACTGTTTATCTACAGACTTACTGTATGTAAGGCATTTGAGGCAGAAACATTTATGCTTCAAATATTTAAGGCATAAGAAGCAGAACTAACTCTCTGTGGGGAAGGGTTGTATCTCAGTGGCAGAGCAGAGGCTCTGTGGTCTTTCCAGGCAGGGTTGGGAACGAATACTGTCTGGAATTCTGCTTTCTGACAATCAAGAAAACACTGAGCAAAGAACTGACTCAGTATAAGAGAGCTTCCTGTTCCTATGCTGTCTGTGGGTTACAGCCCATATTAAGAAAATATTAAACACAATGGTTGTTCCATGGTGCCTTAAAAAAATCTGAAACAGTATGTAGGTGAGTCTTACCATGACAGCTTAGTACAATGCTACAAAAGAAAAAAGGTGGCTTGTTTCTAGTTATACCAAATACTGCTGCGCCAATATGACATCTTTTGCTGTGTTAGCATTAGAATAGACACTGTAAATTGGGAACTCATACTAGTGCAGTGGTTCTGGGCTATGCCTATACCATTCATCTGCTGACACAATGAACAGTAGGACATTGTGCATGTTTTTAATTCTACATAGTCTTAATTAATAATCAACTACTTATGCATATAATCTACTTACCTGTACTAGTGGCAGAGTTGCTTTGGCCTTCATCAGAATACTGACAAGGGTATTGTAGAGGTTCCTCTGCTCCTGGAAAGTACTGCAAAGAGGTAAAGGAGGAAAAGCTCAATGATCGACAAATTCATTTTGTCTCCTGGCTCACTGGACAGAACATGAAACAGGAAAAATCAATACTGTCTATATTATTTTAGTAAACTCCCTAAGATCTTCAACTTGATTCTCAAAATGTGTGGTTGGATGTTTGGTATAAAGCCAGTTTATTCTTTAACTAAAAAGTCATGACAACATAAAAATGTCAAACAGTCATAAGTACAAGGAGAGATGTAGCATGATTCATATGTATGCTGCTATCAGGCAAAAGACAACACTCAGCTAACGTTATTATTTTTAAAAGATGTATGCAATCTTTCTACTGTGATATTAAATAAATGGCAACATTTGTTTAATAGCATCAGTCAAAATATACTGAAACATTACTCACTAGACAAGCCTGATGTTCAGTAATGAAAGGCAGTATTCATTTTGCAAAGTTGACTCCAAATGTGACTGTAGAAAAGTCTCATAAATAGTTTACTAGCACAAGAGCTATATGGTGTGGCTACATATGTTTGCCAGTAATCCTGGCAACAAAGATGTGAACATTTCCATTCTAGGCTTGCATGCCAGCATAATTTCTATTACACATTTCCACTGTAATCTTACATATTATGCAAATGCAGTAATTTGTAAACATGGGTCCCAAGTGGCATGTTACTCCCTCTTTCGTTACTTCAAGAAATTAGATAGCTATCTCTAGATTTCAGCATATATATTTCCAATGGCTATAAAGGTCAAAGCAGTTATAACAAGATTGTTGTAAGGCTGAAACTGTCACAGGTAGTTGAAAGAGGATTCCTAGGTGAAATGCTATGGGAATCTGTCCTGGCAAATCTCAGACTTCAAAGCTCCCCACTTTTCTCTTTTCAACTGGCATGAGGATCTTCAGTATCTGCTTTTAAACAAACCAGAGTTCCTTGCTATGACCAAACTTGCAGGAACTGTGGTTAGTTTAAACATGATTTATATTCAAAAGTAAGGCTCAAATCATCATTCACTATGGCTTGCTAACAAACCATAATTTTAATAAACTATAGTTTGGGCATAACAATGAAGGGGGTGTGTGTTTAAAATTTGATGCTTCTGATCTCCTCCTTGCAGCTATGACAGAGTGGAAAGGTGAGGAGGAGTACCTGATATTGAGACTTGTTCTGAAAGTGCTAAACAGTAATTTAGCATGAAGTGCAAACTGGGCCTGAATGGAATATTTTTCAATGTATTTCTGTGGGTAGGGAAGCAGTAAGAAAAAGTCTCAAATAGAGTAAAAAATATAGTCTGCTGTTAACCTTTGCTTCAGGATGTTCAAAGCAGAAGAGAATTATTCCTCCGAAAAAACCACCCAACATTCTACTAACAAAATTAAGCTAACCTCAATCATAAGATATCAGTCAAATCAAAAATTAAAGAAGGAATGGAAATGTTTCGAAGATTGTATGTTAAAATATTGTTCTAAGAAATATATGCTAATATGCCTAGAATAAAAATGTAAAGTATATCTATGATTTGGAAAAGAGAAGAGATGGAAGAAATACAAAAAATGATACATGTGGAGAATGCAAAGATAAAGGTGGAAACAGAGATACAAAGAAGTCGAATTGTGGCGGTGGGAAGCTGGGGGGGGGGAGTATTATATGGCAAGTATGTAATATTTGCTTTCAATATTTTTGGATTGTATTCAATCTAATTTTCTTTTTCTTTTTTGCTGTTGTTAGCTTTTTCTGTGCTACTTATTTAAACAAAATAAACAAAATATATATATAAAAAATAAAGTTTTAAAATATGCAGAACATTATCCCAAGCCAGCAAATTTTTAAGGACTGGTTCTGTTGCAACAAAGTGAGCATATAACTTCTGGTGGTCTTCCATTATCATTCTCTTCTACAATGGTAGTGACTTTTCCATACTTCTCTTTCCCCCACTGCTTCCAAACCATCTACTTTCCATGCCTTATATAAGCCAGTCCTTTTAGTACATTATGCCATATGTAAGAAAAATGTACCTGCATCAAATGTGTCATTATTTTGACAATTTCTTCCATTGAAGGTCGTTGTGAGGGATCTTTTGACCAACAGCGAGTCATTAAGCTCTCAATAGGCTTGGGTAAATTTTTTATCAGTGGTGGCCTAGTACCTACAGGGAGACCATTAAAAAAACCCACACATTATAAAATTGTACAATGAAGTTGTAAGAATTCTACACAAAACTAACCATCCTTGACGATTTCAGAAAATTAACAATACTGTTGCTTTTTCAACAAAATAATCTTGCGGCTTTCCATCTGCTATCCTTGCAACATTGCAACTTGAAAGATTTCACGAGTGGATATAGGGATTATTTTACCACTTCACTAAATTGCTTACCGAAAAGGTATGCCAATTTATGAAGTGGTACTTGGGTCCTGAATGAGAAAAGCATTTTACTTGAAGCAAATGCTGTATATACTCTCAACTGAGGATGGGGATCTTCTGGCCAGTATGCCAAATGCAGCTGTCAGAGGCTTCCCATTCAGTCCCCAAAGCCTTTTTTACTCCCAACCTGGCTTCTGCCAAGACAGCACAGAAGGCAGCAATTTGTTGCAAGAAGGTAAATTGGGACCTAAACTGAGTGTTGGAAGACCTTTTCCCACCTGGCCTGGGAGGGCAGGGCCCTGACTGACTCCAGTTACAAAAGCTGAGGTTGCTTAACAGAATCTTGGGCTGGGGTGTTGTTTAGGGGGTTTTGTGGCGGAGGGCTTATTGCTGTTGTTCTTGTTAAATCACAGCATCCAAAATTACGATACAATGAATTAAGTGGAAAATGCTAAATTTGGCTCTGTACTTTTTGATGTTTGTAGTTATGCACTTTTTTTAAAGTTGTAAAATTCCCTGTGCATGGTTTTAACTTTGGTTGGAGAGGAGGCATACAAATAAAATGATTGACTGATCAATCAATCAATCAATCAATCACTTAATGACCATTTTACTATTTAAAATAATCCCCTGCCTTCTATGCGACTAGAGCAGATAAGAGTTTAAACAAGTGGATTTGCCCCTGGCTGGTGTACTTTTGCCCCAATCTTGCGCCAGTGAATTAGGCACCGGAGTAATGCACTTTACTGAAAACTTGTGGCAAATACACACACACACACACACACACACACACACACACACAAATTCAGAAATGCTACTTGTCAGTTACCCATTAAGTTTGAACTTACCATTGTGAACTGCCCACATGATTCGAAATGCAGGACCACCAATCTCATCAAAAGGTTTTCTACGGGTAATCACTTCCCAAAGAATAATACCCCAACTGAATACATCACATTTTTCACTGTAATTGCTACCTGAAAAAAGGTTATTCATATAATTTATATCCTTTTAAAAACAAAATGTGTCCCTTCTCAAGCAATATATTTTCTGAATGTTAGTGACAAAACTCGAGGTATTCCATCTCATACTCTGTATGAGATGCTACAACACAGGTAAAGAAGAAGTTCCCCATGACCAACCAATGCAAAAAGCAGGCTTGAAGTTACTATCAGCTGTGTTCAAGTCTGTGGATCAAGTTAATCGTGGGGTGTGCCAGCAAACAGCTAATCTCTGCAGAAAGTAGGAATTCATTTGGCTGATGGGTGGTTGCTTCAAAGCACCCTGTAGGGCATGGTGTTTTGAAGTAGTGACAATTATCACTTGACATCATTGTGATGTTCGGTGGAAGATGTCAAGAAAATTATTTTGCTTAGGCCTCTGGTCTGTGCGAAGAAGTTACTTTTCAGTAATGGCGTGAGCTCATCAGGTTGAAGCACTATGCTATCTTATGCTACTGTGCTTCAAGATCCGCAGTGAGGCCTGCTAGTTGAGAATGGGGGTCAGTGCTTTATGGAACTGATAAGAGTTAGGAAGTTAGCTTTCTTATTTAGTCTGATTTGTAATTCCCAGTGGTGTTTGTCAATTGGGTTTTTGATCTGTAACTTTTATGGCTTTTTTGGTTCTGTCATATGCTGCTATTTTTATTCTACTTCCAGTCTTTGCTTTTTAATAAATCTACCTTGCTTATGTTGCTATCTGTCTATTTTGGGTAATGCCTTGGTACTAATTCTAGTTGCTAATCTCTTGGTTACCAATTACTGAATAAGGTGGTTAATCTGAGGCTCAGGGAACAGACAGTCCTGTTTCAGCTGTTGCTTCTTTGGAATCTTAGGGAAGTTTCCATTAAGGTCTGGGAGTCTCTTGGCCCAGGCTGGTTGCACTTAAGGAGTAAAGGTAGTGTAATACCTTGCAGGGTTGGTTTTATACCCTGAATATTTTGAATCACCAAAGACAGGGTTCCGGGTTTGGGTGAGGGGCAAGTTATTGACACGCAGGACTACCCAACTGTCAAATTTGACATACAAAGCACAGGAAAGGTTCTCCCACCCACCCCTCTAATTAATTTGATCAATGCCAAATATCTGGGGGGAAATATTTAACTAGGAGTACCTTAAATTCTCTTAGTACAACAGTTGATGAGTTTTCAAAAAAGAAAAGAAAACTTCTTTGCAAGTAGTTTTGTTAGAAATTTAAAAAGAAACCATTCTAAGCATGTTATAAAGCATCCCTTGAGTGACAGTTCAATGGAACCAAGAGAGTGCATCCTTGAATGGCTTATTACACATTCAGATTGAGAACAGGAGCAAGGAAACACTTAGGTGGCTTCTGAGTGTGTGCGAACTTCTGCTATGTTGTGTCCACACCAGGATGCTATTGCATGTGACAAGGCTATACCAATGCCCCTATCCTGCATGCATAATCTCATATACATATCTATTTCAGTGCCATCAAGTGATAGCACTGAGCAGATTTTATAAATGGCAATATTTGAATTGAATTCCTCCAAGATTAAATGCAGGTATATATTAATATGGAAGCAAGTTTATTTATTTAGTTAATATTTAAGTTTATAGGCCACTTTTCAATGTAAATATGCACAAAGTGACTCATAACAGCACAAATTACTTTGTCAACAGGTAATTTCCTTCAAGATATATAATTTATGGTGGGTCTACATATACAGCTACTAATATTTTAACGATTTGGAAGTTTATTGCTTATTGTTAAAATAAACCCAAGGTATGAAATATCTAACTTTTGTTAAATATATTGTTTTTAACCCCCCCAAAGCATTAGCTATTACAATATTCAACAGGAATACAGAGAGAGAAAAATTCCATATGCCCTTGATAAATAAAAATCAGTATAAAAACCAACGAACAATAAAGCTTGTAGAACACACAAAAATGCATATTAGCATCAAATTACTTTCTTACCTTCAAAAACTTCTGGTGCCATCCAAGCAGCACTTCCCTTATTGTTGGTCATGTGTGTCTGAATATCACAGGCTGTACCAAAATCACAGATTTTTAAAACTGTCCCCCCTGCCACCAAGAGCAAGCTGTCAAACAAACAGAATAGTTTAGGAATCTTGTGATTAAATAAGAGTAGTTGCTGCCCTGAGCTCTTTTGGGAAGAAGGGCAGAATATAAACTTAAAAAATAATGTTACTACACTAAGGGTGAGATTCTATGGCGGCTGGGAAGGTGTTACAGGAGCCATAGGATAAGATCTGCTACAATGAAGAGGGAACTCTTATGTTGCCCACTGCCCCCTCGTAGGTGATGCTGACCCCTCTGATGTCCTAGCTCAACCAGTGATGGAGCTCTGACATCAGCAGGGCCAAAAAAGCAAAAGGTTGCTGAAAAGTAGCTAAGATCTGAAAAATCCAAAGTCTTTTGGTCCTCTAACTCCTCCCTCCAGAGCCCCAAACTGGATGGAGATTGACACACTTCTTTCTTTCCATTGTTTTCAGTGGGAGAGAAAAATGAAAAATATAGGGTTGTGGTTGTTTTTTTTTAAAAAAAATACAGGCTGGGAATAGAGCATTCGTCTGTGCTTACTACTGCCCTAAGGCAAGCCCAGGTGGGTGCTGGATTTGTATTTCCCTGTAAGCCAGACATTTCAAGATTGCACCCTGAAATTCCATGCTCCATTGGGGAGAACAATGCAAACTTGCCAGAAGGAGAGTTTTATTAGAGGATTATCATGTTGTTCCAAACTATTATTAATCACAGATCAGAATAAGGAATGGAGCACTATAATGGGAGTTCTTCCATAACTTTCAATAGATTTTTTAAACATTGTTTTTAATGTTAATTTTAAAGAACAGTTTCATAGAACTGGCTATCTGATGTTATACAAACACATGCTTTGCATGTTGCACAATGAGCACTTGTGCTGAATACCCTATTCCCTGCTAATAAAAAGCACCATAATATGAGCATAGTATCTGCTTTCAGATGTGCGGTAAGCCATTTATCCTCTAAGATGGGTGGGGGTGGGAAGAAGACTACAAGATTTATTTTGAATGTTAAGAAGCTTAAACAGTGCCCAAAGACCTACTTTGGTGGTTTTAGGTCCCTGTGAATTAGAGCCTTCGGTTTCATGCTATGAAGGTATGCCACTCCCTGGGAACACTGTAAACACCAACTCATTGCATGCGCAGCAGTGTAGTAAGGCAGAGGTTCAGCACCATGTAGGACTGAAAAACAAAGTTACAAACTAAAAAGAACTTAATTGCACATTACAGTTGATACAAAACAAGAATACAAAATCACAGGTCTGAGTCACTGTTTCTAGCAGCATTGGACACAAAAAGGTAGCCAATTTAATTTGTGAACTGCACCACTTATGTGAAGAATAAGTTACAAACATCTTGGGTATTGCAGTAACTCTATTTCTAGAACGAAACACAGGGCCAAATTGGCAGACTGTTTGCTCAAAGTCATTTGTGGTAACGTGAGGGTAGCTCAACAACTATTGTGTCTGGATTTTCACTTTTTGAAATATGGCAGCTCTAGGTAATGCAATATAAGGGATGCTTCACTAAGAATACAATTCAATCTCTATGTTTATAATACCACAAGTGAATATGCTTTCAGTGGCTTTGTGGTGACTTAAAAGATGTGGGTTCAGTAACTGTATACTCATAGTAAAGCAATTGCACCACCACAGCATACCTTGCTGATGAACCCACCTTCTTGCTTATCCAATTTGGTTATATGAAATATCTTCACAACTTTAGGCCCAATACCAATGGAGTTGATTAATGGTAGTTGAGTAGAATACTTAATAGTGAGTTATTTTTTTTTTTAAGTAGACAAAACAAGAACACATGAATTCACATTATAAAAATCAAACAACACTAGAAAGAAATTGTCACTTCTACAGCTTTGGATTTATAGTACAAATTTCTAAATGCAACCTTGCATTTTAGTTAAGTGTTTTGGATAATGCAACTCAAGAGAGAGACTCACCATTATACAGAGAACCTCCTTCAGCATATTCCATAACAAGACAAACCTTTGTGGAAAAATCAAAGTGTTAAGTTAGAAGACACTTTTGATTTTTATGTAGAAGAAAATCTTTAAAATAGGAATGTTTTTGAAAAGTTCTGCATCTAAACTCCTGTGTGGATTTTTGGGTTCCAAATTGCCTGATCTTGTTTGTGCAGTGGCAAAAGTGACTTAGGATAATTTCATTATCTTTTTTCGATTTCTGATCTTTGCAGATAGCTTCATACACATAGTTTGCTGCAACTTTGATTTCCTTCTGTTCTTACATGATATCCACCCAGCCCTACTTTACTGATGCCCTTCTATGTTGTATTTCAGTTAATTATCACTTGTGAACATTGGTAATGAAGGGGGGAAAGAACAAATGAAAATAAATTAACTGGTGCACAGTTCTAAAATTTTAGAATTTTAGAAATTATTCATGTGAATTGGAAGGGGGGCAAAAGAAAATGTTGGGCCAAGTGAACCCATGAAGCATAACCTGGGAAACCTGATTATTCCAGGTTTATTGCTAAACAAATAGCAAAAGCATATCCAATTAATACACACATTTTCATAATAAAAATGGGAAAAGTCAGTGCAGTATGTGCAAGTAAGCCAACTAAGGAACTATTTGTTCTCGTATTCTTACTTAATGCAAGCAAAACTTTTAATCATCATAAAATATTTAGCCCTACAAAAATATTGTATTGTGACCTCAAAAACAGAAAAAGTGCAACTTACTGGGTTCAAACAAGCTCCATATAACTTGACAATATTAGGATGGTTCACACGTGACAACTGTCGAAGCTGGAATTTAAGAGAAATAATGCATTTAAAGGCGACGTCCTTAATTTTAAAAAGTGATCTTTTCTAATCTTTGCTCATGTAGGATTCACAGCTGAATGCTAAAACTGGTTTGATGCTGTATGATATTTTGCACAGACCTGGAGAATGAACTGTGGTTTAGTTAGCGCAAAGCAGATACCTCACCTAACACTGAAATTTTTTTTTTAAATTACTACCAGTTACCCTCCCCCTGTGCAACTTTTCAGTGAGAAGGACTGCTATGACTATCCCTTGGATAAAGTTTGTGTTATCTGTGGTGGCCCTTGGTTGCCACTACTCTACCAGTGACAGAGTAGTATTGTAGTATTGCATGTATAGAACAGCATCTGAACATAAAATCAGGTTGAGCATAAAATCAGGTTCTAGAAACACATTTAGCAGGTTAGCCTTTGCAAGCATTCAGTTCTGGGTGATCACTGTCCCAATCATAGCATGATGTGAGACCCCTATCCCCCAAGTCCTCTCACCACAGAAAAATCTGGAGGGGGAACTCATGGCTTCTGATTGCCATTAAGAATGAAAAGTGAAAGGGTGACCCCACCCCTGTCCGAAGTCCACAGCACATACAATAGGGGAGGGATAGGTGGAGACCACAAATAATGGCTGCCTAATTTACACACGTGTTAAAAACATTGTAAAATGTGTTTTTTTAATTGTTTTGAAAAAAGCATTGAATTTGCTATAGCTCACAGTCACCATCTAGTGTCACAATTGTATACTGCACTTTACAACACATTCAAAATGTTTTATTTGCAGCTGAGTCCCTGGACTAATTTTACATCAATATGCATCCTTTGAGAAGAACAATAGTCTTTAGCTATAGGTAGAAAATGTACAGAGATGTTACATGGCAGATAATGGTAGTAGTAACTGGCAATCCTAATCAACACTTTACACAACAGAAGCAAGGCTTGGACACTCCACAGGACCCTGTGGGGCATCACCTGAGCACTCCAATTCAGTCCAGAAAGAGAAATGTAGTTTCATCCCACTCCAGAGAAAAGGCATGGCAATTTGTACCAGGCCTTTGACCACCATGGTTCTGTCTCTCAGGTTTATCCAATCAGTTGGACTGGGATGGAGTAGAAGCTCCCTTTCAGCAGCTGGACAGGACAAGTTAAGGTCGATGTTTCTGCCCTCATATGCAAAACCAACTACAAGCATGCCTAATAAAAATTACAGCCAGTTATTTGCCTATTTGTGTGAGTCAGGCCTATTGTGGGCACACTATGCTTAATAATGTATTTCTGCACGTTTAAATAGTGTACTAGCAATGGACCATTGTACTAGAGTGTACCACCAACAGAAGTGCCATATCTCTCTCTCTCTCTCACCCCCCAACCCCCTGAAATATTAAGTGTTGATCATCTGATAAATAAGTGTACATATTCAAGTAGTTTGTCACTTTGAGTGATCTGGTTTGAATTACACTCACTTTCTGATCTCTTTTCTATGTGTGGTAGAAAACACACCTTCTGACACACCCTACAAAATGTGACACCCACATCTAGTGTGACAAGAGTTACCAGCAGGCAGAGTAGGAACGCACAGTCCATTTTCCTCACCACTGCTTGTAGGGAGAACATAGAGGTAAAGTAGTATTTTAAATGGGCCGGCGTGACTGGAGAAGCAGGACACCAATAACTCAGCTTTAGTAGTTTGCAGAGTTGTTTTATTCTAAGCAAATGTAGTTGACATAATATCCCTACAGACAAGGAAGAATTCAGTCTTTAACCAGCTAATTGAGTTTGCAATATTCCCAAATACAGGTGGTGGGACTACAATTCAGAAGGTTCTTGGAGTCAACTTTCTAGTTTGTCCCTCATCCCAACGGAGTCCTGAATACACCCCCAGGGGTGTAGAAAGTTTTCAAAACACAACTCACAATAAATCTTAAAGGAACATTTTACGGCACAGCAATAAAATTATGAGCACCCATACAAATTCACAATATTGTAAAGTACAAATAGAGTTGCTGTTTTACTGACTGAAACAGTACAGTTCTCACAAAGTCCTATTTTGGGGGTGGGTTGATTTCTCTTCCAACAAAGCTTAAATAAAATTGTTTTGAAAACAATAGGCTACCTGTTAATCAGATGTTAAAAGAATTTTAAAAGAAAAAATATACCTCTACTATGAAAGCTTTTCGTTCCGATTCACTTTCTATTTGTTTAATGGCCACATCTTTTGCTCGCCATTTTGCTTTGCAAACTACTCCAAAGGCTCCTCTTCCAACAACCTATATAAAAAGGCAATTGGAAACTTTCAGTTACATATTTCAAACAAACCATCTGCATAGCTCATATTATTTTCTTTCTTTCTACTATAGAATGACATGGTAAAACATTTATGTTGTGCAAAAGACCTGTACAACTCATGGCTTGCCAAGATACCTCAAACCCAAAATACATTAATCGCAGTCTGCCAGATGCTTGGCAACTTCCTGTTTTTGCAGTCTCAGGCAGGCAACAAAACCAAGAGGTTTAAACAAGCTCCTGCAAACCACCATACCTGCATGGTGGTTCATGTTCAGCTTTTTAGATACTGCTGTGCAGATCTGTCCAAAATAATTTCCATCTCTGTATATGCCCCAATGTCTTTCTACCCCAAAAACCTTTCTATCCAGGCATTGACTGATTATCCTGAGTCTCCAGGAGTGTGCAGGTTTATTTTACAGAAATGAACCTTGGGGATCTTATGCTTCCTTTACACACTTCCCATCACTGACACATCAATTTTTTATTTTAATGCAATATCTCCCTGAGCTGAGAAAATATGTCACTTCTGGCTACATAGTGTTTATGAAACTGAATGCATATGAAAGTTTGTAATTCGTCCAGATGTGATAGCCCAGATGGAAAAGGTTAGTCCCACAAAAATCAACAGGGACTACTTGCAAGTAAACTTGCAAAAAGGATTTTGACTTTATAATGACTCTTCCAACTTAAGATACCAAACCTATATTCAGTAGCTAACAGCTTTAAAGTGATCCCACCGATGGGTCTTGTTGATCTAAAAAGGCTTTGAAAACCAATCTGTTCCAAGTGGCTTTTACGTGGTTTCATTGGTGATACTGTTACGTGGTTTCATTGGTGATACTGTTGATTTACTGCTTTAATGCTGTGTTTAGTGATACAGCCTTATTTTCTACTGGCTGTTTTATATGTTAAATTCAGAGGCAGCTCCACGTATAACACATTGCAGTAATCTAATCTAGAGGTTACCAGAGCATAGACTACAGAATTTAGGCTATCCCTGTCCAGATAGGGATGCAGCTGGGCCACAAGTTGAAGCTTAGGGAAGGTACCTTGTGCCACTGAGGCCATCTGAGCCTCAAGCAACAGCAAAGGATCCAGAAATACCCACAAGCTGCGTACCTGGTCCTTCAGAGGGCATGTACCCCCATCAAGAGCAGGCAACCTCCTATCCATCCAGTCTAGGGAACCACTCATTAAAAGTCCCTCAGTCTTATCTTTTATTTTAAAATTATGTGTGTTGAGGTTCCCTAAACAAGTGTGTGTGTTGGGGTTGGCGGCCTTTAAATCTTATTGCGACTCAAATCTTGAGATGATTGCCTCAGAACTAGTTACTCAAGCCATAGCTCAGCTTTCATGCTTGATAAAGTACCACTGGAATATTAGTATTATTATATTTTCAAAGCTTCTAAGGAATTCAAGGTCGCTCTCTATTCCAACCTCACAACACGCCTGTGAGTTATGCTCAGAGATGGGGATAAGCTCATGATCATTCACTGAGCTTCAGTCATGTAGAGATTTGAACCCCAAGCTACTGGTCTAAGGGCAGCCCTTTAAATACTACACATAACCCTGACTGTCATATATTGTTTTTATCTCACCAATGGGTCATGTGTACAATTAGCCTGTAAACAACTAGTCTGTTTTTTGGGGGGGGGCAGAAGAGAGAAGGCGCAGTTTCAGGAAAGCCTGGAGCCCAGACCCCTCATATAAATTTGCAATCCTACTGTGTGCACTGTACTCCATGGGGCTTACTCTCAAGTAATTCTTAGGCACAGGATTACAGCCTCAAGTGTGCGCATAGGGGCAATGTTGACTTCGTGCAGAAGAGCCTGCCATCCTATATATGCATCTATAGATCTCCAAGGAGGTGGTGGGGAAGTGTCTTTGGAGTTATGTGGGGCTTACTGCCGAGTTGAGTTACCAAGTGTCCCTCCCGGCGCCCTCTCCACCTGTGGGGACTCACCTCTTCCACCTCGATCTCTTTGTAGTCAATTTCTTCGAAGTTGAGCACCGGGGGGGTTTCAATCATGTCCGCGGAGTTGGCAGAAGACATCCCTCCACTTCCAGCGGGTGTGTGAGTGTATATGGGGTGTGTGGGGCTGCGCGTCTGGAGGGAGAGGAGGAGAGCGCAGGCCGCCCAGGCGAGGCGGGGACCGGGGCGCAGAAGGGCTCCTCTCGCGGGACCGTTTCCCTGGGACCCCCAGCCCACCTCACAGCACTCAGCGGGGGACGGAGGGCCCGACGGAGGCGCCTCCTGGGCCGCGGAGAGGCCTCATACGAGGCTCTTCCGCCGGGGCTTTATTGGGGCCACCGGGAAGCCCAGGCCGAGGGGGCCCGGCTCGGCATCCTGCGCCCTCGCACGCACGCAACCTCCGCCTCCACCACCACCCCCGGCTTCCCTCCTTGCTCCGCTCTTGCAGGCCGCGGCCTCTCCTCGGTCGGAGCCTGGGAGTCGCGTCGGCGGCTGCGCCCCCCTCCCTCGCAGAGGAGGAGGAGGTTGAATGAGGAGGACGAGGAGCCGCCGCAGCCGCCGCTCAGAGCCCAGCACCCGCCTCGGCCGACATCTGGGCCGCTTCGCGGAAGGGACTTTCCCCACACGGCGCGCCGCCTCTCCCTTTCCGGCTACTGAGGAGGCCCGGCCAGGGCCACGGCCTGGCAGGAGAAGCGGCGGCGGCGGCACCACTAGCTGCTCCTCCTCTTTCCTTTCGCTCGTTCGCCGCCTCACTCTTCCCGGAGCTGCTCCGCCTTCCTGCTTGCTTTGCCGCCTCCCAGAGGCCGCCGGAGGAACCCGCGGTCGTCATCTCGCATAGCTTTCCCCGTAGCCGCGCGCGGGCAAGGGCTTTTCTCCCTCCGGGAGCTGGCCACCGGGTGTGGGGCTCACAAGGAGTGGCCCGCCTCGGCTTTCAGTGGCCTGGTGCGAGAGAGAGCGGGGAGTACGAAAGCGAAACTTGGAAGCGCGTGTCTCCCTTAGGAGAAGTACAGTGGTACCTCGGGTTAAGAACTTAATTCGTTCTGGAGGTCTTTTCTTAACCTGAAGCACCACTTTAGCTAATGGGGCCTCCTGCTGCCGCCACTGCACGATTTCTGTTCCCAACCTGAAGCAAAGTTCTTAACCCGAGTTAATATTTCTGGGTTTGCAGAGTCTGTAACCTGAAGCGTATGTAACCCGAGGTACCACTGTACTGCTCTCTTGTTTTTCCGCTACCAATGCACCAACGCACTAGGTAAGAGCGTTGCCAAAGAGCATTGTACTGCACTTATATTGGAAAAAGTCAGTGGGCACAAATGGGCACACTTCACTGAGCATCTGACCATGAAAAGGGACCGATGATCACCCTCTTCCTGCCCAGTTAAGGTCCAGAGTGTGGCCTGCCACATGCACTGGGCCAATGACATGTTGGGGCAGCCCCATGGTCGTCATGGCAGCAATGAAGTCCTGATAATATGGGAGTCCGAAACCAGGACCGAAATTAGGCTTTCTGTCAATCGGGTCAAAGATCCAGTTTGGCACCTCACACCTCCCCCCCATACATGTTTGCGTACCTACACATATATGCATGCAAACAAACACACCCACCCCTCAACACATTTATCTGTAAAGAGCATAAAAAGTAGTCAATATTATCATTTTAATACAAAGGAATCCTAAGAAGTATTATGACTGTATGACCAAAGGGAAAATGAGCAATCCCTTCCAGTAAAAGCAAATTGTTTGTCAAGAGTACAACTTCCATGTGCATCAATTGTTTATCTGAGGTCAGGTTTTGAATTGGATTTATTTGGTCACAAGATCATTAAAAGACAGCATTTCTATAAGATCAGCCAAGGGCCTCTGGTTTCCTTTTTTCCCTTTTTCTCTTTGAGGCTTTTTGCAACCCACCCCTCTTCTTGGTTCTGAGAGAACCTTTTCAGTGACTTTTGATGTGTAAATTTACTCCTGAGTAAGCTCCTGCCAACCTAGCAGTTCGAAAGCATGTCAAAGTGCAAGTAGATAAATAGGTATCGCTCCAGTGGGAAGGTAAACAGCATTTCCGTGCGCTGCTCTGGTTCGCCAGAAGCAGCTTGGTCATGCTGGCCACATGACCCAGAAGCTGTACGCCGGCTCCCTCGGCCAATAAAGCGAGATGAGCGCCGCAACCCCAGAGTCGGCCATGACTGGACCTAAGGGTCAGGGGTCCCTTTACCTTTAAGCTTCAACAAGATTCCTTTCAATTTTGTTTTTGTTTGATTACTCACTTTAGGAAATGATAATTTTATAGCAATTATAGGCTCCATGTAAGGTGAAAAAATGCTTTTTACGAGTTTAAAGTAGAAAGTGCCCTTTCATTACACTCTCAATGCAGTAGCAAATCCACAGGGGGTCTTTTGCTTCATGGGGGAGAGCCATGCAACCTCTCCAGATTTTCCAACTCTCCCTCTCCCTGCATCATGTTGTAAATGAGCCTTTTTCAGCTTCCTAGAGGAAGGAAGGTGCTAGTGGCTCCCTTCACCTTTTCATCTTTTTCTCCAGCTTAAGCCCTGGGAGGCTGGGAGCCTCAATGGTGCCCCTCTGGAGGCTTCACCTGGGGCAGAAACCCTGCCTAAACACCACCTCTTGCGGTCAGCTCTGTCAGCTCAGGCAGGGAGACTGCTGGGCAGTGAGGCAGGCAGTAAATCAGTGAAATCCCTAACCTGTCCTAATTGCCCAGTGCCAGGAACACACACACTAGATCCCCACAACTGGGTAAAGAACCTGGAGAGAGTGAACCTGGAGGGGTGGGAAGAGAATTTCTGTAGACCACAGTAACTTCCCCTCCCCAACCCTCGAATCTGGCCTGATGCTGCACCAAGTATCCAGATGGGCACAACTGGATGAGACCAATTCCTCCCTCTCACCCATCCAGGTCTCAGTGATACAGGACAAGATGGTGGAGGAAGGATAGGCCTGCGGGGATGCTGGGTGGAGATCGGTTGCCAGGGGGAGACTGACTTGAAACTGTGATGCTTCTGAACCATGTGGAATTTGGGATCTCAAGAGGCCTCTGTGGCTAGCAGTGCTTTTAACAGTTTTAGCTGGTACCCCAGCTATGACCATTCCTGAGCTGGTATAACCTGATGATAGTGGTCCATGCCCTGGTAACCTCAAGACTTTATAACTGTGACACACTCTAAGTGGAGTGTTTTTGCATCTGGTCAGAAGCTGCAAGCAGTGCAGAATTGAGAAGCCAGACTGTACAAAGGAACAGGCTACTGGCAACATAGAATCATATGGAGTTGGGTCAGCTAGTTCAACCCCCTGCAATGCAGGAATCTTTTACTCTTGTTGAAAGAGTTGCACTGGTTGCCAGTTTGCTACTGGAATGTTTGTACGTATTTCAACTATTTTATTGTACTGTAGTAGAATTCAGATTTTTTATTTTTATTTTTGCACACACACCATATATTTTGGTTACATAGTTTGTTGTTAAGGATTATTTGTGTCTTGGTTGTTTGCATATCTGGAGTTCTGTCAGCATAGTTCTTTCCTGCTGTTGGTGGATCTTCAGTATAGGATTGCACTCTACATTATAGAGCAATCACAAACCATGTCTTCTCAGAAGTATTCTTCTTGATTGAATGCTATGCAGTCTTAACCATACCTTCTCTACTGAATTGAGACTTAAGTGGAGTTGGGTTTGCAGCCTTAGGTATTACAAAAACATGTTCTGATTTTCTGAATTCATGTAGCAAATCATACAGGTCTGTAAGTAACAAACTTGTCCAGGTTTAACAAAAAATGGATAAAACTATTGATCCCTCAAACAGATATTGGTAATAATATTGACAGCAATATTATAGCACCGTATGTTTACCTGAAGATGCATTCATAATATTTATTTTCTTTCTCTTTTAAATTTTAATTTGATTGAACACTTTTCAGATACTTCAACTGTAAAACCAGCATATAATTAAAATAAAGCACACAGAAAATGAAATACCTGCTACTTTGCCTTTTCTAAAACTTACTTCCTATTCAGTATCAAATATATTTCTTCCCACAAGGTGGTACTGTGGCACTACTGTTCTATGGAATCTTCCCCTTTACATTACTAAATTAATTCATTTCTGAAACCAACTTCCAGAAATCTTCAAAATAAAAGAGTTAAAAAAATTAATCACCAAGTGGGCAAGTTTTTTTAAAAAAGTATTGTGTCTTGTCAGTACTTTTGTTTTTACATTGTAAACAGTATTTATACATTTTATTACAAGATAACTCATTTGCGACAATATATCTTTTCGTTTTAAAAACTTGGGAGGTATCTTCAGCCAGATGATTAGAATATTATTATTATTATTTAAATGTGAGAAACTTTTGTTGGAAACCTGGGCTGAAATGCTAAAACTGCTAGGTGGCAAATGGTCCAGCTGAACTCTCTATGCCTGTTCTGATAACATCCTGAATCATAATTGGTGCAGTATATGGCTCCACCCAAGATCACAGTTATTATTGGCTATTTCAGTGGCATATGAATTTGTGAGGAAGATTTATCTGGGTCTAAAGACTGGTTTTGGAGTATATTCAAGGTTTAGTTGGAAAGCCCCCCCCCAATTATTTTAAGAGCATTTGTTGTGATAATTTCCTTTCTTATACTTCATTACAACTGTAGCAAATATGATGAACACAAGTACCTAAGTACAGGTGGCAACCATTTAGCATGCATCCAATTGACATGCGACCACCAATGCATGTGTTTTCAGCTCCAGAAGGGGTGAAATGGGTGTGTGGCGGGGGTGGAACGGGTTTATGACATGGACAATGACCCGGAATGCAACCCCTGTGCAAATGAGGAGTTGCCTGTAAATAGATCCATTTAGGGTACAATTTTTTACTCAAGTTAAGCTGGCTGCAGGGCTAGGCAACATGGTGCCGTCTGGGTGTTGTTGGAAGCCAACTCCCATCAGGCCCAGAAAACATGGTCAGTGGCCATAGACAATGGGAGTTCTTGCCTAGCAACATCTGGAAGGCACCATGTTCACTACTTCTGGATATGTGAAATGGTGGAAGCCACACTGTGCTGGCAGAACACAAGATACACTGCCACTATGACACACATCTCAGCAGAACGGTTTGGAGATGCCTGTAGAAAACTCTGCTAGTACAGTTGCTGTGCTAGTGAAAATGCACCAAGAAAATGGCTAAAATAGAGTGGATTCCTGGATGGGATGGGTGTGTCATAGGAAAGAAGGACACCTATATCTTATCCTGTACTCACTGAAACCATGACTATGCTTCTGTCAATGGTACATCTTTACACTACCCTCAGATCAAATGCAAGGAAATTCTTCATCGCCCTTTCCTTCTTCATGGAATTTCTTTTTACCAATAAACACGTTTTAATGAACTATGCATTTTTGTAGACATTACTCGTCTGGAGAATTGTGCTGCAAAATATGGAGAAGTGTGACTTTAAAAGGATGGCTGTGTTTCAGAAAGTGCAAATTAGTCAAGTTTGCCTGTAAATGCGAACGCTCTTGAATTTCTCCCCCATCCCTACTTATGAGTAGCAAAAGGTGACTTTCGCTTTTACTTTAAGGGATGCCTGGGGATTTGCAGAAATGGAATAATAGCTGCTTGTGTTCTTGATCTATGGCAACCCTAGTGTAGGTCATTTCAGGATAAGGATGAATAATTATTTAGATACAGATAGGTAGTCGTGTTGGTCTGCCATAGTCAAAACAAAAATTTTTTTTCCTTCCAGTAGCACCTTAAAGACCAACTAAGTTAGTTCTTGGTATGAGCTTTCGTGTGCATGCACACTTCTTCAGATACAGTTATTTAGAGTAACTGTAACAATATGCAAGCAAATATTTCTGTTCCTCTCTAGGAACCTAAATGAAAATATTGATGTGTATGAGAAAACATAAAATTCAAACTACAAGAAATGTCACCTATATGCCTCTTGGAGAAGTGTAACATTTTCTTGCCTTTCCAATGTTTGTTTTATCATAATTAGTTCAATATACACTATGTGGATGCAGATGTTTTAAAAATGCATTTTCCTTAAAGCTCTTAAGAAATTATTTTTTAACTTTTCAGTGGCCTCTAAAACTTTTAGGTCTGCTGTTTTTCTGGGTTGCTGGGGCTGTTTTATTCGTCCAATCAATGAATATGTACCTTCATCTATTAAAATTGGCCTGCACCAATTAGTGAACTATTGATGAAGTGGCCAATTAAGCAGACTAACATTTGCAGCCTCATTTCCGACCACGGGCTTAACTTTCTGTCTCCTCCTTTCCCCATCACCTTGCATTGACTATCACTTTTATTACCCTTCTTTTAAGGGTCTTTCAAGTGTATTCCTGTTTCTGCTTCTATTATTCCTATTTTCTGTGTTTTATTCTGAAGCTTCTTTTTCACTATTCCTTATGCTTAGCATGTTCCTGCTGGGAGTAGTTTGTTCCTGCTCAAGGAATCCTCTTACTCAGATGACATGGAGCACTCCAAGCCAAATATCACAAAGGAACAGCCCATGTTGAAGGACTCTGTTGAGGCATATCAAGTGGATCTGGGACCCCCAGGGGAAATGGCAACCAATGCTTCGCCTCAGGATGCAGATAGGCCCTGCTCTGACCTAGAGGTGGAGACTGAGCAGCCACCAGAAGCAGAAAAGTGACTGCATGAGTAAAAGGGTATTTGTAAAGAAGCCACTCCTCATGAGTACACAAATTCCATCGTTCACACTGATGGCCAGCAGCTGTGCTATGAAGGCTCAGGCTTAAAAGCCTTCAGTTCTTGACTCAGAGTGATGGAGCAACATCTATGCACTAGCTCTCAGAACTGGGTAGCTTCTGACTGCCTAGCTCTTCAGTGGAACAAGATCCATGCTTGGACCTTGGACTTCCATCAGAGTATGCTCCAAGCAGTGACTAATTCTTAACCATTCTGTTTTTGTGCCACCTGAATCAGGATATTGCTTACCAGTCACCTTCTTCATTGTCCTTAATTAAACCTGTCTCTCTAAACAAATTCTTTCCCTTTGCATTTCACCGGTCATAATCCTTTCAATTTCCCTCTGCTGCAGCAGCAGCCCTTTGTGTCTCATCTTATATTTATTTATCTCTTGAGTTATTTAGATACAAAATCTTTGGAGACTGTGCATCTTGCCTATCTATGTGAAGCACTCAGTTATGAATAAACAATTACACTAATAATAATTTGTTAAATGCATGCTCGGCTAGCAAGGACAATGTCATTGTCAGAGTTTGATGTATGTCACAGATCCTCCCACAGATTACTTGTCAGGGCTGTGACAAAATGGGGACAGAGACAAAATGGGGACATGGACTCCTCACACACAGTAAAGCGGATAATAAATGACTGTAAGTCCTGGAACAACAACAACAAAAGGACATTTACACAAATAGAACTGGTTTCCATGTGTTTTAAGGGAAATTTATGACTATTTGAGAAAACTGCTTTGGACAACTTCTTCTCCAGTTCACATGGACTCCTCCAAAGCAGGAACGCGCTACTTTTCAACATAGCCACTCTTGGGTAATCAAAGGGCTGGGTTCAAAGGCCTTTAGATTTGTCTCTCCCCTTTGCACTTGATTCTTCACCCCCATCCAAAACCAACAGATCACATGTTGAAACTGTTTTTTGAACAGCAGAATGTGTGTCCCCCCACTATTAAAACTCCCTGTAGGTAGAAAAAAATAATCTTTCATAGAGAATAAGGATTCTAGACTAGCCTTCACATTGTCAAGGGCTACTTCTAGATGACTTGTTTATTCACCATTCATCCTGATTTGCTTGTTTATTTTGTATCAAAGCAAGTGTTATTCCACACTTCAGCTCACCACTTTTCCCATCACAAAAATTCCAGCCTTTGGGGGAAATAGAATTTGTGGCACAATATTTCCCAGTCAACTATCCTAGTGCCAGTATATGATTGAAGCCCATCCAAAAATAGTGAGAGTCTGGAAAAACCCTAAGAGTGTGGAAGTTGATATATCTGTCCATGTATCTGGATCAGTAGAACTGTCTCAAATAGAAAACTAGCAAAAACAGTTTTAGCACAGTATCTGTTTGTGTCCCCATTGGTGTACTTGGGGCTTTAAAATTTCAGCAGCACCCTGTGTGCTGCCGAAATTCAACATCTCCCCACCTCTTGCCTTCTGTTGTTTGTCATTGTTGCGGCACCTCCTGCAGCACTCAGTGTGGTCGAACCAGTTGTGCTCCCCTAAATCTGTCTCTGATGTCCCAATCCCTGTAGCCCTCCAGATGTTGTTAGACTGCAATTCCCATCATCCCTGGACATTGCCCATGCTAAAGTCCAACAAAATCTGGAGAGCCACTGGTTCCCCTTGGTTTTCCTTGCAGAGGGGATGAGCTGGTATTTTGGTACTTTGATAACTAAAAACTCTTCTACATTGTATCATGCAAATCCTCTCTACCCCTCTCTCTCTCCTCTCTGAACCAGCATGAGTATGTTCTAACTGAAGCTGCTGTCCTAAACACAATTACTCATGAATACATTCCACTGAGACTACTGGGATCTGCTAATAAACGTGTTTATTATCACAACCAGAGAGAGTAATCCAAAGTGAAACATCTGTTAGACATGCTGCTCCATACGGCAAAATTAGTGTTGCTCTGGGAACCTTAACTTTTGTACCTTTAACACTATACATCCACTGTCTTGGTAGCAATCCTTGCTATCTCAATTCAGCACTCATTTATCATTGAGTAACCCTTTTTCCTTTTTTAAAAAGAAAATGGCACAATCACTTGCACATTTGCTATGGCTCTCATATGATATAGTGAAACTTGTGCAGGATACTTTCCAAGAGTGCTATGCCTACTATTTCAACGTTATTTGTTGTGTACATATTGTCTTTATTTTATATCCTGAAAATAATTTTTTTCAGGGCAGCTTACAACATCCAGTTTAAATAATGCAATAAAGTTCAAAGCGAAAACATCCTTGCAGAGAAATAAAGCAGCTGATAATTTCCCAGAGTTGCCAACCTTTTTACGGCGCTGCTGGCAACTTTGCAGGACTGGAGGAGGCGGGCAGCGGCTGGAGGGTGGCTCCTCTGGCGGGGAAGAGGCGGAGGCTCCGGGTGCGGCGCTGCTTCAGTGAGGCGGGTGAGGGCGGTGAGTTGATGCCGGGAGGTGCTGCGCCCAGCCTCCGCCTCTTCCCTGGCACCCATGCCGTGGTGGCCATGGCAGGCAGAGGCTCTGAGCGCGGTGCTGCTTTGGTGTGGCATGGCGGAGGTGGGCGAGGGCAGCGAGCTCATGCCGGGAGGTGCCGAGTCCAGCCTCCGTCTCTTCCCTGGCACCCTCCAGAACTTGGCGCCCCGCGCCACTTGCCTCTATGGGCAAGATGCCCCTGATTTTAACATCACTATGTCCTGGGTCTCCAAGCTTTAAAGGTAAAGGTAAAGGTACCCCTGCCCTTATGGGCCAGTCGTGTCCGACTCTAGGGTTGCGTGCTCATCTCGCTCTAGAGGCCGTGAGCCAGCGCCGTCCTAAGACACTTCCGGGTCACGTGGCCAGCGTGACGAAGCTGCAGCCAGCACCAGCGCAGCACACGGAAACGCCATTTACCTTCCCGCTATAAAGCGGTCCCTATTTATCTACTTGCACTTAAGAGTGCTTTCGAACTGCTAGGTGGGCAGGAGCTGGGACCGAACGACGGGAGCTCACCCTGCTGCGGGGATTCAAACCGCCGACGATACGATCGGCAAGTCCTAGGCAATGAGGTTTTACCCACAGCGCCACCCGCGTCCAAGCTTTAATGGGTAATAAACCTTTCAAATGTGAGCCTGCCTGGTTTTTTTCTTTTTAAAAATTTTAAATACACAAGTGAACAAAGAGCACATGTGATATATTACATATTACCTAATATTCACCAAATTTATAACTTACTTCTGTATGCTGCCATCGGCTCCTTTGGGAGGAAGAGTGGGATAGAAAATCAATCCTACATTAAAACCATAACTTTAAAGTAATGTAAGTATTTCCTAAAATGCATTTCTTTCTATAATAAAAATGTAAGAATGTCATTTCATAGTCCTCTCTGGACAACTGCATCACAGTCGTGGATTTTCATGGATGGTGTAGGAGCAAAAGTGAAGGCAATCTGCACAACAGCAGTGGTCATGGCATGGGAGAAGGGAGAGACCCTGAGAGGGAGAAAGGTGATAGTTTAAAACAATGTCAGAGGCATGATTAAAACAAGGATAGGGAGAACTGGGAAGAAAATATTTATTTCCACATTTCATCTGAGACATTTATTTTAATCTTTTTATTGTCAATGTTCATTTCCTTTATTACCTTCAAGAATTATAAAAATATTATATTTTGGATAAAAGTCCCCCCCCCCTTGTGTAATTATTTCTTCAAATGATGTCAATTGTACCAATTCTCCTTTCTCTAAGTTTTTCTAAAATTATCATTGGAAAGCTCCTTAGCTGAAAATACTGATACCATGGGGCTTGTTAGCTTCCATTGTAGTTGACAATTCCTCATTTGATAAATAATCACCATTTCCTATTACAACTCTTATTGTTGTAATTTTGTACTTATGTCATAAGTCTGCACTGCCCAACAATTGAAATTTAACATTGTATAGAATGCACTGAGGTTGTGACATAGACTTTTTATGATTGCCCCATATTCCCAGAAAAATTAAGTTTGGTTCCATTAAATGCTGAATCTCTTGATATCTTTTGTCATATACTCAGAGGTAATTTTCTATGGGCATTTTACTATAACATATATAACCCATTATTTTCTTTAGTGTGGTCTTTGGCAGATCATTTTGCTTGATTTAGCATTCAGATTTTGCTTTGTCTTGTAAATTGCTGCTGAGTCTCTCTCTGGAACAGAAAGTGATACTGAGTTACAAAACAATGGCAAGAATGACTCCTATCACAGACTTATTTATGAGAACTACTAGGAACTTTTATGAAAACTACTAGGAACTTTTTATGAGCCCTCACTTAACAAACTAGACGAGCACTTACTATAGTGCATAAGGCTGCAGAGATTAATAATATTTTAGAGCATTGCCATCATCATCACCATTATTTTTTCTCAATTGACATACCTATTCACACACAACACAGCTATGCCCTTCTTTGGCAAAAGAGAGCAATGGATCCCTGACTGGTTTGAGGCCAGCATTAAGGGCCAGTTAGTTATTGCTGGGAGAAAGGGACGCGGGTGGCGCTGTGGGTTAAACCACAAAGCCTAGGACTTGCCGATCAGAAGGTTGGTGGTTCGAATCCCCGCGACGGGGTGAGCTCCCGTTGCTCAGTCCCTGCTCCTGCCCACCTAGCAGTTCAAAAGCACATCAAAGTGCAAGTAGATAAATAGGTACCGCTCCGGCGGGAAGGTAAATGGCGTTTCCGTGTGCTGCTCTGGTTCGCCAGAAGCGGCTTAGTCATGCTGGCCACATGACCCGGAAGCTGTACGCCGGCTCCCTCGGCCAATAAAGCGAGATGAGCGCCGCAACCCCAGAGTCGGTCACGACTGGGACTAATGGTCAGGGGTCCCTTTACCTTTATTGCTGGGAGAAGACGGAATCCCAACAGAAGTACTGAAAGCTGGTCACAATTCCTCCTTCATGACACACCTCTGTGGCCTCTTGCAGTGTTGAGAAAAAGGATCCATGCCACAAGGCACAGACAACCACAACATTGCTGCTCTCTAGGAGACCAAATGTGACTACCATGATTGTAACAACGGCCATGGAATCTTGTTACTGTGCAGAAAGCCTTTGCCTGTGTGCTTCTCAACAGATTACAGTTCCTCGCTGACAGGGTCTGTCTCAATCTACAGTGCGGCTTCACAGTGCCTACAGAGGATCACCTCACAACAAAGACGAATGCTACAACATAGCACAGCCTTTGCCAGCCTGGTGCCCTACAGAAACTTTGGACTACAGGTTCCATCAGCCCCAGCCAAAATTGCTGTAAGATTTTGTGGGCTTGCTGGCTGGTGCTGATGGGAGTTATAGCACAAAACACCTGGAGGGCACCAGGTTGGTGAAAGCTGTCACAGAGCTCAGGGCTAGGTAAGTTTTTCACACATGGAATAAAAACTGGGATATGAAAGTTCCAGTTCCCTTTGAACCAGCCTGGAAAAAAAAAAAGGACAGCAGTTGCTTGTGTTTAATGCTTACAGATTTCAAGCTGCACTTACTAGTACTGCTTAACAATGCAACTTGTTTCCTTTTAAATAAGTAAATAAGTAAATAAATCTCAGAAGACTTGCCACCCTCCCAAAGAAAACTATATCTATCTATCTATCATCTATCTATCTATCATCTATCTATCTATCTATCTATCTATCTATCTATCTATCTATCTATCTATCTATCATCTATCTATCTATCTATCTATCTATCTATCATCTATCTATCTATCATCTATCTATCTATCATAGCTACCAGTTGGTTTGTTTGCAGGTCTGCTAAAGTCTGAAATACAAGATATTAAACCACATTGAACAAACAGATAACAGATCTTTCCATTACTATAGTTTTGAATCAAAGCTGGTAAAGCACAGAAATGCCCTTTTATCTTCAGTGATATCCAATTAATTTGGTATCATTATTGCCGAGGCTTGTATTCATTAAAAAGCCTTATTATAAATCTGATTGTACCATCTTGTTTGTGAAGAAGTGGCTGAGAAATAGATTATGAGCTAAAATAATCACTGTTGTAGAATAGCAGAAGTTTAAACATTCACTGATTTTTTAAAAGAACCTTTTTTGTGACCTGTAGTGATGACTTTTTTAAAAAAGCCTTTCTTTGTACTGTGATTAGACAGTTTAATAAAATGGGGAAAAAACAACCCCTCAACCAGCACTTTAAATTGAAGGTGAACGACTGATTTAAATATTGGTTGTTTCCCAAAATGGCTGTGATAGAGAATGGTGTTCCTGCTCTTAGTTAAAAGCAACACTTGTGGCAGTATCCAATGAAGTAGTTCTACTAGTGCAAGGATTGTTTGTGCAGCAGATGTTCCCCTCCCTGTCCTCTCCTTGTACCTCTCACAATCTTCTCCAGAGTGTTGAGGGGACCCCTAGAACACATTTAGGAGGTGTGGGGGAGCTCTGGAGAGAAGAGGGAAAGCAAGCTCCATTGTTCAACCACTAATGAAACTAATGAAACATTGGGGAGTGGGGGACAGAGTGCGCACAAACAACTCCTTTCCCCTCTGCCCCCACGTACTGGCTACAGTTTTGGCCTTTGTGCATTGACAGCAAAGGTCTAAGAGGGGAGATTTGACACACATTTGACTGAAGTCTCGTAGAACCCTCCCTGCAATCAGGAGCTCTGACAACAAGAAGGCATCTAAGCACATTCAGCTGAACATGCTTTTAATCTCCCTTCAGATCTTCGCATTCAAATTAGCTGGCACAAGAGGAGGTATGTGTCTTGTATGCACACTGCAAGCCCCTCCTCACTTTAAAGCCCACACTCATTGACATGAACACATGAATAGACTCAAATGTGTCAGCCTTCCATTGAGAATTACCTCGATGGATATGTATTTGAAAGAGGCTAAGTCGGGTGGTGCTGTGGGTTAAACTACAGAGCCTAGGGCTTTCTGATCAGAAGGTCGGCGGTTCGAATCCCCACAACGGGGTGAGCACCCGTTGCTTGGTCCCTGCTCCTGCTAGCCTAGCAGTTCAAAAGCACGAAGTGCAAGTAGATAAATAGGTACCACTCTGGCAGGAAGGTAAACAGTGTTTCCGTGAGCTGCTCTGGTTTCGCCAGAAGTTGCTTAGTCATGCTGGCCACATGACCCAGAAGCTGCACACCAGCTCCCTCAGCCAGTAAAGCGAGATGAGCGCCACAACCCCAAATTCATCTGCGACTGGACCTAATGGTCAGGGGTCCCTTTACCTTTTAAGTCTGCATATGAATTAATTGTTTGACAGTTAAAGCTTAATGATGCTTCCAGCAGTCTAACTTTGGTCTGAGATGAGAAAATGTATATTAAAATGGGCATACTTCTTGGGAATTCTACATTCTGGGGGGCCTTGGGTGACAAGGTTGGCAGTCTGGAACTCAGCAATCTTTGCTCTTCAAAGCATGTCCTCCTTCATATCTTTTTGGAGATAATTCAGAATTTAAAAGGAAAGGCACACGGTGTTCTTGCAAATCCAGTGACTTTACCCTGGCAGCACAGCGGTAAGTTTCTTATAAAGAAATGACAGGAGAATTGCAAAGCTTTTGTGTTTGCAATTTGATATTTAATACAAACTTTCAGGTGAGCATTGCTCTTCTTTTGTTTATGATTGCTTTCTGTCTGACCGTTTTAGAAAAAGTGGGGGGGGGGGGGAAATACTGCAACAACGTAGCCTTAACTTTTTCAATACTATGTCAGCTTTGGGCTGGTGTTCATGGTAATTCTGGTGTGTGTGTGTGTGTGTGTGTGTGTGTGTGTGTGTGTGTGTGTGTAAGAGAGAGTGATGATCAAGCAATCACAAGTTATTTATTTAAAATTTATTTTTAATTATCAATTAAAAATATCAATTAAATTTAATTACCTCCCACTCTTCCTCCCTAAGGAGATTGGAGCAGTGTACAGTAAAAAAACTTATTAAAGATAAAAAGTTTTAACTGCCCTCCTTAACATAAGATGTGAAGGAGTCATAACGATCTCCAGTGGAGGGCTACCACAGTAAACACTCCTTGTGCATTGTCACTCTATGACTAGCTGAAATGAGATCTGTGGAAGGTCTCAGTTCTTGGGCAGAATTATCAGAATGAAAGTAGTCCCTTAGGTAACCTGATCTCAAGCTGTTTTTGTTTCTGGCAGGGTGACCAGGCACATCGCACATCTGTGGCTTTATATGAGATTGTGTTTGATATTATAGCAATGACAATGTTTTTGTTTTAATGCTACTGTAATTATTGTGAGTCACTTTGAGCTCAACAATTGTTGGTAGAAAAGCAGGATATAAATATTAACTCAACACAACTCAATAGCATGAACTGGCAGGACAATGGGCAGGAGGAAGAGGATTCTGGCGAGGGATGCAGCTGTGACTGGGACCAACCGGAGCAAGTATACATGGGATGACAGAGAACAGTGAGAGCGTGGGGGGGGGTCAGTGTTCTGGGACCAGAAGAGCAGGACCCCTCATCAGAGCCAGAGAAGCCCCTGCCTGTACAAACAAGGCAGGCTCTGAGGCATAGGGAGCAGTGGGAGGTACACTCTAGGGAGGCTAAGGCAGGAAAGGGCCCAAAGCCCAGGTGTGGTTTGTTAGCTGGGGGGGGGAAGGTGTGTGATTCCTCAGATGGATTAGGCTCAGAACAGGTGAGGGTCACATGCTTCGTCAAGCCCAGATGCTGCAATCCACATGCAAGGTATGAAAGGGAAGCAGAGCTGAGTTGCTATGTCTACTCGACTGCCCCTCTTGATGGACCTCATCTTGAATGGTCCAGACTCCAGGACCTCTATGGGACTATGCTTTGGGTTTGACTCTGGGCTGTTTCCTGACTGTTGAACTTTGGACTTAACGTACTGTATGCACCAGCAGGACTTGCCGCCAGGTAGGCCAGGGATTCAGGACAGTCAACTTACTTTGTTTGACTCAGGGCACACACATTTAGTTACACATTTACTCCAACTTTCCTATATTAAACACAACTCATTCTTTTGCATGGTAGCTGTCTCTTCAGTGATGAAAGTTAACACTGACCCCAGGGTGATGCTGCCACCATTCTCTGAATTATATGCTTATTTCCAAAGACACTAATAAACTATCTTATATCTCTATAAGGGAAGAGAAGAGTTGATTTGACTGTTGATTTGTAATGGAACCAAAGCATATCTTTAGCTGAGTTTTGCAGCATCCAAAATTATAATACAGTGCAAACATTATTTCAAAATATAACATGATCCTAAGCATGTATCAGTCACAATAGACAGCATTGTTGTTATATGGTAAAAGTCATTTCTCATATTTATAGTTTGCAATTAACTGTGCATATGTGAATGACTTCTGTGAAAGACACCTCTGCCATTGATAAATAGACATTTCTGAAAACATTACATTATACTTGGAGGACAAGAGATGGCTCCTGTGCAAATAACAAGACTTAATTTCATTGGAAAAGCTCACCTGGCATCATAAACCAAGAAAACTTGATCAGGGTGGTTTCTGAGTTAGGCAGGCCTCAGGAATGACTTCATTTGTTTATGCTGTTGGGCCAGCTGTTTCTTGGATACAAGAGTATACATATGCTGTATAATATACAACTTATTAAGCTTTTGATGCTTTAAAGTGTTCAGGTTCTTAAACTTTTACGGGTGAGGCACTGACTTCTTAACAGCTTTCATTTCTGTCTTTGAGCTCAAGAGCATTATCACTCTTGGTGATGTTAATAGTATATACTGGAATATATCTAAGTGAATTTGCTGTTACATTGTCGCTTAGTAGCTGGTTTTGCTAAATCTGCTGTTCTTTCATTTTGCATAGTAACTGAACAGAAATGCTTAGTTATGAACTCAGCCTTGTGTGTGTGTGTGTGTGTGTGTGTGTGTGTGTCTTCAGCTTGTGCTTTTATAAGCAATTGACAAGAGAGCATCATTCCCTTATTAGTGTGCACATTTTTTATGCATTCACATAGATGAACATAACTGTCAAGAGCCATACCTTTCTGCACATGATAGATTCTCTGTGTGCACAGTTCTGCAGGCATAAAATGGCTGCATGGAAAATACTTCAATTTGTGCAGCAGGGAAAGGGTGGCTCCATGGATCTGCTATCCCAGCAGCAGGACTGTTGTGTATGAGGATGGTGAGCGGTGGGGCAGGATGACAGTGAAGTTGGAGCACTTTGGTTCCACTGTTGCAATGCCATATTGGCTCCACTGCTATGCCCAAAGTGCCCTGAACTTGTAGGTGCCCTGTTCCCTCACCATCCCAGTACATGCCATTGGTGCTGCCATTGGGCCAGGTCCACCTTGCCACCCCTCCCTACCAGTGATCTCCATACTGATCTATTCCATCAGCTGGATGTATCAGGTACACTACAACATACCCAGATATTGCCAGTAACTTGAGACCCTCCAATAAAGTACACATGTTATTCAGTAGTCACTCTTTCCCAACTCAAGTACACTGTAGGCCTGAGGAGAGACTGTGCTTGATGACTGCATGTGACATGCTAGAGGCGGTCATGTTACTGCTGATGGCTGGGCACATTAGACTGCTTCTGGCACTGTGCAGGGGCAGAAGGTCAGTAGGGGGGGAACTCAGTATAACGCCAATGCTGATATCTTCTGTGCATGCGGAGCTGCATAAAGATAAAGTTCTGTATGTAGGCAGCAGGGGATAGATTGTGCCAAACAGGAAATTGTGGATATAGTCTAACAATTTTCCACATCACAGGAGCCCTGTGATCATGGGACTTGTCTCTGACTATATTTGTGACTACCCTCGTCACACATCCATTTTGTCCATGTGAACATGCAAATACCTGGCGAGTCAAGACTGCCTGTGCTAGCAAAACTGGTGTATGGACAGGTCCTTGTTTTCTAGTTGTGAACTCCACTGCAGGAGCATACATCTTAGCTAACTACCATCAAACCAATATGCCTTTCACTTGTAGAGCGTTTCTCTCCAGAGTGAATTAGCTAGGGAGCTTAAGTGTAATCAAGCAAGGATAATATGAAATATGACAGCTTGAAAAATGAATTATGTTTCACACATTGACCATGCTGCTTCCACGTCATATCTAAGCCCCCCCCCGACCCCAATTTCATATTGAAACTTGAAATGTAACTTCTCCCTTTTTTAAATCCTGGTAGGTCTTAATCTGGAGATTGTAGAGAGACTAAGTGGCTAAAATGCTTCGCTACATGGAGGTTGCAAGGTTCTGTCTCACACTGCCCCACACCATGGTTACAAAGTGCTTTGGGGAGAAACAAACTGCAGAAACATGGGAAACTCTTCTTCTTCACTATGTAGTGTATCCTGTCTTGGTCTTCAATCTGTATTTTCATTTTATCTCTTATCAGGCTCCCTGTCAAGGGTGGTGGTCTTCCTCTTTTCAAAACCCTGCACAAATTCTGAACTATAAAAGAACTGAGGACCATTTGATCCCAGAATCAACTTAGGTTTTCATTAATCAATAGTTCATGGTCCTAATAGTCAGCTTATTACTTGCAGCAAGGTGATATTCTTATATTTTCATTAGTGTAAAACATTGATGAAGTGATGGCAGTGGCTAATCTATATGTTGGCAAGACAACTTACGGTGTTCAGCATAACCCTATCTCCTTTTCTCTTGGATACAAATGAGTAGTTGATTCCTTGGCTTAATTGAAATCAAAACCTGAGTAACACAGGAAACTCTTGAAGTACATAGGCTGAACAAATGATGTGAGCTCTTTTGTGTCCCTACTATGTATAAACTCTAGATTTATATACTGGAGTGGGGAACAGGGGAGCTTGGAGTCCAAATAAGCAATTGGCAGTGTGCAAGATTCTGCAAGCTTTGCAATTTTTCCACAGAGTTCAGCTGGGCAATGTATTTGACCACAAATTCTGGCAATCATTTTTGCACCAGATACATAGTAAGTTCTGCTTACCACCTAAGAGGTTTATGAAGACAAGCAAGTTACACTGAAGTTGGTTTAGTCACCTCTGTGGGCTCATGGGGACCTTGGCACTGGTGTCTTTAGATGGAGAAGTTATGTGAGTTCTGGTATCTGTGGCATTCAGGGCAGCAATGTAAATACTTGGAAAAATGGAAAATAATTCCACTTCCTCTTGTGCATAGCTGGACACTCCACCTGTGTGCATGCCATTCTCTCCTAGGTAGGCCAGTGAAGGGGTAGGACATGACTCCCACTGCTGCAGTTATTCTGGCTGTGTTATGTGGAGGAACTCTGTGTCTTTTGCCCCTAGCTGTGGAAGCTACTGTTGTCTTCTGTGCAACAGGACCCTACTAACTTTCTGTCTGGATCAGGGACAAATCATTGGGTTTCTTTATCATAAGGCAGCAATGTAAGTAATGGTAATAGCTTCACTTCTTGGCCAATATAGCCCTCTGGTATATTCCCACTCAAACGCAATCTCATGCTGACCAAGAGAAACAGAAACCCAGAGGCCAAATCTGGCCCTCCCAGTTCTTGGGTAAAAGTACTATATTTTCTTAGCATCTGGATTTTTCTTGCTGATAGGGAAAAACCTAGTGGGGCTCATCCAGACTTGTGCTTGCCTCACCACTTTCCTCTGGGAAAACCCAATCTTTACCACTGAATAGGAACAAAGATCAATTGGGTTTCCCCCAGATTGACATTTGCACCAATATTAGCACCAAAGTGTTTTTTTTTTCTTGGGGAAAGTGACAAGGCAAAGGCAAAACTACTGAGACCCGTGTCTAGAAAGCACAGGACAAGCATAAAAACCAATTGGACCCATGCTTTTCAGGCACAGGGAAAATGCAAGTCTAGATGATCCCAGACTCTAGACACCTGCCCAAGTCTGACAACAGTCTGACAACAATGCATCTGTTGTTGCAGTCGTAGCATAGTGAAGAAACCTCAGAATCTGACTTACACCAAGTCAGTATAGTTGACACTGACTGGAAGCGACATTCCAAGGATTTTGTCCAGCCTTATCTAGAGACCCCAGGACTGAACCTAGAACCTTTTGCATGCAAACCATGTGCTCTACCCCTGAGCTACGACCTTTCTTATATGAATGTAGAGTCTATCATTACAACAGAATTGCTTTATCTTTTGCAGTAACCGTCTCCCAAAGGAACTAGGCATCGATTAATATTTAATTTGAATATGATAAACTAAACTTGTGAGCATACTAAATTCTACACAGACCCATAGGTTGTTAGATTAAAATTACTGGAATCTATTACCATGTTCATGCTGTTTTGAAGCGGTGCTGCTTGGATAATTTTTCCCCTTACTGAGTCAATTATATAACAAATTCCAGTAATTAGTCGCATAAAACCAGGTAATAATATAATTAAAAAGAAAATATTTACTTGCAATGGAGGATGTTTTTATACATCTTAATTATGTTGTTTTGCTCACCAACTAATAGCACAGCATAATATTTGTGTAGGTGTACATCTCACAGATATGGAATTAATAAAAACAAGAGAGTATAATTAAGTCTCAGGTACAATTTGAATGATAATATGCATCAGGGTATGGCCTTTTAATTGAAACAAGCCTGGAAGAAGACAGAGGGTCTGTATCCAACTAAGCCATATTTTAGTGTAGGTCCACTGAAATCAGTGCATTCAAGTTAGTCAGCACACCAGTTTCAAGAGGTCTACTCTTGAGGTGGATACAACTAAGTAAGAAGAGTGGCTTTACTTATTTGAGTCTACTGCCATTGGGAATCTCAACTAATCTTATCAGGGAAATGCCTTTTGGCATAAGCTTTCCAGCTTGGACCTCAGCCCCTCCAACATTTCAAAGATGCAAATAGAGGCACTTTTGTTAACCTATAAAACATCTGTATTCCCACACCAAGGAACACCGAATGAGTCTCCTCACTATTATATATTTGAGCAGAGGTGGCAGAGGTGATTCTTACCTAACCTCCTATCACCAGTGTTGCTGGACTGACCAGAAGGGAGAGGAAGAGGGGCAAGGCAGTGGGCCAGTCAGTGCAGTGCAAATGCACCAACAAGAGTGTTGGGTTGGCTCCATTGAAGCATTTGCACAGGGATGACTGCCACACCACCTCTGATAAGTGCAATGTTGCTGGGAACAGGAGGTCAGGTAAGTGATGAATCTCCTTTCTGCTAGCTGCTACTGAATTTAAAGCAAGACTTGTTAAATATAAATGAGTAGAAGCCTTAAGAACATAAAGAATATAAAGCTACCTCAGATGTAGGCAACCAGAGGCTATATCTGGGATGGGTGCTCTGCTGCTGTCAACCTGATTTCAGATGGAAGCAAACTTAACATTCAAAAGTCATCAACAGCTGATCAGTTGAGAGCTCTAGCAAAAGCAATCTGTCCAGCAAAGAAGGGGGAGGGGGAAAAGAGAAAGAAAGAATTGCAGTAAGAGGTGGGAGGAAGGAATGGTCTAATCTAATTTACCTTTGACTCTGGCTCCATCCACCATAGGCTTCAGCACTGGCCACTACCAGCATTCAGCCCCTGGCAGATTTTTCCTAAGGGAATGCAACACTTGATAGTCTTAAGTTAATGCTCCTCACCCCTGGCCTATTGAGTCCAGCATTGCGTTTCACACAGTGGCCAAACAGGTGCCTCTGGGAAGCCCACAAGTAGAAGATAAAGGCAATTGCCCTCTCCTGCTGCTGTTCCTCAGCAACTGATACATCAGAAACATACTTCTTCTGGTCCTGGAGGTCATGTATAGCCATCATAAGTAGTAACCATTGATAGCTGCTTTAATTTGTCTGATCTCCTTCTAAGGATACCCAAGTTGATGGCCTTGACCACATTTTGCGGTAGCAAATTCCATAGGTTAAAAATGTGCTGTGTGAAATAGTACTTTTGTATGTCCCAGATCTCTAATCCTTCTGCTTCATTCCGTGACCCTGGGTTCTAATATTGTGAGATGGTGGGAAGGAGGGAGAGTGAACTTTACTATGATCAACTTTCCTCACAGCATAAATAATTGTGTAAATCTCTGTTGTGTTGCTGATTACTTGCCCTTTTTCTGAACTAAAAGGTCCCAAAGACCTTAACCCTTTCCTTGTAAGGGGAGTTGCTCCATTCTCATGGAAAGTTACTTGGACGTTTTCCAGCAGCCTTTTTGTGATGCTGCAATTGAACTGTACAAAGTATTCCAAGTGTAGTTGCTCCACATACTTGTTTAAAGGCATTTTGATATTGGCAGTTTTATTTTTGATCCCTTTCCTTATGTTCAATTAAAGGGGGGGAACCCACACTTGTGATAAAAGCTCTATTAAGAAAGGGGATTGATAGTTCATTTTAATTAGGAGTTTGAACTGATTTCCTATGGGTAACTGTTTAAAGACTTTCTTGGTTCATATTAGAAGACATTGTATTCCAGCTTGGTAACCTTTATAGATCTTCTCCTCTGGGCTCAATGCTATTTAGAAAATGAGTTTTCAGTAATTTTTAGGAGAAAGAGTACAACGTATTTCAAGCCAGCACAACATGAGTTGTGGAAAAGCCTGCCCTTATTTAAGCCAGTGAAAATGGGCCGTAAATTTGAATTAAGTAGCCAGATCCCATATTGCCCCAATACAATTTGGGGATTCCCCAGGCTGGGCAAATTGTCTGTTGACTGATTAAATTGGTTTAATGGCCTATTTGTGCCACTGCAGTATACAGAGGGGTTGTAGTAAAGCCAAAGGTTTGTGTGCTTAATGCTGACACATGCTCTCCTCAAGCTATCTGGAGACCTAGAGGTTTTGAGGCTTTTCAAGGTGCAATATAACTAACACAGGCACCAGCAAATAGTGTGTTCTCATGTGTAAAGGAGAAACCCTTCTGGATACATTTAATATCCTAGTTTAGCCCTCTGTAGAGCCCACTAGATCCATATAGATAGAATCACAGAATTGTAGAATTGGAAGGGACTTCGAGGGCCACCTAGTCCCTTAAATACAAAAATCTCAACACACAGTACTCCATCCACTTTTAAATCATTCTAGACCCTGCAGATGTATGAGTATCTAAGGATCAAATGACACTTTGCACTGGATGTGCAACCTGTAGTTTCAGTTGCTGAAGCTAAGATTAGTATTTTGAATATTTTATCAGTAAAGAGAAGATGAATAATTTGCCTACTGTCTTAAAAAAAAAGCTGAACAATTTGCTTGATCTCTTGAAAATTAATTAATGAATGCAACACAAGTAGCTACTTCTTAAAATTCAGGGATGGCTTTTGCATCACTGTGATTCATTACCCTCCTCTTGATGTCACTCAATAAAAAGAAGTATTATGATAACCTCTTTCCATGACCTTAACTAAAGTGCTGTCAACTGAAAATTCACCTGTGTGCCCCCATTTACAATATGCATGAAAGGACAGGCATCGAAATGTATTTTCTGCAGTTCTCCATATCTGACTGCTTGTGCAGCATGGTGCAAAATTGCAAATTAGGCAAACATGGTAGATTGATGCTGGAGACGTTTAAGGTGTTGGTGGGGAATGAAATCTTCTCATTTATACATGAGATGGCAAGATAAATTAATAAAGGAAATTGACAATCATTTATACATGCCAGCATCAGCAGGCCTCTCAGCAAAACTGCCAGCCCTAGGTCATAGCTCACCTGCCACTAAGACAACCCGCAGTAAGGGCTAAAAGTTATTCTTTTGCAGACATTGTTTGGGCGCTTTGATTACAGTGGAGGCAGAAGTGCTTCTTTCTCCCCCCGCCCTTTAAAACTGGCAGAAGCTATAAATCAGCCCCTTTAAGAAGACTCAGCTAACTCAACCTAGATCGATTTCACAGGGAAGTTGATGAGCTGTTAATAGAATTACAACTACCTGTCATAACTTGGAAAACATATCTGTGGCAGTGACAAAGGGCAAATCAATTCAAAAACAGGTTTTCTTTCATTTATTTATTTTACTCCACACCAGACACACAGACGCAGAAAATACAGGTGTCTTCCTTTTTGAATTACAGTGGTACCTCGGGCTGCAGAGACTTCAGGTTACAGACTCCACTAACCCAGAAATAGTACCTCAGGTTAAGAACTTTGCTTCAGGATGAGAAGAGATATCGTGCTCCGGCGGCATGGCGGCAGCAGGAGGCCCCATTAGCTAAAGTGGTACCTCAGGTTAAGAACAGTTTCAGGTTAAGAACGGACCTCCAGAACAAATTAAGTTCTTAACCTGAGGTACCACTGTATAATGGTGAGTTTAACATAGGATATAACCTGAATTTTCCCAGATTGTTCAGTTGAGGTCAGTGGTTCAATATCCTAGCAGGAGGGTTTCCTAGAATGTTGTTTTCAGGGGCTTGTCAATACAGCTGTAAAAAATAGGGTTAAACTGAAAATTTAATAGACAAGATGATAGCATATTTTATTTATTGCTGTTTCCCATAGTTTTCCCACATAGCTTTAGCCTTTCACCTGCATCCTTCAGTTTACAGTATTCAGACTTGGAATGCTTTGTACTATCATATTTGAACATGAGTTACATCTTAATATAACCAAATTATAATGTATAGTCATGTGCATAGAATGGGATTAGAGCCATCTTGCTGGTTTAATAATGAGATGGACTGTAAAAAACATAGGTACCAATATATTTTTAGCAGATGGATTGGAATGGCTCTATGGAATCTTTCAGTTCAGTTGAGTAGTTATATTTCCCAAGACACAGCACTGGTTAAGTTTTATTTTTTAAACAGGAAATTATAGCAAAACTGAAAATACATACATATTGCAGCCTTTTTTAAAAAAACAAAACAAAACAAACTTTTAATACATTGTGTCATTGTCTGTTATATAAGCAAAGTTAAATATACAAAATTTATGAAGAAAGTTCATGCAGTTGAGAGTAGGGTTGTACATTATCCCATGCTGTACTTACTTTCCTCTTCCCAGGTATGGACATGAAGAAGCATTTATCACCTGCTCATAAAGGTGTGCTGAGGAAGGTATTCCTTCTGACCTATCTCTGTTTACATGGGAGCAGTTCCCATTGAAGAATGCATGATTTACTTCCGAGTATAGATTTACTTCCGGGTGGCGCTGTGGGTAAAACCTCAGCGCCTAGGACTTGCCGATCGCATGGTTGGCAGTTCGAATCCCCGCGGTGGGGTGCGCGCCCATCGTTCGGTCCCAGCGCCTGCCAACCTAGCAGTTTGAAAGCACCCCCGGGTGCAAGTAGATAAATAGGGACCGCTTACCAGCGGGAAGGTAAACGGCGTTCAGTGTGCTGCGCTGCCTCTCCAGATGCAGCTTGTCACGCTGGCCACGTGACCCGGAAGTGTCTGCGGACAGCGCTGGCTCCCGGCCTATAGAGTGAGATGAGCGCACAACCCTAGAGTCTGTCAAGACTGGCCCGTACGGGCAGGGGTACCTTTACCTTTACCTATAGATAAATAGGATTGTTTTGTATGTGAACTAAGTCAGTTGAGGATTCTTGAGTCTGGGGGCTGTTGCCTTAGTATACAGGAAGCTGCTGAACCAAATGGAAGCATCTTTAGCTGTTAATATCCTTAACAATCTATAATTCCATTTCCTCTCCTCCAATGGATATGATTGGCTAAGAAAGACCAGTGCTGTAATTTCCCCCCCAAAAGACAACAGGGCTAAATTTAGTAATGTTGGAGCTAGAGCTGTAGCAACTGACCTTCATTTGAAAACAAGATAAAGCTGTGTTGTGTCATATCCTGTCACTGGCATTTTAAGGCTTGATCCCAAAGGTGGCTGCCGCCATCCTACATGGTGATGTGCTTGTTTGATCTGAAATCAGAATTGAGCTTAAGGCTTGTTGCATCAGGGACTACCCTTTACTGCTTCACAAGTCTGAAAAGCTTGCTGTGCATTTCTAACGCTAAAAGTAATTTAAAGTAAGTAATAAGATTCAAGTAATCCCTTCCTTCAGAAAGGCCACTTCTGATGTTAGTTTGCAAATCTTTTAATTTGATGCCTGACAAAGTCACCTAGACAGCAGAATGTTTCCTTTTTCTGTGTTGACAATAGATTAAGCTATATATTCCGCCTACAAATGGGCTTCCTATGTGTTTTCCCAATGCTGCCATCTGTTATGATTCTCTAGATATTACCGCAGCCACTCTGAATCATTTCCAAATAACTGCAGTGAAGAGTGTAAAGAATATGAATAATAAAATGTATTTAAATGAGATATTTAAGTTAACTGAGTGCATCATAAAAATGATAAATGCAAATTAAACGCACACCATGAATCCCTCCCAAACAGATCTTGACACTATTACCTACTGCTCTAAAGGCAGAGAAGTTTCTTAGGGTAGGGATGGGGAAATCTGTGGCCCTCCAGAGGTTGTTGGTCTCCAAGTAACCACCAGCCCCAGCCAGCATGGCCAATTGTCAGGGATAATGGAAATTGGAGTCCAACAACATTTGGAGGGTCACAAATTCCTCACCACTTGCTTTCAAAGACCATTTCTGAATGGTCTTTGAGAGCAAGCCCTCCTAACTTTTAACCTTTGCTTGGTACCCCTCAGGCAAACTCCTTTTTCAGTGACTAGGATATGAAGCACCATGAGTGGAAGACTGAAATACTGTATACTGGTGCTCTTCTCTGAACACTTGCACAAGCACTAGTAAGAACAGTGGACGCTTGGGTTGCAAATGTGATCCATGAGGGATGCATGTTCGCAACCTGCAGCGGCGCGTCTGTGCACGTGCGGGTTGCAATTTGGCGCTTCTGCACATGTGCAAAGCACAATTTAGCGTTTCTGTGCATGCGCGAGCCCCAAAACCCGGAAGTAACCTGTTCCAGTACTTCCAGGTTTCGGCGGGTCCATAACCTGAAAAAACGCAACCTGAAGCGTCTGTAACCCGAGGTATGATTGTAGAAGGCTCCTTGTAGTGAAGTGCCACAATGTATCAGGGGTTGCATCACAGTACAAGAAACATGGTGAGTAAGACAGATTTTGACTATGGCCTACCCACTTTGTTGTTGTTGTTTAGTCATTTAGTCGTGTCTGACTCTTTGTGACCCCATGAACTAGAGCACTCCAGGCACTCCTGTCTTCCAGTGCCTCCCACAGTTTGGTCAAACTACCCACTTTAGTGGGTGGTAAAAAGTTATTGAAAAACCCCCTGCACATTTTAGAAGTTATTGTACAAATATTCCTGTGAGGATAGAGCATCTGCTTTGCATACAAAAGCTCTCAGGTTCAATCCCTAGCATCTCTATGTAAAGCTGGTGAGTTTTCTCTCATGCAACACTCTTCTGCTAGATTGGAAACAATAGTCTCATGAGTGGAAGAGGCTTTCTGTGACTCAGAGGGCACCTTTGGATTCAAGATAATGACAACATCCTTTTCACAGGTAACATCTGGGGTGGGGGATACATTTTCAGGGCAGGAGACAAAGCTGTTTAAGAATGTTTAAGAATGCAATCTGACTCAATACTCACTAAGTGGTAGGTGTTGGTGATTAAAGAGGGCGGGGGAAAGGATAGTTTTGCTTGGGCTTCTTGTTGATCTTGAATACCAGAGGGTCAAACTTGACAGCCTCTGAACCACGTCTTTGAATGCTGACCAACACTTTAAGGCAGTGGAGTCAATCCCCATTGCAGAAGTGGTTTGCCTGAACCCTGCCTCTGGTTGCTGTTTTCATCTTGCAACCTCTTCCCTCAAGTCATTTTTCTTCCACTCAGGCTCTGACACACATCTCAAAGTGTAGGGAAAGGCCATCCTTCCTGATTGCAGTTGAACGCAGGCTGAGGCATCAAATCCTAAAACATCCTAAACATGTCAATGTTTTCCTGTTATCTGTGAGCTGAACTGGTGCAAACTTGATATGATGTTTATTGCATGAATACAATTCATGTGCATTAAAAAAGAAAGTGTAGGAAATAGAAACTACAGGTAGACCAGAACAGCCTTGGGATAATGGGTACTGGAGAGTGTTCCTGCCTCTCTTAAGCTGCCATTTGCAAGCTCCAATTGGCCCCAACAGAGGCTTCTGTTGAAATACCAACAGCAGCTTCAGAGAGGTGATGTTTATTTCTCTTCTGATACTGTGTTACATAGGACCAGATGTTAAAGTCGTTAGCAACCGACCCCAGCCAGCTACATGATTCTTAATCTACCTGACACAGGAATTAAATGAAGGTTTCCAGGAAAATTATAACAACATTTATCTACAAAGTAATTTACAAAATAAAATTTGAAAGTATCATTTGGTGGGGGGAGGAAAATTAAAGCAGAATAAAACTAAATGTAGCAGAACTAAAATGTGCCTTTTTAATTTAGTTTTTTTATGCTGCTTGCTGCAAAAAAATAACATTTAATTTTCTGAGAAGAAATATTCTTTACTTAAAATGAAATGAAACTCGGCTCTGCAAAAACAGTTTAATTAACTTAGGGCTGCATTATGCAACAAGAAGCATTTTCACAGAAAGACAGCAGCTTTATCATCTGTAAACCTTTTGCCTCTAATTTATTTGTTACCTCATAGAGTTATAAACTACATTAACACTCATGCGTAGGGCTCAGCAATCTTTCAGAACTCTTGAGCAGATGCACGACAAGAGATCCTTTTCATTATTATTATTATTATTATTATTATTTATTTCAACTCAAAGAATAATGACTCTGCAATATCATGTGGTGAATGAGCAATAATTTGATAAACATTGTCGTTCAATTAGATTAGAGCAATTAATCTGATTCCAATTTAGCTGAAACATTACCATACAGGAATCCCTAGAGCCCTGTGAATAATCTCTAAACACATTGACACACTCAGCAGACAGACATTATCTCCACTCTTACTGTTCTTCCATATGGTCTCCTCCCATAGTGATGGAGGGCACCCTGCTGTTTCAATCAAATAAATGTCAATTATCTGAGATGGATTTTTAGTTCACAAGCTGAGGCTTGCTATTCAGCCAGCACATTTCCTGTTTGTGATCCTTTTCTGAAATGATCTCTCTTTCTCTTTCTTGGAATTGTCTCCAAACTCTGCTGCATCATTGAAAGTTGCCTGGGTTAAAATTGCAGGTGCAGGGACTACATGGGCCTGGCAGAAATGACGAGCAGAATCCGAAACCAGGGAAGAGAAGCAGCGGAAGAAGAATGGAAAAAGTTTAAGGAATATCTAAAGAAACACTATAAAATTAATGACAGTTAGAATGATGTTGGACTGGAAAGTAAATGGTTACTATTAGCAATGGTTAAGACAAAGAACAAGGATGATTAGCTTAAATTTAAAGTAAAATAAGAGAAGATTTGCTGAGTAATTGATTAGAATTTGGAATACAGAAATGGGAGGCATGAGGAAGTCGAGGAAGAAAGGTTTAAGAAATTAGGATATGAAATGGTACTTGTTTTTTGTTTTGTTTCTGTCTTTTGTTTGTTTGTTTATGTATGTTCTGTTTGTATGGTTTTAAAAACGGTTTAATAAAAATATTTAAAAAAAAATAAAAAATTGCAGGTGCAGGAATCAATTTCTGGCTGAGCACGAAAGAGAAGTAGAATGAAGTGGGAGCAGGGAAATGGTGGCAGACTTCTATATGGATACACCTCTTCTGGCCTCTTTATTATAGGTATTATAGAAGACATGCAACAGGCTATGGACTTGCTAGTTGCATTGGCATGACAGCCCATCAGGGGCTTGATAAAACTTGCTTCTATTGTGTGCCTTGGATTGTACAGACAGGGAGGTTAACAAGTGCCTGGGAAGTGCATGGCTTCCTCAGTTTACTTAGCAAAGGGGGCATCTTAAATGTGCTTGAAATACATTTGTGTAAACATGTATTTGTACATTTCAGAGCCAGGGAACCTGGGGCCCTCCCAGTGTTGATGGACTACAAGAGGTGTGTGGAACTTCTGGTATTCCAGATGCCACTTACTATAACTCTTATCACCCCTGGTCATTAGCCGTGCTTGCTGGGGCTCATGGGAGTTGTAGTTTAGCAACATCTCGAGTTCAAAAGGTTCTCCACACCTCGATTCCCAATAACTTCCACCACCGTTGACCACTGGCCATGTTAGCAGGCCATATTAGCAGAGGCCGATAGGAATGGATAACATCTGGAGGTCAACAGGTTATTGATCCTTGGTGTATATGAGCTCTGAGAATTGCTGTCCAATACTATACTTTACTTCCTCATTTTTTCTGTCTGCTAGCAGGCTATATTCATACAGTGGCACACCAAGGAAGTAATAAGGAATCAGATACTGAATCTGTATTATATTGGTGTGCTATAAATCATGTGTCTGGATCATAAGAAAGGTATTCCCATGGTGTGATTTTGCACATTATCAACTGTGACAATAATTATTGGTTTTTTATTTTTATTAAAAAACCATTGCTTTGAAATATATTTTACTGTTGTGCTGTGTTTTATTTAGTATTGTTGTAAAACCGCCCTTTGATTCAGACTGGGGGAAGGATGGGATATAAAGCATTTAATAAATAAATCTGGATTATTCTTTACTGTGGGCCTGATCCTTTACTGTGGGCCTGATCCTGTGCTCCTGTGTTGCCTTCTCTCCATTCTGATATGGTTGGTGCTCCTTGTGTGCAAGGCAGCTTTCCTGACTCATCTTGCACTCCCCAAAGCTATTATTGATGGTTGATGGATATGCTGGAACAGTGTGGAATGGCAGGCTGTAGCAGGATGGGATAATTTGGTAAGACTCCCTTGCACAAGCAGAGTTCATACACACATCTTTGGATCCATAATATTCACTACAGTTCATTTAAGGAAGTGTGGTATTTGATTCTCTTTATTTTCCTGATTTGGAAGATTACACACAGAAATTCTATTTGCTACAGCAAGCAAATTTGCATGCAGGAGTTATATGAGCCTTTCAGTGCAAGATGAGATGCGAGATGAATAATGTGATGTATTTATTGTATTGAAGCTAAAAGTTTTAGTTACTTAGATCTACAGATTTCATAAACAAAAAAGTGCCACTTACCTAATGAATTTGGACACACTTCTCACTATTAATGGAATCACACAGCCTTTGCTCGAGGACATTGGGAACTACACATTCTTGTTGATGTTACTCAATAAAACAATTAATGCAATCAATTTGGTGTGATGTGTGTCTTGTCTTGTAAACCACTGGGTCGTTAACTTTAACAATGTCACTGTGCTCTCACTATCAAATTCAACTAAATTAATGTTCACGGAATAGGTATGAAGAATTCATTTTGCAGAGAGAAAATGTTTAATGCACTGATGACATTAAAGAAACAAGTCACCTAACCTTCAATTTGTTTGGAAGGGTTTTGGCAAGAACTGCATATCAGTAGAAGGCAAATAAGAAGAACAGAATGCACACCTAATGGCAGGCAGAAATAGCTCTTGAAGAAAAATAGGTTCTAGCAAAAAAGACTCCTCTTCTACACACTCTTGTAAAGTCTGCAGGGAGGGAGGGTGTTGCTGTAGGTCAAGGGTGGCTAGCTTTAGTTTCCCAATATATTGTTGGGCTTCAACTCTCAGCATCCCTGAATCCCATTTGTCTTTCTGTTAGGAGTTGATGGGAGTTGGAATCCAGCATCCTCATAGCCACAGGGTAAACAAACCTGCTGTAGTGATCAGGCTTTGTATTGGGAGGTTTTGTGGCAGTTGTCTGTAGTTTCACAATACCTGAGATTTGGCCATGGGCTCCTGTGAGAATTCTAATGAGAGACATGAGTGGGACCAACAAAAATTCTATTTCTACCTTGCCTTAGTACAGTTGGGCAGGCAGAAGTATAGCATACTCAGCCAACAGCTTTTGTGATGGAGTACTCTGGGCTATGGCTGCTTGCTTTTAATGGGGTCTGGAAAGGATTTTAAAAAATCTGTTCCTGATTGCCTGCTGGCACATTTCTGACCTTTGCTTGGGTCTTCTATCTTCCAGGTGGCTTTTATTTTGGGCTATTTGGATAATTTACTTGCTATGGATATGGGAAAAAACACCTGCTTAGATGTGTGCATGTGGGAGTATTGGAAAGTATAAGAGTAGAGATGGCCCCCGACTGGGAAAGTCATGGTGGTGAAACTATGAATTCCCTCAAATGGGAAACCTAGAAAACCCCAAACTCTCTCCGTGAGGAAAATGGTTAATTTATCAGATGCAATTCCTGGGTGAGCTGAATTGCATTGGAGAAACATCTCATTTGGAGGTTCATACTAGTTTCTGTGGGCACAGGCTTAAATCACTCAATCCACACTAGTCCGAATAGCTACTGGTCCCTCATGGCTCAGGTGTATGACTGATTTCCAACAGGAGCCATGTCGTCAGTAGGGATAGTATTCCCCACCTCTGTTTTGCACCTGGAACTATATTGCCACCCCACAGTTTTCCATGGGATACTCAAGCTCCAAATATGCCCCAAATGAAGCCCCTCTGTTTCCTAAGACCATTTCTATAAAGGTAAAGGTAAAGGGACCCCTGACCATTAGGTCCAGTCATGACCGACTCTGGGGTTGCGGCGCTCATCTTGCTTTATTGGCACAAGGAGCTGGCTTCCGGGTCATGTGGCCAGCATGACTAAGCCGCTTCTGGCGAACCAGAGCAGAGCACGGAAATGCTGTTTACCTTCCTGCTGGAGCGGTACCTATTTATCTACTTGCACTTTGACGTGCTTTTGAACTGCTAGGTTGGCAGGAGCAGGGACCGAGCAACAGGAGCTCACCCCGTCACAGGGATTCGCACCGCCGACCTTCTGATCAGCAAGTCCTAGGCTCTGTGGTTTAACCCACAGCGCCATCCGCGTCCCTAGACCATTTCTATGCTGTGCAACAAACTTGATTTGCCATGCTTCTCATCACTTAGCATCTTCACTTCGGTCTTGGAAATTGCTTTCCACTTGAGTATGTTGCCCTTCTCTTCAGCCATATTCAAGTTTATCTATTGTTTCTATTAATTTCCCTGGTATGTTCTTGGGTCCACGTTGTTCAGTCTTCATACTCAAGCTGTTTTAGTCTTTGTGGAAACACTGTGTGCACTGCAGCATTGCTCCAACTCCAGCTAGTTCCTCCCTCTCATTCCCTTGTCGCTTCTCCATGTTCACTGTTTTCTTTTGGATAGTTAGGAACCTTAAAGGAACATGAAGCTGTGCTCTCTCTTGCATTTCTGCTTTTTGAACACTTTTGCAGTCAAGTTTGCTGACTAAGAATGCAAATATGTGCAAAAGAAAGATTTGATCTAAGCATAAATGCTCCTCTATCACACTGGCAATACTTTAAGTATGCACTGCTAACATTTTGCTAGCTTTTGTGAAATAATGGCACTGTGTAGTTGATTTCTGTGATACATTTCTTTGGTTCAGCAACCTTGTGCAGAATTCTCTTTTCACACTGTTATTTCCTTTGTCTCCCCAGTCTGATTAATCATTGGTTCAATGTATTTGTATTGACTGGGTCGAAGATTTAATAACTCTCCCATGTCAGAGCTATGTACAAGCCCTTCCCAAGGGCATTCACTGTACCATCTCTGCTCGCACTGTTTACCCACCCAGCTACATGGTTTAATATTAAAGGGCAGACGTAGCATCCCTTTCCATCTCCTCCAGTGCACGAGAACTTGAAAAACATAGTAAACATTACAAAGAAACTTCAGGATAACTTGGTATATCGTTCAGAATTCTTTCTGACCTTGTTTAATAGATAGCTATGTACTCCAAACTTGCTCAGAAATCAAATTAAGTTTCAGGGGTCTTCTCTACACAACAAGTTTACTGCAAGTAAGTGCTAAGTTAAAAGTGTTATGTAGAGTCCAAATTGTGAAACAGAAACATCTGGGACTTGATGAATACTAAGGCTGAAAGAAAAAAAGGGGAGAAACTGCTCCTCCTAATTCTTCTCAAAACACTCCTTTTCTGGATACACATTTGGTAGATACTCTCTCAATATTTAACACTGAGCATTAGCATTTGACACCCAAAGACTTCTTACAATAGGGAGCCAGCCAGACTGACTCTAGAATTTGGAGGTTCCTTGACATCCATCTCATTGTGAAAAGATCAACACAAAATTGTTCTGCAAAATTGTTAATGGCCCCATGTTTCATCTACACATCAGATGAAACTAACTCCCACTGTTCACATTGAAAAAAGGGGCTTCTGGAGGCAATAAGAATGTTGTGTAGTGCATTACAGTGGTGTCGCTTTCAGTGCTGTTAGCTGCAGTGAGGCTTGCTGACTTCATTTTTGCGGGGCGGGGGGGGGGGGGGGGCGGGCCTGAGGCCTGAGCATATAATAAATGCTTCCACTATTACCACCTTCACCACATCTCCTTGTCTAGGAAGTATTATCAGTTACTTGTTGCAGTCTTAAGTATTCAGCTTCTGACTCTCAGTGGCAGCCTTAATGTTCCATTATTATAATTTTCTTTTGGAATTGTTGTAAAGTAATCTTTTTTTCTCGTATTCAAATATTTGCAGACAATTAGCATGCATCACAGAGATAGCTAGCTCTGCATAAGTAATAGCCACAATGTCGACTATGTCTTTCATGCACCCTGGTTTTTGTGTAAAAGCATTGTGGTACTTAGAAGGCTATATTTATAATAAAACTAGTTATTCAAATGTTGGCTCTGTCTTTAGTGGAAGTGATGGCCTCTTAGCTGAGGAAGTGTCTTGTCCCAGTACAAAGTATCAAGGTAACAAGTGAGTTTTTCAGTAGGGCAAGGAGCCAGAAACTCATTAGACAACAACAATACATGCGCAGGTAGAAATGTGGCAGCAGGAACGTGGGAGCTATTCTGTATATTGTGTCTTGCTGGACCGAAGTTGTAAGCTCTTGGCACTAAGGACACAAGTTTGTTTTGTTGAGTCAAGATAACCAGAGAGAGTCAGTGAAGTTGCTGGATGAGGTCTTAGGGACATGAGAGTGCTTTCCCACTCCCAAGTCAGAGTGCTATCACAGAGATTGAGGGTCTTGGGAATGAGCGGACTTTGGTCTTTCAAAATTCAGCGGTGCTCTGTGCAGGGCCAAAATTCGGTGCACACTCCCCCCTCCCCCCTTCCATTCTGCTCAATTCAAGTCATAGTTGTGACACCTTGTGGTTCCCCCTAGGCTTGGCGTTCAGTGCAGTGGAACCTGTTGTGTTGCTCAAATCCACCTCTTTCTTAGGAAACAAGGTCATCAGTCTGAGGAAGATGGAAATGATCCATTAGGAAAGAGGGACCCAGTGCACAAGTTCCTTTCTACCCAGGCATCTATTGGGTACAACCCACAGCCCTCCAGCTCATTCTATTTTATAAGTGGTGGGCTGGGGGGGATATCATCTCAGTTTTACAAGCCTAGCTGGTATATCAGTATGTAGTAAGAGCATAACAAAAGACCTGCTGGATCAGGACAAAAGGGCATACAGCTTAGTATCCTGTACCCAGAGTGGTCAAGCAGATACTCATCGGAAGCCTGCATGCAGGACCAGTGCAGCAAAACCCCTTCTTCCTTGTGATTTAATTTCTTTAACCAAGATTATAATATTGTATACAATTATATATTAGTTACTGAAAAACTGAAACACATCATAGTAAATTGTTGTAATTTCACAGCCTTCTTTCCTGATAGTAGGGGTAGGATCCCCTATTTTCCCTTTCCTCTCTTTTCTTGTCATGGTTGACAGCTGCCATTGGCTTTCCTGACAAACTGTTGAAACAAAAAAATTGCTTTACATTTCCATCTGTGAATTAATGTGGAGATCAGGTCAGCGTCTGCATCAATATTTCTTACTGCCCAAGGGATAGGATAGTACTAATCAAATCTGGAAATATACCATCACCAGAAATCGAACATGGCATGTTGGTCTCATAATGCCACTGTCATATGAGTGCTTACAAATGTTACAAAGTTGCTTTGTGTACTGTAAAAATTGGCAGAGAAAATTATTATCCCAGTAAAAATGGCTTTTAAAAAGCAATGAGTAAATAAATACATATATTTATATGCAGTGGGGTTGCTGTTAGTCAATTAGATTTGGCAAGATGATGACATCACAGATGATAAATAAAGCTAAGGAGGCAATGCCCCCATCCCAAATAGCTTCAATTGACTGCAGTGACATCATCACTTAACCAAATGTGATTAACTACACCATGGCCTCACTGTTTCCAGAACGAAAAAGGTCACTACAAATGGGACTGAAGCAATAGCTATGCAAATCTGTGACTAGCAGCAAATTGGCTCAAAAATTGTGAGTGTGTCTGTAGCTCTCAGGAAACTTTTAACTTCATCAAAAAGTCCCTTTTTGCACTAAAATTCAAATCCTGAATTCAGCACAGCAATCTTCTGTATTGTATTTTTATGTATCTTATTTAGCATTTTGCCTGCTTAAATGTGTAGAGGTTCTCAGTGCACCTGACCTCTAGCTGTAAGAAGCTCTTTAGCATGAAAGAGCTACTGGGTCACAGGTTCACAGTTTTTCTCTGCCATGAACTTAACAGATGGCCTTAGGTGAGATACTCTCAGCCTCACTCCCCACTGCCTTCCCCATTCTGGATAATGATACTGACCTGATGCAGCTTTTGCAAAGATTGTGGCAATAATTCATGTGAAGGACTTTGAACACTCTAAAATGCTATATAAATGTCAGATATTATTATGCTGAAAACCAAATGTGTTTTTATATATATATATATATATATATATATATATATATATAACACAACCTGTATCTTCTTTAGCATATGAAATCCTTTAAAAATTGTTTTCACTTAAAAAGTAAGTGGTATAAGTTTTGTAGCTATCATGCAGAACCTATTAATGCAAGAAGTGCTGACAATAACAACAAAACAGGCATAAGCCAAGCTAGTTTACTTCTGATTAGAAGTAAGACTTTTATTCCAGAAGTCTTCTAAAGCAGAAAAAGCTGGGGGGGGGGAGGAGGTTATATTTACCTAGGCTATAGTTGTGCAGGCCAACCCTACAAATGTCTACTCAAATGTAAGAACCTCTGAATTCCACCAAGAGCTTTCGTCAAGCATTTATCCTGATTTACTTTCAAAGCTTATGTTGAGGTTAGATAGGCTTGTTCTTTTTAAGGATTCATTCCAATTTGTTTGTAGATAAATTAATGAGTGTCATTCTTTATACACTTGCAGGACATCCATACATAGCACCTTAGGGTGAAGGGAGGGTAGGTGATAAAATAATAACAGTGCTTCCTGTCAATCATTAATTCACCTCAAACTTTCCAGTGCATTTTCTCATCACTTTCCTAACTGCAAAAAATGGATTTGTTGTGCCTGGATGACAGAATGCTTTTATCCACTTTAATTGTGCAAACTGTACAACTGTACATTGTATGTACATTTTGCTTCATAGTTTTCCTTCCAAGAGGGGACTTCCTTCCTTCCTGCCTTCCTTCCTTCCAGCTAAGAATATGGGGCCCTCTTATAGACAAGGATCATTGTGCAGTTGCTCCAAGTACACCATTATAATCCAGCCATAGAAATACAAAAAGGATTGTGGGACAAATAAGACCGAAAATGCAATCATATTTTCCTCTTTCTTCATCTGGTAAGCTCTCAGCTTCCTACCTACTTTGAGCGTACCTTGAAATAACAAACAATTTGCTTTCCTAATGGCTATTTGTTTATTACATTTGTTACTTTAAAAAAGAGGAAGCTAGATTTAGAATTAGAACACAAAAATACCTTTAAAAGCCCTTCTGATTTAGCTCACTGCAGTCAGTTTAAAGATAGGCATTTGAACAACTCTGGGGTATCTTTTTCCCTTTAGGAATTTCTACACAAGAGAAGAACAGAAGCCACATATTGAGGGAACCATCAGAGCCATTTGGGTGATTGCATTTCTAGATTTGACAGGTAATTTTGGACATGACCATAAACCTCTATATTTTATTAATCCATTCTCTGCAGGATGGGATTTCTTTTTCAGAAAACTGTGATTACAACTGCAGACCTACTTTTTCATATCTTTTTGTCTGTGGCACTTAATATGCTCACAGTAAGACACCATGTACAGCCAATACACCCATGGGCTCAAATACATTGCTTCATTGAGCTGTAGCTTGGTTCATTCAATGGTTTTTCAATCTCTTGGTGAATTTGTTAAATAAAGCGTGCAATCTTTTCCTTATTTCCTGCTTTCCTCCCATCCCAATATAGCGATAATACAGACAGCTGCTAATACTTTAAATATGGAAGCTTTTCTTTTGAACAGTTATTACCGAGAAAGCCAGCCTCAAATGCCATTTAATTCTTCTGATTGCTTAACATGGCTCTGTAAAACAGGCCATCTTAGATGTTGTGATAGTTATAATTGAGCGTAAAATTCTCTGCAAGGATAATACAGTAGGTTACTGGGATTCGTGAGGAGTTAGCACAAGATAAAGGGGTCAATGAAGGGTGAGTGGAATTTGATAGGATGCCCAGTATAAATATCCAGATGAAACTACAGCTAGTTACTCAGTTCTTGATATCATGCCTTGACTGGTGGGGTAGGAATCCCCCTCCATCAGGCTGTTCAAGGCTTTAAATAGTCATTCATAATAAGAATTGTGATAGAATGATATGATTTCACCACACAGAAGAAACAAATCTGACAGCTGAAAACAGGCAAGGTATTAATCTCAGAACACCACATAAGGCTTTCTTTTCTTCCCATTCTGCAGTAGGAACAAAACCAGCTTCTCTTGTTTTTATCCCAGCTCAAATGTCATTGCTCAGGGAAAGGGTGATGAAGGAAAAGGAGAGAGAGAGAGAGGATGAGATGTGACAGGAAAACAGAAAAAAATGGAGCCCGTTTGTCCCTCTCAGTCTGCCTGAGGCCTAACATAGTAGACGGCTTCACAGTGATTACATTCAGCCAAAAGAGCCCAACAGAACAGCTTGCATACTGCATTTGATCATATATCATGTGGGCATAACTGAGTGGAAAATTTCACAAAGTACAGTCTCATCACTGAGCGAGGCAATTATTATGTTTTTTGGTGTCGCATTTGGCCTTTGATATTTTCTGACATGAGGAGTAGAAAGGGACAACTCTATTGTCCATAGCAGAATGGGTCTCTGCTCCAGTTTCTTTGAAGAAACCACCTTTTGGCACGTGACACATGGAGTCAGGTTTCATTCTCTTGGAGAACTCTTTTAAATACCACCATAAGGTTACAAGGGCTAAGTCTCCATTCAGACATTCCTGGAATGGGAACATTAATGGAAGAGGACTCTCAGGACCCCAATTCATACCTTATGCCAACTGTTACCTTCTTCTTTTGCTGCTGCAGAAACCTATGCACCCTGACTTTGGTGTAACTCCCACTGAACTAAGTAACTTTATTCGTTTTCAATAATAATAGATTAAGTTTATTTTAATATCAGTTAAGCTAATATTATAGGGTGGATTAAGCTACTATTACAGTTAAACCACTGGGTTTATCACAGTATATTTTTCTGAATAAATTCTGTTGGCCTTCATCCCTAGTTCTGATGCCATAGCAGACAATAGAAAATCTGTAATTTCCAAAGGGAAATATAAACTTCCCAGATGCTATTTAAGAGCCCTAGAGCACCATAAAATAGCCTTTCCGTTTATGTTGCACAGATTTACCAACCAAGATTATTTGACCTTACTTTTGTAGGGTACTACTAATCACGGATTAGTTTCATACATTTCACCTGTATGCGCATTTGCCTGAATGCAACTGAACTTAAAGTGGTGAGAGCACATAAGCCACAAGTCCACCAGTTCCACATCAGACCTTACTGTGTTGAAAAGGAAGTTCTGAGGGGAGATTCTACGTATGTTCACCTAGATGTCCTTAGAACCCCTTTCAGAACTTCTCTCTTGATGAGGATTGTGAATACAGTCCTTCCCCTTTCAATTTTTAGCCTGCATGCATTCACCTCAAATGTCTGAAAACAAAGCCTTTATCCTCTCCCTATGCTTTCAGGATGTCCAAAGCTCAGCTGACATATTTCCCCAGGGAAATATTTGTGCATATGCTGTCTCTTCATCTAGAGGAGACACATATTCCCAAAGGAATAGTTTTGGATATTCTTTGCATGCAATCTCAGGTTACCCTCATTTCACTTTTTTTTTAAAAAGAATGGAGCTAGTCCTATCAACATTCTGAAGATGGTAGACACTTACAAGCATTTAGGAATTCAATTAAAAATGTCTTCCAATTGGAAATCTTTTTCTGTCTTTGGAAGATCAAACAGTTTGAGCATCAAGCACCACCATTAACCCAGTATAGCTCCCCCCCCCCACTTTGCTAGTTAATATATCATTTTCTTTTTGCTATATCAAGCTTGGATAGCTCATTTCCTATTATTACGTTCTTTTTCACAATGAGTCCTACTGAAAATTTGCATAATGGAATTGTAGAGCAGGTCCAAAGGTAAAAAGAAAAGAAAAGTCTAGGTGTCTCTGATTATGTGGAAGAAGATATTCACATAGATTAAAACAGAATTGAAAGAGCACGGCTTTCTTCTGGTTGCTTAAAAGTTAGGATTTAGATGATGGTGAGATCATGGTAGAATCAGATATGACTTTTTATCCTGGGCTAAGTATAACTATCAGTATAAATTGGAGATTTATATTGAATGTATTTCAGAAAACAGATAAAGACGCTAAATCAATAGAAATGTTTTTAAACCTGACTTAGGTTTGATCTTATTGTCATAATAGATTTCTCCCTAAAATAAAAATACAACTGCACAGTTGTTATTGTTCTTATTTCATTTAAGGTGCATTGAGTATTTTGCTTCTCTTTTTTTAAAATAATATTTATTAAAATTTCAAAGAATTACAAAAGTAAAACAAAAATGCAAAATACAAAAAATACAGAAAAATAAAACAATTAAAAACAAGTCAATTTTTCCACATCTTATCTTTCATTTGCTTGTTTCCTTGACCTCCTCAAACCTCCCTTTTTTGTGTTCTAGTTCAATTAGTTAATTCAGCAAATCCTTTCCATCTTTGTTTTTATCTTAATAATTTATCTTAGTATATTGTAACTTTACATTCTCACCTTCAGTCTCTTTACATTTCCAGCACTTATTATCAGGCAAATGATATATTTTTGCAAGCTTGACTGGTGTCATGTACCACCTGTATATCATTTTCATAATATTCTCTCTTAAGGCATTGCATGCCGTGAACTTCATACCTGTGGTCCATAACTGTTCCCAGTCAGCCAACATAATGTTGTGTCCAACATCTTGTGCCCATTTAATCATAGCAGATTTCACCGTTTCATCCTGAGTATTCCATTTCAGCAGCAGATTATACATCCTTGACAGAGTCTTAGTTTTGGGATCTAACAGTTCTATTTCCAGTTTTGATTTTTCCACCTGGAAGCCAACTTTCTTGTCCAAATTGTATGCCTCCATTATTTGATAATAATGAAGCCAATCTCGCACTTTATTTTTTAGTTTTTCAAAGCTCTGCAGGAGTATTTTGCTTCTCAATGAGCTTTAACTAAAAGGAACTTACGGGCCACTTAGCAAATATGGTGATTCATGGCAAAAGTTCAGATCCAAAGCACCATACACTCTTGCATTAACTTGAATGTAAGTGGTGTACAATAAACATGCAAATGTGGATCACATGCTGAATCTTATCCTTTCCTTGTTGAATTGATGGGAAAAAGAAGTGAGGTCCACTGAGTTGCAATATCCTTTTATGAAATCCCTTACCCAGAAATGCAAAATTGGTAATTATTGCTCTTTGTTGCTGGGTTAATTTTACTTAAAGTTTATTTTATTCAGGGCACCATTATAAGGCAATGGTGTATACTTTATATTGTAGTTAACTTCTCTGAGTGCATGGAGGTGCCATATGGCAGGATGTATATTCCAGAATCCATAGAAATAAATATAAGGTTCTATCATTCTCTAATAAAAGACCACGGTTAGGGATGTATAACATTTTGGACCCAGCAGGCCAGGTTCTTATCTGCCCTTACTCCATGGGTCAGCTTTGACAGGTGGGCAGGGCCACCCACTTGACCATCATCTGACATCATAATGCTAATTAGCTATTTAGCTGAATTGGTAGAGCATGTTGGGCAAAAGATTCCTGCATTTGAAGGGTTTGGACTAGATGGCCCTTGTGGGCCCTTCCACGATGTCAGGTGATTGGTAGGTGTATGTATGTGTATGTATTGGGGGGGGGGTCCCATCCACTGGACAAAGTTGGCCCATGGGTTGGGGGGATTGAACACTACATGCATCAGTTGATATGCAGAGTTCAATCCTGCTTTCTAAGGTTGGAAGAGTTCTCCATGGGGAAGGTGGTCTCAAACAGGACCAAAGGCTAGAGGAAAAGACTTCACCATAATTAAATAAAATAAGTGTATTGTGGAATCTAGTTGTGGATGACCCTGGAAATCTTGGGCACATTTTTAAAACTGTCTGACTCTTCTTGTTTTCAAGTCCAAATTAGGGTTGAGCTTTCACAGTTGTTCTCCCTCTGCTTTGTTTTACAGTGGATACAATATTAATCACCTTAGAACACAGTTACCCTAATAGCGAAAAGGGAACTATTATCTGTTGTAAGGAATGCTTTGCAACTCTATCTATCTATCCCTTTCTCATTCATTTTAATTGCAAGGCAATATTTTACATTACTGGATAAGGAAACTTTAGGATGTTTAACTATTGAGCCTATAAAACTACTTATGTTGTAATAAGGTTTGCCTGGGTTTGTATTCAGGTTTGTAGTATTTGTGTGTAGGGTGGGACACAATGTGGCACAAAGTAAGAGTGGCTTTGAATTGTCAAAAAACATAGGAATGGGGTTTTTTTTTGAGGGGGGGTTCTGAGACCCCAAAAACTCTGCTTAAAAGCTTAATCTGCATCCACAATGGTTTTTTAATGGTACACAGGTGATATAAAGTACACAAAAGCCCTATTCACACATTTACTCACACGAAGCAGCAGAAGTGGGGTGATGCCTCTGGCTCCACCAATAACATTATATTGTTGTTGCCATGTTACCTTAGATCTTCAGGTATTTACTGTGGAGGACTTTGTGTGGACAGCTACTGATGCAAAGCTATCTCTTTTCAGACTCCTGTGTTCAGCATGGGAAGGCCATGGGAAGCACGGCAATAGGACATAATTTTGAGGACGGGGCCATTGCTACTATGTGTGAGTGTCCTGCATAAATGCATGAACAGAGCTAGAGTTAAAATGGGCTCAAAGCAGGTACATAGATAGGAAGCTGTCTTATACCAAGTCAGACCATAGGTCTTATCTAGCTCAGGACTGTCCACACTGACTAGAGTGGCTTTTCAATATTTCCAGCAGGAGATACTGGGGATAGAATCTGGGGCCTTCTGCATGCACAGCAGACACCCTGCCACTGAACTGCAACTTAGTTCATCCATCAAGGTTTTCTCTCAGGGTTTAGCCTTAGGGAGCTGAAATGAATACAATATGGAGTTTCCCTTGGCAGCTTACCTATGCAGGCACAAGAAACCAACTGCTGAAGAACCATAGACAAAAACCTTCCTTTTTGAATCCATTAGTAGCTATTCCTCAGAGTGTGCTCCCTTCCTTCTGTCTGGGGTTATATCATGACACATGGGAGGCAGAAGGAAGTGGGAAGAGCAGCTTCTGGAGGGCAGGAGGCCCTCGTCTTTCAAATCTCAAGTCCCACTGACACGAGTGGGAGCTGAAGGTGCCTGGTACCTTGCAGGACCGCAGCCCTTCAGAACGGCATATGATTAATACATGTTATGAATATCTATTAAATGTTACAGCAGGTTGGTGACACTCAGCCGTATCGCTCATTTATTACGAGCAGCTCTTCAGTTATAGGCTGAACAGGGGGTGAGAGAGCAACTGCACTGCAGTCTTAGATTGATGACACTTCTAAAAATTGTCCAAGCATGTGTGCAAAAATCTATCAAAATAAGAGTGTAATAAATGAGAAGGTAACTCTTACAGTGCACAAAAGCTGCAATCATGCCTCATTTCTCCTCCTCTATACAGGGGGAATAAACAATAGTCTACATAGGTAAATAACAATCTTGAAAGAAAAGATGGTATAGAGGAGGAATGGCACAGCCGTGTCAAGAGCCGCTTCTTTGTCAGGGTCAAGTTCTCAGCCTGGTGTGAGGAGCTGAACTGTAGCCACATCCAAATTGGGCTGTTAGAGGATTTCTTGCCTCAGGCCCCTCAAATTAATGTGAATAACTTCCATTAATCAGCAGGGAGCTATTCTGAAGAGTTAACACTCTGTAATGAAGGTTGTGGTCCTGCAGGACAACTAGATTGACAATAATGGAGAAGAGACTGGGTTACTTACACCTGTCAGCAAGATCATTATGAACCAAGCCTCCAAGCCATATTGTCTGCTAGGCTGGGTACATGTCATATATTGAAAGCATATTCTCCTCTCCCCAAGAATCCTGGGAACTGTACTTCACCCCTCATGGAGCTATAATTCCCAGTACCATTAACAAACTACATTTCTGAGGATTCTTGGGGTTGTGCTTTACATGTTTGGTATTTGCACAGCCCTAGTCATGCTGTTTATAGATCATCTCCAGAATCAGAGACAGCATGCCTCTGAATACCAGTTGCTGAGGAAAAACAGAAAGAGAGGGCTATTGCTCTTGTATGCTGCTTGTGAGCTTTCCATAGCCATAGGTCTTTGGTCTGAGCCAGCAGAGCTCTTCTTGTGTCTTTAGGGATGTTTCAACATCAAAGCATCTTACCTATGTTAGATAGAAGCACTGTACTAGTTGGTGAAAGGATTGTGGCACATTTGCAATGAAAACACCCTCCCAAATCATTACCAGCCAGTCTCTTTGAAAACTTGAGATGATCTTTGGAAATGGTAATGGTTTGGAAGAAATGTTGTCTGGATTCCCTGCAATAAATGAGTGATGAATAGTGTCAAAGCCAGTTTGATGGGCTGCTACACAAAGGCTAGTGCAGAAACACTCAATTAACACATTTAGCATGGAACTGTGCACTGCTTGGTTGCCAGTTTGACAGTGTCATTTAATAGGCAGCATATGTGGCCTTATGCTGTACGCTTTTGCCATGGCTAAAATGGAAGAAATAGATCTTCACAAGCAATTTAGCACAGCAGAAGGAAGGAAATGTAGCTGTCTGGCATTTGTTTTCATTTCTGAATCTAATTGCAATAGATTTTGGACTAACGACACAGACTATGACATTCATGTTCTATACGTTTTGCGAAAACCTGACACCATTGGGGAAGAAAAGCTACAATGGTTTTTATGATTACACATGATAATACACACATAATAAAATACCTTTCTAAATAAAGCTGATCTTGCCTTTGACCATTAATGCTGTAGTGCAGGAGTGCAGGGCTGAGAAATCTGTGGCCCTCTATGTAAGGGCCAGCCAGTATGGCCAATGGTCAGGGACGGTGGGAGTTGGGGGTTCAATAATATCTGCAGTCATGTGGGCTTCAGCCTCACTTTATGCTGATGGGAAGAAGAAGTGGGAAAGGGAGTGGCAGAGAGACAGAGAGAGGGAGGGACGGAGGGCAAAGGGGATGACTTTGGACTCAGTTCCTGCCCACCATCTGCATGAGGACCCATCCTCCACTGGCATGCAGACCCTGACAATTGTCTCAAGATAATGCAGTCCTTGATGGGCATGGGGGAAGATTCCCTACCCTGCTCTTAGCAAGAAGCTATGTTTGACACACTTGAAATAGCATACCTGCTTAGTTTTGGCATAGTTTCCCCCACTCAGTTACATTTGTCCCTAGACTGCACCACTGTGCCTAGAATGCATATTATGTCACTGAACCCTCTCTGGCATACAAAGTACCTCTTCCACACATATGTGGAGGAAAAGGGATTTAGCTTATCTGTCTTGGTAAATTTTAGTTTTCTCTTTGCAGATTTTGTCTATCCAACAATCCATAGCTTCAAGTGATAGAGCTCCGAAACAGGTCTGTCACCACAGTGAGAATATGCCTTTATTTCAATACAGGCGCATTTGTTTCCTCTTTAAACAGGGCTTCCCTTCTTTAATGCTGCTATAAGATTGACATTAAAGGAAAAGCAAGAAGTAAAATAATCATTAAATAAATGCTCTGGCTGATGAGATCTAAGTACTTACGCTTCTTCATGATGGAAAGTGAACACCCACTTCAGATTAATATTTTGTCATGCAGAATGAATGTAAAGGTGCATCAATTTGTCTTTACTGTCTGTAATGGAACAAAACTCGTTTGATCAAAAAGTACAAAACCTACATTTACTAAGCATTTTGATCCATTGCCCCTCTGCCTATGATGAACACAGTATTTAATTTTAAATGACCCAAATAGCAGAATAAACACCTCCTGGGTGCAATTTGTAACCATTTCCTGTAAATGCACATGCCAGAAATATAAGCATCCATTTGTATGCTTGAGTCTTGCCCATTGTGGCTAGTAAAATCTAGAAGAGAAGGCATGGCTGGTTGGGCCAAGGAGCTGATTAATACCTCCTTGTGTGAGGGGGCAGTCCTAATCCATGTGAAAAAGGTGCTAATAAGACCATTCTCTGGATCTGAATAATTATAGACCAGTCACAAATGTTCCCTTCCAGGGCATGATTCCCAAACAGGTCCAATCACTCTGAAATAGATGAAATTGATTTTCTAGATCCATTAATCGGGTTTTGGCACTGAAACTGTCTTGGTCACCCTGTATGATGAACTTGTATGATAAGGCACCTGTTGATTCTCCTTGGTCTCCCAGTGACTTTTGATACAATTAATCATGGCATCCTGGAGTGGCTGTCTGACTTCGGAGTGGATGCTGCTGCTTTGCAAGAACAAGACTTGCTGAAGCAGAACCAACATGGTTTATGCAAGGGTGAGTCCTGTCTCACTAACCTATTAGAATCCTTAGAGATTGTCAACAAGCACATAGACAGATGTGTTCGAGTTGACACTGTGTACTTGTATGAAGTATACTTGAGTTCTGCACCAGATATGGGGGAATCCTGAGTGAATCAGGATTCCTCTTTGTGTGAAGGAGCTTAGCACATGTGTATGACCCCTTCACACAGCTACTGAATGCACAACAGACAGGGGGTATGGCAGGTGGTTGTATCAGTCGTGGAGGATGGGACTAGCTATCATGTTCCTTCAACAACATCACATGTGTTTTCAGAATGTGAAGCAGATCACCTGAAGGCCACTTACCACATCAAAGCAAGTTTCTGTTTTCCATGCTTACCTCGACACTCAAAATATCTCATTGTAGTTGCTCACATTCGAATTAAATAGTTATAACAGCAACAGCAACAACCACACTGATGTGGTGAAAATGGTGAGTTTTACATGCCGAAAAATAACTTAAGTAACTGGCCTGAACTGGTTAGTAATTGCAGGAGTTTGCAAAGCTTTTGCTTGAAGCTTTCTGAATAGTCTACTAAGCGTGCAACAATAAGTAGGAGTTTTATTTTTTCTGGGCTTTAGTGAGCCCGTTTCACACCTCCATGTGTAACTCTATGGAGAGTGAAGTTACTTCAGAAACATGGCAACATCATATGATTTTGTTGCAGAAAAAAATGCATGTATGTGGTGAATGCACAGGTCTGTTGCACCACAAAATACATGCCAGTATTTTTCCAATGGAATCGTTTACATGGGATACATGGGAATTTTCCTACATTTGTTTATTTGAGTCACTTTTGGCTTCCTCTTCATTACATTCATTCCCAGAGTGGGTTGAAACATACATGGAACTCATATATGGCATTGGTGTTTGTATATGGCAGTGATGTCAGGCTGAGATGTCTCCCTTTCTCTGTCCCTCTTTCTCTTTCTGAGCTCTGCCTTCAAGGAGCTTGGCCCACAAAAGTTTAGTGGACTTGGTCTAGAAGTTGGCCATCACACCGGTAGAGTAATAAGGACTTTATTTCTATAGATAACCTTCACCCCCATCTATTTTTGGAATGCCAGAGAATCAATATGTTCTACCCAGAACCTTCTTATTTAAACCATCTTTAGGACGCTGGTTGTTCAATATCAATTACAACTCTTTTGCTTCACCTGGGAAGAATAAGAGATGAAAATAGTGTCTGGTTGAGCAATTACTGGGCTATTTTGAAAAGGTATGTTGAAGGCCCTTTTAATATTTAATGGAAGTCATCACTGGAATGCAGATTGGTTATCAAGATATCAACCATCTAATAAATCAGTTACCTCCCAGCTGGCATCTTTTAGGTGCATTACTCATCTTCGGCAAGTGTAATTGAGGATAAAAAAGCGTAACACCGATGGAGGCCTCTTCTTCATCTTCAGAACTCTTGTTTTAATTCTTGAACTGTCAATGGAAAGAGAATCTTCTACATTTAATTGCACACCTGTTGGACATCTTAAGAAGAAAAAGCCCTCCAGTTTAGTTGAATTAGGGTCGTGTGTATATGTAAATGGAAAAATCCTGTTAAAATAACTCTACCAAATTCATTGATTGTATTCCTAAAAACTTAGATCTACCAAACTGTTTTAATAAATTAATTCAAAACTAATGATGTAGGATCAGTGAAGTTCGGAGGTGTCAGCTGAAAAAAGAAGAGGTGCTCTCCAATAGAGCAAAGCCATACAACCCATATCACCTGCTCTAAGTTTTTGGACACCAGCGGTAGCCCATACAGTAGCCTCCATATATTGTTGGACTACAACTCCCATCGTACCTGGCCACGTTGGCTGAGGCCGATGGAAATAATAACTCAGCAACGTCTGAAGAGCACCATGTTAGCTATGCTAAAAAATATTAAAGCTCTCTAAGCAAACATGCCACTATAATTCCTACTTGAGGCTAATTCATCTTGAAGGTTGGTTTCAAAGTTTGTTGAAATAGTCCCAGCTGCTTCAGTTCTATCTTCTTTTTCAGAAGAGCTTTGACATTTGAGGAAAGCATTGCGTTGTCTTCCTTTTTTCGTCTTTTCCTCCCTGGGGTTGCCTGTTGCTCCTGGGAACTCTTTCTTCTGTTTAATGAGATATTTCTTGTCAGTTGCAAGGAGTAACCTTGATGATACCTTGATCTCTGTGTCTGTCTCCATATATCCTTTTGTTGCTGCTGCTGTTGAATGGTGAAGATTTCTCCCAGAAATCCTTCCCTTTCATAGAACCTTTTCTAGAGTGTCAAGGATTGACTTCCAAACATCTGGTGATCATTGATATTTTTGTTAGCGAGACATCAATGCTTTTTAACCTGACTATAGAGTATGAACCAGGATGCAGTCCCTGGAGCTCTGGAGGGAACCCCACTTCCTCTTAAACAGTTTTCTGAGTAATTATGTTTGAATATTTTTAAACATATGTGAATCTCAAACCAATGTTTGATTGTTTGACAAATAAACATCAAGGCTTCCAGGGTACTGACATGGGGTTCATAGCACAGGGAGTGCATGTTTATTGACATTGAAGGCTCCTCACTTCCATTTTGTTCAAAGGTTCTGAAGAAAAGTGAGTGCAAATAATAATAATAATAATAATAATAATAATAATAATAATAATGCATGCTCATTTTGCTCTGTACATTCCATCCCCAAACCTGTGAGTGAATGCATTAATGCATTAATATAATGAACCTGCAGCGTAATGTCTGAATCAAAAGCAGAGTTATCTTTTGGTATATTGCTCAACTCTTTCGTTTGTAAAGCTATTTATTAAAAAGAAGGCACTCATGAAGCTAGTGTCTCGGATTGGCCATCTCCTTATGTTAACTATCCTTGGATTCAAGCTACTGTATTCTGGTGAAAAATATGCAAGGTTCCTTATCAAAAGAGACACCCAGTTTTTCTTCAGAGGCCATACTGCAGTTTCAGTATCAAACGTGGGGGTTAGTGCTAATAATTAGAACCAGAATTTCTCACCCATTTTCTTTAGACCTTTCTGCAAACAAGGACTTCCTTCATTAATTAAAAAAATATAATCACTGGGCCTTGGCACTCAATTATGTCCAGAAACATCTGAATAATGAAAAATTGTTTGCCAGTTCTAAATATTGCTCTAGTTTTGAGCCCTAAAAATTCAGATGTCGCGTTGTAAAATTGTGTTAATGCAAAATCTGATGATATTTGAATTTTTCGTGTATTTTTTGTTTTCACATTCTGAATTCGATTCGCATTAATTTTACATTAGTTTAAGATTGATGGGGCACTACCACAGGATATACCTATTTAACTATGAAAAAGAAAATGTAGTCTATTGTTTCATAGGTAAACAGAATTTTAGCAAGTCTGACTTTTCAAACTCTATAGCACTTTGCCAGAATCCCTGTTATAGCCAGCAGTTAAAGTTATAGGTTCTACAATGTTGAAAAGCTGGCTATCCTGGCATAGAACTATACTTTAAACCTTGGGAAGGGAAACTGGCTCTCCAAGTGTTGCTGGACTACAACTCCCATCACCCATGACCATTGGCCATGCTAATTGGGACTGATGGGAGCTGGAGTAAAAAAACAACAACCTAGAGTCACAGGTTCCTTACTCCTAACTTAAGCAACAGTTTGAGCCATTTTGAATGATTTATTGTTCTGGGTTAGTACAACATAAATCATTTGGCTGAATCAAAAGCATTATTTCTGGTAGCAGCGCATAGGTTCAGAATAGTACATGATATTTCTTCCTGTACATCATAATTAATTGTACCAGCCACACCTAATGATGCTTACTGGTTTGATTCTTATTGATGTTATCCACCTTGGAGATTTCTAATGAAATGGAAAGGATGGTTTTAAAACCTCTCAATCAATAAGAAATAAAAAATAAAACACTTCTATAACTTACTGGTCTTTTCTGTGAATAAAATAAAAGCACCTGGATTATTTGGTGTAGAAGAATGTAAAGTAGCATCCACTTAGTGACCTGGCCATGCACATCAGCAGATAGTTTCCTGAACATGGTGAAACTGACTGCATCGAGCATTTCATAGGTGATAGCAGTAATATGTTAAATTGAAATCTGTTACTTTACGGATGTTGTTAGTGTTGTAGAGAAGCTTAAAAGACCCAGTTGAATGTGCAAGGCAGCTTTTAGAATTTAAATTGCAGACATGAGAAATGCAAAGATTACAGCATCATTTGTGCAAATGACCATAGAGGGTGACTGGCAATACATGTAGAACAATTGCTGCGAGAAGAGCTAAGGGGTGTAAGGGGACACAACAATTACATGGAGCCTAAAAACATCTGGCAACTATGATGTGTACATCTATCAGCACAGCAAATTTGCAATTAATTGTCCTAAAGATGGATGTTTGAGGAGGCGGCAAAAATTGGCTTGATATGCTGTGTCAAACATTTCTGCCAAGCTTCCTTTAATGCTAATAAATCATAAAATGTGGCCTAGACAAGCTTTTTCATATTTAAAATGCCCCCCCCTTTCTACTTGTATGGAGTATTCTGATTTAATTTCTGTATGATAATGTTACAGTCTAAAAGTTGCCATCCGTGACCCAACATACTTGTGGATCATGTAGTAGACAGCAGTACAGGCTTAACAGGAAAGCTAAGATTTGGAAAGGGTGGATGGAAACATTTTTATTCAATATTTCCTCAGAGGCCCCAGTTTAAGAACGGACTTCCGGAATGGATTAATTTCGTAAACCGAGGTACCACTGTATCTAGAAAATTTTGTATGGATTTTTAAAAAAGAAAAAACCCAACAGAGACTGGGTGAAATGTGGTTTAATACAAAGTGAAAGCTTAGTCTGAAAAGCACAGCTTTTCACCTTTAGGCAAGGTTTATAGCTAAGATGACTACAAAAGCAAATATATTCTGTGAGCCTGTTCGTATTGCCCTGACAGATTGTAATTTGTATTTACCTGTTCAATATATTAAAATAAAATGCAACCTTCTCCCTTAAAAAAAAAAAAAGATTTTGAGCAGAAGATGTCCTTTAAGTAGGTGGAATATTGAAATGATGAAAAAAAGTTTTTAAACTCTTCATAGAATAATCTAAAGGAGTTTTATCAGAAAGAGATAATCCATGGTCTATGTGCATATTTTAAGAGGAAACATTTGGAGGAATATTCCAATAAATGGCAAAGAGTGCTATGCATTTATTCACTTCCATTGGAATAAGCTTTCTCAATTACCAGAATGAATATGTCCCCAGTTTCACTGTATCTTTCTCAGCCGCTAAGTATATTCCAAAGGTTATTGAAAGCATGTAAATGCAAGCTCTGAAACACACAAAAGCTCTAAAGATATTCCTTCTTCATCATTCTAAAGTTCCCCAAAGACTTAGGCATTTTAAGGCAGAGAGACTCAATTTTATAAATGAGTCAAAAGGATGCAGAGCAAAGCAAAGACCCCGAGCTAAAGCAGAGGGTGGGAAACCTTGGGGTGGGGTGGGGTGTGGTCGGATGCGCCCTTCTAGGAATTTCTATCCAGTCCTCAGTACTTTTCCCAGGCCACGTCCCACTTCCCTAGTCACACTTCCTTTCCCCAGACCAGCCCTCCTTAGCACCCTCCTTAAGAACTCTGGCCTGGCTGGCATTATGTCCTTGAGTTGTGAATGTGAGTCTTGCTTGCCTTGATGGAGGATGCTGAACAATGTGTGTGTGTGTGTGTGTGTGTGTGTGTGTGTAAACCTCTAACTTTTGCATGGGTGGAACGTAAAAATAATCATATCCGTTGTTGCTCCTCTCTTTTACCTCTGGCCCCCACCCCCCACTGGTGGTTGCAGGAAAGTTGTCCTCAAGGGAACGTGGTCTTCAGATTGAAAATGGCTCCCCATATCTATCTAGAGGTCTTTCTGTTTCACTGTGTTACAGTGGCAATCACTCAGTTTAGGTAAATGACGCAAGTTAGCAATCCACAGCAACAACGATTTTGTAGCTACCGTATCTAGAATGCTGACACGCTCTTCTCAAGATGGTACTATGAAGTTTTCAGGTTGCAAAATGATTGCCTTTAATCTTTAATATGGTTAAGCAGCAGGAGGTAAATAGACATTTGAACATAGCTTTGCTTTTTATAAGTGGCATTTAATATATTCAGAATCTCCTAGACAACGTCTCTTCTGTCCGATGCTTTTGGCTTTTAGGGTTTTAATTTGTACTGTATGCTAGTGAAATAATGGAAAGTTCAGAAGATTTCCTTAGGGGAAAGCATGGTGTCTTGAGCCGGACCATCTGCTTACAAAATACAAAAATAATTAAAGGACACATTTCACCAGGACCTTCTCTTATGAAGGTCCCATTGAAATGAGTGGGAGGTGTGTATGAAGCAGCATCTCTTGTGCAAGTGCTTGCTCAGAAAGTGTTACCACTGGATTGTGGCCAATAACAGATCTTTATGAAAGAGAACTATGACTTAAAAAATGAAAACAAATGTTATTTCCCCCTTCACATTTGTGTTACAGCTGCCATAGCCGCCCCCTCGCAAACTGCTTTAACAATTACTTCCTCTGCTCTGGGAAACCTGGGAACTGTAGTTCTGCGAAGGCAACTTGGGAATGCTGGGAATTCTTAACATCCTCACTAAACTCCCATTTTCAGAATTTGAGCTCTTTTGTAGATACGGAGCTCGTTTGTAGAACTGGAGCTCATTTGTAGATACGGCAGGTGATTTAGAACTTCGCCTATGCTGCTGGAAAAACAACCTGGGATAGTATTACAGAGATTTGTTCACCTTGTGAAACTAATACTCTGTTCTGAAACATCTACTTCTAACCATGACATTTTATATTATTCCATGTTTGCTGTGGCCATACAAAATTGCAGTTCTGCAGGTCAGAGCTGGTGGGTAGGAACAGAGCCGTCCCAGCCATTAGGCAGGGTGAGTCCACTGTCTCAGGGCACTTCATTGGTTATTCTTTGACCCTGACTTGTGGCTTACTCCTGGCTTGTCCTTTGGTTCTGGCTTCTTTGCATGTCCTCACAATGAGTGTGTACTATAGTTCCTGGTTCACCTAAGTCAAAAGTACCACTCATACCTTTAGTATGTACCTTTAGACTCATGCCCTTTAAAACATTGCTCTTTTTATTTGAAAAAAAAGCAGGATGAATTTCTAGCCTTACTATTCAGCTGTAAGGCTCCCAAGGAGAAAACTTTTGTTAAATTACTGGTTCCTTCTGAACTGAATGCCCATGGGCTCTTGAAAACAGTGTGTATCTATTTTTTTGTTCCTTTGTTTCTTCATTAAAAGAATCAAGGTCTCTTGCCCCTGAAATGAAAAAGGTAAAAAAACCCCACAACACTATCACAGTCTTTCTCTGCACACCAGTCTTGTGCTGATAGAGAACTTTAGCTATCATGCTGTGTCGTTCTGAACTAATCCTCCTTGCTAAGAAAACTTTGATAGATTTCAGCTTCCTTTTATTTCCCGCCCAATAGCGATCATTGTGGCGCAAAATAATTTTGGAGGGTCTCGGGTAAGAAAAAAAGTGCTATTAAAGTAAGCTTTATTGATCTCTGTTGCAGGAGGTCTTATCACAGCTGACACCATCTGCGACTGCAAAAATGGCTTTTAACCAACCATAGAATAGTTAGTGCATTTAAGTGAAGATGGGCTTTTTCCTCCTTTTAAAGAATCAGATACAACAAACCTATCCTGGTGTGAAATTATAGATTCAAACGACTTGAAATTTATTTCTTTAAAGTTCATCCATTATTGTATTCATTTTCTCTCTCATCTTATTTTGATTTCTGAGGCTTCTTTAAAAAGAAAAGAAAAGAAAAGAAAAGAAAAGAAAAAGAGGATGGGAAGAACTTAAAAAGTTAATTCCAGCTTATTGCAAACACATGGGATGCCTTTGTTAGGACGAGGAGGGTGAGCACATGAGAATTCTTCAAGGCTGCACTATACCATATGGCACATTATGTCTTGTGCACTGCATTATACTTCAATATTCTCCACCTAAATGGAGTACTAAATTTGCAATAAGGACGTCTTTGCTCTTTCGGCTCCTCAAGAAGTTGTCTTGCCTTAACTCTGATATGCATTCAGGCTTTGTGAAAGGGACTGCTGTGGAACACTGCCATGCTCTAGGCACTATGCAGAGCATAGGTGACGTGGCACGCTTCCATTTTGAAAGTGACTTCTGTCGGACAAGGTTCACAAATCTTTTGGGCCCTGTGCGCACATAGGAAAACCAGAGAAACTGTTGCCGGCACCACACATCCCTCACAATGAAGCACACACTGCAGCCTGTTCCACGGGCTACAGCTGAATACTGCTTTCACTTTGAAGTTCATCTGGAGGGGGCAGTGGGGAGAGGACACTGGGGGCAGCAGGGAGGCCTCTGTATTCTCATGTGTGCCTGTTGATGCCATGTCAGTGATGCCTGCTGTAGGCCACTGGCCTGTAAAATGCAGTTTAGAATATTACTGATTCACTCAACCGCATTGCCATGGCAAGTCATGTAACTTTTTTCCATTTTCCATGAACCAGAAGGCCGCAGATGTTGTCCGGCAAAACAAATCTCTAGGCTAGCTTAATGAGACAAATGACAAGTCGTTATTGAGGACACTAAAGTTCCCCAATAAAGGTTGGATTTCTGCTCAAAATCTATTAGGGCACTTTATGTCCTTCTCTTTCATAGCCTTCAAAACCTTCCATAAAAAATGTGTTTACTGCTGTCTCAGATGATGAAGTCAGATTTAAAGGTGTTAAAAAAAAAAAGTTTTCCAGAGCATTTTACTGCTTTGAATGCAAACACAGATGAAACTAAGTATGAGTCGTAACCAGAAGGCTTGTCTTAAAAGATGATGCAGTTATACCTTCCCTTAATGAAATAAGATGTTACTTTCTCAAAGATAGATGGCTTACATTAGAACCATAAAATCAATAGGAAGGTCATGAATCCCAGTTTTCTGAATCAAGGTAACTTTCTTTATGTTGAAACATCCCAAAGATTGTAAAAAGAGCCCCGTGGGGGTCAGTCCAAAAGCCTACATAATACAGCGTCTGATACCCACAGTAGCCAACAAACAGGACAAAAGCCTTCTCCCACTGTTTGTTTGTTTGTTTAATTAATTAATTAATTAATAAACTTATGCCTACTTTTTCAGAAATCTTCTTTACAAAGCAGCTTACACTGTGTTTAATTTTTTTAACAAGCATTATGATACATAAAAGACAGATGGAGAAGAAACTTTTATTCCATAAATTAATCAATTGAATAAAACAGCAAAGCAACATTAAAACCCAGAGCCACACAAAATGAGTTTCTCCAGATATGTTACCCACTAAAAGCCACTGAGAGGAGCTGGGTCTTCCATGCTCTCTTAAACATTGCAAGAGATGAGGCCTGTCACACTCTGAAAGGGACAGAGTTCCACAAGAGAGGTGCCACAGCGGAGAAGACTTTACTACAGGTGGTCAGCAATCTTAACAGGTGGACACCTAAGCCAAACTTCTGATGTTGATCTCGTGGAATGGGCAGGTTGACATGACAGCACACCATTCTTCAAGTAGCTTGGGTCAAAACCATCTAGGGCAAGGTGGTGTCCATATTTGGTAGACTATCATAAAGAACTATAATTTCCAGAGTTCTCTGGGAAGAGAAATTCATTGTTAAACCACTCTAGGAACTGTAGTTCTGTGAGGGAATTGGGGTTCTTCTGAGAACTCCCAGCATCCTTAATAAGCTACAGTTCCCAGGATTCTTTGGAGGAAGCCGCAACTATTTAAAGTGATATGATGCTGCTTTTGATGTCTAGTGCAGATGGTGTCCATGTCTCAGCATCTAGCACTTGCAGTTAGACAAATATCAATATTGTAAATACATTTGTGATCATTTGCTAGGCCAAAATCCAATAACCCAACTGACTTACACAGTTGTCTTTGACATAGTAAAGTCTTCAACAGCTTGCCCAGTTTTCAAGCATAAAGCCACTTGTGTGAAATTCAAACTGAAAATTCACTCCAACACAGAAAACAGCTTTCACATAAGCACTTCCACCTCTCACCAGCAAATACCTGTAGAGGTATGACATTTAGCTCCATGGAAGACAATGGAAGGACCTGGTTGACTTAGCTGGTGCTGGTAACGTAATCAGTGAATTGGGGCAACATATTTCAGAGATAGGGTGGTGCTTGCTTCCGTGCAAGAGACAAATAGCATGGACAATATAGGTATATTTTGCTCACTCAAAAGAGGCCAGCTGAAGAAGAGATCAATATGTATTTGTAGAAGATGCTTGCCAATACAGCACTAGTTCTTCAAGGGATCCCAAGCAACCAGATGCTGGGTGCCCTCAGAGTTGCTAATGTCAGTTTCAAATAAGCAGCCCCACCTCAGCCACCCCCCCCTATGTTAAGGAAGAAGGAAAAGCATGTTGCTAAGCAACCACAGCACCCTGTTCTACTTACTCAGCACCTTGGCGAAATGGATGAGCTTAATATGGTACACATTTTATGAAAATGCTATAGGTGGGAATAGAAATTCCCTTGGGACAGTGACTAATCTGGTGTGTCTGTGTGTCTGGAGCTTCCCTTCCTGTCCTGATAAGGCCATGGAAATTGAAGTGCAATAGCTGATTTTCAGTCATTTTGAATTTCAAGTCCCGAACCTCTTGGTTTACCTCATTATGAACTATTATTATTTTTTAAAGACTCATCATGCTGGTATTTTCCATGTGAAATTGGCTGCTTAGTTGGGCACACAGCTATGGGAGCAAAATTTCCAATTTCTAATTGCACTGTGCACTCCAATTATGCTTATAATAGTGCGTATATATATATATATATATTCATTTGAATGTGAAGTTTTCCCTTCGTGATAAAAACAGAAGCCTTTAGAAAACTAATGTGTTTATTTATGTAGATGCCAGGATGCATGTATGGAAAGTGCTTTAACTCCAGCGATGCCAAGGCACTCTGCCCGAATGAGCCTATAGCAGTCTGCGTTCTGAAGCTGCCATCTCCCAAACAAAATATGTCTCCTAAGAACAGTGAAAATGAAATAATGTTTCACTAACCCCATGTGGAAGAGGGTGGGCAATAGCTCAAAAGAAAGATATTTTGGAATTTTATACAGTTCAAATAGTAAATGAACCTGACACTTCCCCAGAATTCCGCAGATAATGGCTCTTTAAGTACCTTCCTTATGAGGTCCTAGAGCAGCTCTTTCTCTTAATGTAATTTTCTTAAAAGCCATATTTCGAGCAGGAAAAATTATACTATTATTTCATTGTTATGACCATCAGCTTCAGGATAAGCTTTGCTGCCTCCCATAAAACTGCCTAGAATAAAGTATATTAACTCCTGGGGAAAGTGTAAATTTTCTTATAATTACAGATTGATTCTGGTGTTCTCACCTGCTCTAAGGCACTGGGAGTCAGCAGGGGAAAAGAAGAGGATGGCGCGGCCAGCGGTGACTTTGCAACAGCGGAAAAGCAGGCAGCCACAACTCTCTTGGCGTTGTCGCCTTTCTTCACAAGCAAGCTGTTGAACTGAAGGTACAAAGAGATTTCTCACCCCCAATTTCTTGAGGCTCACAAAAGATGATGCATCCTATGATCTTGCCCCCAGCGTAACCCTGGAGGAGGCTAAGTACAATGCTAAGCAGCAGCATAGCTCCTGGTAGTAGTAAGAGTTATGCAATTCCACATTCTTAGTGGGACTGGTGCCAGAGTTCGTGTTGCTGGGCATCTACTGCCCATTTCCAGGGGCCTCCTCTGCCCCTGTCCTCCTTGCTATTGCTTCTTGTTCACCTGCCCTCTCCGAAAAGGCAGTAAGGAGAAGGAGTACAGTGGTACCTCGGGTTAAGTACTTACTTCGCTCCAGAGGTCCATTCTTAACCTGAAACTGTTCTTAACCTGAAGCACCACTTTAGCTAGTGGGGTCTCCCACTGCTGCCACGCCGCTGGAATACGATATCTGTTCTCATCCTGAAGCAAAGTTCTTAACCAGAGGTACTAATTCTGGGTTAGCGGAGTCTGTAACCTGAAGCGTATGTAACCCGAGGTACCACTGTAGTAGGTTTTGCATGCCTTGTCCTCTAGCTCCATGTGCTGGTACTGAATGGGCCCAGAGTGGGAGGCAAAGAAAGAGGGCATGGCAATAGTAGGAAGGAAAAGGGGAAAACTCAGGGAGATGGCTCTTGAGAGTATTTTGCTCAAGAATCAGCAAAAACCTGGAACCAGCAATATGCTCTAGCATGCATCCCCCAAATTCACACACTATGCAATCATTATGTACCATGACAGGGGAAGGTAGCCCATCTAGGAGAAGGAAACTCTGATCCTAAACTTCTGCTGCCTTGTGGCTGTACTCATTCATGATAATTTGTAGACTTAGGCTGCATCCAGACAGCACTTTATTCTGTTTTCCTGCTGTCGCTTTACCTGAGCATTTCTGTGTTTTATGTGAAAGTCTTACACCTTGTAAAAGCCACTTCCAGAAATCTAGTGGAATCTAGTGAAAGGCTTGTTAGGATATTTCCGTTCCACCTTAAAAGGGAGCAGGATGTTTGTATAACAGCCTGCGTAGTTTCCTGTCTCACAGGATGTTTATGTTGTAAGTTCGTTTCGTTTTCTGCTGTTTTTGCCTGAGCAGTCGGAGCAGACGGTCATGCTTTCTTTGTTCTGACCAACGCCTAATAAACTGTAAATATGCATGTTCTGCTCTCATGCTGTGCAACTTCTGTTGTGTGAATTCTGCTGATAGAGTGTGCACAAGTCCAAGAATGTGGCTATCTTTTCTTGAGGCTTCATGTCGCTATAATTGCTAGATATTGCCTGACTAAGGGAGGTCGATGGATCGTCCGGCACCGAGCTTGGGGGCTCAGATGGACTTTATCTCCCTGGCAGTATCCCAACAACAGGTTTCGGGCCCAGATTCACGGCACTTGCAGGAGTAAGACAGCGACAGACTGCTGAAAGGTATGTGCTGGGAAAGTGAAAGCAGAGGCTTTTCTGCCGCGGCAAGAGTCTTTGATGTCCGGCAAAGACTAATTGGCCTGGGAGCCGAGCCAGAGGCATCGTGATTTATGAGCTGCCGAGATAAGACGCAATAAAGGCTCACGGCTCACGTAAAAAGCTGGAATGGAGTTTTTCCAAGCTTCAGAGGCCACTGAGTGCCCAAAGTTAAATCGGCACAATTATCAGACCTGGGCAAAATGGTGTGAGAGTTTGCTGCGTCAGTTTGGAGTCTGGCATACTGTATCTCAAGCCACTCCAGTTCCTCGGACAGAGAAATGGCAGGGCCAGAATTTGAAGGCCGTGGATATTATTGTCTTATCCGTCTCTCTGGAGGAAATAAAGACGCTTGCTGGAAATCTCACGGCACGTGACATGTGGGATGCTTTGAAAAAGGCCCACCAGCCAATAATCCCAGCCCAGTGTTTGAATGCATCGGAGGTCCTGGCTGTTTCCCAGAATGCTAGTGAATGCAGGGATGCTGAGGGCACCGGTTGCAAGCTGCAGGGGGAGAAGACTGCCACGTCATCCCAGGCAGCATTCCAGCCTCCAGGGGGAGCCAAGGAGTCGGCAGCTGAGAGCTCTGTTTCTCGTGAGAACCAAGGTCAGAGCCTTTGCAGAGGCCGGAAGACCAGATGTAAACAGAGCAAGATGCTTGCAGGTGGCCAGGAACGGGGGGGCAAGTTGCAACAGCCCACGCCAGTGGAAAACAAGGCTGTTTGCTGGCACAGCTCCACCAAAGGCTAAAGGCACGTCTGATGGCCAGGAGCAGGGGGGCAAGTTGCAAAAGCCCTCGCCAGTGGAAAACAAGGCTATGTTTGCTGGCACAGCTTCACCAAAGGCTAAAGGCAAGCTACAAAAGCCCACGCCGGTGGGAAACAAGGCCAAGGCCAGGTTTGTTATTGACTCTGCGGCCACGCACCATCTCACCAAAGACCGCCATCTGTTTATCTCCTTCACACCTCAAGATGGAGAGGTCCAGCTGGCTGATGGAAGGACTTTGCAAGCTACAGGAGTTGGGACTGTGAAGCTTGAAAGTCTGCATACTACCATTAGTAATGTACTTTTTGTTCCAGGAGCTGCGGACAATTTGATTAGTGTACCACAGCTGACTGGGCGTGGTTTTGAGGTTTCCTTCAAGAGGACTGTCTGTGTCATCAGAAAAGGCAAAGAGGACATGTGGCATGCAAAGTTGGTGGATGGTTTGTTCAGTCTAACTTATGATGATGTTGCTGTGTCTAATGCTGATACTTGTTGTGTTGCACAAACTAACAAGGTTCTTCATGCAGGATGCATTCACGATGCACATCGCAGATTTTGTCACCTCTCTTGGCAAGCGCTAGCCAAGATGCCTGAGTTGGTTGAAGGTTTGGACATCAAACCTTGTAAGTTTCACATGAAATGTGTCTCTTGTGCAGAGAACAAGGTGAAGGTTGCTCCAAAAGGCAAGGAGTCTAGCAGGCAGGCTTCCAAACCCTACCAGCTAGTTCATGCAGACCTGGTAGGTCCTCTAGCGCCCTCTTTGGGTAGAGCAAGGTACTTCATGGTTCTAATTGATTCTTTTTCCAGGTACATTCATGTGTTTATGCTGGAGCAGAAATCGCAAGCATTTCCTAGGTTCAAGGCATTCTGTGCTTGGTTGGAGAATGCTCACGGTAAACGTATTGGTTGTCTGTTTACTGATCGAGGCGGGGAATTCACTTCTCAGCAGTTTGAAGCTTTCCTGACTGAGAAGGGAATCCAGCATGACATGTCAACGCCTAGATCGCCATGGATGAATGGGCTTGCGGAGAGAGCAAATCAAACGTTGCTGCAAGGCATAAAAACCTTGTTGCATGATGCCAATCTCCCTGAGAAGTTTTGGGGGGAGGCTCTCTCGAATTTTGTTTACACTTTTAATCGCAGACTGTCATCACCTATTGGCTGCACTCCCTATGAGAAAATGTTTGGTAAGCAACCTAATGTCAAACACATGAGAATCTTTGGTTCTGACATGTGGGTACACACCCCACAAAGCAACAAGCTTGGGAAGCGTGGGGCACATGGTTTGTTCATGGGGTACGAAAAAGGTGCATACAGGGTATGGATGACTAACTCTAGATCCATAAAGTTCACAAGGAGTGTTGAGTACAATCCTAAGTGGGGGGAAAATGTGGGAATTTTCCAGAGTTACCCAGAGGAGGATGAAGGTGATGTAAAGAAAGCAGATCATGCTGAGAAAGCTGAGGAAACTGAGGATGATGATGATGATGATGATCAGAGTTCGGATTCCAGTTCAGTGGGCGGCGCTGCTGCTGCTGTCAGTGACAGTGATGACACAGCAGACTACAAGAGCGCAAAGGCCTCAGTCAGACCATCTGATGAGTCTGACAATGAACTGGAAGAACCACTGTTCACCATTGGTCACTTTTCTCCTAAGAAGGAGGAGATGAGTCCAGAAGACTTGCGTCTGGTTCGCAGGTCTGAAAGGGCGACCAAAAGCAAACCTCCAAAGAGATTTGCTGATGAGTTTGCTAAGACGGCAACTGCTGTTCTTAGTAGCTCAGAGAAGGTGTGGGAACCTTCAAGCTTCAAAGAGGTCCAGGAGTTAACCTCTAAAGATGCTGAGCCTTGGCTTAATGCCATGAAGGCTGAAGTTGATTCCTTGAACAGGAACCAGACTTGGGAACTGGTACCGGTAGTCCCAGGGATGAGACTGGTTGGCAGCAAATGGGTCTTCAAGGCCAAGACAGACCAGAATGGCAAGGTTGTCAGACACAAAGCCAGATTGGTTGCCAGAGGTTTTTCACAGGTACCAGGGCAGGATTACCACGAGACCTACTCACCCACGGTCAAATATGAGAGCATTCGGCTGATGCTCAAGATCGCTGCGGAGGAGAAACTGCATGTTTCCCATCATGACATAAATACAGCTTTTTTGTACGGGATTTTGAACGAGCAGCTGTACATGCTTCCACCTGATGGGATGCAGATACAGAAGGGAATGGTCTGTAAACTGCGGAAATCCTTATATGGTCTCAAGCAGAGTGCCAGGTGTTGGAACACAAAACTCACTGAGACATTGCTTTCTCTAGGTTTTCACCAGGGCAAAGCTGATCCATGTGTGTTTGTCAAGGAGGAGGGGCAAAACAAACTGTATTGTTTATGTTTTGTTGATGATCTTCTGATGTTTTGGAAGAATCAGGCTTTTTACCAAAGCACCCTAGCTCAGCTGAAGGAGCACTTTGACATGAAGGATCTTGGTGAGGTATCCAACTATCTTTCTCTGCAGGTGGAGAGGGACCAAGCAGGTAATTTTCTGGTACACCAAACACAGAAAATTGCTGATGTATTAACCAGGTTGAATTTGGTTGATGCAAACCCAGCAGACACACCGATGGTGACAGGTTACCAGGTAGACAGTACTGCTGAAGCGTTTTCTGACACAACGCTGTACAGATGCATTCTAGGCAAGTTGAATTTCATTGCTAGATGTTCGAGACCTGATATTGCTGTAAGCACTAACCTGCTTAGCAGACATGCTAACAATCCTACTGTTCAGGATTGGAAAGCTCTGAAGCGCATAGCCCGGTATTTGAAAGGGACTATGCACTACAGGCTGAGGTTCACCAGTCAGAAGACTGGAGGTCTTGAAATCTTTGCAGATGCAAGTTTTGGAAGTGACACCACGGATGGTACAAGCACTTCTGGAGTATGCTACATGTACAACCACTGCCTGTTTGACTGGTTGTGCAAAAAGCAGACGACAGTTAGCCTAAGTTCCTGTGAAGCAGAACTCAATGCTCTGTCATTTTCACTTATGGATTGTGAATGGTTGATGCAACTGTTTAAGGACATTGGGGTTTCTGTAAAATGTCCTATACAAGTGTATCAAGACAATAGATCTTGTTTGGCTTTGCTGAACTCAGAGAGTTGCAAGCAAAGAACCAAGTACTTGCAGATTAAGCTACATCGTGCAAGAGAGTGTATTCAGAAAGGACTCATTCAGGTGTCCTACATGCCAGGAAATGAAATTCCTGCTGATCTGTTGTCTAAGGTTGTTAACAGAGAACAACTGAAGGTTTACGCACAAAGGTTGCAATTGGGTTGAACCACAGGTACTACAGGTTACACGGAAAGGGGGAGGATGTTAGGATATTTCCGTTCCACCTTAAAAGGGAGCAGGATGTTTGTATAACAGCCTGCGTAGTTTCCTGTCTCACAGGATGTTTATGTTGTAAGTTCGTTTCGTTTTCTGCTGTTTTTGCCTGAGCAGTCGGAGCAGACGGTCATGCTTTCTTTGTTCTGACCAACGCCTAATAAACTGTAAATATGCATGTTCTGCTCTCATGCTGTGCAACTTCTGTTGTGTGAATTCTGCTGATAGAGTGTGCACAAGTCCAAGAATGTGGCTATCTTTTCTTGAGGCTTCGTGTCGCTATAATTGCTAGATATTGCCTGACTAAGGGAGGTCGATGGATCGTCCGGCACCGAGCTTGGGGGCTCAGATGGACTTTATCTCCCTGGCAGTATCCCAACAAGGCTAGCATTCATTTCTGTTTTAATTATTTCCAGAAAAAAGTCCATTTGCAAACCCATTAACTTGGGAAATTGTAGAAATTTTGCATTGCTGAAACTTGGGACACTATTCTGGCATACAGTTATTTCCCACCATTTAAAATTTAGCATGACATGTTGGTATAGGGATCAAAAAGCCACTGTTGCATAATGCAATGCTTGCAACCAGCTGGGATTGCATGACAGAGCCAGTTGCACGAACTGGTACTGCCAAAAGAGGATAGGCATGTTGTGATGAATTTTCATGAACACACACACACACACACACACACACAAAATGCAACCTGGTTCAGAAATGTGGCAAACTGAATTTAATACTTGGAAAATGAGAAATGGAAAGAAACCAAAATGGGCAGATCCATCCATCCCTGATCTGACCATCCTGACAACCTGTGAAAGGACCCACGACCACCCTGTAATTGGCAGCAGCTCCACCTGGAGGTGCCAATTCATACACAATCCACACTCCCACAAGCCGCCACGTGAAAGCCTAAGAGCATCGGAACCTCAACATTTAATTCATAACCTACCTCATCAATTTAAATACCGACTTTCCCTGCAGACTTTGCTACTGTGCAGCAACTTCCTGTGCAGAAAATGAGTTTTTGCCGTTCTGAACAAGATTAGCGAATCTTCAATCAGATATGCTTGGCCTATAATGGGCTTGGAAAGCTTATAAATACATTTTCATTGCAAACATTGCTGGCTGACAAATGTCAGTTTTGCAGCAGATTTGTAGGGAAATGAAGAATGTATCATACAAGGAGGGCTCTGCTGCTGGTATGATCAACTCTTAAAAGCAAGCCGAGACCACCTTATCTGAGCCCTTTTATTTATTTTCCGACTGGGCTCTCCCAATCTGTGATTTTCTTCTGGAATTCTTGGTTTGTACGTTATGAGTTGTAGCAAAGGTTGTGTTTTCCTGAGTATGTTGCAGGTTGATTGGACTGCAGAAAGTGCTACAGATAGAGGCTGCTCTTTTCCTAAATCAAGTTGCATCCAGCAAATGTATACCTCTGACTGCCAAGGAAGTGAGAGAAGCCCAAAGCAGTGCATTCTTGGGAAGTATTGTAAACAAAAAATGTTGCCTTTCTTCTGTGTAGGAAGGCAACATAGTAAAGTCTTAATCTCAGTTAAAGTAAAGCTGCTGGCTTAGCATGTGTGCAGGAGTTTACCACGTAAGCTGCACGTTTCATTGCAAACCTGCAAATATTTCAAAAGAAAGGCTTCTGTACCGAGTGTTGTCATAAAAGGGCTCTAGTGCCTAATCTAAAGCATCTTAGTGGCCAGTTCAGTTGAATGAATGAATGAATGTATAGAATCTCAAAATGTCAGCAACACCACTGCCCCAACTGGTATGTCTTTTGAACCTGGTCAGCAAGCATATTTCTAAAGAGGGGCACAAAGACTTCACTTACTCCCATGTGAGCTAAGGGCGCTTTCAGACGGTCACTATTTTCCGGTGTGGTTCAGTCACCTGAAAACATTATTTCATTACTAGGTTGAACAATTAGAGTCACCTAATTACCTTTTTTTTTTTTTTTGCAAAGCAGTTTGCCTTAATATGCTTTTTGGGAATGTTACTTTAGCCAGTACATGAATTTTTGCACACATTACTTGGCTGGAGAACCTCATTGCAAAATTCAGAGAACTGTGAATTTCAAAGGATGGCTGTGTTTCAGTCTGCCTTTTGTTTGGAAAAGTGTGTATTGCATATATGTGAACTGAGTTCAGTTTCTCCCCTATCCCCTGTCCCCTCCACAGGACAGATAATAGTTCTTCTCATGTGCAAAGTCAGGCTGTAGTAATATGTCAGCCTTATGACAAAAGAACCTGAAAGGAACTGATGGAATATCTCATTTTAAAGTTGATAAATGTACGAGTTGATCAGGAAGGTACCTGGATATTTGAGGAGAACTGATAAGATGCATAGGAGTCTTCTGATTACACACAGATTTCATTTAAAACCTTGTTTGTTGCTGGGGCTGTTTACAAAACACAGCGGGATGCCAAGGAACAGCTTTCCAGTCTGAACAAATAGATCAAACAAGCCTAATAGTAAACAACATGTTGCGCTTGCGTACACACACACACACACACACACACACACACACATTACTGACAATCTCAGAAGGATTACAGCAGGAAGTTTACATCACTAACCTTTTCAAACATTTATCTTGATAGTACTCCTTTTGTCAAATTTTAGAGGGGGTGAGTGGCCCTACTTTGTAGAAAGGCATTGCAGCGTACTGATAAAAAATGTTATTATTGGAGGATAATGACCATTGTTGGCGCCTCTTTATAACAGCGGTATAATGTTAACAACACAGAGGATTGCTTCAGGATAAATGAGCTCTGGTAAGGTCTGTTCAAATGTTTGCTTTCCTCCTACCTAGCTGCTGGCATTTCCAACAATCCGCCCTGGGTTTCCTTTTCACTTTCTACAAAGTTCTTGTATTCATATACAAAGTCCTGAAAAAACTGGGCCTGGGATATAAGGACTGCCGGAGGCCTTATATCTCAGCCCAGTTCCTGAGAACATCCAGAGGAGCACTGTTTGGTATCCTCCTGTGTTGCAGAGGTCCAGCTGGTCTGAACTAGAAGACAAGTATTTAGTGGTGCTGCTCCCATTCTGGGGAACTCTCTTCCAGCAGAGATTCAACAGGCACCTTCACCTTTGACTCTCAGGTATCTCTGGAAGACCTTTTCCATTTGGTGGTTTGCTTTTTCTTAATGCGAGTTAGTCATTTCTATGATTATTCAATGATGTGAGCAGAAGTGATTCAGTTGGTGGAGCAGAGCTAAAGAAATGGCCTTCCTGCAATAGTATTGCTACTGCTTCCAGAGAGGGGGGATACAGCAATGAGGTTAAAGCTGTGTATGGGAGCAGCAGTGGGAGCACCACATTGGCTCTGCTATTGTGTCCAAGAGGCCCTGAAGTCCTTGCTGCCTCTCCCGTCCACCTGATGTCTCTAGGAGATGATTGCTGAAGCTCCATTCCACCAAGTTTGGTGAGTGACCCTCCACCATATCTCAGGGAGCTTCCAGGCTGTCCCTTTTTTCAGGTGGGATTCAATCACATGATGGCAAATTCAGGTGAAACTCAAACTGAATTGGTGCTGCTATGCAACAAGCCCACTACCCCACCTTGCAAGAAGACATTTTGTGATCAGAAAAGTGATGGGGAAATGCATTGGAAAGTGCAAGATAACAATCACTTAGCACAACATCGTCTAACTTCTCCACAAAAAAAATCAGAACAACATTGTCTAACCTCCCCACAAACTTTGTGGAAACAAATCATAATGAATGCTCAAGAAACACCTCATCTGGAAGCAATCTTGTTCTGGAATCTGGAGGATTCTCCCATGTGCTATAGGATATACTGGGATGGTTTCTAAACCTCAGAATGAAAGATTTCTGAATCAAGCAGTAAAATATATTATTGAATAAGAGGCATTTCCATTAAGAACTCTTTAGGAAACTAAAACTTAGTAGAAAAGATAAATTATTCAGTAGGTTTTAAATACTGCTTGGAATTGTTTTGAGGTTTTGTTTTTTAAAAAAACCAATCATAAAGAGACAATGCAAGTATTGGCTTCACAGCAATGCTTATGCCAACTGTGTACCCATGCGGACATGAGTGAGCATTCAGAGCCACACGCCATCTCACAGTGGAAAGAAATGGAAAATTAAACCTCTAATTATTTCACTGGAAATTATAGGATTATATGCAACCAACCATAGCAGATAGCGGATAAAATGCCCAGCTTTGTTTAGTGTGCTTATAAAAGTGTGCCGGAAGAGTGAAAACTCAGGAGTTACTTTAATTGTGCATGTGTGTTTTTAAATAAACAAGACAATTACAGGAAACCATTTTCCTCCTGAGTTAAATTGTCAGGTACACTTTGCGACCACAGTTCCACAAACACCTGAAAGTTCCACTGAGCACAACAGTATTTACTTTTGAACAGGACTAGAGCTGCACTGTTAAAAGACAGATATCAACATGTGCTCAAGGGAAATGATGTTCTTAAAATGATGACTAACAGTCTATGTCCTTTTAAATGTGTTTGTGAAAGGGGGGTTATTAGTTTGCTTTGTTCTTTTTCTTGTTTATATTATGTATCTTGTGGTTTTATTCTGTATTTTTGTGCTGTGAACTGCCCTGAGATCTTTGGCTGAAGGGCAGCATACAAATTTAATTAATAACAATTATATCCGATGTATGGTTGATTTAGAAACCAGAAATAGGTCGCTCTCCTTTAGTCAGGATATTTGAGCCATCTTGGTCCAGCTGATAAGCAAATGAGACTGTATAAAACAGGAATAGTGAACTGGGGATAGTATGTATGCACGCATGACAATGTATGTATGAATGTTTGTTGTTTAGTCGTTCAGTCGTGTCCGACTCTTCGTGACCCCATGGACCAGAGCACGCCAGGCACTCCTGTCTTCCACTGCCTCCCACAGTTTGGTCAGACTCATGTTTGTAGCTTCAAGAACACTGTCCAACCATCTCATCCTCTGTCGTCCTCTTCATCTTGTGCCCTCCATCTTTCCCAACATCAGGGTCTTTTCCAGGGGTATGAATGTTTATTTTCCTCAATTTTTTTATATAAATGAATCCTCAAAACATCTTACAAAGCTACAGGTGTGCTTTTTGTAACTATCAGCTCAGGGCTTTGTATCATTATACTTCTAAAGACAGAACTGTTTAAACTTGTAATGCCCAAGATGGCTGGGATTTTTCTCCTCTTAAGATCTTGGGCCTCCAGAAGGGTGGAAGTGAGCTGTAGAAAGGGGAAGAAGCAGATTCCTTAGTATGGGGATGAAGTTGAAGGAACATACAGGAACCAAAAAGAAGGGGTGGAACAGGGAGAGAATGAGGAGTAGCAGAGTGTAATTAGGGCCTGAGCGGTAGGTCCATCTTAGTTGGTCACAGGCTGTGCCTTTAACTTAATGTATAGAAAGATTAACAAGCTGAGTTATGCATATTGATCCACTGTGAAAAGCACAGGTGCAAGCTGTCTGTTTTTCTGATCAGTTGGCAAGCCTAGTTAGTTGGCTGTTGTGTGGCCCGATGTTTGGGATGTCCCATGGCATCTGCAACCCTTGTTCTGCTCTGACATCATTGCCGGTATGTGTGGGTACCCTGTGTTGTTGCAAGGACGCTGTTACCACGATGGCAGACACTGCTGGCAGAGAGCAAGTTGGCTATCCCTGGAATGACCATAGAGTACAATTAGGCTCAGTTCCCTGAAGATCAGGACCTAATAATGTGAGCTACTGAATCATCTGGGTCAGGTTTTAAGTCCAATTATACAAGCATAACTGAAGAGTGAATTGCAAAGGAGTGTAGTTCATCAAGCCTTAAGAGATGCCTTAAGAGCCTTAAGAGATGTCAGCAGTGAATTATTATCCTGTTGAAATAAACAGAATAAGATAAACTCAATTGACCTTTAATACTTTTGCTGCTCACAGTTTCCCCAGTGGAAATCATTCCCAAGTAAAGCTGGACTAGATCAAGCAAATGACCTAAGTTTACCATCAGGCAGAGTGAGGAAACAACATTAGAAAACAGGTACTGGGGGTGCCCCCTAAATTGTCCCACCATTACCATACTTTGGAGCTGGTATCCCAGTAGTGATAACAGCATTTGCTTACTGCTGTTCTGGGCTGCCCTGCCCCAACTCCCAGCATATTATGCACAGCACTGTTGCGAAAGGCCTTAATGAGGCAAGCAGGCAGAGAAGCAGCCATTCTGTGTATGCTTGCTTGAGCCCCACTGCCATTGCAGGAGGAAGCAGAAGGCAGAGAGGTGCAAAGGGAGTGAGAAGTGGTGAGGCCTCTTGGCTGGAGTGGAAGATAGTGAGGAGGGTGGGTGCAGAAAAGGTGTGGTGTACCATAAAAACAAAAAATGTACATTAGTTGCTCTGCCTGCTTTTGCCTCTGGCCCTACCCACTCCTGGCAGGTGGCTCTTAGAAGGTTGCCCAGAAGGGAATGTGGTCCTGAGGCTGAAAAGTGTTCCCCTTGTCTCCTTTACTCACTGCTCTAACATCCTCCAATCACTTCCTCCCAAAGCAACTTTTCAAGCACAAAAGAGTCCACTCTTACTGTGTTGTGTAACTTTTTTGAGTGTGTTTGGGTTCAGTCTTCCCCTTCTTTAATGTAATCCTTGAATATCAGGGATGGCTGCTATATGGGTGACCCCAGCCAGTTACGGATGGTAGGACTGATAGCTCAACAAAATTTGCAGGGCCACAAGTTAGCCACCTCCGCCTTACATGAACTGAACAGGACCGACAAGTAGATATGCGCCTATTCTACTCTAGTTAGGTTGATGCCTGGTTGGTTTATGCAGAGAGCGCTTCTTCTCAAAATACTATTCACCAGGCACCTTTTGTTACTCACTAAAAGATAAAACCTGTTCCATTGTACTGAGAGTTTGCTTTAATGTTTTATTCCTAGACTCTTCTTTTTCTACAATGACTGTGAATGCTAAAAATACCCTGTCTAGACATTTATAGTATCCCTTGCAAGCACCATAAACCCTGGTGTGAAGAGCTGGAAAAATAAGTTTTGTCTCATTGAATTCCCCCTGGCCCTCCCTAATGCATTCCAATGTGCTGTCCAACTTTTGCATGTATTATGTTTTCAAAGTTGTGCAAATGCCTTAGAAACTGTTTTAATAATAAACTGATAACAAAGGCTGCATGCACACCAGACAATTAAAGCATCTCTGCAAAAGAATCCTGGGAATTATAGTTTACTCTTCACAGAGCTACAGTTCCCAGCACCTTTGACAAACTACAGTTCTTATGATTCTTTGGGAGGGGTGTGTGTGATTTAATTGTACGGTGTGTGTAGAGTCGAAATCTCTGAATTACTTCATTTATGTAAGGATATAGAGGTAGGGAGCAACTTGATCTAACAGAAAGTACTGCTTTGTTGTTAAATGAATGACACCTGCTTAGATTTCAGAAGTGTGCCCTCCCTTTTTATATATATAAAAAACACACACATAAAAACAGATGTGGGGGAAGAAAGATTAAAACTAACTTCAGGAACAGCTATGTTTGTTTACTATACCAGATGCGGATCTTATGTTGTTTATAATCCGGCACCTCTGAGAGAACTCATTGATTGTAATAAACCTGCTGTAGAGAAAGTGGTTACTAGGCTAAAACAAAATACAGTGGCTGTTGCCCAATGCATCTACTACTTAGTGAATCACTGGTGTCATATTTTGCTCCAGTCCTTCAGAAGCTTTTGTTGTGATAGGTCCTTATAGCCCATGTCAAGCCCACCCTAATAAAGCAGCAGTATAGATCTGAGGCTAGCATTAAAGCAACAGTCTCATTTAAGTGCAGTATCTAACCCATCGTTTAAGCACAGCATCTGCCAAGGCAAATTCCTTCCAAAATATAACAGGTTTTGCCTGCTTTGTAAAGATAGAGAGGGATGTGTATAGGCAAGCTGGAGTCTTGTGTGGCAAGGGTACTTGCAAAAGAGCCTCTTTAGTATCCCAGGGCAGATGTATGAAAGAAGGTCATCATCAAACCTTTATTGGCATCACTTACAAACATTCAGAATAAATAGGCCAATGTGATCTCGTCACCATTTCAACAGTACAGTCATTTGCCAAAGGGAAGAAGAGGCGAGCAATCTATTTCACCTCTGTGGGACACCAGCAAGGGCAGGGGTCCTCTAGTGTACTTTGGCGGCAGAAAATCAAATAGAGGAACTTGGCTACTGTCTTGGTGAGCTCCTGGTCTCTACCCTGTAATAAGAAGCGTATAACCTCTGTCTCTGGTTTCCATGTTGGGATACATAGGTGGTCTAAGAATTGTTGGCGGAGACCATCATATATTTTACAATTAAGGGGCATGTGAGCTATAGTTTCCACCAGGTGGGCATCACATGGGCAGATCCTATCTATGAAAGGAGGTCTTCAAGTAAGCAGGACCTAGTGTGTGTAAAGAGCTTTGAGAATTCAGGTTAGCACCTGGAATTCTGTCCAGAAAGCAACAGGTAACCTCTACAACTCTTCAAGGACATATGTAATGTGGTCCTTACAATCCTACCTTGACTGCTGAATCCTGGGTCAGCTGTACTTTGTGAATAGTCTTCAAAGGCAGTCCTATGTAAAGGCTATTAGAATAATCTAATCTAGAAGTTACCAAGGCATAAATCAAAGAGACAAAGTCTCAATTGCCAGTTGCCCAGCTGGATGACTTAGCCCAGTGCATTTGCTGACCTGCCTGTACGTGTCCTTTGCAGTCTATGGAAGCTGGACCCTCAGGGAAACTGCACTATACATTCTTTCCCTCCCTTAACTGGCAATTTACAAACAGTGCTTAAGCCTGAGTTGTTACTTCCAACATTTTTATAATGTTTGTTATAATAGGATGTATGCATCCCGTTCTCCCTGGGTAGGCTGAAGTCGCAATTTAACTGACTTCAGTGTGGAGACCTTTCCATGACCAGTCCTGCTTCTCAGATTAAAAAAACAAAACACCCCCGCAACAACTTGCAACCACTGAGAGTTAGAAATTTTGGTTAAATAGTGGAAACTTTAAGGGAAAAATCTCACATGCTCCATTCTGGGTGTGCAGAAGTACTCTGCATGAGTCTTTCTGGTTTCTAACCAATATAGGGTTAGAAGACCTGTAAAAGACCTGATTCAGACAAGAGCTAGGTCTGACAACAGCTAGATCACCATAAACCTGCAAGTAAGTGGTAAAATCCACTGGAATCTCAGTCTATATGTTTGCAATATCAAGTTGCTTGTGGGCCTTCACTTTTATGCAGTTTGAGAATCTCTAATCAAGTTTAATCTGTTCTTAGTCTGTCAACATAACTCTCATTTACTTGCAAGGATGCAACCTCTGTTTGATCATATATGCATAGAGCTGTAGGGTTTTCGCTGTGTGTATATTTTAAATGCTTGGTTGTATAGCTCACGACAGCACCAGCTTATAAAATGTGCAGATTGTAGACCAAGAAGAAGAAATTTCCATTAACTGCTTATGCATGTGGAATCAAAGCAAGCGAACATATTCCTTTCTCCTGAACAGGGGCAGGCTGCAATAATTTGCAGGAAATTAAAGCCATTTTTCCTTGCTTTGTATGCTTCATATAATGGTGTGCCAAGTTTCAGCCTGAAACAGATTTTAATGGCTACATTGCAAAACTTTGAAAAAGGTTATAATGAAGACGCAGGCAAACACTGAACCATCTCTGTGTAGCCCACTTAGATAAGACATATGAATCTTTTTGTTTGGCATACAAGGATAGAACAGCTTGATCATCTATGCTGCCTAGCACATGCCTGGCTACACTAGCCTTGCACAGAGCGAAGTAGGAAAGAGGCCACATTCTACAGCCATATCCCCCTCCTAATGTAGGACGTCACAGAGAGGAGAGAGAATTTGACATCCATTATGCAAGCTAGCCTCTTGAAACAGCCTTTCTTGCTCGAATCAGGTTAAATGTCAATGTAAAACCTACATTGGTCTGAATGAGAAATGCCTCTTTTCTCTGCTTTCTATTCTGCATGGGCCATGATCAGGCATTCATATAGTGCAGGAGAGGCTCAAAATCAATTTCAGCCTCACGGGTGGAAAATGCTTTCTGACTCCCCTATCCTGCCTTGCAGTGATCATTACCGGAAAAATAGGGATGGAGGATTCAGTTCAAGGCCTCTTCCTTTTTCTAGATCACTCTTGCCTGCCACACCCTCTGTGGTAGTGCATATGTTTTTTACAGGGGCAGATATATCATTTCACACATGCACAAATTGGGGAGATAAAGGACAGCGATTTGTAAACCTGTCGATTTCAGTTGTCTCAATTTTCTAATTCCAAGTTCAGTTTTCTACATTTCTGCAGCACTTTCTTTTAAAAACAGTGTGAATTTCTCCTAATAAACACATATTTTGCATTCAGAAAGGATGGGCAAAAATTGGGCAAAAAATCACACTTGGTCCCCGAAGGTAGCCAGCATATCCCTGCAGTACTGCACTTACAGTGGTGGTTTTGTGGGTACAGAGAAGAGCTAAAGTGGCTGGAGACTAGAAAGGATCCACCACAATGGGCAGCTTAAGGAATGGAGTGCTTTGCAGCTTTCTTAACATTCACAAAGTGGGCAAATCTAGTGAGGAGAAAATTACTCAGCCTGCTTAGCAACAGGTGATGTGAGCCCACACTGCTAAAGCTGAAGAGCAGCAAACCTAACTTTAAGCCCCTGCCCCTCCAAATGTTGCTGAACCATAACTATCATCATTCCTGACCTTGTCTATCCTGGCTGAGACTGATAGGAGTTGGAGTCTAACACTAACTGGTAGCCCACTGACTTCCTACTTCTGTTATAACACAATTATATGATCCTCCTTTGCACTGGGGCACTGTATACATTCACCCCAGATATCACCCCTCAATTATTTATGAATCATTTCCCCCTTCTTCATGTAGCACTGAAGTTAAAAATACGATCCCCCCTGCCATCTGTTAAGAAAATTTTCTTTATAAAGGGAATATACTAAAATGATACCACCGATCATGAATTTATCTTCATGAGATAGGGATGGCTTCATCTTTCATAAGTGTCATTGTGAAGCAAAGTTGAATAATGAAGCCACCTTTATCAAGAATAGATGGATTCAATTTCCTCTGTACCAGAATGTCATACTTGAAGCACATCTACTTCTTAAAACTCGCCTGTGGGTTTTTGCCCTCTCTTGCTCTGATGCAGTTTCTCCACTTTTCCCTCCACCATCCCTGCTTATTTTATTTTTGGTTTCTGCCACATAAAGCAAGCCTCAAAGGTTAGTTGTTCTCTCTCTTTCTCCATGTTCATTCTTACATTTGTACATCACCTTTCGTTTGAGGAGCTCAAGGTAGTGTGTATTTCATTCTCATTTGGTCTTCATTCCATCCTCACAGCAACCCTGTGGGGTAGGTTAAACTGTGCAATAGTGTGTGGCCCAAGGTCACTCAATGAACCTCATGGCTCCATTGGGATTTGAATTCTGGTTTCACAGATCCCAGTCCAACACTCTCACCACTACACCATCTTGGACCAAAGGGAGAATAATGTCACATGGCTTTTCCATGCAAACTGAAATAGAGTTTGAAATGGCAATTGGGAGTGGCAATTATACATCTGTGAATATGTTTATAACAATATTCTAGCATGTGTGCATGCTAAAGAAAGTTCAAATGAGCTAAGGCAAAAAACATTCTTAGCAATAGTCCAGGTGGGGATTGGGTTCAAAAGAGTGCACGGGAGAAACCCCACTTGATAGTTTGTTTTCAACCATTTCCTCTGATGTCCCAAGGGCTGCCACTCTATGGAGAATCTCTGTGCCTTCTGGCTACTGCCAGAAATGTGGGCTGGAGGCATTGAGAGTCGGGACTGCCATGCGACATTGGTCCTTTACATGGGTTTTGGCAGCATTCCAGGGAATGTATCCTGTGTGGTCTGGTCTTGTGTTATTCATTTCCATGTTCAGGTGTAGTCAGTGCTTTTTCTCTCTAGAAAAATAGGTGCCAGTACTCACCATGAAGTTGTTGTAAGTGCCACACTTTTTAACAAGAAAAAAAGAGGTGTTCGTACTGCATACCCTTTAGTACCCCTGGAAAAAAGCACTGGGTGGAATCCAAAACTTAAGGTTTAGGCATCTGTAAGATGGTGCAGTGGATGAAAAGAACAAACAGACCATTTTTTAATGAAACAAATTGGGTAGAATAAAAGTATGGAATTGGGATTGGGAGAGTATATCATGGGGAGGCTATGGAAAGACTTTGCTCAAACTGCTCCAGATTCTAGTGCTCTGGACAACAGGACTTTGAGGATACGGTTGCAGGAAATGAATACTTAGGAAAGTACTGTAGCAATTGTTCCTGTTTCTCAACTCTTCTGTTTATTTTGAAGTACCTCAGATCTGAAAATGGAAATGCAGAAATAGTGATGAGAGTTGAATCCTTTGTAATATATTTCTTTCTGCACCAATAGATGGAGCTCTTCCTTTTCATCTATGTTTCATTCCACCAAGTACAGCGATCTTTCTCTGGCTATGTCCCCCACAAGATATAACCTTCATCTAAACACCAGTCAATAGGCATAATTATATGAAAGTTACAGAGGCAGTCTTTGCCACACCACCTCTGTACATATCCATGTAGCAATGCCACTTAGCTTATTACACATGTGCGGTAGCCTGCTGAAAATATGGGGGTGTCTTCTTGCAACCTGTCTCTCAATCCAAGAGAGCCTTAATATAATACCTTGCTGAATTCTCTGCAATATTCATGCCTTTTGCCCATCTACACAACAGTTGTTCCGTCACAGCATATGGAGGTGGATCAATCACATTCTGCACTTTCAGCATTCACTTTAAGAGAAGGAAACACACAGAGACTCAATTTTCAACCCAATTATGTACTAGGAAGGAAATTCTGTGGGAATGACCTTCCAGGTTTTAAACTCCTTAGAGAAACAAGGAAACATTTTCACATTATATTTACCTAATTGAGGAGATTCAGGCTATTAGATGAGATATAAAATAAATTAAATTCCATGGCAGGTGAACACCCTAAGGGTACTTTGGTGCATTACACTATATTAATATTCTTCAAGACCGCTGCGTAAGCTTAGGAGAGCTAACTTCAAAATGAGCTGTATAGGCCACCTGCAGCAATTCTCCCCTCTTCTCTCGCTTCCCTAGTCAAGCTACAACACTAGATAATTTTGCTCCAATTATTGATTAAATAATTGGCTTGGAATATGTCGGGTTTTAAAGAAATCTCATTCTCAGAACACAAAAGCAAGCTATGCAAGCATATGATAGAATGTCCTAACCTTGCAATTCTAGTTCCCATTAATGCACATATTGAAAAAGGTAAATACATTTTTACATATCCCTCTAAAGGCGGAGAAAGAGCAAAATATCTTATATTGGGAAAGGGATATTAATTCACAGGTCTTCTTAGAACCTGGTCAGAAGAAAGATAAAAGGTTTTAATGAGCAGCAAGGTTTTTCCCCTGGATGTGTGTGCGCATCCATATGCATTTGCTGATAGGACTATAAAACCGAGGGATTTCGTAATGCTCTTCCAAAAGGATGACTGGTGAAATGGAGCGCTTACTGAGATGATAAGGGACTAGTAGTTGGTGTTCCTTATTACTGCAGTTTGGGTTAGTGGGGAACTTTTAATTAGGCTCTAGAATTTTAAAACTTGCAAGGTTATCAAGAAGAAATAATCCCAGTCACTAGACAGTGTCTTTAGTGGGGAATAGAAGGCACATTTCTACTTGGAAGAAAGCAAAGCATTTCTTTACAATCCAGTTCTTCTTTCATGCCAAAGCTTGGCAAAGAGATCAAGTGAAATTATTCTCAGATGTCAGAATTTTGGCTGTTTTCAAAAGATCTTAATGATATTTTGGGATCAGGTCAGTAAGTGTCCCCCCCCCCACATGCCTATTTCTTTCCATCCCCCCATTCCTTGATATTTCCAGTTTCCACAGTTTAATCATTATGACTTAAAAGCCTGTGCCTCCTTTCCAATTATAGCATAATATAGGTATAATCTTTGCATAGTTTCAATAGATGCCCTACTTTCTGACTGTTTCTTTATAGTTACAGAGGCAGGCTGTGATTTCACCGTTGTTTAAGAGTTCATCTGCTTTATGCTCCAATCAATATATTTCCCTTTCTTCTCTGCTATATGATGAAATCAAGTTTCAAAAGAAGCAATGAGAAATGGGCTTGGCAAGTGCCACTGAGGTTATGGATTTCATCTTAATTCTTATTGCAAGTGCCTCTTCCGTGGTAGGGCTTATGTTGTTCGTGCCAATTTACATTTAATGCTACAATGGAATGCAATAGTTTTACATCGTCTTTTAAATTGCTGAAAATTTCAATATAAGACTGCTAAGAAATATGTATTTCCTGGGCTGCCACATCCTATGCTCATTTTATTTTTTCACATTGCATTTTTACAGGTAAAACACATTACAAGCATACTTTAAAACAGGGGCGGGCAGACTTTGGACTTGACGGCTCTATTTCATTTTTTGGGCAGAAAAGAGCCAGGTGCAAAAGTCATGAGGTTAGAATCAACAAACAGGCTGCCTCTGAGCACATTCTGAGTCTAGGAATTGGGTTTCAGTACAGTCCTTTCACATAAATGTGAGCACACAGTCCTTTCACACAAGTGTGCACTTCTGGCTAGCCAACTTATTTTAGCAGCCTAGCCTAGGTAGAATTAAAAAGTCATTTTGTTGTTGGCATTGTTCAACAACCTATATCTGCAAACATGCAATCGATTTAGAATTGGAATGCCTTGTCGATCTACTGCAAATCACCCAGAGCTCCACCAGTAGATCCCTATCTGTCTTCTGCCTTAAATCATTTAACACATGAATCAGATCTGGTCTGTGGCCTTGGGCTGTTTAACATCACTCGGGCTAAGGCTGAAATTACCTCCAAGGTCAGAACAGGGGCGCTGATCCACCCTGCAACTATTCTGTGGCACGTCTGAGCTGGCTGCACATGAAACACATCATTTGCCAAGGTAAACACCAGTCAAAGTGCTGCTGCTTTAAGAAGAGCCAGTATCTCTATTGGAGAGCTTATGCTTTGCCTGGTTCAATCTCTAGCACCTCCAGTTAAAGAAAAGGATCAGGAAGCTGGTGGTGTAAAAGATGTCTGCCTGAGAGGTGCTATCAGCAGAGGAGACAATAATGGGCCAATAGTCTGAGACATGTTCCTATGAACAGAACTCGTTAATTTACTGCCTCCTGAAAGAAGCATGGCATGGAATGGTGGGTAGGGAATCCTTACTGCCCACTTGATAGGAACTTTGGAAGCTGCCTTATACAGAGTCAGACCATTGCAGTGGCTCTTCAGGGTTTTGAGCAGGGAGTCTTTCCAGCCCTGCCTGGAGATTACAGGGACTGAACCCTGGACCTTCAGCTTCCACGGCAGATACTGTACTGCTGAGCTACAGCCCTTTTGTTTTAAGTCCGATTGCTTAGCCCGGTGTGCAGAACACATTTAGACTGATCCTACTTCCGTGAATGCTGAATGTTATTTGTATCTACTGGGTAATTTGTGTTGGCTGATTAGATTTTCACTTGCACAGTTATTATAACTTGCACAGCGTTCTATGTATAGCTGTTCTACTTTGTGGTAGGCTTTAGGACTTGCAGAGCTCAGTTGTTTACTTGCAGTAAGCTAAGATACCTGCTTTATCATCCCGAAGCTCCCATCTGGGGAGACATCTGGCAACCTTGAGATGAAAGGGCGCAAAATAAAATTTAAAAAAGAAGAAAGTTTCCGCGACCTCGGTGAAACACGTTCCTGACTCCTCAAGGGCCTGGGAGCATCAAATTGAAAACCTTGATACATTGCAATGTCTTTAAAGCACTCTTCCCCCTCCCCCCACTTACACCTTGGCCATACTGTAAAGCTAGAGAGAGAAAATGTAATAAATGACCAAAATCGAGTGTAGTGACATTGTATGGCGAATAAATTGAAGCATTTAGTCATAAGACTAGTAACAGAAGGAGAAGGAAATTAAGAAGCATAGGCAAGGGAGACAGAGTATCTAGCAGAACAAATGGATGCCATCATTTCTGAATGTGTCATTTTGAATTGAAGTAAACAATTGCTATCGGGATGCATGCTTGGACCTAGCAAGCCCCCCCCCCCATTTAAACATTACAAGAAATCTAAGTGAATTATAAACATTTGGGAACATAACATCTATTTATCTACTTTTTTAAAAAAATCATCACTGACACTGCAGTACTAAAATTAGCATTACTAGTTTCTCCAACCAGCTTCTGAAAGTATAACCACAAATATCTAAGGGTCACACAGAAACTCCAACCTCCAGCCTTGGAGCAGCAGAGCGATGCACCACTGCACCCCAAGTCCCAATGCTTGTGCTGGCCAGCATGGAAAGGGCATTTTTATGCAGTGTCATCTGTAGGCTGGGGCACCTGAGGGCAAACAGGCCCCTCAGGGGATCTGCGGGACTTTAGATCCCATGGATGCAAAGACTCTGGTGCCACACCCTAAAACACCCTGTTGCGGATGTTTCTCCCAGCTATGACCACCAGCAGAAAAACCAGCAGTAATAACTTCCCATCCACGAGGGCAATGCTTGGGGACTCCACTGTGGAAGACACTGCCCCATCAGCCACTCTCCCTTTCACTCATGGAGACCAGTAGAGAGGCATTTGCACACCATCTTAAACCCTCCTCCTTCTCAGGCATCAACATCAGGGAGTTAGACATGTGCCCTCAGCGTGCTTTCCTAATAGCTTGGAGCAAGTACAGGTCAAATTCATGTGGGATAAATCATGCTTGGATAGAATTTACCCAGATCAGAACTGGGAGTCTCACCTACCTAAGAAATTGGGTTAACTGATGCACATACACAAGATAACTCTGGTTTTCAGCCAAAGAAATAAATAAAAAGCAAATGTTCCTGATTTACTAACTTTTCTCAACAATGATATGAAGCCAGCAAATTATAAGTTTTACAGGTTTGGGAGAAGCTTGGTCATTTCTGAAGTAAGAAATCAATTCTCCTCATTGCTCCTCTGGCAGGTCCATCAGCTTATATCCTACTAACCAAGGACAGCTAGAGTCACCTTTGCACTGTCTTTATACAGAGAGTATTTCTGAGAGTTAGCCCTGGGATTTGGAACCAGTAGCTGGAAAAAGAACAGCAAATATGGCTGGCTAGTAGCCGATCACAGCCACAAATGTAATTTTTGCATCCAGTAGGGACAGCCTCTGATCTGCTCTGACAGGAAAGCAGAGAATAAGTCTTCCAAAATGGTACCTGGCATCATAGGTCAGGATGCGGCATTAATGTCATGGGTTGGAAGGGAGACATAGGAACATAAGAAACTGCCTTACACTGAATCAGACCTTTGGTCCATCTAGCTCAGCATTGTCTACACTGACTGCTGGTGGTTCTTCAGGGTTTCAGACAGGGTTCCCGTTCCTACCTGGAGATGCTCTACCAACTGAGCTATAGCCTATTTTTATTTTTGGACCCCAGAACTGGAGTGGCAGACCAGAGGATGTCACATGGAGTTGGTATAAGTCTCTTAACAAGGAGCAAAAATCACAGCTCATTCTGATAATACTTAGAACCTAATGGCTACACACAACTCAGAGATGGCGTTGAGGCAATCCCATATGATACATGGGATTGTGTTCCAGAAGAAGACACATTTGGTATTACTTGCAGGATACAGGGATGATGGGAAGTTGATTTGCTCCCCTTTGACATTTCAACGTCAGCTGATGACAGTTGGGAGCAAAAAGGCAGGGACTAGACAATACTTGTTCTCTTGGAATTGAGTATGGACACAAGTACAGGTGTAGATATAAAAATCTTAGCCCACAAAACCAGTTCAGGCTTTAAAACTAGTGAGTGAATGTATTAAGTTCATTGATTAAAAGTTTGGGATCCTGGTCTACATCCCCTGGTATCTTACTACAGTTTAGGCAATGCTACCTTTATAAGATGGACTTGATAGATAAGGTGTCTGCTAAGTTGATTGGCTATATATCATGTGCTAACCTTTAATCTTTAAGATGACATTTTGTACCTCTGAAGCTTTAACTCAGGCAAGGTGGGAAAATGTGCTTCTTGATTTATTCAGTTTTAACTTGCTACTCTTACAGTATTTATAGACAACTTAAATGTCCTGGTTGTGATCTTCAATCATTTTAAACTGGCACCAATATAGAAAATGTTACTAGGTCTTACGGCAACCAATGGGACAAGTTAGTTGCAACTAATTTAAAGCCCAGGAATTTTAACAGGATTTAGGTACACCTACCTTTCTTTATATCTGAGTATCTATATCTTACTCATTACCACTGAATAACTAGGACTTTAACCAGGATCCAGGAGTTCTGTTATCCCCACTAAGAGAAATAATTGGTGGGAGGTAAAAGTTTGAGTAGTGAGTTAGTTATATGATTGGTTAATCAAGTATCTAAATAAATGTCTTTTAAAATGTTTTAACTGAATCACATTTTTGAAGTCCATGGGCTGGACATATATAATTTTCCTTTATGGAAGGAAAAGTTCTAAGTTAGCTTTCCTGTATAGGAAATTTAACCTGTATATTTATATTTAACAAAGGCTGGAATACTGTTATACATGCTGCCTCATGTTATTGCTTTATGGCGGGGGTGGAGGAACAGGCCCATGCAGAACTCACCTGAGGCCCAGGGTGGAAATCTTGTTAGAATAAATTATAAACAAACAAAGAAGCAGCCAGTCTATGGTGGAGACCCCTGAGGTCTGGGGAAAGTATACCCGGCTTTCTGCCCCCCTCTTCATGGGTCTGGTGGGGAAGGAAAAGGAAAGGAAAGATCTACAAACTGGGAGAGGCTGACCATAAGTCATGAAGAAGGGATGTTCTCATTCTATTGCAGAGTGAAGACATTTTCCCCAGGGAAGTTCTTTGAAGCATCATAATAAGGAACAGATGAGAGGGGAAAGGCATACAGCTATGGACAAAGTATGAGTGCATGTTAGAAACCTCAAGCTTGAAACTCATGTCAGAAGGGATGGGGAATCTTCCCAAGCACTGAAAGTATGAGGATTCCATCTCATAATGAGGTGCAGAACAACCCTGGCTACATGGCTATTGTTTCTGCAGTTGTCTAGCTTTCCATCTGCTTACTGTGTTTTCCTACCTAGAGCATTACTACCGAGACACTTTCTGCACAGCAAAACCCATTTCTGCACACCCAGTTGCTTTTCTAGAGTGCAGACATTACTGGTAAAGTGGTTAAAGTGGTTTCACATTTCCGTAATGGTTGGTTGTTTCTGCACGAAGGAGTGCTTCTGATATTATTACACATTGAGGTAAGTTGGGCTAGAAAGATTAACGGAGAGGAGAAAGAGTTACAGCTATGGACAAAGTGTGAGAGTGCTAAATGACAGAACTAGAAGCTTGAAATGAGTGTTGGCGGAGATGGGGAATCGTTCATGTGCTTAAAAAGAGCTGTGTCATAATCACGACATTGGGAGAGACAGTGATATGACTACCAGGCTTAAAGCAAATCTTTCGCTGGAGCAAATTTGTCCCATTTAGAATGCAGAAGGCCATTAGTGGGAGTAGTTGGCATATATCACTATGGAAGATGCATAGGTGAATGACCCACTGATGCTGTGGATAACATTATTAGGTTATATAACAGTGCAGCCAGACTAGACATAGGTATATTGCGAATGAAAAACTCTTTTGGCCAGCTTCAGAGATAACCGGGAATCACTATTTACCACTACATGTGCAAGAGCCAACGAGAACTTCAGGGTCAAAGATGCACTTTCTCTGTTTTTCCTCTGCTGCATTCCAGACAAGAAAACTGAAAGCTTCTATTTTTATTTTAAGCAAACCACAGTTCTGGATGCTTCAGAACTTTGGCTTGCTTTAGCTATAGTTAGCAAAGAACAAAATAGGATCAACTGTAGATATAGATCCTGGGTTATTCTTCAACCATGGTTTAAAATATAAACTTTCATTGAGGAAAAAAACTATGGTTAGTTTAAGACTGGAAGGGGAAGCTTTCGGTCTCCTCTTCATAGTTACGAAAGCTGAAGGTTTGCCATGGTTGATACATGTAGTAGAAAACCAAGGTTTCCTGCTGCACTTGAACCTGGCCTAAGTGTGAAGAAAAAGGTGAGATTAACAACTGCAAACAATTTTAGATCTGGAAGTTTGTTCTTTAGGATTGTGTATAGTTTCAAGCCTTAATCATGCCTTATTTAAATATATTTTCATACACCCTGGTTTGGCTTTTGGTGACTATTGTCTTTTGATATTGCCCTACATGTGTATTTACAAATTTGTCACAGTGACCTTGCCAATGTACAAAAATCAAAAGAACTGGCACACTTCTCTACAAAAGAAAAACACATACAAATGAACATACCGTGCAAGATCAGTGCATTCTAAATTGTTCTGCCACTTTTATTTCTAACATAAATCATTTTATCTAGGTCTCACAGTGTGATCCTGGCTAGATAATAGATTTGAGAATGTTTGATGAAGCACAAATTGAAGACTGAAGGGTGTAAAAACTTTTGCATTTCCTTTAAGTTTCTTGGAACAAACCTGGAAGTGTCCACATTATTGGGCGTTGCTGTCAACTGGCACAGTGGTGATTTGAGGTTCTGATGACATGTGCCATATCATGAATCTACACAACGTTATGCAGCATTAACAAGTAGTGATATAACTGTTGCTATATGTTGTAGATGGATATAGTACAGGCACCCCCAAACTCGGCCCTCCAGCTGTTTTGGGACTAGAACTCCCATCATCCCTGACCACTGGTCCTGTTAGCTAGGGATGATGGGAGTTGTAGTCCCAAAACAGCTGGAGGGCCGAGTTTGGGGGTGCCTGATATAGTAGGACTAAAGCTCAAGTGATGTAACTACAAATTGCTTATCTAGAGACCTAGTTCCTCATTTCCATGCACACCGAAAAGGACATTCAGATGCCTGTGGGAATCCTGCAAACACAAAACGATCACAAGAGCAATATCTTCTCCTGCAAATTCTGGTGTTATGACAGAGGGGAAAAGCATTTTCTCTCCACTCTCTCCATGCCATGCTTTTTAAGAAACTTCTATCACAGTTATTTTGGTTGCTCTTTCCTGAACATTCCCTAACTTTGCAATATCCTTTTTGAAGTGGGATTACAACTGTACACAGTAATCTGAATGTAGTCACATCAAAGATTGGCATACTGGCATCATGATATTGGCACCCCCCAGTTCTTTTCCTAATGATTCCTAGCATGGATTTTGCCTTTTTTACAGCTGCCCCACCGTGGATTGATATCTTCACTAAGCTATCTACTACGACCCCAAGCTTTTGCTCCTCGTTAGTCACTACCTTTTCAGACCCCATGAACGTATATGTGATATTAAGAATTTTGGCCTCAACAAGCATCATTTTATACTTGTTTACATTGAATTGTATTTGCCATTTTATTGCCCATTCACTCAGTTGAGAGAGGGCTATTTGGAGCTCTTTGTAATTTCCCTCTCTCTTTAAGAACCCTGAACAGTTTAGCATCATCAGAAGGCCTGACCACCTCACTGCTCAGTCCTAACTAGATCATTTATGAACAAATTAAAAAGCACGGGTCCCAATACCAATCTTTGGGGAACTCCACTTTTTACATCTCTTCATTGCAAAAAGTGCCCATTTATGCTTACTCTCTGGCTCCTGCTACTTAAACAATTCCTGATCTACAAGAGGACCTCTTCTCTTGTTTCATGACTTCTAAGCTTTCTCAGGAGTCTTTGGTGAGGTACGCTGTGGAAAGCTTTTTGAAAGTCTTTGTACATTATGTCAGCAGGATCACTTCTATCTATATACTCTTATCTGGCAAAGCTTTTGCAACACAGTGAAGAGCTTTGGAAGACTGTGAAGATAGTAGGAGAAACAAGGGGATGATAAATATTTAAAACATGGGTGGTTTTTTGACACTGAAGGTGTAGAACACATGATTTTGATCCAATCCCATGATTTCTTCATCTTTTGTGAAATTCTTTAATTGGCATGTGGCTGATTCTGTGGCACTTTGATGCTGAAATGTTTAAAATTCTGCAGCATTCTCTCAGCAGATATACGTTGATACAGAATCCAAACCATTCAGATTGGTTGAAAGATCTTCTCAACTCCTTTTGAACTTTAGTTTCAATATATGGGAAAGCTGATGTTTTGAATTGTCTCTGATCCCTGTGGCCCAAGGGCTAGTTACGCATCAACTGCATTAATGAATGTAATCTGAGGGAAACATTTGTCAGAAGGGGGTAGAAAAAGAGATCATGGGGAGGAGGGAAGTATTATGGGGAATGGAGTGAAGGGGCAAGCCCTCTGATTATAAATCTAAAATATTTAAATGATGGATTCACAGAATCCCTATTAGACATCAAAGCTGCCTCCTTATTGAGAGTATGCTTTTAATTTATAGGCCTTGATTCAGGCCAAAACTAAGTCTGATAAACTGTGTGGTGAATTCCCAAGATGATTAAAAAAACCTGACTCTGGTTTGTTGCTCTCCACAAATATGTGAAGTTGGGAAAGCAAAACTTAAATGGCTAATTCCTGAGGTAATTCAATGAAACTTAATGGATATGGCCAGCAACTCAAGAAGACACAACACTCCTTTTGATAAACACCAATTAGGCCACCATATCATGCTATTTCGTCTTTATTGTTCAGTTTCGGCATCTCCAGCAAAACAGAAAGCAAGTCTGTCCAAGAGACAAAAGCAGTCTCCTCTTACAACTAATAAACATGACAAGTCCTTTAAAAAAAGGGTAAAAAGGGAACCAGAAAAAGTGTAGCAACTGAGGTTTACAATGTAGCTGAAATACAATTTAGAAACTTCTTTCATATATTAAATTGTTCAAATGATGTGAAACTCTAGGCCATGAAACTCTTTAAGATCTCAGCGCAATTAGTTTAATACGATGGATGATGCTTGTTAAAGGAGCAGTGCTGACCAAAATGGCTGAAAGCTATAGACATCTCTGTTCCTTATTTGGGGTACTTTCTCCTGCCCTAGGTCTTTGGAAAGCAATGAAGCATTCATTATCAATGTGACAAATGATGAATGTTTCATGTATGAAAAAAATTAAGGTAAGCTTCGTGCAGATGATTGATCACTAAGAGGAAGGGTGATGATACATGGGGTTGCCAGATGTTTCTTCTGCTGAAGGATCATCATTTTTTGCTACCACATCACAGCCCCAAAGCACGTATGAGATGCTCCATTTTTCCACACATCACACTTCCATTAGAACATAACAGATTACCTTTATTTCAGATACCACATGATAAAAATATTGCTTGCTTTTATATATATATATATAAAAGATGAGCCAAAGTTATGGTACTTCTGTCCAACTTCTGACCCACAAACACAGCCTACCCAGTCAAGTTAGTATAGCAACCCTCCAAGGATTCTGTAAAACTTGTTTTGGTGTCTGCATAAAAGAGCCACTCACCAAGTGTCTGGCAAACCACAAATGATTTGGCCAGTCACAAGTCCAGTCTTAAGTCAGAGTGTGAAGTCATTGGCCTCATATGAAACAGCTCCCACAAGGAAGTCTGTTTGGAAGGTGCCATCGGTGGCTGACTCTGTGGTGCGAACTTTCTTTCTGTTTCTTTTTTGAGAATTTTAGTAGAATGGAGAAGATTCACAAATTTATCTACAGGTTTTATGCAGCTCACACAGATTTATTTGTAGTGAGTCATTCTCACCTAGTTGCTACTTCCTCAGTTAAGTTTTTTGTCACCAGCACAGCAGAAACAATCAGAAACACTATTTTTATGTTGTATAATATATGCTTTTATTTTCTGCTGGAACATACTCTGTGATTCTTCTGTAATGAAGGACAGTCAAAGCATTTGGTAAGTAAATCAGTAAGTAACAAAATACACCAACTTTCCCTCCTCTCTAGCACCAGTAGACAATTCAGAAACAAAGGGCAGAGTCTGGTAATGCTCTGATACTATCTGCTTCTTGACAGATTGGAGACAGGATTTAATGCTAGTCAAGCCAAGCCATGGGGTAGAGGAGGCTGTACCAGGCTTGTTATTCCTGTCTGCAAATTTTATCCAAGAACATTACTCCTGTTCTGGGTTGGCTTTATCTCCAACTTCAGTTGCCTTCACCTCTTGCACATGTGGCAATTCAAGTTCAATGAGTTATGATGGTGACCATAGGAGGTCTAGCAATATGGTTTGCCAAGGCTGCCAGTCTGTTCATATATCTATTAGCTGCAATAGTTCTGATTTGGCACTCTAAAGATACGAATATGCTGATGACCCAAAATGGAACATATTTCTGCAACCTTACCAACATTAGGCTTCAAACCAAATCAGTTGACCTCAGGTTGCCTTGCATTGAGAGCATCCGGGGAGTGAACAACTGATATGGGACTATTTATATGCAAAACAGAGGGAGATTCACCAGAGATGAAATTAGGCCAAAGCTGATGCTTTTGCCCCAAAGGAACAATTTCTCTTTGCTAATGACAACTGCAGTACTGATGGAAAATTCCCTGTTCCTATGTTTTCAGAGTCAGCTCACTAGACTGCATGTAGATCTTCTTTTTCTTCCTCCTTCTCTCCTTCTCCTTCCTCTTGATTAGCTTTCCTTTAACCTTCCAATCTGACTGTGCCTGCAGGATCGTGATGTTTTCATCAATTATATATTTTCATTTCATACCGGTAATCAATACTACTTCAGAATACTAATGTCATACAATATCTTTGTCTCGATTCCTAAATGAATTATAGCTAAATAATGCATTTTCAAGCAAGAGAACAAATGTACATTCTCCCCCCGAGCGCACAAAGAAACATGCAAAGAGAAATCACTGAACAATAAGGCATTGATTTTTCTGGTTCCAAAACTTTCATCTTGCTCAAAATAGGTAAAGACAACACACTACTGCAGGCAGTATAAATCAGAGAAATGATGTAGTGTATTATCCTCTTTCAAAAGCTGGCAAAAAACGCAGAGAGGGGAAAACTCCAATAATGTCTCTTGTTTCTTCAGCACCAAAGTCTGCAGTAGCATTTGAAAAAGAAGGCAACAAATAAAAAAGGGAGGCAGAAAGTGGAAAGACCCAAAGCGTACAGATTGTTTTGGTTTTGTTTTTTTAAAAGAAGCTGCTCATTACAATTCTGTTACATTGTGGGAATATTACAAAAGCAAGAACATTCAGATGCCAAAGTGACACTACATTGAGACTACTCACCCAGTGCAATAGGACTGTGCAACTAGCTACGCACTGAGTGGTGTTCAGGGTGCAAAATCTAGGCATTTGACAAGTAAGCCAGTGTCGTGTAGTGGTTAAGAGTGGTAGACTAGTAATCTGGGGAACCGGGTTCGCGTCTCCGCTCCTCCACCTGCAGCTGCTGGATGACCTTGGGCCAGTCACACTTCTTTGAAGTCTCTCAGCCCCACTCACCTCACAGAGTGTTTGTTGTGGGGGAGGAAGGGAAAGGAGAATGTTAGCCGCTTTGAGACTCCTTCGGGTAGTGATAAAGCAGGATATCAAATCCAAACTCTTCTTCTTCTAAGCATAGGTAGCACACTGTTACTAACATGCACACATAATTTCAATCTGTTTTAAGCAATCTGGTGCAGTATATCACTACACCTTGAATTAATTGTTGTATATATGGGAGTATTTCAATTTGGGGTTGATGCCTGTTGAATCAACAAACAAAAAATAGGATGATAATAGATAGAAATGTATGAGTGCAGATCTGTGAAAATATTCTCGCATATATTTTTTGCCCAAAGGATCGTCCTCACTCACAATTATTTCAGTGCTCCAGGTAAGTGTTCTGTGCGTTACCTTCTGGAACCGACATGGAGGGAGCCAAGTAGCTCAGTGAGAGAGCACATACTTTGCTTGCAAAGGTTCCAGGTTCAATTTCTGACATCTCCAGGTAGGCTGGGGAATACTCATTATGGAAACTTTGGAAAGTTAGTGCTAGACAGAGTGGGCCAGGGATAGTTTGCATGGGCATCTTATGGATGTTGCTGAACTGCAATTACCACCACTCCTGACCATTGGCCATACTGGCTGGGGCTGATGGGAGCTGGACTCCAACAGAAACTCTGGAGGGTACCACACTGGATACTGCAACATAGACAATACTTACATTGACCATTAGTATAAGGCAGGGATGGGGAATCTGTGGGCTTTCAAATATTGTCCATTCCAGCCACTATGGCTAATACTCATGTATGATGGGAGTTGGTGTCAACAATTAGAGAGTCACACTGCTTCCCCATTTCTGGTATAAGGCATTTTCCTGTGTTCCATCCATACTGACAAACAGGATAGTCAAACAGAAGCAAAGGATGTGGAACATCAAATGAGAACTGTACCTTTTTGAGTCTTGTGGTACTCTGACTTTAGCATAAGGGGAGCTTGCATGTGGAAGACTTTGGCTTTCAGGGGTTTTTTTTGGGGGGGGGGGAGTGGAAGTTGGGAGGCAGTAGAAGTTACCGCAATTACCCATTATATTTTTTGCAAAAATAGGTATTTATAAGAGACTATCCTGCTCTCTCGCCCTCTAAAATTTTCTTGCTATCCTTAATTGTAGGCAGATGCAACCCTATGCATATCTGTTCAGAAGCAAGCTGAGCATGACAAGACTTAGTCTTGGGTAGGTGTGTTGCAGCCAGAAAATGTTTCTATAGATAGGGTAAAAATCATGCATATATCCAGACATATGCTTAGTGGTATCTTCTAGAACAGGGATAGGAAACATATATGGGCCATGGCTGCCAAGATTTTTTACCTTGGACTGTGCAACACCATGAAGCTGCCATATGGAAACTCACCTGCAGGCCAATTGTTCTGAGAAAAAGGAGGGAGGAAAGCTTTTCTGAGAGAAAGACCTTGGCAGGCTCAGCGTAGCACATAAGCTGTGTGTTGATTACCTCTCTTCTACTTCAATATGCTTTTCTTTATGAAAACCATACTGACGGTTTTTAGCACAGCCACAGAATGCTTGGGTTTGATTCCTCTTAACACACGCATCTCGTTTTCACTTTGCAAACACACACACACACACACACACACACACACACACACACACCTGCTCCCAAATCAGTATTTTGACAGCGGTGGTGTGTTTGCATAAATTTATTCTGCAATCTTATGGAAACAGTGTCTTAAAAGAGAAGTACAGTTGAGATTAATTTTCCTGTGGGCTTTCACTAAAATACGATTATGCAGTCAATATGCAGTAAAAGTATAGATGAACAGCTTACCATTATTACATCAAGAAAAGAATATGGGCTCTTGAAAGCAGGACTATTCATTTATTCTTTAGTCTTCTGACACATTCATGCTGTCCCTTATGTGCCTCTTGTCTTCAATTTGCTTGTAGGCCACAAAAGAAATGATGGCCACAAGGTGCCTTCAGATTCTTAAGGAATTGTCTGGGGTTTACAACTCAGCCTTCTTTTCATATGGACCCAATACTTCTCCAGGATATGTGCAAAACTGATGATCGAATAAGAGTCCTTAGGAATTCACTTAGAAATTTAACTGGATCTTTGGTAGCTAATAACTTGATTCAGGAGTTGTTGAAATGCACCTGGGGTGAGGGACTAGCTAATGTTTGCATAGATTTTCAAGACTCAGTTTTAGAAGTAGGAGATTACATTTAATAGGACTTAGGCACATGAGTGAAATCTGGACAGGTATCCCATAAGTACTAATTTATAATCCTTTAACTGTAATGGTGGAATCATACAAGGGGAGGGGATTTTGTAGGTCAGGTGTTGGGAACCTTTGGCCTTCCAGATGTTGCCAAACTACAACTCCCATCAGCCCCAGCAAGCATGGCCAATGGCTAAGGTAAATGGGAGTTGTAGTCTGGCAACTTCTGGAGGGCAGGGCCAAATGTTCCCCACATTTTGCTATCTGAGGTGAAAGACAGGAGGTTTATCCCTCCACAAGTCCATGTACAGAAGCTTTGGGGGCAGAAAGTCAACTGTCATTTGACTTTCAATTCAACACTGGCTGTGTTTTCTACTTGAGGGAAACAGTCTAGCTTATAAGGTGGAGCACAGGCTGTGTGAAGTGGTGCCATCAGGACAGGACTTTAGGGCAGATGTCGAGGGTCCTACTCTGGGGAATGAGCAGGGGGGCTCCCAAATGTAGTAGGACTGGCTTACCACATTTTGAAGTATGTATGCTACTATCAATTAAATGCAGAGGTTAGAATTCCTTAAATGCACTACTGGCTATGTGGCAAACACAACTCTGTTCTCCAACCCCTTGTGCCACTCACAGTCTCTACCATCTGTTGCCTGAGGTGACTGCTTGACTCTGCCAAATGGTAGGGCCAGCCTTGCCTGAACTCTCCTTTTCCCACCTTGATCAACTATAAGCACCTGCACCCTATTGTTAACTCCCAGATATTCTTTGCACTAGACAGAGTAAGATTAGATAGGCATCAGGTGTGGTGTGCATGATTGCCCCATCTTCATGTGTAACAGAAATGGTTGGTCGTAATTCAAAACTGGCACATCAAGCCTGTGAAAGACCTGGAAACATTAGAAGCTTTGCCCTCACCTGGAGTGTCCAATTTGGCAAAGAACCTACAGCAGCTAATAGCCAGTGGAAGAATTTGTTTCATATGGTAAGTAATTCACATTGCCTACAAGGTTAACATCGGATTATACTTTCATCTTCAGTTTAAGTGACTTAAATTCTTGAACATATAAAACTATATGGAATACAGACTTTTACTGGAGAAAAGAGATCTCATTGATGGGGATATGTGGAACGGCAGCTGGTTTGTTTATGGCTTTTGTGTTTTTATCTCAAAGTGTGAGGTTGGGTTTTATGATTTAAGTGAAATGTTGGATGAGAATAACGGAGCAGAGACAGACCGACCCCCCACCTCAATGTGTTTAAAGTTTAAAATTCCTAATGTCATTTCCCCAGCAACTATGATGAATATTTTATATAAATTACTCATTATTGGGCAGGGGAGAGACCTTAAGAGGATGGAATGTTATAAGGAACAGCTCTAGAAAACCCTGAGACATTTCTATATGCTTTGGATGGTTCCTTAAATAATTAGCAAATATAGGTTGTGTTTTTCATAATCTGTTGTGTAGCATTTCGTGCCTCGTTTACCTATAGGGCCATGCATACAACTGTAGTACACAAAGCATATATTTAGGAATACAAAGCCCCTATGTGCATAGAACTGGAGCAAGGCATCTGTTGTTGGGGTTGCTCTATTTTGGAAATTGATGCCAGCTCTTGGGTCATTGCCCATAAATATTTGCAAGTGTTTGGCGAGCATCCGTTTGCACTTTAATGGATGCTTCCTGTCTTTGCATGATAATGGTAGTAGCACTACTTTGGATCATGGGATGAATAAATGAAAAACAGAGATAAACAAGGGTTGCTTTTCAAGTTGCAATTTAAAAAGAGATCAACCTCCCAGGGCTGTTTCTTTTCACGTCAATGGAATTGATGCTCAAGAAAGGTTTTCATTCCCTTCTCTTCCTCCCTGCAGCCACTGTGATCTCCCCCAAAGCCTCTCCAGAGTGAACTGGGAGGGTCTCCTGAACAACGTGGGATAGGATAGGACACAGAAGTGGGGGCTACTGGGAAGGAAAGGATAGCTGGCTACTTATGCATGGCCAAAAAAGGAGGAAATGCATCATAAAGAAAGATGGGGGGGGAGAGGGAAGAGCAAACAGATTTGCATAGAATTTGCATATGCTATTATATACATATACAATGTAAAAATAATCCAAAGAGAACTAACAACTTCATCCACAGAGGGGGAAAAACTGTGATTAAGTGAACTATAGACCTGCTTTGTCTGCTGTCTGTGTAGATTAACCATTGATGGAGACCTTTCATTACATTAACTAGAATCCTAAACCTACTTACCCAAGAGGAAGCCCCATTGAACTCAGTGGGGCTTACTTATGAGTAAGTTAAGACATGTATATGACTACTTCAGTAACACTGTTCTTTGTGAATAAACCACACGTGAGCAGGGGCTCTCAGGGCTCCAGAGAGGCTCAGTCCCTTCCTATAATAAAAATTTAAAAATGACAAAACAAAAAACAAAAAGCTGTTTACTTCAACCTCAAAGTAAGAAATAAAACTGATCCACACGAGAGTAACTTGTGAGAATTAAACACACAGATTGAATGTTGAATGTCTTTTACCAATCACATCCCTTCTTTGCTTGAATTTGCAGCTATGACAGTGTCACGTTTTGGCTAGATGTGCATAAGAAGACATTGCAAATCTTATCAAATGCCCCAAAATAACAAGTGTCTTCATTTGAGCCCCCTTTTGAGATGATGCCCTGGGTCCAAATAGCCCTGTAGTGCCCTACCCCACCCCAAAAGGCCCTGCATTTAAGCCTTTGCAGAAGTTGGCCTCTGACATCTTATAAGTAACGGAGTTGTTATTTGCTATCCATCTTGAATAGTGTGTGATGACACTGTCACTTTAAGTGGATTCTGCAAGTTATTAATATGTATAAGAATAACACACAATCATAATCATGTAGCAGCCTTGTTTATTTGGACAAGGTTCAGTGGATTCTGTGAGGGAAACCTGCAGATTTTTATGCAAACTAAATACAGTTTAGCTATCAAAATCAGTATAACTAGGCCAGATGCTATGGCTGCCTGTTTTGGCACTCTGTCCTCTCCCCTTGGCCCAAGTGTATCCATATGAGCTACGTGTTATCAGGTAAATAATTTAAGTAGATGAATCAGTTGTGAGGGGAAGAAACGTATTAACCGTTTTATCCAACAACCCTCCGTCCCGATTCTTGTGCTTGATATATGAAAGGGGTGGGGCGAACCCTTTTACTTCAGTTTCATTTCATTAAACTCAATTGCAAAAATCTGTGCTTTAGTCTGATAAATTCCAGTAGATGTTTTCCAAAACTGAATTAGAATAAAAAGCAGATAAATGACATAATGTTTTATTTCCTTTCTTTTTTGAAAATTATAGCTGACATAACTGAATCTCATGTGATAGTTTATTAATTCTTCACTGGGCTTTCAGGACCAGGAATTGTTTTTAATCTTCTTGGTGTAAAAAGTAGTGTCATTCTTTTTTTTTTGTTCTCCTGCTAACCACCACAAAAGGTTTGGAGTAGGTCATTGGACTGGGCTGATGCATTCTGATAAGAAAGTCTGTTTGGCACCAGGAAGATTATTTTGTTCTTGATTAGTTGAGTCATCTGGGACACTTGTCTATACAAGTGTATAGGAATGTGGGGTGGTTAAGTGATGATTTGAGTGCTATGTAATGCACATCTGACTTGCATGGTCTGAACTGGAAACATCTGGAAATTAGTGCTGTTATGATGCTCAGAACTGTATCATCTGTGTGGGAAAAGGACAGTTTAATGCACTGTAAAAGAAGAAGAAGAGGGGTATCTAAAAATTCCATTATTGATGGTGGGATCATGACTAATGAATGCAGAACTACACAGTTCTAAAATAATTAAAATAATAAGGCGCGGTAGAACGTTGGAAATAAAGTAACATCCATGCATTCCTATAGCCATAGGTCAGTGGTAGAGCATGAGTTTTACATGCGAAATATAGGGCTAGGAGAGACTCCTATCTGAACCCTGGATAGCTTCTGTCAGTCAGTGTAGAGCAGGGAGCATGAGTGTGTTACCTGTGGGTGCCTATGGAAGGTCTTGGTAAATATTGCCTCAAAAATTCACAATGCGTGATAGACCTTTTGGTCTTTCTGTTCAGAGCTTCTGTCTGTAAGCAAGTGCAGCAGTGGCTGATATAGATGCTTCCCCCTTCCAACTGATAGTGAGTTACATACCTGGACCATTTTGTGGCTCTCTTTTTCTGCTCTTTTAGACATGGTAACCATTTTGTGTTAGGCCATGTCCTCACAGCAGCTGTGACTGGCACCAGTGATACTTTATCAAAATTCCAAGTGTGTCTGCTGACTCCAAAAGGTTATAGCAGAGAATACTGAGCTAAGTAGACCAATGGTCTGACTTGGGATAAGACAACTTTCTGTGTTCCCTTTCCAGTAAATATATTTTATCATATTTGTGCCAGTAGATAAAAGAGGTACACCTATTAATAGGATACTGATAGGTATGGTCTAGGTCACAACCCAGAGAGTATCTTTAAAAGCTCTGAAACCTCATTTGCTTTTGTGTATTTTCATTCATCGAAGCCTTCTTTGGAATTTAACTTGCTCTCCTTCCTTTGCTGAACTCATTGCAACAGTCTATTGTCAGTATCCACCTCTGCTTCCTTCACTTTTTTATGGTTGGCAAGCTTCTCCCAGACCCTGTTTTAGGAGATCCTTCCCCACCACTACCCAATTATGCTTTAATCTATTTCCAAACAAATATCTTCAGGATCTGAGGCAAGAACTCTGCATGCTTCCTACTCAAAGCAGTGATGGATGTTACATACTTAACATGTTCATTACATTTCAAAACCTTCCCTAATTGAAACAGCTCCTGAAACTTTCTTCCAGGGTATAATAAATGCTAGGATTTATCTGAAGCTTTATATTTTAATCCATTCTTGGTCTCATTGACTGTTTGACCTTCCTGAGAGATGCTGCAATTGCTGCCAAGGTCAAGCAGGCAGGAGGGACTCTCACATGAGACATGCCACAAGATAAACAAAGAGAGGATTACTCTGTAAGACCAGCACATTTCTCTAAAAGGTCATATTTTATGTTGAATAAAAAGACAGCATGGGCACTGCTTGCAAGGAGCGTTCAAAGAGCACTTTAAAGCATTTTTACACTTTTAGAGGGGAAATACTTATTCACAGACATCACAAACCAGGTTCTATATCCAAATTCCAGGAGCAAGCTCATAATCTAAGATTTCAATTCCATTTGCCAGCTCTTCTTGACACATCACAGCCTTTTCCTAACTCGCCAGCATCCCAGCCCTCTGAGTTTCACCTTTGTGTGTACATCCATAAATTATTTCTACCTACAGTGGTGCCTCCGGTTATGAACTTAATTCGTTCTGGAGGTCCATTCTCAACCCAAAACCGCTCGTAACATGAGGTCGCTTTCGATAATGGCGTCTCCTGCTGCTGCCATGCTGCTGGTGCGTGACTTTCGCTCACATCCCTGAGCAAAGGTCGCAATTGGGAGCATCTACTTTCGGGTTAGCGGAGCTTGTAACCCACAGCGTTTGCAAGGGGTATGGTACGTAACACAAGGTTCCACTGTATTTTCACATGACGACATTGGGGTATTTCAATATTAACTCAAATTAAATTGTATGTGTGTATGCATGCACTTCAGCAAAAAATGATTCCTTTTTTTATAAATTTATTTATTTGGTTTTTCAGATTAAAATTTATAATCACATATCCAACATACAACATAGAAACAAGATTCTAAAGAATCTTCTAGACTTCTCTCCTCCCCTTTGTGGGCCCTATTCTTAATAATTTCCTCCTGCATCTTTTATAGTAATCCAAATCTTTTAACTCTCAATTGTGTCCAAAATTCACCATTAAACTACAAGTGTTATTCCAATCCTACTAATGATTTTAACTGTTTACAATGGTTTTTAAGATAGATTATAAATTTTTCCCATTCCTTGTTAAAATTTTGGTCTTCCTGATTTCTGATTCTTCCAGCCATTTTAGCCATTTTGACATAATCCATCAACTTGATCTGCCATTCTTCAGCAAAAATATTTCCAAGAGACGTTTTGTTTGAAGGCATATAGTTTACCCACACGACTACCTTTAGGATCAAGGTGCTAGATCAATTTTAGACTTATTTTTAAACGTGGAGGAGTTTTGTGTGTTTTAAGCTTCACAATCTGCTTCAAAGGCATTGCCAAGAAGTAGGGCAAGAATGGAGAGCTAGTGTAGAATGGTGGCTAAGAGACTTCTGGTTTGAATGGGTAGTGAAATCCATAGAGGTGCTTAGAGATGGGTATTTATTGTGAGATCAGTGGCAGACCTTGGCACCTCAAATTTCAGTGGCACCCTGTGTAACACCAAAATCTGGCACCCTATGCCTCTCAATTTCTGTTGGACATTGTAGTTGTGGCAACTGCTGCAGTGCCCCAGAAGCTCCCCTAAATCTGCGTTTGGTAAGATCAGTCCTTCTCATGCAGGCAAGGGTGGTTTTTTTTCTGAATCCACACAACATTGTTGGCATCAGAATACTACTCCCTCCACAATTTAATCCAGATCTATCCTTTCCATAGGAAACCCTTTAACTAAAAAAACCAACCTGTTGCCATTGACCCACTTGTGATATATGGATGACCTGGTGACTTCCAGCCACCATCTGAAAGAACTCAAAGTGGTGTTAGGCAATACCCACTCCCAGCAGTATTTGCAGAATGGGAGAATAATAATACTGATGTACCTTATGGAGTTGTTGCAAGAATTATAACTAGATAGGCATATGAAGTGCTTTGAACCTAGGAAACCTAGGAAAGTACTATACAGTCGTACCTCGGAAGTCGAACAGAATCCGCTCCGGAAGTCCGTTTGACTTCTGAAACGTTCAACTTCCAAAGTTCCTGCAGCCAATCGGAAGCCACGGAAGCCCCATCAGACATTTGGCTTCCAAAAGAACGTTCAAAAACCTGAACATTCACTTCCAGATTTCGATCGTTCGGGAGCCAGAATATTCGACTCCCAAGGCATTCGGGAGCTGAGGTACGACTGTACAAATACTACCTAGTACATTTCCCTCTATTTCTAATGTTTAGGCTGTGTGTTCTGTTCTTTATGTAGGCAAAACATTGCACCCATGCACAAGAGGAAGGTATCAGAAGGCTAGGGGGAACCCCAATGCTTACAAAAATACAAAAAATCCTGGTGAACACTTTCTTAAAATGGAGAACCCCCAAAATTGTCCAATGAGATTGGAGAATGCTCTGCAGCCTTGGAATGCTGATACAGGAGGGACAGAAAACCAGGACAGGGAGACAGAATAGAGCGACTAGAATCCTGAATTGTAGAACTCCACACTGCAACATTTTATTAAGCCTTTGAAATTGAACCATCCATCATTTTGCCATGTTTCTCCTGACACACTGACCATACTACAGTTCTTCTGCCAGAATCCAGCTTCAGGACCATATGGAATCTAATCAGGCTCACCTATCTCTACCTGGCTTATTCCAGTCACAGTTGTACATAGCTTTGCATTGTTGAGGAAGCTGCAGGGAGGTAGCACCTTTGCTGTCAAGCTTTGAAGCAAAAGTATTACAAAAACCCTGAATGCTGCATACTTAGGCAAGCAGCACATCATTCCTCCCGCTAACCTTTTAAGAGAAGATCCATGATTTAGCATACAAAACGGATTACCTTTCACCCCAATTAATGTTATAATAATGAGTACCAAAGGCAGAAATAATCTTTTGCCACTTATTATAAAGTGTTGCCAGCACAATCCCTTAAATTCAAGGCGTAGGTCATCAGCAGCTCTGACACAGTGGCAATCACACAGCTGAGGTTTACACCCTCCCAAAGTTTTTAAATAAAATGGGTCAATTTAATTTCCGGCGCTATCGGTATGGCGCTTGGAATAGTGAAGCTCAAGAGTTGGAAATAGCTAGAGGTCTCTCAAATCTGTTGAAAGTCGCACACAAAGTTTCAGGCTTAAAATGTTATGGCCCCCCCCCTTTAAAAAAAAGTAATAAAGAGTATTTAGTAAAGAGCATTTAGCCTTGAAACAGAATGGGGACAGCTTAGGAGGTAAAATTAACAACAGCTTGAGCTTTCGTAAACCCCTTGCAGTGGTTTAAAGGACCCACGGTAAATATTTTTCTCCAATTCCATTTTCAAGCTTGCCAAGTCAATTCCTGTTGTGCTCTCACAAGCACCGGGAAGGATTGTACAGCCATTATCCCCGTTGACACAGTCTTTTTGTCCTGTGCAATTCTAAACACACACACACACACACACACACACACACACACACACACACACACAGAGGCATCATTTTAATTGTTTGGCTTAATCTGATCCCCAGCCTCCTTTGCATTTTTTATCGCTACTGTTATTTATCTAATGAGTAATTATACTTGAGGGGGGAAAATAATGTTGGACGGCAAGCAGACACAGAGGGATACCTTAAATGCATTGACATATTGAAGCAAGGCTTTTAAGGAATGCGCTTGGACTTTCTCATAAAGGAGCAATTAGGCTGCCATTGGAGAGTCAGACTCCAAAGCAGAGGCATATTAGCCTCAAGCAGGAGTTCAGCAGTCAAGCCCGCACTCCCTTTGCTAATAAAAGGAACGCTGCTGCTTCAGAATATCCTGCAGTGAAGTGAAGAAATCTATAAAGGACAGCAGCTGCCCCATGCCCACTTGGCATCTCCAACAACTGACATTGTGTGGATTCAAGCCCCAAAGCCTGTCCTCCATTCCAGGGCTCAGTTTGGGAGCGTATGAAGAAACAATAAAAACACATGTTAATGTGTCACTTATCCCAGCACTTTTCTCTAAGGCAGTGGTTCCTATCTGGTGGTCTGCAGAACCTAGGGGCTCTGCATAAGCCACCGAAGGGGTCCGGGGCACCATTCACATAACAAAAAGCTACCATAGAGATATGGAAAGTTGGGGCTTAGCTTTTGAAAAAGAGGGGGTCTGCAGTACTTAGTTAATTGGGAACCACTGCTCTAAAGTAAGGATGGACCCTATGATGATGACGATGATGATTTAAAACCCTTCAGCAAGTTGTTTGTGAATGATCTAAACCAGTCTTTCTAACCAGGTGCCCTATAGATGTTTTGGATAGGGGCTATTTTTCAGCCAGAACTGAGTTCCGGCATCTCTTGGGGAGGCATTCATGGTGAGTTCTGGTACCTCTTTTTCCAGAAAAATAGCACTGTTTGGGACTACAATTCCCACCAGTCCCAGCCAGCATGCAGGAAAAGGCTGGTCTAAACTATTTGAAATGCAACCAATAAGTTGTGGTAACCTTCCTCTCCCACTTGTGTCCAATGTCACAGAGCGCACAAAAATGTCAGGTGAATGCTATAGATGGGCTGAAAATGCATCATTTGGCACTTCTATTTTGTCTCTATTTAGTGAAATGTAAAAGCATTCTACCAGTTTCTTGCTTCCAGTTCCCATCTCCTCTGCTGGTTGTAAACCATTGCAGAGGTCATTTTTTAAAAAGCGGGCCTTTTGCTCCCTGGCAGGCCTTTTGAATATTAGCCTTCAAGTTTTCTCTTACCCGGTCAGCATTATTAACTACATCAATGACTGCTGCTGTTTTCCTTTGCCATTGCAGTGAAACCTGAGCTACTAATTGCAGTGAGCTAATTTGGCAGTGGTATATGCACTTCCTTGAAGGCATTAGTTAAAGTCTATACCTTTCTGTGCACAAAGAGTGCTTAAAAGAGAAAGCATACTGCCAGGGCAGCAAAAAGACCGACTCCTGTACCTTAATACCTAATAACATATCCTATAATTAGCTGGAAATGGGGATGGATAGATTGCAGCAAATGGCAGGAGAGCCCATACCTTCTGCAGTGGCACAGCTCTGTAAAAATTGTAGGTACAATATTTATGTTTAAGGATGTGCATTGGATATACACTGGACTCCTGATGAACAAGGCAATCTGTATCACTTTAGGTTTGTTGGTTGGTTTAATTAGATTCTCCTCTGTCTTCAAGGCACCATATAGTCCTGTTGCAGCAATAGCGACTTAGTGTTTCCTTATTAAATAAGCAGACTCATTTCCTCACCCGCCTCCCCAGCTTCTGTTAAGGTGAGAGTAGATAGTTGAGTTTTAACAAACCTCTCAGACCAAATTGTATAACGTGTTAGCCAAAACAATTTCAGGGACAGCTGTTTGCTCAGGTTTTGCTGTGGAATGTACTCAAATGATTTGCACTCAATTGATGAGCAAATTATGTACCCTGTTTCAGAAAGGGCAGCCTGTTGATGGCTCAGCTGTTGGACTGGCTCTTCTCCACTACACCCACCCAATAGGGCTGTGGTCATCTTTGCAGCACACTGCTCTATCCTTAGGGTGTGGGGCAGGGCTCAGCGTTGTTGGGCACCTACTGAGGCCCACACCCCAAGTGCAAGTCCTCTGACTCTGCTCTTCTTTGTCCTTCACATCTCTCTCTTTCCATCTGCGCTGTATGAGTGTATGAGCATTGGGTAGCGCAAGGGAAATGAGTGCAAGCCTCCATTTGGCTTCTTTTTTTAGGTAGAAATGTGGACTGGACACCAGGGGAAATGGCAGTTGAATGGTCAGTGGCAAGAGTGGTGAGAAAGAGGAGGGTCACCCAGGAAGGGGAGTCTTCTGAAAGTTTCTGGCCCACAGCAATGCAAACTCTGCAGCCAGGGGAGAATGATTGAACCAATTCCTGGTATGTAGAGCAACCCTTGGCTTGGTCCAGAAGCTGGTTCAAAATGCTGTGGCTAGACTGTTGGTGGGGACGAACTACCACCAGCACATAATTCCAGCGCTTAAAACCTTGCATTACATGCTCAAATGTTATTGGGCCAAGTTCAAGGTTCTTGAATTAATTTAAAAGGTCCTTAACAACTTGGGTCCAGGATGCCATAAAGACCATCTGTTTCTTTATATGGTTCAGATGCATGGCTTGTATCCACCAGAAGCCATGCATTCATTGTTGTGGGTCTGATTCTGTGGAACTGCCTTCTGGCTGAGATCAGTCAAGTCCCCTGCATTCTGAGCTTCAGATGCCTGAACAATACAGCAGGCATCTTAAGGACAGTTTTCTGCTTTTATGATGATTTTGAATTGATCATATCCTCTGTATGATTTTGGTAATTTGTATGTACACCACTTAGAAACTTTGCTGATTAAGCTGTATATAAAAAGCTGAAATAAATGAAGTAACTGGTTTAAGTAATATTGACCATGAAGACTCTCTATGGATATGTACACAAGGTAATTTGTGTTTGTGTTCAGTTCAATGCTGATATCTCTCTTCCCTTTCCCCACTATGTCCCATGGCCTTGCAAACCTCTGTAGGCACTTCTGCATATCTGACTTTGTGACTATCTAGATCATTGTTGTGCTCTAAAATTTAAGGAATTGTGATTATACATTAATCTTGCAGCAGTTTGTGCTTTGAAATGGTTAAAATACCTGAAGTCTAATATTTGTGGTATACACATAGGATATGTAGGTATGTTGGGTATGTATTATATGTAATGTATTGTATTGTATTTGTTAACTGTTAATTGTATTTCTATGTAAATTGATGTATAATAAAGATTATTTAAAAAATCTCAATGTTTATCTAGCTGCAAGAGTGGATTCTGCTTATAAGAACAGACCATATATTGATAAATCACATGATTTGTGACATTAGCACATGCTCTGTAAGTTTTTATCATGAGAAGAGAGTAATTGGTACAAGAAAGAAGAGTTCCTTCATGAGCTCCTGTAATATATGTGACACACACAAGGTGGCAGAATGAGCATAGGGCTACCTAAGTAAAAAGAATGGAAATGCCGCAAAAGAAATGTTTCCCCCTTATTTTTGTTCATATTTCTCAAAAGCCAAGTGATTTCTAAATATGTAGAAAGGTGGATATGATTATTTAAGACTTCAGTCTTGCCAATCATCCCATCCTCTCCTAATAATTGGCAATTAAATGCAAATGTTCAGAGCTCACCGGCTACTTCTGGAAATTAATAACCCGGGCAACTACTCACACCCTCATTTTTATTGAAAACACGATTCTATCAACATATTGATTCTCTAAGTGAAGCTGAACTTTTCTCAGCTGAAGGACAGCTGCAAGAACATACCCCTCAATAACATTTCATTTTGCTTTATAGATTTATGGGCAAATTCACCCCTGATGTAAAACCAGAGGGTGTAACCCAAACAATCTTAATAGAGTTGTATTCGTTTACTTTGAGTATGAGTCTCACATTTATGATTAACTTTAATTCATCCATGCTGCAATCTACTTGTTTGGGCACAGCACAGTTGAGATTAAATCCATCCCTTTGTCATGTCCAATAGAGTTACATTTTATGGAGCCAGCCCTGCTACTGGCCAGATGGACATCTAGCTAGAATAAACACAGTGCTCTGTGTCCTGCTGCAAGAATAAATGCCAGGTTGATGCTCCCTCTTCTACTTTCCCTGTCTAGTTGTTTCAACCTTTGGGTAGGAATGGGAGTTAAGGTGTGTCCAACTGCATGGATGTGTTCAAACACTTCTTGCCCTCTAATGCTGTTGGGTCCCTTTTCCCAGAAGATCCCAGCCCCTTCCTTCTTCTACAACTGATAATTTCAGTTAATAAGGCTATATATTTTTCATGCAAATGTTGGTAGTATATAATGCATCCATACATTATGTTTTCATAAAAAAATAAATCTGAAGCGAAAGCTTCATGGGCTAGAGCCTATGTTATTGTATGTGTGAAATACTATCCTTGGGAAATATGTGTGTGTGTATTACAAAACAAAACAAAACAAAACAAAACAAAACAAAACAAAACAAAACAAAACAAAACAAAACAACAGGATGTCATATCCAACATGCAGCTAAAACTACAAGTAACCAGGGCACACATTTTAGAAACCACAAATCGGCACTTTAATTCTTAGAACCACGGTCTGCCAGAATTATCAATTATTGCTATAGGGATGCCAACATATCCAACAATGTTAGTAAAAAGAGAGAACTTCTGGATGCACACACTGGACACATTACCAGTGCATGGCCTCAACCTCTTTGAGGATAGTACCTTAGCTTCTGAACTTTCCACCCTCAAAACTCTATAACCACTACTTTGGAAACAGCATCATTTTTCTCAGAGCAACTGATAAAGGTAGAAGCCAAAATGTTATGTTAAAGCCCAGCTCTATTCTAAATATGTTGATGTTTCGAAAGCATTGCAGGGTCCACGATGCCTGCTACCTTGGCCTGTGTTGGGATGGCTCATTAGACTGCAACACTGACCTGTGAAGGAGAGAAAACTTCTTGCTGCAGTTGGTTGCAGTAGTCAAGAAATACTCTCAAGTCCAAGCACAATGGTAATATAGGGAGGTTATTATGCTACATTTTGTTTAGGCCACATGAATGACAAATGGCCCCTGTCTTAAAGGCGAAAGGGTTTTTTTCAAAGCTGGAAGCAACAGTAAAACTTTTATCCACTTACCGAGTCAGCCTTTGAAGGGCAAAATAACTCTCATTAGACAACGAAAAGTCCTTTGATCACATTGAGTAGTCATTCCTTTCGCTTGCTCTTTCACTGATGGGATTTGGATAAAAATGCCTTAACTAGATATGATAAATGTACTGGGGTTCAGTGGCCAAGATCTTTACTCACTGCTCTGAATTCAAAGGCTTTCTCCATCTGAAATGTGAAATTATGCAGGCCTGACCCTACTCTTACTAGAGAATATGTGGCCCATGGAATGTGCTCCTGAAAATATTAATGGCAAAAATGTCAGGTATGTGTTCCTGGAGCAGCGTCGCTACATGTCGCATGTTTCTGAGGGCATCTTGGAAATGCATTTACCTGTGCTAATGAGTAGATTATGAAATTCAAATGTGTTCTGTGGATGGTTAAATTCCTGCTGACTGTCATTAGAAAGTAGATGCTGGGTTTTCCCTCCCCCTCCTTTTAGCAGTTCATCCTATGTACAGCCACACAACTGTTTAGGTAGCATGTAAAATAAGGGTTCATCAAATGTATCTCTTCCATTGTACATATTTTACTCCTTTTTCCTAAGGAGCAGGAGGGATGGAGGAAGTATCTGTTTTAAATGGATTCATATATGGATTCTGGTAGTTCTAACACAATCAAGCTTTTTCTGCATTGGACTGCCTCTTGCGTCAAGTGTCTAAGCTGCCCGTGCTTTGTCAGTTTCCCCCTCTTATTTTTTAAAAAGCTTGGCTAATAATATGGAAAATTCTATGCAAAACATACATACATTATACAAGAACCTTGCTGTACTGTACTTATGCAACATACCTCTATCTCGATCTCTATCACAGTTATTTGCATCCTTGTAGGTAATCTGTTCATGTACTGGATTGAATATGTGTATAATATGCATAGACTATTATACATATAACAGCACATATGTAAAATGCAAGAATTGTTCATATTTTAAGCGGAACTGTGGGAGGGAAGTGCTTCCAAGTTCACTGCCACAATGAGAACTATGAACAAGCGAGGCCATTTGGCATCAGACCCAGCTAGTACTGGAACGAAGCAAAGGTTTGTCCTTGGGGATTCTCTGTTTTATACAAAGGCTTCCTGGATGCCTGCCTGCTCTAGCACTCTCTCTACTGACCTGGTTGGCATTTGGTGTTTGATGTACACCAGTGGCTGAGAATCACAAGTGAGGAAGAGTGCTGTTGGGCTCAGGGTCTCTTTGTGGGCTTCCCATGGACATCTGGATGTCTACTGCGAGAACAGCATGGTGGACAAGATGGGCCTTTGATTGGATTCAGCAGGCTCTTATGTTCTTATGGGCATCACACTAATAAGGCCCAAATTTAAATAACATTTTAAGAACACAATCTATTAATTTATCTGTTTCTTATGTTCTCAATCTGAATTTGGTTTGACACATTTCCATATCAGTTTCTGATCAAGTTGTTTTAAACTGTTTTTAATATTGTATTTTAATTTCAAAACCCACCTTAGGGTGACAGGAAATAAAGTAAGTAAGTAAGTTCGTTCTTTTTTTTTTTTAGGATTCTTACTGCAGGATGCAGGAATTTTTTATTTTATTTTATTTTTTATTAAAGATTTTCTTGTTTTACAGAAGTAAGTGTAATGTCTCTCGTATTTTTTCCATGTAACCTTTTTACAAATCCGTTTCATTTGTTGAGTCACTAGGGGGAGAAAAAAAGAAAAGAAAAAAAGGGGGTGGAGGGAGGGAAGATGGGTGGGGGTGGTGTCGGGTGGCGATGTTTCTATTATGCTTGTAAGTAAGTTCTTATGAAAATTTGACATTTTAAAACAAAGTTCTCCTAAAATACACCTTTTTGCATGCAATTTTGTCCAATACACATGTTTTTGAAAGCATTTTTTCTTAATTTTTAATGCACACTTGGCCCTAATATACTCCCCTTTCACACATTTTTGAAGTTGGAGAACTGCACTGCAACATGTGTAGAAGTATGAGCTTTGAAGGATAGCTGTGTTTCGTTCACTTATTGTTTTGGGAAGCAAACTGAACCAAATTTCTCCCCCATCCCTACTCAACCTAGTTCTCTGGGAAAGGGCATGATACAAACGTTAAGATAAGTAAATATATTTGTCTAGCTGCATTACAGAATTAAGTAGAAAGATGTGAGCATTTCAAGTGTGACTCAATAATCACAACAAGCACAGAGACCTGGGTAATGGGCATGAAATGAATACTGTATTTTCTCTAAGATTGCACTTGAAGTTGCTTAATTTAACTATGGCAAGCAGTTTATTTTTAGATTATGGATTATTTCTCTTGATGCTCCCCACTCTTTTCTCACTGCATATGTACATGCTAGAGAACAGGCTGGCAGAATTTTTACCTCTGGCTTGATTCCTATCTCAAAACACAAGCTTATTTGATTGGTGTGGTGTATCTTAAGACTCTTTAAAAGATAAAAATAAGTAAGCACTTCATCAGACTTCCTTGTTTGTTTTGCTTCAGAGAAGGGAGGAGAGGATAACCGTGGAAGATATTTCCAAGTCAAGAGGCAATGGCAGTTCTAATTGTTCATGTGAAACTCTGCACATTTGTTGACAATGCTGCATTAATCTTTATCTGCAAATACATGTTTTCGTGAAATGCAGGTGAATGCAGTCAGGTAGATACTCCCAAGAGCTATCTTTTAATGTAAAAAGTTGAACCCAAAACAAAGCTAGAATAATCCAGCACCTCTTTTCTGTGCTCAGTATTTGTCATACTAATCCGTTCATTTCATTTTATGTGAAAGGGTGTGGTTTGAGCAAGGAGAATGACATTGGATTGAATCTAGTCATCCCCTGAGATGGTGAAAGAGACTAGAGGGGAAAGAAGCAATGTTACTGGAATATATTCTCCAGTGCTGCACAACAGCTATCTTGACATAAAGGGGTGTCATGAATTTACCACATATATGATTTGTAAAAGCCACCATATGGCCAATCAATTCATCCTTAAGACTGTGCAATGCATGAGTGTGGTATGGAATTTTGTTGGTGAGGGAGTGGAAATATGACCAGCAGGAGAGGTACTGTTATTGTTGACGGGGAGAAAGAAAAAAGTGAAAAACAAATTCGGGGGGGATCAATATCCCCTCTAGTTCCATTAGAACAGGGACTTCTGGACTATCTGTCTGTCTAAAAAGTTCAGGAAAAGGCACATGCTATAACAGATTATGACAGATTTTACTTTGAGCAGCAATATGTGATGCATGCATTATGAATAAATTACTGTGAAAATGTAGTATAAGACGTTAGCCTTTACAGTTTTTGAATGAGCCAGTCACACTTTGTTTTAGTATTGATAAACCAGATGCTTTGAAATATGGTCCAGAACCTGAACCTCTAACCACCAAGAAAATATCTCACCATTTCTAATATTTGCTCAATGTTGGGTGGGGAAAAAACCCTTCAACCAAATCCAGATTAATCTACTCTTTTCCACCCTGTTTCCTGCCTCTTTGGGAAAAACAGCAACATTTGGAATACAGTCCCCCCCCAATCTAATTTTCAGTTTTTCTGCAAGATGGTCTCATGTAGAATGGCTTTGTAGAATTTGGATTTTCATCAGCCAATGTGGCTTCACTGGTGTAATCTCATTGCAGAGGCTATGATAGGGTTGCAGGACTGGCTCAAGACATTGTGCTGCTTCAGGCAAAGGCTGATATGATGCCCCTCTAGCATTCCATGTAAATAGGATGATAGAACTGGTAGTTGAATCTTCCTTGAATACTGGTTTGTTTCCCTGCAACAACTGAGGGAGGCAGGCTACTTCAGAGGGCACAGAGGAGGCTGTGTTGCCCACACAGCTGTGGCCTCCAGCACCTACTTCTTGAGATGGATGCTTAGCTCAGGCCTGAGGGGTGGGAGTCAGTAGGAGGCGTGCCAAACCCATAAAATGAGTTTGTTCACAGAAAAGCCTACAGAATGACAGGGCTTTTTCTGCTTGTCATTAAAATGGCTAGATGGGTGCTGGAAGGTAAAAAGCTTTAAATGTTTTAAAATTAGATGATAATAGTGCCACATCAGTGTGCTTTACAGACCAGTGAGAACAGTATGGGAGTTCAGCGGGGTATGAGTTTGCTGTCCCACTGCTGGGAAAAAGAGATCCCTCTTGAGAGAAGATGCCGGGAATGCACGCAACAAACGTGCATTTATCACACTGAACACTGAAGCCTTTTCTTCTGGGCAGTAGTGGTCCAGGTGGCAGAGCAATTTGTCTTTGTGCTTGGTTTTGGCCTTTGTGTGCAGATAAAGCACATTTCTTGCTCATTTTCATATCCACGTGTCTTTCTTGGGTGGCTTGAAATGTGGACCTGTTGAACACAAATCTGTTTTAACTGTTTTTAATATTGTATTTTTCAGTTGTAACCTGCCCTGTGACCTCATGGAGGGCAGATAAATAATAATAATAATAATAATAATAATAATAATAATAATAATAATAATAATTATTTCAGGGCTCGCCATGCATTTCTTCAGCCCAGCTTCCCTAAACCTGTCTCAGGAAACCAGTGGTGTATGAACTCCTGTAGTTCTACAGGTTACAATTTTCAATAATTGTTAAAGGGAAGTCTTAGAAAAACCTGTGGTTTTCTCAGGGCTTTTTTTCAGCTGGAACAAATCAGAGTTCAGTTCCAACACCTCTCAGTTGCATGCCATTGCCATTATAAGAGAACCGGGGAGGCGTTCATGGTGAGTTCCAGCACCTCATTTTCTAGAAAAATAGCACTAGCTTTTCAAGCCCTCTTCTCAAAGTAGCTCCAAACAGAGAGGTAAACATGTAGAGCAGGGGTGGGCGGGCTGCATATCCTGCTCCTGCCTCAATATCATATTGGCGCTGCCTCAAAATTTGTGCTTGGGGCGGAACTTTTGCAATGGGGAGGCTATGCACAGCAATGGCATTATACAGTTCACAACTAGGCTAATTCTTCCTGGTCCCTGACAACTCTAGGATCCCTACACTGATAATGCCGGCTCCCTTCGGTTGGTTTCACCTTAGTCATCTTAAGGGCAGTTTCAAACAACTGTAATATCTGCTTCAGAGTCTTTCCTGGGATAGTACATTGTTCATTGGTGAGGATCAGGGATGAGTGAATCTATCATTTACTGTTCCTCTTAGTTTCTCATTTTTCCAATCTTTAGTTCCCCCACATTTCCACATCAGTTTAAGGTTTGTTTTTTTTAAGTCCTCATGAAAAATTGTCAGTATTTTAGTGTGAATTTCTCCTAATATATAATGTTTCATATGCATTTTTTCCTAATATACATATTTTCCCAAAGAATTTCCTCAAATACCAGTCCTTTTTGTATGCTGGTTTCATCAACATATGTTTTTATTTATGCGCTGTACCGTAATAAACACATTTTTGTAACCATTTTTGGTTGGAGAACTGCATTGCAAAATTTGGAGATGTGTGAACTTTGAAGGAATTCTTTGTTTCAGAAAGTGCAAGTTAGGTAGGTCCACCTTATATGTGAAATGAAATGAATTTCTTCTCTCAAGCTAGGATGCAGCAGCAAAGCCCAGCTCATCCTCCTGTATTTGCTACTGGAGAGTTTAGCCCTCCATCCTGCCCTATAGTTTGCTGAGCATCATTTATAGTCCACAGCAGGCGCAGAGAACCTTTCTCAGACTGAGGGCCCCATTCATTTGTATTTCTAAGCATGAGTTAGCCTTACATCACAATAACATATTTATCTCGGAATACAATTTGTAAATCTTTTGTATCGTGAAACAAACTTCAGGGGGATTTTGTGTATTAATGCAGATCAAATATGGAAATGGATGCACCCTAGGAAATATTTCTACTGAAGCATATGGGGAATGTTGTAATATTAATCCTGATTAGAGGCAGTTTCTGATACAGATAAGAGAAAAACATGCTATCCAGATTTCCTTTTTCTTTTCAGACCTACTTTTCTCCTTCAGCTCTGATCGAGGAGGACAGAATGAAGGGCAATATTTGCAATCTGTGGGTGGGTTGCATTGTCTGGTGCTATTCCCACTGAAGGATGCTGGAGTGGCACTTTGTGGATCACATTCTGTCCACAACATTCTCTCAAAGCCTAACTCATGTGCCTTGAAATAAATCATCTAAGGGTGGAGCTTTTACAGCTATTTTTACAGCTCATCTACTTATGCAATCTCCTCACACCCTATCTTTAATACCTTAAATGAAATTTCTCCTCAGCAAAGGCAACAACAGAACTAAATAGTGCAGGATGAGCAAGTGACTGATATGCCAGAATAACAAAAACAAGAGCATTAGGAGAAGTGAATGGCTGAGAGATCTGCAGATATCTGCTCTCTGATTAATGGTGGACAAAGGGAGACCCCAGGTTGATGTCCGTTTGGAACAGAGAGGCAATTTTCTGTGATCCCTCCTCCCCCTACAGTCCCCCTGCCATCCCTAAATTTGACCCAGAGGTCTGAGGCAACTTCTAGAGCAGACTTTGGGGTGCACAGGCAAATTTCTGGGGTGGGGAGAGGGGGGTGGAGAGAGAGAGAGAGAGAGAGAGAGAGAGAGAGAGAGAGAGAGATAATGACCTCTTTCTCTGTTCTGTTGATGGGTGTCTCCCATCAATTGAATGCCAGTCAACTATGGACTGAATTTGATAGCCTCAGACTGTGATGTGGTTTATACCTATGTACAATAAGTAAGTAAGTACAGTAAATAGATAGATCAATAGATAGATAGATAGATGATAGATAGATAGATAGATAGATAAATAAAGCCAATGTGCATTAAAAAGGCCTATATAGTCTTTTGAATGATTCTACCAGAATATGGATCATTTGTTGCTGTTGTGGGCATCCGTCTGTCTTGAGAAACAATGGAGTGCACCTCTGAGGGTGAAGTCAAACTGCTGGAGAATCACAGTGCCTGCTGTGGCTGTAGAGACTGATAACTTGTAACTGCTGCCTCCTATGTTTTTGCTGCAATAGCAGCAGCTGTTTGATAAGTGTGATAATTTATTTAATTATTAAATAAATAAATAAATTTATATACTGCCCTTCATCAAGAGATCCCAGTGCAGCTCACAGAATAAAATACAACAACAACAACAACAACAACAACAACCCTTTATCAGGAAGTCCCAATGTGGGTTAAAATAACTTAACACTCAGAGTTAAAACAGATTACAGTCATGGGAATAGGCTGGCCCCTAAAAACACACATCTTACGTGTCAGGCAGTAAAGAGTTGCATGTTCATCATTTATTGAAAGCTGTATAGTGAAGAAGCTAGATGAACCTCTGCGGGGAGGGAATTCCACAACTTATGAACCTCTGTGGGGAGGGAATTCCACAACTTATGAACCTCTGTGGGGAGGGAATTCCACAACTTAGGTGGCGCCACGGATAAAGCCCTTCTCTGGGCCACCCCTCACAACAGAAGTTGTGGAACTACCAAGAGAGCCCCTTCTGCTGATCTTAACACCTGAGGTGTGTGTGTGTGTGTGACTCTCCAATATTTGGGGGCTAATTTGTTTAGGGCTTTAAATGCTAGTGCGGCCCAGAAATGAACTGGCAACCAATTATAATAATAATAGTACAGTTCCCATGAATTGTTGAGGTGGGGAAGGAATGTGCTTTAAATGCATGGTGTGCACCCAGTGTAACACAACTACCCGTCTGAAATCTTTTTAAAATATCTTTAGCAGATGGGTGTGTTATTCTCCATATTGGGTGGAAGAGGATCTCCCACTGATCTCAGTTTGACTAGCATGAAAACTGTATAAACGGCACACTTAGCACTGGAGTTCATCTGCATGAACTAGGCAACAGCAGTATAATTTATATTCTAATCCACAAAGTCTCACGTCACGTTGGCATAGTGTCAACCCTTGGTGTGAAACGGCTTGCAACTTGCTCTCTTCCGTCTGGGCCTCGTTACCCAGCCTCTTCTAAATAACCGGCATCTTAGCCTGCACATTAAGACATAGAAAGTCACTGACTGTGAATCAGAACTGATGTGACTGTTGCTTTGTGTAAGGCTTTAGATGTTTTCCTAAAGGGATTACCACTCAGCCATTAAACAGTGTTAGAAATGCTGATGTCACTCAGCAAGTTAAGGAGAATACATATCCTTACAATCCCAAAGAAAAAAAGCACACCATTTATTTGGCTCCATTTTTAGCTTTCTCTTCTTGTTAGGTGGGGGGAAATCCACCAGTAGCTTCAACAAGGAAGAAGTAAAGACTGGGTCTTTCTTTCTTTCTTTCTTTCTTTCTTTCTTTCTTTCTTTCTTTCTTTCTTTCACAATGAGTTCACTGAAACTTCATTATACTTTTCCTGATTGTTACTGGGTGGAAAACACTTTTGCAAAAAGCAACTGCATGGGTACGGATTGGTGCTATTCTTTAAAAATCCTGACCAAGCAAGAGCCTTGGTCAACTGTAGCATTCCCCAATGGATTGAACTCTTGCCCTTCACTCTATTATTTCCCCCTGCCTGCTGCAGTAAGCATGATTTCAGGTGTGCTGGTCAGCACAACAGAAAGGAGGAGGTGAAAACAGCCTGTAGAATAAACAACAACTGATCTCTCTCTTAATCAGGGAATGTAAAGAAGCCAATTTCTAGGTTGCAGCAGACAAACCTAGGTATGACGCATCAAACCAAAATGTCTGGGTCTGTTGGAAATGCAACACCAGAGATCAGCCAGTTAGTGACTTAAGGGTAATCTGTTATCAGTAAGTCAGCTAACCAAGAGCGGTGGTGGTGGTGGAACTGTTGCCAGGCAGACTGGCCTGATGTTGGCTGCTGTACTGTATGCCCTGATTGCTGTGCAGTTCTGAGGGAGCGTCTCCTCTGTATTTTTAGTTGAATGCCTACTTGCTATGTTCAAGGCCTCAAGACAAAACTTCTCTGTTTATTTCTTCTCAGATTGTACACTGCTTTTGTTTCATTTCCTCAGAAAAATGTTACTGGGATTTCTTTTCTCTCTGAACTCTATATTATTTAAGCACTTTTGCAAACATGGAGTTCTAGTTGCTGTATACTGCTTACTTGAGAAATAGTTTCTATGAGCTTCTAAGGTGGACAGATATAGAAGATTCCAGCATCCTCTGTAGGAATGTCTACTGGACCTGGATATATGGTCTTTGTAGCATTGCATTCCCTTCTGATCTAGACTGCTGCAAAGGACTATATAGATGGTCCAGTGAGCACTGACTAGCCTCCTAGTTTACCTTCCCAATGGCTGCTAAATATGCATGAAACACTTCTAAGGAACATTCTTCCCTGTAAGCGAATGGGGTCATTTCCAGAGAGAGTAAATGATATTGCAAATGGGAATGGGATTTGGCTCACCAATCTGAACTCATGTAGAAGTGATTGTGGTGATCACACACAAAATGGGATAGAATTCATTAGACAGTCTTTCTATACAGTCTGTGGTTGTATATAAAAGTGTGACTTGGCTCTGTTTATGGAAAAAAAGAGAGATTTATGTGTTTATGTAGCTGACAGAATCCAATGATGTGCCAATTTCTTTTCTTCTTCATCGTTTCAATTGCCACAAGTGCAGTTTCTTTTTAATTCCATAGGATAGCTTGAAAATGGGGGTAATATACCCAAGGTAACACGAGTGCCATTATTTTAATTATGTTTAACTACAAACGAGTGCAATCATGCTCTAATGGGAAGCATTCAAGTATCTCCTCAATAAGAGATTTAGAGACAGTAGATGTGATCATAGTCTTCTGTGGAGTGAAGTGTTCCACCACTGAACATAAGCAAAACTGCAAAAAAGCTCAGTCCTCTTTCAATTAAATAGTCAATGAATATGTTAACTTATAAATATCATTTATTTACCACAGAGTTGATTGCACCTGAAGAGAATTTCCACAATGCAACCAATGCTTTCCTACTTTTTAAGCTTTTCCTCAAAACGTCAATAACACTATTAGAATAATGCAACTTTAAATTGTAGTTTCTTATTGCCACAGAACTCTAATGCAGCTCTTGAAGGGATTTAATGGGGTATTGTGTTAAACAGCTAATGAAACGAGTGAAAATGACTCTATACATTGCATACATATGCATGAGAAGCGTATTCCCTCACACTTGGTGCCTTAGCACAGAATTTCCTGAGCACACAATTCATTCTTAAAACAAGTGTAGAACTTAACTTTAAAAGGCTTCCTAGATTGCCCCAAGAATCTCACCCAGAATCATACCTTTGGCGAATTAAACAATTGATAGCTTTTTATGCTATGTGTGGGTTTTTGTTTTGTTTGGTTACTATGTTATGCATTTCTGTGTTTTTATATTGTAAACTGCCCTGTGATCCTTGGCTGAAGGACGGTATAGAAATGTAATAAGTAAAAGCTAAATAAAACCTCATAATATGTGCCATTCATTCCAATATAACACTTCAAACTAAGCATAGTATTTGATATTCTGCCTACTTATTTTCCTGGCCCCACGCGGCACTGGTATATGATGCCCCCTAAAATGGTTGCCCAGAAGGAAACATGGCCCTCAGGCTTAAAAGGGCTCCCCATCCCTGTTTTACATTGCCTTGGTAAGTTTGTAAGTGAATATGATCTTATGCAGTTGCCTTAACTCACATTCTCCCTTCACCATTTAATATGCCTGTGTGCTTGGAGACAAGCACAGATTTCACCTGCTCCTTGTGTGAAACCCTGATAAGGTATGGGTCTCTTCAGAGTAGTGTCACTGATTTGGAAACATGGGCTTGTGGAAGAGCTGAGGGGATGGGTGACAGTCAAGACCTTATCAGGATTACACAGCAACCTCCTGAAATACGTTCAGCTCAACTCCAGCTGCCATAAAATACTCAACCTACATTTTGACATGCAGTATAGGTGGCCCTCAATAATGGAATCATATGAAACTTGTAATGCTAGAGAAGACATAAGAAACACTGATTTTGTGCAATTTTGTGAGCTGGTTTTTGTTCACGCTTCTTCATCCAGAAAGCCTTCTAAAACCCACCCCCTCCCTTTCCAGTAGCAGGAGATTGAGAAATGAGAAAAAAATATTTCACTGCTTGCTAACCATAACTGCCAGTCATTGTAATGTGTTGTTGTCTTGTGATTGGCACCCCACTACTTCCTCCCTTAGTTGAAAAGGATTTTGGCTGCCTCATTCCTGAGGGCACCACAGGGTCACTTTAAGAGTCAGGCACATGATAGCTATAGCGTCAGAATTCCTATACTTGGAGAAAAGCAACAACACCAAGCCTTTTCAGATAAATGAAGCAGTTGCCTGTGATGAAGATGTCGGTTTCCACAAGGTTAGCACACCACCCCCCCACAAACTTTTTCTGTTTCAAACACTCCCCAAAGCATTGGGGGAGCCTACTAACATTTTACAGACCTTGGGAATTCATTTTGTCTTCATATGTTCTTCATTCCCTAGGCATAGGATGGAGCTCTATAAATTAATTGTCTGTTTCTGTAAGCAGCCCCCAGTGCAGATGGAGGTTTGATTAGCATGTGTGTATCCTGCTGACGTCTGTCCACTGCCCCAGCCACTTTGACAAACCCAGCCACCGAGTGGCATAGGCTTCACCGTCATTAACATTCTTTAGCTCTCCAGGAAATATACATGAAAGGCTAGCATTTCCATTAGGCGAGGCAATGCTTGCAGGAAATAAAGACTGACATATTCTCACTGGTAACTGAAGCAATCCAATGTCCTCCAAACAGAAAGTCATTTAATGAGGGAAGGCATGACCTGGCTTTAGACAGCTAATGACTGCTCTGTGTACAGAATATCTCCCAATGGAGCAAAAGTTTATTGGTATGAAAAAACAATCCTCCAGGTTGTGTGTATATATATATATATTTAAGGGTTATTTTGGTGCTTCTCATAATCATGCTTTCATACTTCAGAACCAGAATGTTGTTTGTAAAAGTAATTGAAAAAATGGCTGCCCACAAAGTGCTATTATTTTACAAAAACACAAAAGCATTAAAAAAATAAACAAGTCCAGCACAATAGTCTTGTACATTGATCACATTTTAACTTCAGTATTGTGTGCTAATATATTGTTGTTTCTCTACCAGATTTGAAAAATGACAATTATTTGTACTCCTGAAAACTCTTCCTTCCTTCCTTCCTTCCTTCCTTCCTTCCTTCCTTCCTTCCTTCTTTCCTTCCTCTTCTCCCCAAATGGCCTGAGTATGTTAGTAATTGTTTTGATTGTTAGTGGTCTTATTGTTTAATTGCCATTTGTTGTGTTTTAAGTTATTGAGCAGTAGAAAGATATAAGTGTTTAAATAAATGTTTGTGGGTATCTATCTAGCTACTGCCTGAAACCCACTCTACACCAACTGAAAGCAGTTCTGGGTTTCAGTCTTTCTCAGCCTTACTTGGAGATGTTGGGGATTGAAACTAGAACCTCTTGTGTGCAAAACGTGTCCTTTAAATGTTATTACCTCAAATGCTTTTGAGGAAACAAAGTCATATTTGGAAGTGCTCTTGTGTGAACTGATGGAGTCTTAAGCCATATTTGGATGTTTCCCTTCACATAATTACAGTGCTATGATGGGTGTGTGTGTGTGAAGGCATGTTTCCTGGCCCCACAGGGGTGGCATGTCCCATTTCACCAGCTGAGGCAAAATGGGCATGTACTACTTCCTGCCCTCCTGCTACACTGCAGCCCCCACTTACGCTGCATGCCGGAACACCCCCCTCACCAAACTTGGCAAAAGAGGAAACGCTTCACAAGGAGTGAAGAAAATGAACAGCAACGCTGTGTGCTGGAATGCCCCATGGCAAGAGGGGGCTTTCTGCTGGCAGCAGAAGCAGTGGGGCAGGTGGGATGGGGCCTCTTGTTCTTCCACTGCCTGAGGCAGCCACTTCACCTCGCCTCATGGGCCAGCTCTGTGGCCTCAGCTCCTCTGCCACATGCTTGTTGGCCAGTCCATGCGCCTCTCACTTGTGTGATGGGGGATGCCATAATAGGGCTTTACTTCAGAGTAAATTTGCATGGGTGGGGGGACGAGATAGAAAATAGCACAGGGCTCCTGCATCTGTAATAGTTGTGTGGAAGAGGGAAGTTGAATGGGTGTAGCTTGCCATGTTGGCTACACCAGCTGAAATTCTGTCTTCTACACAAATATTAAATTTAGTGCCTGGTCTCTTTTACATCTGGCCACTCTAATACATGGGGAGATAGTAACATATATCCTGGTCCTTGGGATGTAACATCTCCCGTTTGTATTCTGTTTGACTACACTATTCATGTTAAATAAATGCAGTATGCTAGTAGAAGCAATGATGGGTTTGCCAAGTACTCTGTTCAAGTGTTGCAGGTTTAACATTTTTTGGGTTGTTTTTTTGGGGGGGTAACTTGAAGTCCTACAACTACCTGCAGTCAGCTTGAATTTGTCCCATCTTACATGTAACTAAGAAATCCCTTTGGTTTTCAGTAGAGGACTAGATTTGCTTGGAAGATTTTGACACTTATTTTGGAAAAAAGCTTTACAAGATATAGTTCCAACATGATGTATCTAATTCCTGGTTCGCCAGCTTGCTCCCTTTTGCTAGGTCTTTAATCTGCTCTATGTGAGTGAACTGTGTTTTACAGATCAAGTGAATTAATGCACTAAGTTCTCTGGTGGTGGATTTCAATGCCTTCATGTACAGAGAACTTGCTCGTAAAGTGTGGCACATAAAGGAAATGTATAACAGACCTCCATAAAGTTAAATCTCCTAGTACAAGTAAACTCTTATCAATGGTAAGCTTTAAAGAGCCATCTCCAGAAGCTGGACTGGATTGAAACTTCAGAATAACTCTTATGTTCTAAGATTTACAGTCCATTAGGAGATCTATTTATTATTTCCTTTCCTTGGCGCCTAATGGCCCTTTAAAAAAATGTGAATGCCTATTAACCACAAAAGTGACTCATAGCACTTTAAAAAGTGGATTATTGCATGCAGTGGGACAATGACAACTCCTGGTTCTGCTTCTCTGTTATAATACCCCTTTGAAGTAGTGTTCTAGCGATTTGTATGTTCACAAAGGAAATCATCACTGACATCTTGTTTGAGATAGACATACCTGTTTAGGGCATGGTTGGGGAAACTTTGGCCTTCATTTTGTTTGTTTGTGCAGCTTTAAGCATAACAACTACGTTAGCAATCTGGCCCACTATCTTGCATCTTCCATCCACAGTCATTGTGGGGCAAGGAAATGGTGGAGAATATTCAGGTAAAATTCTGCAAAGTGATCTTCTTGGGGGGCGGGGAGAAAAAGGAAAGGTCAGACATTTTCTCTGAGGAGTATCATCCTGGAAATGTTGACTCGGCTTTAGTAGTACCAGAGAGGAGAGCACAGCAGATCCTGGTTCACAGATGTGCTTCTTAGGTTGCAGTTCTTAGGTTTTCCGGCAGTCTCAGCTAGCGAAAAAGAGCATCAGTGGGGGAGTCCTCTGCTTCAAGCCAGCTGAATGCCCTGAATCAGGGTGTTGTGGGGATGGGGCCTCAAAAACCCTCAGGCCTCTCTGCTGTGCCAGCCCTGGAAGTGATGCACCCCTTCTGGGGCTATGCATGTGATGGTGGTTCTGTCACTCCAGTTTTCCACAACTGCTGTTAGCGTGCCAAGCTATGCACACCTTCATATGGGTAAAGTGCATGGATTACAGTTAGACTTGCATTTGAGTTAGTGTGCAGTGAAATTGGGCTGTCTTGTCACTACACTGCATTGGCTTCTTAGTGGCCCAGCACAATCATAAAACCAACTTCTGTCAGTAATGGGGCCATTGCATTGTTTGACTTTTTTGCCATCACTTTCATTTTTTTACAGCTGCAATGAGGCCTGTAAAGAAGGAAAATTGAGTTGTAACAACAACTTGGATGAATCATTATGTAGCAATAACTTGTAACACTCCTATTATGGCTCTTTTCATTTGCCGGGTAAAATATTGTTGCTGAAAACCCGATTTCCAAATGCATACACTTGCATTATTAACACATTGGTTTGTTTCAAACAACTTCCCTATTAAAAAAATACCATTTTGCAAGGTCAGACTTTGGCAGAAGTTTTGAACCCCCAAATCTGAACTGAGACAAATAAAATGAGCCTTCTCATTTGTTTGCTTGTGTCTGTGACTATGTATATTGTGTTTTTGTTGGATCTAAGTGATGTTAGATTAAGGCTTTTGATATTGGCTGAAATTCCAGCTAACTGTTATACCCAGACTGAAATTCTTTTTTCTAAGAACTGAGGAAAATAACTCAAATGGTTGCCACCCTTCTTTCATAAGTGAGTTCTGACTAACTCTTGTCTATCTGTATTTGTGAAGCCCTGAAAACATAATGAAGCTATTTCATTAAAATGCATCATTTGAGACTAAAGAGATGTCTGAATCTCTTTGAAAAATGTCTCTTTTGAACATTAAGAGGACAACAGGAAGAAATCCTTCAAGATTTCAATAGAAAGAAGATGCTTGAGCCTGAAGGATCAATGTTATACAAAGGTTGGATGCAAGGTATTTTTTTCCAACTTCATTAGTGACTTGGAAAGATGATATTGTTATAGACACATCTGAAGTTGTTAAGAAATAGCTTGCATTTATTTATGGTTTGTAAGAAGAATAGGAATACATGGATGTGTTTACTTTGTACACTCTGTAAATAAAAAAAAGTAAAGTAAAAGAGAAGGAGAAGCTCAGCTGGTGGTAGTTGCTTTGACCTGTTTTTGAAAACATCTGGAGATGCTTCACATTTTCTTCTTTAAAGTATAAGATGAAGGCAGGATCATTGTGATGACTCAAAGAGCTGCCTGCCTTCTCCGGAGTACAAGGAGGAACATGCCTTTTCTTTCTTTTCCTTTTCTTTTTACAAATAGCAACTTGAAAACATTTGTAGCTATTAAATGCTCTGGGAGCATCTGTCTCCATCCTGCCAACAATGATGACTGGGGAAAGTGGTATCTACAGCAGTTTGATATATGCCCTTCCAAACTCTTATTGGCTTGTTAATAAAATATTCTGTGCTGCGCACTGATATCTCAAGCAGAGGTCACCTAAAATGAACAGTGATGGGCTGTGTATGTGTGTGTGTGTTCTACTCAAAGTTGGATTTTAAGTAGAATACCCTGTATTCTACTCAGACTTGGATTTTAATCTAATTTTTCTGAATTCCTCATTTATTTATTTTTGAATGATAAATATACTCTCACCACTCTCTTTTAATGCATTTCTGCTTATATCTAGACTATTAAACCTTGGAATGTCTCCTCTTTTCTCTTTCTTTCTTAGGGACTGGATTTGGCCAATTACAAGCTGGTGCTGGGAAGCCCGCAAACAGGACATGAGTGCAATAGGTCAAGTCCCCTGAAAAGTGACTAGAAACTACAACGTAAGTCTTTCATGCTTCCATTAAGTTTATGATGGTCACTTGAAATTTCTGTACGTTTTGACAACCTGTGTATTGACTGCAAGCTGTATGCAGTCACTTCCAGGGATAGGGTTTAGCTTTTTTGCCTGCCATTCAAAAGCTAAATTTTTGGTCAAGAACATAAGAAGAACCTTCTGGATCAGGTCAAAGGCATATTTAGTGCAGCATTCTGTTCTCACAGTAGCCAACGGGTTGCTGATGGGAACGTCGGACTTGCGTTTGACCGAGCGACTCCTCCGGAATCGCCTCTGACAATGTTTAACGACCTGAGCCTCTGATAAGGCTCCAAGCACATTCCCCCATTACGCAGAGTATCCAACACACAGGGAAGGACGAAATAGGATGAGCTACATGGCTAATTTTATTTCTCTCTACGCAGACAGAAAAGAAACATCCTCTCTCTGTGAGAGCAGAGAGCAACTGGAAAACAAAAGAACAGGAAACCAGTAACATTACATCCATCTCCTGTCTTCCGTGAGACTGCCAATAGCCTGGAATCTCTGGAAAGCAAAACAGAGTCTTGTGACTCCAAAGCACTGCACAGTGGCAACACACAGAAACCTAACATGGAAATCTATTAGCAGGACATGAGTACGATAGGCCTCTTCCTATTCCACAACAACTGGAATTCAGAGGCAGGAAGACCTTCATGATAAGTAGGCTAAGTTATGGGTATGTGCAACAGACTTAATCTTACATACAACAGCAGATTGCTTGGCTGTAGGCAGGGAAATGACACACATAACAATTCGAAACGGCCAACATAAGCCCCAAGGTTGTGTGAGTTGGCTGTGGAACAACTGCACAAACACCCAAATGCTTATTTTTTCCAGATATCCTATTTGGGTGGTGTATTGCTAAATTGAGAACAAATTACTTTCTGCTCTGTTTGCTGAGTCCTCTCCATATGTACTTTGTTAGTTGTTTATGTTCTGTGAAAGCTATGAGCCCTTAAAGATGTGAGTGATATGTTTTACCCTCTAGGTTAGTTCACTGTATATAAGGTGTACCTACTAGAGAAGGGAACCTACAGGAAATCCACTACAGGCATGCATTTTCAAAGTTCTTGCAGATTTTTATGGTTAACCATATTTTGGCTGAATAAATATGCTATATTAGTGATGAGGCTAGAAACTATTCATGCGAAACGGAAGAAAGATCCTTAAAAGTTTAAAGATCTTTAATAAAAATCTATTTAATCAAAATACTGAAAAACAACAACACACCAGAGGCAGAGAAACAACAGATAAAACACAACCTTTAAATAAAATGTCAATTATTTAGCATGACAAAAGCTTTCTGGAATTAAAATGTCTTCAGCAACCAATAGAAGACAGACCTCATATGAATGGAGGCCTACATATGAGAATATGTCTACTCCAAAAATGATGTAGGTGGTGCTCTCCCCCCCCCGAACATTTCTTCATATTAAACATTGCATATGTTGTGTCTGTACTGGGCTGATCCAATACATTATGCTCCTTGGAGTGAATACATAATTCAACCACACTGGCTGTTGAATCTTACTAGTGATGGGACAACATTTGCCAGTGTATATGAGGCCAGCAGGCTAGCTTATGGGACACAGGGCATGCTAGCTTAGGAGGTGCTTGGTGAATAGTGGGAGCTATTGGCACCTTCAGCATCTGCCATCTGAGGCAGCTGCCTCATTCTGCCTTATGGTAGGGCTGGCCCTGTGTGTGCGTATCTATGTGTTATGGTTCTTTAGCACCAAGGCTCATTCCCATGTCCTGCAGCACGACTTGGCTGACCTTGCATGTGAAAAATGCACAGTTGCGGAAGATTACATAAATTGGGTTCATGCGCGTACACGCCTCTGTATTTGTTAAATTTCATTTGTTCATTTCACACATTATTATTATTTTATTATTTGTTAAATTTCTACACCGCCCTTTATCTGAGGATTGCATAGTGGGTTATAATATAAAAACACAAAAATACATAACATATTAACAAACAAAAACAACCCCCACCCAGTTTAAAAGGCCATAGATTGTTTAATTAGCCAAAGGCCTGGGAGAAGAGCAATGTTTTTGCCTGCCACATAAAGATATGTAACGAAGGTGCCAGGTGGACCTCTACAAGTGGGGAGTCACCACAGAAAAGGCCCATTTTCAAGTTGCCACCCTCCTGACCTCTCACGGAGGAGGCACATGAAGAAGGGCCTCAGATGATGGGTCTGGGTAGGTTCATGTCATGGTTTTCACCCCCCCCACCATACACACAGAGGGAATTACCAGCCTTGTAAGAACTGAGTGAAAAATTCACTTCTTCTTCTTATTATTTTTTACAAATAAATTCTAGAAAAGCAATAGAATATAGAATAAGATCAAGACCAAATATGTCCTGCAAAAGAGAATTTGACTTTGCAGACAACAAATGGGAAGCCAAAGTTTTTTGTGACTTTGAAGCTTTCTGTCTGCCAGTGGGGTGGTAGGGACAGGACTCATTTACAATTCAAATGTGGCTTGGTTAATAAAGGATAATTTGGAGCTGGATGTGCATCAAATATGTCCTCTGGGTTGTAAAGATGGGACCACCCAGGCTTCAGCTAATATTAGTGTTTACATAATGTTAGAAGGAAGCTACTCTCCAATTAAAAACCCACTGTCTAACTAGATGCTAACTGGTTATATACCCTGTAGTCTAAATGTTAATAGCTTTGACCTCGTTCAGCTTTATCTTAATCTGCTTGACAGAGCAAGTGAACTCTTGGTTACACTATCCATGACGATTCCTTTTCCTCTCACAGCATTTTTCTAACAGTGACAGAGCCACCTATTGTAGGCTGAATGAAAGCCTGTCCTCCCCCCACTCCCAGTCCCTGCAGCTATAAGGCTAAGTATATGAATGGCAAAACCCTTGTGATTGACGCTCTTTCAACAAAAGCAGATCCCGTTGACTGATGATAAGAGGCAAAGTTATACAACAGTGTTTACAGAACAGTGCAGGATAGCAAAAAATGAGTGATAAAAGCACTAATCTTATTGTTTCTCTAGATGAGACAGTGACCTTTTGTATTTGCACTTGCACAAGCCCACACATTGTACTCCCCACCCTCTATCTGAGCTTTTGGCTGCAGAAAAAAATTCCAGATTCTGAATGCAAATGTGAGCCAGTACCTTAAGCCACACAGCTTGACTATACTTTAGTTTCGGAAAGCAAAATGCTCATTCTTTAGGATTGTTGTGCTTCTATTTGCTGTAAATCGCCTCTTGCAGAAGATTTACATTAAAAAACAACAACAAACCCTCTACATGTATAGTTGTAAAAGTAATAAAACATATATATCCCTCCTTTCCATCCTCTGATTCCTAAGTTAGACATAATACTGGGCAAGGTGGACTGCCATTAAAGAGGCAATAACATTTTCCTATAGGAAACCAATGGGGTGGGGGTTTGCCTTGCATTGAGTTGTCACCCTGGCTATGGGATGCTGCGTTCATTTCTGGACTTATAATAAAAAGGATAGGGTTTATATATGTTCCACTCATCCTCCAGAAAGACCAAAGTTTTCATCTAATAAAACCATCTACTCACTGATCAGGCTGAGATCCGACATAATTTCTCACCACCATCAGTTATGTCCACCAATACAGTCTTTCCACTGCATCACACAGGCAGAGCAATGTGTGCAGTGCCTGATAAAGTTCAAGGACCAGGTTGGTGCTTCCCTGCCTGCTTGTTTGCTGAGGGTTCTTTTCAAAGGTGCTGTCTGTGATGCATTGGGAGAAGATGGGAGAAGATGCATTGGGAGAAGATGGCTAAGTAAAATAGCCTGCCTTCTCAAGTCAGCACCAAGCAAACATTGCTAGTGTTAGCTTAGGAGGATGGAAGTAACTGGGGAGAGGATTCAGGGAGTGGCAGTTATCACTATTTCTGCTGCCCCTAGCATTTGCCCTTGAAGTGGCTGCTTCATTCTTCCTAATGGTAGGGTCAGCCCTGCTCCTGATGCAGATGTGAAATCCCATCCAGATTGCAACATATATCCAAAAGAACCTAAAAGATCATCACTGCGTACATTCAGAAGTGCATAATCTGCTGCAATTGTTCTCCTCACCCAATCCTACTTCCACAGGTGGGTTTCCCTTGCTGGTTTAGGGGGACTCTATAGCTCCTTTCAGGGACGCGGGTGGCGCTGTGGGTTAAACCACAGACCCTAGGACTTGCCGATCGGCGGTTCGAATCCCCATGATGGTGTGAGCTCCTGTTGCTCGGTCCCTGTTCCTGCCAACCTAGCAGTTCGAAAGCACGTCAAAGTGCAAGTAGATAAATAGGTACCGCTCCAGCAGGAAGGTAAACAGTGTTTCTGTGTGCTGCTCTGGTTCGCCAGAAGCGGCTTAGGCATGCTGGCCACATGACCTGGAAGCTGTACGCTGGCTCCCTCGGCCAATAAAGGGAGATGAGCGCCGCAACCCCAGAGTCGGTCACGACTGGATCTAATGGTCAGGGGTCCCTTTACCTTTACCTTTATAGCTCCTTTCATACAGTGTTCACATGTTCATACTACTTATGGAGCAGGTGCAGAATCACAGCTCTGGCATCACGATGCCCTGCTATCTTGGCCCAACACCTCCTTGTATGGAGCTGAAGGTCCATATGTACAGCTGTATGCCTGTAGATGTTCCACACAACCTGCTACAATTAGGATTCCCAGTTGCATGGTCCACACATGTGCATAAAACTGTATGCCTACAGGGTGCTTCTTTCCAGATCTTCGGTGCTATGTGGGGCAGGGCCAGTGGGACATGGCAGTGTCAGGGCAAGGTCAGTGGTATGATACCACTCCATCAACACGTAAGGTGGATGCATGTAAGATAAGGTATGAAGGGGGCTTATATAATTCAGTGGTGTCTCTGGTAGCAAACATACAATATGGTAACTCTGAAATCAGGCTAAAATGACCACCATTAATTCTGTATTGCGCCCCTTCACCTTTCTGATCTAAAAACTTACAAAATCTCTCCCCCCCCCCCCGTGCTTATACTGGCGATTTCCTCACAGCTCGTTGCTCCAAATGTGTCTGAGCATTGAAGGACAATGCCATGCTGGCAGGCAAATGCTTTGGTCTCAAGGAGAAATGAGTTGGCAACACTCATGCAACAAACTCACATGATCTGTGGCAGGGCAATTCAACTTCAATTGCTGAATGAACAAAGCTGCTTGCCCCTGCTAACTAGAGATAGGAATTAAGCCACAAAACTAATGAACAGTATGGAAACAAGGATACATTGTCCTTCACTGATTTTTTTTTTTTTTGGGGGGGGGGGGAAACTAGCATGTATTCACACTCTGATGGTCCAAAATGGCCACCACAAACCAGATTTTTTCCGTTACCAAAGGTCTGACTTTTATGAGCTGATTTCATCACTGGAAAAAATCTATCTTCACAGAGCCGTACAATTTTCATTAGTTAGAGATGTCCTATGCATTCCCATGTGTTGGCCATTTTAGCCTGTACAGGGGGGTTGGTTGGGAGGAAAAATCTCCCAAGAGTGACATGCTACATGAAAGAAAGCTTTCCAGTGGGCAACATCTGAGGGACAGAAACAGATGCTTCCATCTGTGGCCAACTAGTTTTAAGTGTTTAGAAAGTTTCTGTGTTCTGCCTTGTTCCACTATATTTAAGGGTCTAGTTCAGGGGTAGCCAATGTGCCCCCACTAATGTTGCTGGACCAAACTTCCATAGTCTCTTACCAAGTTGGATGAGGCTAACGGAACAACGTTCGAGTACATGGGAATTCCATAAGGAGGTAGGAGCAGACACAGGTCAATCTTTTAAAAATACACTGTGCAAATTAGGCACAATTCAAGTGGTGACTTTGATGTGCACACAATGATGTACCTGTCGGCATGTGTGCAAGCTTTTCACAGAAGATAGAAACGAAGCCCTTGACTATGTGAAACACAGGATTTCTATGCTGGAACTGCTGAGTCACAGCCATTGTGTCAACTTATGTACTGTAAGTAACCAACTGGCATGAGTCAACTCACATAGAGATTCCTCTAGCAATAAAGTAAGGCTCAGATGCTACATAAAACAGTACAGGTCCAGAGCAAATCCACCTGGATTTTGGGCTGAAAGACCAAGGAAAATGTAGGTGCATGGAAGTTAAGTTGTAAGCAAGCACAATTTGTGACACTGCACAACATTATTGCTGATCTTGGGAGATGTCTGTCAAGGCATCAGCTTTAGCTTGTTGGAAATTGCATTAACTCTGTTCTTAAACTGGCAAGTGTTCTAAAATAATAATCTAATAAATGTATATCTCAAGGCAATTCATGTTAAAAAGCAATAAAGTACCAAAATGATCAATAGAACAACAATAAAGCTAATGCATTTCAGCTGACACCTGACAGAATTCTACATGGTGTGTTTAGGACCGATGTGCCACTTTTTCAAGTTAAAGATGATAAGCCTGGTCCCCCATACCTGTAGGGTCCTAGATGGTTCTGGATTACAGGACATGGATGCTTTATGCTGAACTGTATTCTGGAATCCTGTCTATGGACCACATAGGGCATCTCGTCCACATTTACAGAGAGAGATCAAAATTATCACACAAGCACCTTTACTTGCTTTACTGTGCTTGCTGTGTTCCACTTATTATGCAGGTGGCTGCCATTTTAATTAATTGTAACACAGAACTCTGCCATTTAATCAACATGTCTGGAGTTTTAAGATAATGCTTTCGTGATGGCCAAATGCCTTTCAGAACTTTCTGAGGAATTGGCTGAACACAAAGTCTCTTCCTCCTGCCCATGCTGTGTGCTCCCAATTATCATTTACCAGAACCCACAGAGACTCCAGGAGAAGGTCTTTGTATCATAGTCCTTAGGTGGGTGGCAGTGTCTAAATTCAGTGGGATTGAAGGGGCAGCTATTGTGATGACTAGAGATTGATCCTTCCCTGGGAGTGGGGTTGGACACAGGCATAAAAGATCTGAGATTTGGTTCAGGGAGTGTGGTTGAAGTAAACTGCAGTACTAGATAGCCAATTATACAGCCTGTTTAAATAGTTATCACCCTCAGTGGATAAGCTCATGCATTGTGTTTGAGGTCCCATTCTCCTACATGTTTCCTTCTCCAGTGAGAAGCAGTATAGACATATACTTACAAAGATCACATAATCTCCTTTGAGTGGCAAGACAGACAGTTCTACCCTTGATTTACTTAGATTGGCTAGGTGTGTGCTAATTTACACCATCAGAAGTTTAGTTTGCAGTTGTGTGAGTATACACGTGTATTCAAAAGTGTTTTCTTTTTTTAATTGAAGGGGGGGCTGAATTTTCATGGGGATGATGGGTAGGAACTTGATACAATTGACACTATTATAAAAAGGGATAAAATAAGTTTTGCAATCATGACAATTTCATTAGATTTAGTCTACGTTTTAATTAAAGTTAGCAACATTTGCATCCTTCTCATTTTGCACAACTCTGTTAATGAACTTTTAAATGAAGGAAATTCAGTCTTGACTTGTGCGTCTCAAAGTTCCAGTCCATTAATTGATATGCTTGTTTATTTATTCACTTGATCAATCAGATGGTTTTCAGAGAATAAAAGTATATTTATTGCTGAAATAGAATTGTGTATGTAGTGTTTGGAAGCAGCAAGAGATTAATTCTGGCTTCATTCCAGGTAACATGGCACCAAGATTTGGTTGAAATTCAATGTTTTCAACTCTGGCAACACTGCATTAGAACAGGGATGGGGGATAGGCCATTCAAAGAATTCATAAAGGATTTGATGTGTTGAGAGTTCCCTTAAACCCACAGATCTTCCAGAGATCACTCATGGATACACAGAGAATATGCCCAGATGCTACTGGAATTCAGCTGATTGTGGCCATAATTCAACCATTCCATTGTGCTAGCAGAAGCCAGTGCAAGCATTCCCACAAACACAGTGGGACTCCACTACCATTCTCCCACATGCACACTGTCCCATCACCAGATCTGCTCTGGAAGGTCGGGAGAACCCTGATAACAGATTTAGGGGGTATGCAGGAAGAGGAACAGGAGAGAAGGTTTTGTTGCACAAGCAGAAATCCTTGCACTGATGAAATCTTAGTCTTGGTGCTATGTTGCATGCAACCCTATAAATATTAAGGAACAATTTAGCAACTTGCAGCAGCTGGATATTTTGCATTATTGTCTATCAAGTATATTTCTTTTGTAAAAGTTGCTATTTAAATCCCACACCTGGTATTTTCTGTACTGGGAAGATGTCTTCTGGAATGAGTATGGAAGCGCCTCAAAGGGGATGCATCTTTCTGCTTCCTTTGCAATGTGTGTGTCTGAAGTATAGCCAATGAGAAGTAATTAGAGCTGTAAGCTTTAATCTGTTAATTGGTGCGATTAACTGATTAAAGCTTTAATCACAGATTAGGGGTTCAGCAGGAAGCAGGCAAGCAAAAAGCTCAAATTTTCACACACACCCTTCTTGGGTACTCTCAAGTACATTATTCCTATGTTAACTGAGAGTGTGATTGTCATTGCCACCTGTAGCCACCTGTATTCTAAAAGGGCTCCTCCAGACTGCTGGCTTTAAGGGGGGAGTATTTTGAAACATGTCACTGATGCAGTAGTGGACTGTCCACACACCATCCTAATAGTTGTTCTGCAATGCTTCCCTAGTGCTACCCTGTCACTGCTGTTTGGAGGTGTAGTCTCATGCTATAGTGCAATGAATGCTGGACAACCCCCACCCACCCACCCCGGAACATTTGTGGTATGAAATATTACAGGATTTCAGCAGGGAGCTCCAGGACATGCACCAGTTGGAAACAAAGCATTATGTCCAGCCCAAAACTTTTTGCAGGTACAAACAGTAAGCACTATTGTAAGTTGGATTGTTTATAAGCATACCAATGCCATCATGAGCTAAGGGCATCTGGGGCAGGGGAGATCACCCCTGAACCATAATTCCCAGCTTGTTTGTTTGTTTGTTTGCTTAGAATAGAGAGCAAGTTCCAGAATTTGTAGAACTTGAGGTATGAGGAAAAAAGTAGAAGCAGTATTCTTCACAATTTTGGTGAGAAACTGGCCTGCTCCTCTTTTTCCATGTTTTACTTTGCTTGTCCTCCTGGAAAACACCCCATGGAAACCCATGATGTGAACACACATTATTAGGAATGGACACAAGGGAGCAGGCATAACAGTGTTTGAAACTGCCGGGTCAAGTGAGATGGAGGGATGGAATGTGAAATTCTCATGCCAGTACAACTTTTTCCAGGAACGGTGATGTAAGAATTTCTCATAAGTTCTCTTTTTGCATGCTTTTTGAATTTTTTAATACTGCTTGAGTAGTGTATTAATTGGGCTGATCTCCCCATTTTTCACTAATATGGAGTTGGATCCAATTGATGCCCTTAAACTCATGGAGGGGCTTTTGATCTAGTGGAGGTATTCACTAATGGAAGAGGAGGGGGAGCAGTTTTTGAATTCTAGACATGTTCTACAATCTCTTTTTTTTTACACCAAAGCAAGAAATTTGATCATCTAACCCTGAAACACTGTCCTCTGCCAATAGTTACAGTGTTTCTGCTGCAGATAAGATGTTGCAATTTTGGGGGGTTGGACTAGAAAGGCCTTTGGAATGATCCAGGAGGACTCTTCTTATGTTTGGACCCAATATTAATATTCCAAGAGCCAAAACGGAGCATGGCTATGAGATGGTAATGATTTCTAATGGACATTTCCCTGCTCATTCCAGTGAATAAGTAGAAGCACATAAAAATGCTGAGACAATTACCTGTGGGGATATGCCATTCAAGTAGAGAAAATGAGTAAGTGTTATTGACAAAGTACAGGGGGTAAATGTGAATTACACCACTTCCAGGTTTCACTGCTCCAGGTTGCTAAACAAATAATATACAGAAAACACTCTGAAAGCAGGCTGTATCATTCTTTGAAAGCCAATTCAGCTGTAAGGCATCTCAAAGTCTCCTGGGGGCCCAGCATCATCCATCAGGAAGAGACCTGGCAAAGTGAGAAATGAAATTGTGGGGAGGCCAATGTGGTAACTGCAAGTGTCATTGCTTTGGTTTATTATGAAAGCACGAATTAGTTTGCTTACTGAAAAGCTTCCTAGCTTCCAAAGAGAATCTAACCATGATGCAGTGTAGCTGACACGCTGATCCTAGCTATTTATTTATTTCATGCCCTTAATGAAGTCCAAGAAAGCTTATAAATTTGCTAGACTTTAAGGTGCCACTTTAAGCAGACTTTAAGGGCTAGAGCAGATGTGGATGATGGAGGTCCCTTCCACTTCCACTACACACTGTATGTTCATATGTGTTCTTCTGAATGCATGAAGCAGGTGTTAATGACTACCAAATGGCTTTGTTCCACTACTATCCATTATTGAAACTAGTATAGGTCATTTGCTCAGGGTCATTTGATGAACTTATAGCTGGACATGGACTTGAATCGGTGTCTCTTAGCTCCATGTCCCTCCTCTGGCTATTGGACCACATTGTGACTGCCTTATGCCACAGCAAGTGATTTGAGAATTGCAACAATAGTCATAAGTTAACAATTTTATAATTACAAGGTTACCATAATACCCCCAAAATGTACAACAAACACAAAATTATATACTCTCTATATTAGCTAAAACCCAGACAATGCATATTTTCAGCCAGCATCTGTGGTCTGGCATCACTGCCATCATCAGACAGTCATGAATATGGTCTGCACCTGTCCAGATTCAGCTGAACTTCTAGTCCATTGTCTTCAATGCCACAAATATAGTTTCACTCAGAAATGGAAATTCCACTGCTCAGCTAATGACTGAAAACCTGGAGCAGATTATCTTGTCTTAATTGTGCATCTGTTTACAGAGTTATGATTTCCATTCTGTGTCAGCTGTGTGTATATTAGCAATTGTGCTTATTCACCAATGATGAAAGGGTTAGTGAGAAAATTGACTGCTGGCTTGATATGTGTGGAGTCCAAAATCCTCTTTCAAAGTTCTTACAATCTTGTCAAGCTATTCAGCAAAGTGTTATCAACATTTACGGCTTCTTTAACTTTCTTTTGAAGATGGGAAATGATGAAAAGAATTTTTTTTTGATAGCGTGGAGGATCATCCACAGCTGTGGTTCTGTTTTTCAAGATCCTTACTGATCCAATCATTTTGTGTGACAATTTCCCCTTTTGCCTTGAAGTTTAAAATTATAGTCATTAATTTTGTATGTCAGTTTAGTGATGCAAGCCGAATCAGCCAAACACCGTGGATCACTAATTTCCACGCAGTCGTCACCTCTGAATTTCAAACGCTAACATATTTCTCAATGAAAGGTTTGGAATCTTTTCAACGTTCTATTTTGGCTGACCTTTGCATAACTCGATGTGAAAGATAAGAGAAACTGTACTTTGGAACTGCTTCGTGTAAACACATTTGAAAAGGTGCGAAAGGATTTGTTATGTTTCTGAATCTTGTGCCATCGGAAATGCATTCATAGCAAACTGGATAGTGTCTATAGCAAATGGATAAATTATCAACACAAATGAAATTCCACTGACATTTCTCTCTTTTCTTTTCTTTTCTTTTTTTAAAAAAGTGGGCCTGTTCTATTCACACATGAAAAAATATTTGTTTTCTTCTTCTTCTTTTGAATAAAAAAATCAGGTAACTCAATCAGAGTATATAGGCGAAGGAATTTATATGAGTTTTGCCTTCAGTTTTTTAAAAGTTTTATTCCAGATATTTTTCATTTATATACAACATTAACAAGAAAGGAAATATATTAGAAAACTAAATCCTAGAGAGACCCATAAAAAGGTGTATAATCAAGGTTAAAGATGGGTAGACTGAAGTTAAATCAAAGGGGGGGGGTGAAAGGGATTGAGAAATTGTGAGTGATATCCAAGTCAACAGTTCTGTTAGTGCAAGGACTTCAGCCCTCCCCAGTGCTCCCAGCACTCCCTGTACATCTGCTGGGGAAGGTTGGGAAGAAACCTAGAGCAGATGTAGTGGTGGGGTGGGGTGGAAGGTAGGGTGGAGTGGGAGGCAGTGGAAAGGATGAGGAAGTTCCATTGTGCAGCTAAAAGTCTAGCCAAACTGTTGAACTGAATACCATCCAGTGTCAGGAAAGGGAAAGAGATGTTTCAAAAGAGGAGAAGGAAAGGCAAAGGGCTGACAGGAAGGAAAGGAATTCGAGTTGGATGTACACAGTTCCTATGGTGTAGTCACTCTCAGTTCCTCAGTTCTTGTTTTGATGGTCATATTGTTTGGAGAATTGTTTCTGTTTGGGTAGGTTTATTTCAGGTTCCCTTATGACTGTGTTTTTGCGAAGAGACTCTTATTGCAAGGCTAGTAGATTGTGGTCCATTTTTTGCTTTCATTATCCTCCCCTTTGTTTGCTAATTAGATGCTATTAGGTCTTCCTTTCATTGCTCAATCCTGGATGGGAACATCTTATGATATTGCAGTCTTAAGTGCTTTGCAACTAGGCCTGCTCATCATAGTAATTATATCTATTGTTTATCGCTCACATTATCAAACACATTTCCTCGGATTGAAGAAACTGATGGAAGCAATGGAAGGAAGAATTCAAATTCCTTTTGTGGCTTTGCTAACCCCTCTTTTTTATAGACCACAAGGTATGAATGAACTTATCAATTATGACCAGTATTTATTAATCACATTTTTAATCTACTTGTCCACTAAGGAGCTCAGAATAACATACATGGGATCTCGTTCCTATTATTCCCACAACAACTCTAGAAGATGGCTTATGCTGAGAGATAGCGATGGGTCTGAGATCACCCATGAGTTTTATTCCCAAGCAAGAATTTGAACCAGTGTCTCTTTGGTCCAAGTTTGCCGCTATATCTTTTTTAAAAAAAATAATCTTTATTCAAAATTTTAAAGGTTACAATAAAAAAGGGAAAACAATTTTTTTTAAAAAAGAAAAACACATAAAAAATACAATCATTGAAAAAGAAAAAAAAAGAAAAAAGAAAAAAGAAACAAATCAAACCTTTACTTAACTTTCTTCCTTTACTTATTTCCTTGAACCTCCTCACACCTCCCATTTTTGTATTCTAATTTAGATTGTTGTTTCAGCAAATCCTTCCAACCTAATTATCTTAATAATTTGTTTTAAAATACCGTATCTTTACCTTCTCTCTTTCATCAATTCATTTTTAATTAATCCTTTAATATCTTTTTACCAAAACCACATAAATTCCTTTTTCAAACATCTTATCAACAAAATCCTTGATTTTACCATATTTTTAGAAACCACTTTTACTTTTACTTTATCCAAACTTAACTCTCATCCAGACCTATATAGCAATATTTATTCTTAAGACATTTCCCTGAGGTCGAAAGAAAATTCCCTTCCACGAATTTCCCAACTCTCCTAAAAGTAAAACAAAAAGATAAAACAAAAAGATAACTTATATTATATACACTTTAAATTCCCATTTTTCATTCCACCCATACCCCCTTCCCGGTTTCAGTCCCCAACAAGTCTCAAAAAAAAAGGACCATCAACCACCAGATCTTATATCTGAGGCTCTTAAATCTCTCTCATAGCTCCTCAGCCAGTCTTTTTGATAGTCTTTGATATTAAAAACCAAATCTCGGGGAGACGCCCGCCCAACAGCATCCACATTCCTTCCAGCCAGGCCTATGTACTTAAAGATAAGGCCTATAGGGTATTCCACATCTTGTTTCATTCTCCTTTCAATTCCAAATGTCCCCATAGCTCCAACTTCCACCTGAATCAAATTTGTAATCCAAAGGTCATGAGATCTCCACATAAGGAGGTCTCTCCATCTTTCATTTTCTAATTCAGGCCAGGCTTCCATCTTCAAATATTTGCTTCTCCTTGTTACCATCATGTCAGGCCTCAAGTTACGGCTCGCCTTTTGCATCTGTGGGGTTACGGCTCCCCCTTTTTTCTCTTCAAAAGCAACATTATTCTCCTTCTCAACTTTCTCTGTTTGTTAAATTGAATATAATTCCTGTGCCGAGTTCTTACCAAGTTCATTGCTGGTACTAACTCTTGTGCCCAAAGTTGTAACATTTGTAGTCAAAACACCTATTTGACCTTGCAGCTTTCCCAAGAGAAAGAAAGTCCTGTTCAGTTCAGACTGGATTTCCTTTCCAACTGCCATTCTTAAGCGTATCAAGGTCAAAAAACAATTTCTCAGCTGGTTCTTAATGCAATGTCCCAAAGCTCCCTCTAGGGGGATTTAAATTTCTTTTTACTCCTTTCAGTACAAAACCAAAAGTTCCATACGTTAAATTGTAACAGTCCTTCCTTCTTTTAAAGCATAAACTTGTAACAAATGTAGACAGTAGAGACAAAGCCCTCTTTTTGTATCTTGACAGCTAACTTGACAGCTGTCAAATTGTTCAATTGCTCATCAACAGGCTCTCACGGACCACTCCTGGGTCCGGGGGGGGGGGTGGCACATCAATTCTCAAATTTAGTTCTTCTCCTGCAGGTTCCCCTGCTTCCAAATAAAATTTCTTCTAATCTCAATCAGTAGAATTAAAGTCTTTAACAAAAAATAAGACTCTCCACGACCTTAGTTTGAGGTTCTTTGCTTTAGATTATTTACAGAAAGGGGAGGCAGACTTCCTGTTTGGACCTTCCCCGATCAGTGCCGAATTTATAAGTATTTTAAAAATCCAATTTCCGTACTACTCACGGGTTATTGTTTTAGAGTCCAAATTGTCCCAGGAAAGAGGCAGCGCTCTCCGGCAATGGCTATGCGGCTTCGCTCCACGGAAATAGCCGTTGACTCTCAGCACCGCGCCACTTCCCCCTCTTCACTTCGGAGCCCATTAGTGGGTTCCTTAGCGAGTTGGGGGGGTGCTAAAGGTGCCCGCTGAGTCCCATGGTCACAGGCTTCATCCGCCTGTGATTTTTGAAAGGGTCCCCGCTTCGCCGTAGCGGAAAAGACCCGTTTCCCACGGAGCTATTCCCTCCAGTTCAGAGGGAGTCCGCCATTGCCGGTGGCGCCACCCCGGAAGTTTGCCGCTATATCAGCTGGGCAACTGAAATGAATGCAGAATGTGGATATGTTTCAGTGACCTGAATGAGTCATTGGAAACATATAGTCTAAACTGAAGAACTAAACTGAAGAATTGGTTCAACTCAGGAAGCTAGCAACTAAGTCCAAATTAACATGAGCAAATGCTGATAGATACACCAAATATTGATGATCAAAGGAAAACGGGCTATTTGCAGGAAATCAGATGTTGTCCTTGGCATTTCATGATTTGTATGATGTAAACTTGTAGGGAATTGTTCTCCAAACATCATAAGAGCCTGATGGATCAAACCAATGGTCCATTCTGTTGTCACAGTGGCCAACCAGATGCCCGTGGGAAACCTACAAGAAGGACACAAACACAGGAACTACACTTATGCTTTCAAGCAACTGGTATTCAGAAGCACTACCAGTCGTGGATGCAGAGCAGAACCATCATGGGCAGCAGCCACTGGTAGCCTTGTCCTCCATGAGTTCATTTAATTCTCTTTTAAAGCCATCCAAGTTGGTGGCCATCACCATTTCCTGTGGGAGTGAGTGTCATAGTTTATGCACTGCATGAAGAAGTACTTCCTTTTATCTGTCCTGGTATTCCTGGAGTAGATGTGGTCAAAGCGTCATGAAGTACTTTGCCAACTTTTCCATGTTCTCAGGCAATTTTCATCTGGAGTGGAACAGGTTTATGGTATATCTGTTATTCCGAAAGTCTGTAATGCCAGCTGGGTCTAGGGTGCCACAATACCATAACAAAAGCTTTGATGTACGTCAGCATAACGTTTAAAAATTGCTGTGAAATTTGGAACCGTCACTTACTGCTAGCGAAACATAACAATGCAGAAAGGTTAAGCACTTGAATGCAAAACCAAACAATGAAACAAGCAAACAAACAAAAAAGCAAGCAAGCAAACAAACAAACAAACAAACAAACAACTGGGTGTGTGTGTCCTCAATCTCTGTTCTAGCGAAATACATGACTACTATAATTTGTACCTGCTTATAATAATTTTAGGCTCATGGGGTGTTTGACCAGTAACACACATTTATGCTTCTTGAACCAAAGGCGCCACAAAGAGCCAGACTTGATTTGAAAGGCTAATAGAGAATTTGGCTTCTTTCCCGTACAAGAGGCAGGTATTTTATCCACTGGGTGCTAATGAAAAATTACAAGGTACTGTGTCACAAGCCTACAAATGGATTAGAAATTAAGAAAGGAAACAAACTCCATAGCACAGGAGGGGAGAAATTGGACTCTGGCAGCAAATGTGATCTAGTAAATGGAGAAATGGGATTAGATCCTGGACAGTAGCATTTAAGTCTTGCCCTCAATAATTCAGTGTGTGACCTTGATAAACTTGTCTCTCAGAGTATTATTGTTGTTGTTTTTAATAATCATTATAAATAGTGGTTGGTTAATTTACATGGTTTATGTATTGCCCTTTGCATGGGATAGAGAGCATTTTACAATAAAAACAAGCAGGTAAGAATACATAAAATCAATAAAACCAGAATCCATTTAAAATGTAGAACAACAAATCACCGAAGGACAGCAATCAGGTCTCTCCTCATCTAAATGCCCATTGAAACAGATGTGTCTTCGTCAGCCATATACCATCAGTGTGCATTGTGCTTTGGGAGGTTACAATCTCAAATTTGACACAGAGGAAACAACAGAGAAAGGGGAGGGATGTTCAGGCTGTGGGCAAAACAAGGAAGCAATGTGCAGATTTTTGGTTGGTTGCATGTTATTAGGCTTATTTACAGACTGAGTTACAGTAGGGCATAGGGATTAGGGAGTTTGCCCAAAGGCTTCACACGGGGGCGGGGGGAGATTTTGAGGAGTTGGGCGAAGTTTAACTTGCACAATTTCAACTTCATGTGTATCACTGAAAATAAAAGGGGTGGCGGTGGGTGGTTTTTTGGGGGAGGAGGGGAGATGCCAGCAATTCTACCTGCCATTGCACTCACCTTGAGAGAGCATTTGAAGGTGCAGGAAGAGTGTTCAGCAGAATTGGGAGAGTCTCCAGAAGGTTGTTTCGACTATATGTGATTTTGGCTTTATGCACTATTGTTCCAAGAAAAACTTTGTGGCATAGGAGAACCCCACACAAACATTGTACGTTTGGATCAGAAAGAGTGCCTGCAATTAGTCCTATCCTCTTTGCAACTGGGATGGGTATGACTGTTGATGTGACTCAGCACCTCTGCAGACTGTTTTCAGGCAGTGTGAGATATTTCACCAGGGTGAGGAGGAAGCACTCCATGAAAAGCTAAGTAAAGAGGCAGTGGAGGATGCCAGACAGTTGAAGAAGTAATGGGAGGAAGAGAACTATCAAGAATGGAAAGCAAACTAATAGTTCATTTTATGCTGCCTGAAGAAAGAAATCTTGCTGGCAGCACAAAGGCTGTTTTTTTACAAACTGGGTCTGTGTTTGGATGATAGCTGGGAGATAAATATAATGTGGAACTTGGCACAAAGGAATCAAAGCCTGCCCAGCTTCTGGAATCACATCTCTTTTAGTCTTCATTGTAGAGAAACAAAAGAAGCCTTTAAAAGACCTGGTAAATGTGTCCATAAATTTTGCTAGCTTAGACGGAACAAGTAATGGTTTGAACTAAATTAAGCAAAACAAGCAGAGAATTCTGTTCTGTTTCCTTGGACTGCCTTTGAAATGAAATACAATTCAAGCCCCCCATCTCTAGGAATATGTTTGTCAGGTGCATTGCAGATTATTTAGGCAAAGTCAACTGACAAAAGTCTCTGAGATGCTAGGAAACCTGTATATTAAACAGAAGAAAAAGCCAGCTCCAAGGCAGCAATCATAAACATACTGGAGTCAGATTATCCCCAAGTGTGCTCCATAAAGGCCACATACCTCCTAGCAGTTAGCCTCCAGAAACATCCATGGTCATTAAAGGTGCCCACAGGTGCTCCCCAGTTTTCCTTATTCCCATGTAATTTCCCACATCTTCCTGACAAAATGGCTTAGCCTTGCATGGACTTAAATGACCTAAGGACCTTCCTGGCATCAACATGTGCATGCTGTATTGTTTTTAACACTTGATTGGGAGCCGCCCAGTGTGGCTGGGGAAACTCAGCCAGATGGGCGGGGTATAAATAATAAATTATTATTATTACTATATGTACATGTCAGACCAACCAGTGTCTGTCCTGGCCCAGCCACAAAGGATGCTTGCCAGCTGCATCTTTGCACTGACCAGGGGACCAGCATTCTTGTTCAGTTCCAGTGCTCTGACCGGCCTCTTCTATCCTAACAATGCTGCCTGAAAGGGATACGGAAGGAGCTTTTGGTACTTACCATTTTTACTGGGCCGGTGGCCATGTGGCCTGAGAATTTCTGCACGAATTCTCATTTATCAAAGGGCTTTCTAGATAATCCAGCTCAAGTAATATCCAACACAGGGATCCTTAGTGATACTCCCCATCATATTCTTGAAGCATCTTTTCCTTAATGTTTGCAGTACTGAAAACTAATATGAAGCTAAAATTCCTCTGTAATTTCATTATCTTGGAAGTGATTTGATATACCCTGCTGAGAATTAAACACTGAAATACAGCACGGTGTACAAAATAATTCCTGTCTTAATACATTTTATGGCCCTCAAAGGAGTTACCACACAGTTCAGATCATCATTAGCTTCTGTCTTATTCAGATTTCTGAGTCTTTAATTTGAAAAGAAAATTAAACAATTTTCATTTGACCCACGATAAGGTAAGAGAGCTTTAACTCCCCACTCCAAACACCACAGATTTCAAAAGGCTCCTACTCAGATTATTTCAGGACTCCTACCCCCATCCCATCCCAGCTGTTTAACCGCAAAATTGAACCCACAGAACACACTTGAAAGTGAAGAAATTGGGTCTCTTTTGCATTAATTACACAGCTGAATCACTGTTTCTGTTTCATGCATGCTGGTTAACCTACTACTATGTTCTCATGCATCAAGAACAACACTGGAGTGGGGAAATCAATTTGATACCACACTCCATTGAATAATTCAAGAGGTTTTGCTGGATCCCGACACTTCTTTGTACAAAATGTTAGCATTAAAAAATTGCTCTGAAAAATGCTATTGTTGAACCCAAGCGAGTATTATTTTGAAAAATTCAGGTTGGTTCTTTAGGGATTTGATCATGATTCTGCAAGCGGCTAGTGTGCCAAAGGATTCAAACTGAATAGGTTTCTTCTGCTGATCTATATGTTGTGAACAAAATGGAAGACTTAAGCAGAAGGTGGTCTATAAAGACAAAAATGGCAATCTCTATAATTTTGCTTGCAATCCTGAGGTTCACTTAAGGAGGCAACAGTCTCTGAAAAATGTAGAGTTTTGAGGCAGTCTCTCATACATGATGGAACAATTGAAACCCTCCTGGATGGTGGTGGATTGAGCAGAGGGGTCTTGGCTTTTTCACTGCTCACTGTATATCACTAGATAAAAAACAGTAAAAACAAAACCCATGGGTCCCAATATGGATATTTTATTGGAAGGTTACTTTTTACACCACTGCATTGTAAAAACTTCCTGTTCTTTAACCAGTTACTGATACATAAGAGGACTCGTCTTCTTACATCATGACTGCTAAGCTTACTCAAAAGTCTTTGGTGAGAATGGTATCCAAAGCTTCTTGAAAGTCCACATACCTTGGAAAACATCATTGCCATTTCCAGACCTTCTTCTCCCAAAACAGGTAGCATCACTTACTCCATGACATCACAACATCATGTATTTCCTTGCCCCTGTTCACAACAGTGGCTTATTGTGGTGAAGAAATGGTCAGCATTGTGATGGAATGGTACAGGGCAAAATGTTATTACTTGGTAGAGTGCTGCTGTAAATTCACTCTCCTTATTTGTTACCCATTTCACAAGTAGCATTATTATTATTATTTGGGGGGGGGGGGCGGGCGGGCGGTAACTTAGGTGGAGCTTTAATATATATTTTTACACCACAAGAAAAAGTGGTTGCAGCATATTTTTCTTTCAGGAGCACTCACCATTTTCTCTTTCCCAGAATGCACATGATAAAGCTTTGCTTTGGGACATTCTGAGGGAAAAGTAAAAGGGAAGCCTGCAGTCAAAAGGAGCTTTGGTGCCACCAGCGCCTCAGGAAGTGGCAACAAAACAAAACAAAACAAAACAAAACATTTAAAAAACGACTCACTGTAACCATTACTGCCACCAATGGTAAGCCAAAAAACCTGTTATGAAATGTTGGTCTCCCTCTAGATTCATCTTTTCTGTGAAGGCCCCCCCCCATGAATCCCCCCCCCCCATTTTCAAGCTGGAAGTTCCTGTTTGAAAATTTTTGAGTCTACTAAATCTATGAACTGGAAAACCATTTTCAGCAACATTCCTGCCTCCTCCAGACGTACAGTTCCACCCTTACACTAGATTTCCCTTTACAAAAGTTTAGATGTAAATGCCTTGGTTAGAAATGATGGGAGCTTCCACATACTATGCTTTACAAGGGCTCTAAGAGGATAGCATTGCTTTCAGGAAGCTTTGGCAAAAATCCAAAGAAGTTGTAGAACTGAATACTCTAAATGATGAAGAAAGGTTAAGGACCTTGAGTTTATCCTCATTAAAAATAGAAGACTTTGATGTGTAAAAATTACCAGAGAATTATAGCAATGAGAAATAAGAAAGAAAAGGCCAATTATTCTAGTGTAGTCCTTCTTTCCACCAATGTAGCCTTATTCCCTATTGTACAGTTAGTGGTGCTCTGCCTAGACCGAATGTAAATGCTGACGGATTGGGGCTTTTACCACTTCCTATGGGAAACTGTTGCACAGTCTAATAGAAACTTAACTTTCATCGAGCTTTTACACCCCTGAATTTCATGGTCCTTTGCCTTTTCTTAATTTCATCCCATCAGACCTAGTTTTAACACTTTGAATAACTCTTAAGTAATTCCGCTCCCTGGGGTGTACGCCTTCAAATACATTATACCATTTCATTTGTCATTTCTTAGTCAAGCTCTCTCATACATATTTAATTCCTTCACTTCAAATTAATTTTTCCATCCCCCTAATAATATTTCCATTTGTCTATATCCTTTGGATTATAGAGTACCTAGGCAGAAACTTAATTTCCGAGAAAGAAGTGCTTCAGAATAAATAAATAAATAAATAAAGGAACAAAGAAATTGGTTAGGATGGCTGCTTCGTTATATCATGATATAATAGGGGCCGAGCAAGTGAAAAATATTTCAAGGACCAGCCCTCAAAGCACTTAAAGAAATTTAATTGCTCCCATATGAAGGAGTCCTGGTATAAGTGTGCTGAGAATCTCCTGTTTATTCTGATTCTCAGTTTGTGCTCAGTTTTCCAAGTAGTCCAACTGGAAACTGAAAAATGCTTGAGGGTTTTCACAGGTAGTGGTTGGCCACATTTAACAAGAACAGAAAGCTAAACTGGATGAGCTTTTGGCCTGGTCAGGCAAGACTCTTATTAGGTTCTTAAGAATATAAAGATATGGTATATGTGTGTGTGTGCGCGCGCTTTACATCCTTTCTCAACACAATGAGCTGACCAAATGAAATGTGAAACTTCACCTAGATTTAAAGGCGTGAGCTTCCTATAATTATAGTCTAGGATTGTTTCACAATATGACAAGTGTGTTAATTCTGGGCCATATGTAGCTGGGCAGAACATGAACTTAATGCAGTGTGTGGAGCAGAGCTGTGCCTTCTTTCATATGGTGTGAACTGAGCCAGGGCTTCTGCCATCCACTCTGCCCACTGCCCACGCCGTTGCTGCATCTTCTTCCTCCTCCCGCCATCGCTGTAAGGCTCTTGACAGTAGTGGCTGTGGTGACCACAGTTTGAGTTGGTCCACAAGTGGCCAGCCCTCCTGTGGCTGGGAAGCCATGCCACAGCACTCCACTGTCTCCAACCATGGCTGCTGTGGTCAGTGCACTGGGCTAGGCACAGGGCTGCCTCCTGGCATCGTGCAATGTTGGGTTCAAGCCAGTGCCTCTGGCAGTACATTATGGCAGCAGCAGCAGTAATACCCTTGCCTACAGCTCATAGTCTTTCTCTACTTCCAGCTTGCCGCTTCCTGTTTACATAATGTCCTTGCCATGTCACTGCCATTTTTTATGTTGTCTAGGTGCCGAGGCTGGTATAGTCTATCAAAAGCACATCTCAAATTAGGACCATGACAGTATTTTCTTATATAAAGTTTATATAAATAAGGCATGCTCTGCTTCCAATTACATGGCTTTCTGATAAAATATATCGGCTAAATTGGCCTTTCCCCTGTTTCTAAAGCCTCTACTTACTGTAGCTAAGCTATCAAGAAGTAAACAAAGGTTATCAATGCCCCAAAGCATTTCTATGTGATTCCGTTGTAACCCCATTTAATCTTGTTTCTTATCCTAAATTCTAAGCAGATGGGTGGTTGTGTCTTTTATCTGTCAGGTGCAAGAGTGTTGGAATTAGCTTGGAAATAAGCCTCTGTAAATTCATGCTTTATCCAAGTTGTAGCCTCATTGGCGCACCAGATTGGCATTTACCAACGATACCATGACACCCTGCAAGAGCATAGACAGTTTCTGCCTGGAGTTGCTCCTTGATTATATAAGTAAAACTCTGTAATGAGTTCAGATTGTTATGAACCACTATTGTCTTGCCAGAGCAATGCAACCTTTGGTTATCAACAGACTAAAAGCTGTTTAATTGTGGTGATGTTTCCTTACAGCCTGGGACCTGGAGTCCCCAGTGACTCTCTGCCAGTTGCACAGAGGAAGGAGGAGCAAATTGGCTTTAGAGACTAGGCTTCTTCTTCTTCTGCAGCCCTTCACACAAAGTCCCCTTACCAATGTAAATATTCAGAAAGAGGGCAACTGGCAGGAAGGCCCAGTGATGGTTGTTGGTTTCCCAAGACTTGTACTTCTGAGCTTTTCCAGAAAGTTTGTGTACTTTCCCCAAGAACAATGGTGAAGTGGAATAGGAAAGTGAGGAGTGCAGCTCTGGTACATTTTCTTTTATGATTTGGTGGCCTTTTATTTCATATACTAATGACAATCATGGAGCAGAGCTATTGTCATCCATTCAATGGCAGATATGGCTATAATAACATCAGTGCTTCTGATTATTCTAAGTCTTAACTGAGGGCTAGGGAGGTGGGAGGGCAGGGTATACAGAATGATTATTATTTTTTCTTATTATGCCTTACTTATTGTTTTCATTTTTAGTTTTGTAAACTTATCAAATCCATTTTTTTAAGCAGCTGATTTTATTTACCCTCTAGTGCACTTTTCTGCCCACAGATTCAGATGACAAGAAGAGATAAACCTCAAACACCACCAAGTCCTCTTGGAGGCTGCTACTGCCATTGTCTCTGCAACTGCATATCCCTGTATTTCTAATATGTTGTGGAGACAGGGTTAAATTTGCCTCAGGGCTGGACGCTATGGGCAATAGGTCTCCAAATCACCACATGGAATTGTGTTTATACGCTAGAACTGAAACAAACCAGTCACATAAATCCTTCACAAATTTCTTCTCTGTGACTTTTGATATCAAATATTCACTGACTATTAGAATGTCTGCCACCTGCCAAATATTTGTGGCTCGAGGTTAGTTTGTGATATCTGATTTCAATATGCCTTATTTGACAGCTAAGAAGTCAATTTTATTCAATATTTGGCAACATTTGACTGTTGACAAGCATGAGTATTTACTGTTTGAGGGGGGAAAGGCATGTAATTGGTGTTTGACAGTATTTGACTTGACAGGGAATAATATGAACAGGAATAAATGTTGACATTTCTTTGTATTTAGCATTTGCCTTTATTGATTGTTTCTACCTTTGTGGTGGCAATAGCTATTTGATACCTAACATCAGCACCCCAGCATTACTGGCCTTTCTGCACTTACCTTTTATAGTTACTTGGAGTTTTTTCCTTTGTTGTTACCTGCTGCCACATGATTTTATTCAGCTGTTGTTCCAAAATAATGTTCTAGAGTAATCCTTTTTTCTCCTACCATAAAAACCTGACATTTGGGCCTTTCTGTAGTTACTTTTTATTGGAGTATAGTTGTTGTGGATCCAAAAATTCCAAGAGTGAATTTGTAAGTGACTGCGTAAGCTTTGGGCACCTGCTGCTGTTATTAGAGAGTGAGTGTGGGGTTTTCCTTTTCACACTAATGGTGGGTTGTGCCTGAATTGAGAAAGGTTCTATGGCTGTAGTCATACCCCTAATGTACCCTTGCATTCCTCCAGCCTGTAAATGTCATAAATTTCCCACGAAAATTTAACGAAATAGATTGTACCACTTTTCTCCGAAGGTGGTATTGTGGGACAGTGTCTCTGTGCATGATACTATCAGTTGCTAATGAGCCATTAGAGAGTTCCCTTAAGTGAGGGCTCGTCCTCAGTGTTGGGGAATAAATCCATATGCATATTCCTCTGTGCATAGGGACTATGTCCCTTCACTGCAGTAAATACAGACCTCCCACATGTACAAGTTATCTAGTGTGAGTGCAAAGGGAGAGGATGGACTGAGAACTTATTCATCATCCCAAGTTGGGTCACACAGAAGTGTTTTGCAGATATATTCTAGGTGGACATTCCTCATAACTGGCCTCCATGTGCATTATTCTGTTGCACAATGCACCAGTTGATGCTGTGTGGATCATCCTGGAGAGAGACTCTGATTTTTTTTGCTTCCCACCAAGCAGCTGATTGGCAATATGCAGTATTTTAACCATAGGTTATTTTGTGTGAAGTCTTGGATATGAGCCTCCAAAAATATCAGTAAATTGTATGGTTTGAGAAGGACAACCAATGTTGTGCCAAATAATGATAAAAGAAATTGCATTCAAAAATTACCAAAGGGGCAAGAAAATGTTGCTGAAATTGTAAAGCGTGGGGTGCAAGATTTTTGTTGCTATTACCTGACTTTCAATGTAGCTGAGGGGTCCTGTGAATGTGCTTTCTTTTCTTTTACAAATTGTCCCTCTGGTGGTCTGTATTCAGCAACATAGAAAACCTCCTGAAAGTTCAGTTCTGTTAATATACACATTTTTGTATGTTGCTTTCACTAATATTGACAAGTAATATTTCCTAACATAATGATTTTTTGTATGTTATTTTCATGCACATATGCCTCCCCCCACAACTTCCCCTTAATGTACCCATTTTGGCACACATTGTTTGACTAGCAAACTGCATTGCAAAATTCAGGCAATTGTAGATTTTGAAGGATGGCTGTGCTTCGATTCATATATTGGTTCAATAAATGCCAGTTAGACCATTTCTCATTACAATGCAAGCAAAATCAATTTTCTTCCCCACCCCTACCTGTGTGTGCTTTATTTTATTCCAGAAATCATCTCTCCAGTGGTCTACATTCTGCAGGGCTCCTTGGTGCCCCTGTGCTTCCTCCCATGGATAGACATTTCTGTGAGTGAATGAAGTTCGGAAGGCTGTAGACCATGGTCATGACAGCTGTTCATTCTTGTCTTTTAAGTGAAGTCCTTTTACTTTTAAACAAATCAGTGCAAAATGATTGTTTTCAAAGGTAAAAGGAAAGACTTCCCTTGAGAACAAAGTCAATGAACACACGAATCTCAGGCCCTTGGTATCCAACCTCTCTGACTTCCAATGTGTCAGTTGAAGCCTGGGGAATGACATCACAAGGTAACTCCTACTACTGGGCTTTTGCAGATCAGAAAACATTATCAGTGGGGAGCAGCAGAGATCACTGGAGAAACATATCATTTAAATAAAAAATGCACACGCCTCTTGACCACCTTGCAACAGTACAAGAAGCTCCAGCCTGAATCACAGAATTGCAGAGTTGGAAGTGAGCAACTCCCTGCAATACAGAAATATGCAGCCATTGAATATGGGGATCGAAATTTTTATGTGCCCTGGGAATGAGTCAGAAAAAAGGAAAAATCTCTTGGATGGCAGATTTCAGCATAGCACAAAAGAAGACAAATCAACAAGTTAATTTAAAACAACAACAACAACAACAACTCCTTTTGTCTATATTTCTAGCGGCATGATTGTGCCTGCAGTCTGTGCTGCAAACATCAGGGAACTGTTTCCTCCCTGATTCCCTTCTTGGATGTTATGCAATGTGTCAGCAAGACACAATTTGCTGTACTAGAAATATCATTTACCTTAAACACTGGAACCATGTTCCTCTAAAATAAAGTAAATAGAGTTAGAGAAGAAATTAATTTCTCTCCCTGCACATTATCTAAAATGGGTTTGGGATTGCCGACACTCTCTCTCTCTCTCTCTCTGTGTGTGTGTGTAAGCTGATATGATTGATTGCTGTGATTTCTTCAGCTCTGGCATTGCACAGAATGTGATTTCTGAAGGCAGTTCTACATTCTTTCATACTGCTTCAGTACAAGGGTGAAATGTGATGGAGTCAGTACCGTGAAAAATGCAGACCATGTTGTGAAGCAGGGGTGGGATCAGGGCCTTGTGTCTCTCCCTAGTCCAGAGCCTTCACCATTATTTCTCCATCCCCTCCTTAAGTGTTTCTGCCAGGCTAGACAGTCATGGTAAATGTGTGTGTGTGAATATGTGTAGAAAATCTGGCTTTTGTATGGTTAGAATATAACCTACTGGGGTAAAGGGTAGTGTGCTTCAAATAAAGTAATATGCAGTGTTATTTAAACGCATTTGGGGAGCTTTACTGTACCAGACCAGATATCTTTCTAGTCTAGCATACTGTTTCCCACAATGGTAGGTGCTTCCAGGAGATGCTAAACTAGGCATGAACATTAGTGAGTCTCCATGAGCATGATGTTCCACAACCAGGGGGAAAGGCCGTTTCCTTTCTGTATCTCAGATTGCGAGGACATCTGATATTCTCAGGGCTGGAGAAGGTACATATGGGAAGAAGTGATTCTTCATGTATTGAGATTCCAAGCCATGCAGAGCTTGAAAAGTCAAAACCAGCTCTCTTGAAATGAGCCTTGAAACAAGACAGGGAAAGAAGGCTTTAGCCTTTCCTCTTAACGAGTGTGCTCCAATCTCTTGATCAAATCACTTTACACTGAATGTGCAGTGTGTAGCTACCTTCATATCTTGTTTTTCTTAAACTGATTACAGTCATGAACAGGATTGTTGCTTTGGGGACAGCAGTTCTAGGGGAGTGGAGCTTTACCATTCCCTTCCCAGCTCTGTCCCCATGAAGCCTCCCTCCTCCTGCATAGCTACAGGCTTAGGTAGAAGAAAAGAAAAGAAAAACCTGGCTGATGTCCAGCTAAGTCATACTCTAGAGCAGGCACATCCAACACCCAAAAGACTGCAATCTATTGCCAGTATAAAATGACTGGCAGTGATCTACCCATTGTCACTGGAAGGGCCAGAGTTTGGCCAGAGTTGTGGAGCTTTTTTGGGAGGGGTGTTGTATAGCTATTTTGGGGAGGGGGTGGCCAGAGTTGTGGAGCTTTTTTTGGGGTGGGAATACCCTCGCTAGGAAGTTTCTTAAGACCATTGCTTTCAATAGGCCTATTGTGAGTATGGCTAATGCTGCATATCAGCCACACAGCCAGTGTGGTGTAGTAGTTAAGAGTGGTGGACTCATAATCTGATGAACCGGGTTCGCGTCTCTGCTCCTCCACATGCAGCTGCTGGGTGACCTTGGGCCAGTCATACTTCTTTGAAGTCTCTCAGCCCCACTCACCTCACAGAGTGTTTGTTGTGGGGGAGGAAGGAAAGGAGATTGTTAGCCACTTTGAGACTCCTTAGGGTAGTGATAAAGCGGGATATCAAATCCAAACTCTTCTTCTTCACTCAAAATTGCCATAGTGTTTACTGCTTCATAAGTAACTTAACTTTTCTTTCCCCCCCATTCCCCCCCCCCAATTTCTCATTTTAGCTGGAATTGAGCTTTTCATGCCATGAATACACTGAGGTTTTGTTATCCAAGGGTCTTAACTGATTGTAATCTTGGTTAAGTCCCTGTTTACCACTCAAATAATAGATATTTAGATTGCATTTTTGTTACCTAATCCTTATCCCTTTTCCCTCTTAGCAAAGCAAATTAATCTAACACTTTGCTTTGGTACTACACTTGTCATTAATTTCTGAAAAGCAGGTCTGGTATTCATGATTTCCTTCTGTCATGCGAAACTAATAGTCTACTTCTCAATTGTATTTTTTAAAAGTTAAAAATACGTTGTGGGGAGGGTTCTAGTGGGAATACTAACAGGAACTACTGATAGTATGACCCATACTTTTAAATAGTAATAAAAGCAGGCTAACAGCTGGTTCAAACATTGCAAGGAAACAGAAGGTAGAGGAGACATGCACATCTTACTTGTCCTTTATCCTACATTTCTGATACAACAGTGAACAAGGTCCATCTGCTCTGCAGTGATCCTCAAACAATTAATAGAAACATAATGCTGGAAAGCTGTAGCACAAAATGGATATTAAAATAGGTGTTAGAATACAAAACTCAACTTCTAGGCTGGAAAGAAGGCATTCAGCTTTTGGAGTATTACAGAGAAGGGCTATCAGGACTAAGAATACCTCCGGTCTGTCAGGATTTTGTAAGAGGGATTCAAGAGCATACTGGAACTTCAGCTTTGCACAGAGCTCTTTAGTAATAAAATCACTTTAAAAATAACAACAAATGGGACTTCTTGCAGTTTTGAAAGTGATGGGATCAATAAATGATTAAAGGGAAGCATGTAAACTCCCTGCAAGCAAATCAGGATGAAACATTATAGTGGTATAACTGTCCCATAAACAAATCAGAACAAATGCACAATAAAGACTAGTCATAGTTTGACCACCCTGTAAACTATGTGCAGCAAATCAGAATGAATGCTGGAGGAACAGATAATCTGGAAGAACTCTGGAAGACCATTAGTTCATCAATCTTCATGTTATCAATTGTTTTGTTTGTTTGTTTATTTATTTATTTATTTAAGATAGTTATATACTGTCTACTTATTCACATTTCTAATTAACATACATAAAAACAATCTACAGAAAATGGGACAATGAGACATTAAAGAGTTATCATAAAATCAAACACTACCTTAAAACGCCTGCGGAAACAAGAAAATCTTAGTCATGTGCAAGGAGGGTGCTTGTCTAATCTCAGTTGCGATGGAGTTCCACAGGCTTGGGAACACTACACTGAATGCATGGCTTCTAGTTGTTATGAGCTTGGCATCTGAGCTATGTGGACCAACAGCCAAGACTCCCACAAAGAGGTTAATGATCAGGTCAGAATATTAGACATCAGGTGGTCCTTAAGATATCCTGGATCCATGTTGTGAAGGGCCTTGTAAATTAATTCAAGAAGCTTAAACCTGGACAAGTAGTGTATAGGCAGACAGCCAGGGCAAGCATGTAATTGATTGATCAAATTTATATCCCACCTTTTCCTCCAAGGAGCTCAAGGTGGTGTACATAGTTTCCCTACCTCTGTAAACAATCCCCATAATAACCCTGCGAGGCAGATTAAACTGAGAGGCAGTGACTGGCTCAAAGTCACCCATGGAACTTTACGGCCAAGTGGGTATTTGAACCCTGGTCTCCTCAGTCCTGATCCAATGCTGTAACTACTATGCCACACTAGCTCTCTTTTAAGGACTGGAGTTTTGTGCAGGCAGAAGTCTGTCCTCATCAACAGTGTAACTGCAGCATTTTGTACCAGCTGGAGCTTCCAGTCCTGTTGTTTCAGAGGGAGACCTAGGAACCAGCCACCCACAGATCCTTTGCCTTCCTTGGATTAAAAAGCAATCTAACTAACTGTGTCCAAGCACTGGTTCAGTTACTGCACACCCACACAATCCAGATGTTATAGAGAAATAGAGTTGGTGTCTGCAGTGTACTGATGACACTGTGCTCCAAAACCATTCAAAGCAAAGCACCTTGGGATTCCAACAAGATTCGACTTCCAGCTGACGGGCTTCTGTATGTGGAATTGTGGGGTGGGGAGCCTCATCTTGTCCTTTGCTCCAGGCAGCAAAACATCTTGGGCCAGCCTTCCTCAACAATAGACAAGATAGCATGACAAATATAGAGCAATGATGATCCACATTTAATTCTCAGAGTAATTGAAGAGTCAGGCAGAAGAAAACAAGGGAGTTTTTGTTTTTGTTTTGTTTTTTAAACCACATGGATAGAACTAGACTATAGAGAGGAACACAATAAGGCACTGAAGTAATTTTCCCCAAATAGTCTCTCTCACGTTTCAAAGAAACACTTTTACAGATTCTTTCAGTGGAGTCTGCCTTTAGTAGCAGATTTCTATTTTGCTTGTAGCTGAGCCCCATAATTCACTGAGATGAGTATTTGTGTAGTCTGTATTATTTGGGTGATGCTAAAGAAGATGAGCCAACTTCTGACATTTAAATGTCTTGGTTCTTTTTTATGTATGTATGTATTTTAATAGCACAAAGGTTAGCCGGGCCAGTGTTAGACTTGATGAAACTCCAAGAAGAGCGGCGAAAACTCTGCCCATAAGAAATATCTCTTTTCCAGCTTATTATCATCCTATATTATATTTCATATCGCTGTCATCACAGAATTTCTGGTTAAAGAAGACTGCAGAACTAGATATATGAGGGAAGATCAATGTAATACAAAATGTCTCCTCTGCATAAAACCCAAAGACCTTTTATAGTCAGTGGTAGATATGGGGATTGTGAACTTCAAATCCAGAGAAGGTAATGGAAATATGTTCATTGACTTCAATCAGGCACAGAACATGGGGTTACACGACTCCAATCCAGAATGTTTACAATAGATGGGGCAGGGCATCTTCAGTCATCAGTGGAGTCGCAGATAAGATGGGGCTTTGGATAATTCTGGCAAGACTTCCCTAAAGAAATGGGTTGTGCAGCACAGATTGGGGGCCTGGCATATAGTTATGGGGGCATCCCTGCAAAACCTTTGCATTCGGATAATAACTTGAGTTTGGTGGGAAGAGAAATCACAAGTTTTATTGTAAGGACAATTTACAATATGCCATAAAGTTAAGCAATTGCCAATCCCATTTTTAAAAAAAATTGTGTACATATATTTCCCAAAGGAAATGGAATAGGTTTGTAAGCTTAAGAGTTACAAACTTTTGAAGCATGCTTTAAAGAGTTTATTTAAGAACAACCTAGCTGACCTGCCATTCACACAATTAGCAATTTTAAAAGAAGTAAATATCAGGCATGGGGTACCAATCTAGATCAGGACCCTGATGTTACTTCTATTGTTCCAGAAGGTAGGACCTGAATCAATGACTTCAAGTCACAAGAAAGGAGATTCTGACTAAACATCAGGAAGAACTTTCTGACAGTAAGAGCTTGTTGACATGGAACAGACTCCCTCAGAAGGTGGTGGACTCATCTTTGGAGATTTTTGAGCAGAGGCTAGATGGTCATCTGCCAGGGATGCTTTAGTTAAGATTCCTGCATTGCAGTAGGTTGGACTAGATGGTCCCAGGAGTCCGTTCCAACTCCACAATTCAATAATTCAATAATTCTATTATCATCTCGGCTGTCCTCTAAGTTGGCTACTATTTTGTTACTAGTATATAAAAGAAAGCATAGGAAGGTGCCATATGCTGAGCCAAACTATTGGTCCATCTGCCTCAGTATGAGGCAGCTTTCTCTGTTCCTTTATTGGTCACTAAAGTTATTTTCTGTGATAGTTTCTATGTGGTTAGGCTGAATCCTCACCTCTGCAATGGGATCAGTGGTGGAGCTTCATGCTCTGGGACTGGGAGCGGAGAGAAGGTGGGGGTGGGGCTGGCGCGCGTCCCTGGTTTATACAGCAGACCTGAGAAACCCAGGCTCTTCTATGACATTTTGAAGGAACAGACAATTTTCACTTGGTTTTGTGTCTGGACTAATCTGTAAAACAAACCTTGATGTGCTGCATTTGAAAATCAAACTTATTTTGTGGAATTTGTGCATTGTCATTTCCACAGTAACAAAAATAAGAACCAATTTAGCACTAGAAGAACCAATTTAAAGTGGAGTTATGAGGCTGTATTTGTTTTGGTTGCTCTATGTCATTCAGACTCCAGATGGAAAGCTTTGTGTATTTAAAACAAAACAAAAGCAAGCAAACAAAATCAGTTATTTTTGCTATCTTGGGTTATCCAAACTAAACAGGAAGTTAAATATAATGTGCCCCCCCAGCAAATTCCACCTTTAAAATGTGTCAGGGAAATTCTGGGTCCCTTCCATCACAGAACATGCTATGTATAGGCTTCCCACAATGAACATCACAAGGTTTCAGACTGAGACTCAAAATAGACTATGACTTTATTCAGAGACTAAGGGGTATATAAAAGCAAGAAAGCAGCAGGATGAACAAACATACAAAGCCTGCATTCTCCCTTAGATGAAGAATCACACAGAGCTTATATCATCATGGGCTTCTCTTTTAAAAGTACAGCAGTCACACTCAAGCTATAGTCCCGCCCACCCATTGTTTTACAGTTTTAACTAATGGTTTTGTTTTAGTTTTGCCTGAGGACAACACAGATCTCAGCAGAAATAGGTATATCTGTTGAATCTTGTTCTTTTTCACTCAGTTCTGCCCTAACGCTATTAGAGAGTCAGTAATGGTGGAATGGTTAGGACCTGGGAGATTGTGGTTCAAAACCCCACATTGCCATGAAGTTCACTGGGTGGCCTGGGCTAGTCACTGCCTCTCAGCCTAACCTTCCTCACAGTGTTGTTGCAGGGATTACATGATGAGCTGGAGAACCATGTACACCACCTCGAGCTCCTTGGAGGAAAAGGTGGGATATAAATGTGATAACAAACAAACAGATGATAATTAATATATTCCACCTTTCAGTCCGAGAAGGAATACCACTTGGTTTATAAACAAATAAAAGGCAAAGGCAAAATAACAAAATAAAGCCAATTTTAAAAAACATAGATACCTGTCACTGAAATATATAGTAAAGCAATATCCATTATTAAAACGTATAACAAACAAGCCCATTGAAACAGCAGAACAGTTAAAACAACAGTCTGGAACCCTGAACAATTAGGTTGCTAATGTGTAGATACTGGGAAACAGGACCAAGGAATGGCATGATCTTGGGAGTGGGGACAGTGCCATGCCCCCAGGGTCTCATTCTGTATGTGATGCATGCACAAAGGAGGCTAAGATTCCTCAATACAAGAATGGCTTGTTTCTGGGTCCTCACATAGCTCAGTTGGTAACTTCTGCTTGTGGTTGTTGGCATATTCTTTTCTGGATGTCCTTAAGTATCTCATATAACAGGTGTGGGGAACCTCGGGCCTGAAGGCAGAATGTGGCCCCCCAGGTCTCACTTTTGGGGTCTCAGGAGTATCCCAGGCATGTACCCTTCCCATTCTCCTCAGGCCACACCCCTCACCATCCCTGCTGTGCTCCATGTCCTACTCAAATGCTTTTATCTGGCTGGAATGTGTCCTTGAACTATATAATGCCTCTTGCTTGCCTAAATGAAGGATGGAGACGTGTGTGCTTGTAGAACATAGCCTTCTGTACAGATTTGTCATTCCAACCACTTTTTCATCTGCCCCCTTTCAATTTTTGCAGGTTCATTCTTATAGGTGCATAACTGCTTTTTGCACTGTTTGTTGCGATACCACAATCTGTGTTATCACTGTTACGATATGGATGCAATGCAGCTGTAAACTGCTAGCTTGAAAACAAAACATGATGGGAATGTTGGGATGTCCGTGGGAAACAGTGGGACAGTCAGCTCACAGGGCAATGCACCGGAATTAGCTCAGAGTGTAATTTGAGCTCTTCCTCTTGCTCTTGTACAGGAAGTACAGGAAGTTTTTGTCACTTGACTGCTGGAGTTTGAAGAGTGCAGTCATTTTTTCTGTAATGCTTCTAAGACAGAAATAAAAGCATGTAAATACGTTTTTGTCTATCTCCTTTTCCCTGCCGGGGGAGCAGGAGGGAGGGGGTTTGTTCTTCCCACGTTTGGGAAGAATCGCCTATCGTGGCCTAGCCTGGATCTTGCTGGGGAATGCAGCCAGGGAGGTCAACAGGAGACCAAGCCGGGTGCCTGGGAGAGTTGCCAGTTTCTCCAGATAAAGGCTTGATTTCCGACAATCACCTCCTTTGCAATCTCCTCTTTCACCAAGCCTGTTGGCAGCAGCTTGCTCTCTAACAGCAGACTGTTAATTTTCAAGCATTTTGCAACTGTAAAAAAGTAAAGGTAAAGGGACCCCTGACCATGAGGTCCAGTCATATCTGACTCTGGGGTTGTGGCGCACTCATCTTGCTTTATTGGCCGAGGGAGCCGGCATACAGCTTCCGGGTCATGTGGCCAGCATGACTAAGCCGCTTCTGGCGAACCAGAGCAGCGCATGGAAACGCCGTTTACCTTCCCGCCAGAGCGGTACTTATTTATCTACTTGCACTTTGACGTGCTTTCAAACTGCTAGGTTGGCAGGAGCAGGGACCGAGCAATGGGAGCTCACCCAGTCGCGGGGATTCGAACCGCCGACCTTCTGATCGGCAAGTCCTAGGCTCTGTGGTTTAACCCACAGCACCACCCATGTCTCTTAATTATGATTATATAATTATAATTAATATGTGTGTGTATGTGTGTTCAGTTTTGATGTTATAGAAGGTTTTTGATGCATCCATGATACATACAAACTTGCTTGGGGGAGGCGGGGAAAGTCCTGAAGCATTTTTTTGCTAGGGGAGTAAAAAATAGGGGTGGTGGTGGTTTGTTTTTGCCATGTTAGAAGATTTCTGATACATATGTTATAGCAATGTAGAGAACACACTGTCAATATTTATTTATTTATGAATTTACTTGACACATTCCTGGTTGACAATGAGATGCACTCTTCATCCAAAACAAAGCAGGTTAGCCCCTGCCCTTACACCAGAGCGAAATGGTTCCACTGTTGAAAAGGCAGCAGTGGGGATTTGAACCCCCAACCTTCTGATCAGCAAGCCCTAGGCTCTGTGGTTTAACCCACAGCGCCACCCGCGTCCCTCTTAGCTGTACAGAGACTCCTTTTATTAGCAGAAGTCAACAATTGGAAACAGTAGTGAACTCTGAACATGACGTATCTCCATGTAAGCACATTTCCAGTGTTGTCAAATACACAAGTCAGCAGGTGTTTTGACGTGCTTTTGAACTGCTAGGTTGACAGGAGCAGGGACCGAGCAACGGGAGCTCACCCCATCACGGGGATTTGAACCGCCGACCTTCTGATCAGCAATCCTAGGCTCCGTGGTTTAACCCAAACCCACAGAGCTCTCCTCAATACCCTTTCCATTGGCTAAACCTAAATTTGACACATGTCTAAGGGCCAAGCTAGGCACAATGTGCAAAATCCATAATGAGCTGTTCCAATGTCCTTAAAGCTTAAAAACAGCTGAGGAGTTGCTGAAATTATTTTGGAGGGAGGGAGCAGCTTTTCCCTGTTCTGCTCCCTGAAGCTGCTGATAACCCCTGCCGGCGAAAAAAAAAATGAGAATCAAGTATTTATATCTGTCTGGTGCATGTGGATTATAGTTATGACGGGAGTAGGGAATGGCTTGGAAACCCCAAGGCAGAGAAAGTTATAATTTAAAAAGGAAAATAGCATATACCTATATTAAAAGGAGGAAATCAGAGTTCATGTTTAAAAGTAAAAGGAAGAAAAAGTTCTACCCTGATGATAATAAATACTAGGTTTCCTAGTCCAATGTCTTTATATACAAGCTGCCATGTTGACTTGCCCAGGTTGGGTCCCAATATGGCTCTGACAGTTCTTTGTTCTCAAGCCATTTCAAAGTGTTCTCAAAATGGGACCAACCACTTGTTACCTGGTCTGATGGCAGTTCTAGTTAAAACTATGATATGTAAAACTTTGTCTTGTACAAAGGTAGGCATCAGTGAAAGTACTGGTGACTGACAACCTATTAAGACTCACTGCTCTCCAAACACTTGGATATGTCAACAGACTAATTCTGACTGGAGCTATGGCAAGGGGCAAAGGTTTGTGCACCCAAAACAGAAAAATCCACAACCATCCCTTACTTGGCGGATGGGGGTGGGGAGTTACAAACAGAAATAACATAACAATTTGCTTCCCTGTTGCAGCACCCAAAATCAGCTGCCTGAGCTGGCTGCCCTAATAGTAGGGACAGCCCTACATATACTTTGGCCCTCTCAGGTCTCTTCTCTGGTTTGAAAATTCATCCAGTTAGGACTGGCCAACAGGGATCCTTGCCCAGTTAAGAAGATGACCAAGAACTAGCCAATCATAGCTACATAGGTGAATAAGCTAATAAACTTTCTAACCATCATACAGATAAAGGGTTTTGTGGGTGTGCAAGTTTGAAAACATGGAATCCACAAAAGGAAATTCAGCACAAATATTAGAATATGCTTTGCTTGAGAAAATGGTTGTTGGCCTTAAAAATAAGGAGGTGGTTAGGCTAATGTGATCAAGCCTTACAATTAAAGGTTATTTTCACAGGGCCAGTCCTACCATTAGGCAGATTGAGGCAGCCACCTCGAGTGGCTGATTCTGGGTGTCAATAAGGGGTAGGAAAGGATAGGAAATGGTGAGTTACTGAATTGCTTATGCACTCAAGGGAGAGATACTTCTGATTTTTTAATTTTTTTTTGGTCTGACGTGCCAAAATAAGTTGTCCAGCCTTGGGTACAATGTACCTTGACTTGCAAGCAATGCCACTTGCAATGTCTTGGGTGAGTCCTGCATTTTCACCACATACCCACACTATCCCCTTTGCTCTAATGGCAAAGTGGCAAATAGGGGAGCATGGTATCAGTGTACACGAGCACAGGAGCTCACATGAATGCTAGATGCACAATGACTGCTCTCAGTTCCCTGCCTATTAAAAACAACAACTCTGGAATATTAACATTGCCTCTTCTTTCATAGCTTCTCCCTATCTTTAATTAATAGTTAGTGCCTAAACCCTGGGACTGCTTAATGCTGTGCCTCTCTGTACTGCTGAGCACAAAGGGGCCTTGATCTTAGCTGAGAACTATAGATAGTGCTGTCATATGGTGAAAGGATAATGGCAGTATTCTAATGCTAATAGATGTTTTTCCTGCATGCAAATGCAAAATGCAGTGCTTCTTCATGCGCCCGCAAACAAAATCTTTTTTTAAAAACTCACATCAAAATCTAGCAAACAACTACTACACTATAAATAATAGATCCGAGTACAGATTTAGATCAGAAGTGAACAATATATTTAAAATTAAACTCTGACCTTATGAAAAGGAGAACAGCTCAAAAAAGATGGTCATTATTTCGTAAGTTTGTGCTGTAATCATGCAGATAATGTCTTGGTCACTGTAGAATGTTTAACTGGTTAGAATAGAAGTAAGCCCCCCCCATCATTATTTTTTTAAAATAGCCTTACCGCTACAGGTGCTGAGATTGCTATATGGCTATTATCAATTATTATTATTGAATCACTTCCCATGAGGTATCCCAAAGCATTTTACTATATATTAAAAACAAATGTAAAAATTACAAAGACAAAAACACTTAAAATGTATATATAAAAACAATTAAACAATTACACATATAAAAGGAGTTTAAAACAATGGTAGCCCATACATGAAATCAGTTCATATCCAAGACAAGTAACAAGTGAGATAAGGATTTTAGAAGGCTTGTTTAAAGAGGAATAGCTTTAAAGGTAAAGGACCCCTGACAGTTAAGTCCAGTCGCAAGTGACTCTGGGGTTGCGGCGCTCATTTCGCTTTACTGGCCAAGGGAGCCGACGTTTGTCCGCAGATAGTTTTTCTGGGTCATGTGGCCAGCATGACTAAGCCACTTCTGGCGAAACCAGGGCAGCGCATGGAAACGCCATTTACCTTCCTGCCGGAGCAGTACCTATTTATTTACTTGCACTTTTTGGGGGGGTTTGCTTTCGAACTGCTAGGTTGTCAAGAGCTGGGACAGAGCAACGGGAGCTCACCCCATTGTGGGGATTCGAACCACCGACCTTCTGATCAGCAACCCCAAGAGGCTGAGTGGTTTAGACCACAGCGTCACCTGTGTAAAGGAATATCTTTAGCAGGTGCCAAAAAGACAATAGAGAAAGTGCCTGTCTGATTTGGAATAGGAGAGTGCATGTGCCAACACACTACAGGCCTGATTCTGACATTGTGCAGAATAGACCTCGTGACAGGATGGTATCTACAGGAAGCCCTCTTCTGAAGAACACAGTAATGGTTTGGTATGGAGGTCAGCCGATTAGGGCAAATAGGGCACTGCACCCCAACCTGTCTGCCCTCAGCCAGCCATCACCTTACTTACTTACAGGAGCTGACACTGGCTGTCAGTTTTCTCCTCCTCTTCCTTATTATTGAATTCCATGCCTTCTGCCACACCAGTCACAATTTCCACCAGCCACCACTGGTAGAATGTGAGATGATCTTTTAGCCAGCAGGCCTGTGCAGCTCCCTAAGAGAGTCACATGAAGACACAGAGCCTTAGATACCTGACCATACAAGGTGTAACTCAGTTGCCATAGTGATGGGCACGCAGGTAGGTTCAGCATGTTCACAGGTATTTAGCAGCTTTCATGTTTCATTTTAAGCAAACCTACATATTATACTTACATTTCTCAAAAAATGCAACTGCAAGGGCCCAATTCTTCCCTAATCACTGCATTCGTGTACTTTGCAGAGAACAGGAGCAATTCAAGCACCCACCTGCACAATGTGCAATTGAAGGGAAAAAAGAGACTGTATTCTGTGTTCAGGCATCTGTACTCGAGTGCGGCACTGCATCTTATAAGAAGTGGCCCTCAGGCATACTTAACTTTGTGTAAGATATGCTCATTCACCTTGGCTGAGAAATTGCTCTTCGCCTCAGAAAAACCTTTTCACAGGTGGATCATTGGTACAGCTGTAGATTAACTCCGAAGTTAACATTAACACCTGCACCCGAACCTGAAGTAAGACTCTCCACAGGACCACAACAGTATGTGTGTTACTTGGATGCCTACTTCTAATATAATTAAAAACAGATTGAGCAAAGTTCTCTTCTGTGCTGACTGATTTACAAAGACTGAAAGGTGAGAATAAGTGTTCGTTTTAACATTTGTATGTCACCATTCCTCCATTCTAAATAAATAAATCACCGAACTATGAATAAGACTCCAAAATAAATGCAACAAAATCCCAAAAGATTAGTAGGATACATTAAAAGTGGCAGCTTGTTGAACAATATTTGGGGCAGTTAAATCCATTGGACAGATTGGAGAAGGATGTGAAATACTCCAGTCTTTTGATTGACAGCCCACTCCCAAGTTCAAAAGCAAGCCAGCCAAACACTCTGCATGAGGAACAACCAACTAGAGAATTTTGCTCAAGCTGTGGAAGCTGTTTTTCAAGGGAAAATAAATATCAAATGCAATGTCTCTTCTTAGGAAGGTGGAAGAATCTGCAGAAATAATTAAGGATTCTCCCCTACCCTTTTTCTTTCTGCATATCTCTTCTAATCATGCCAACAGCACATAACCCTGCAGAGGTCAGAGGAGTTTGCAGGAAGAAACCTCAACTTCAACTGTTATGGTGGATAGATTTTCCTTTTTCTTTTGCCGCTTTCTGACAAGAAGGTTCACATCCTTGAATCAGAAAGGGAGCTACTTCAGACTCATAAATCAGTATTACTAAAGTGTATCAGCAGATCTGAAACACTTTTACTGCAAATATTAGTGATAATATGGGCCTCTGGATTGCAGTGGAATATGGATGAGCACAAACCATTTAGGAACAAATATTCTTGCTGATAACTGACAGCCAGCCAAAAGCAGGCCCTGATAAAGATAAATAACCTGTACTCAGGGAAATTTTTTGCATCATTAAACATGGTGAGCATATTAGCTAGCAGGGGGTGGAGCTGAATCCCTAAAGAGATAAATCTAAATTATGTGCACTGCAGTGATCATAACGGTAATGCACCATCTTGGCTAACTAGCTGACATCAACGGGGAAGGGAATTTCAGATTTAAATGAACCAAACTAAAGAGCATTGCAGTGCATGCATACAGATTAATTGGAACATATTCATGAACTTTGTAGCCCTTGGTCTACCTTTTATTTCACTCAGTGTCAAACTCAAGGAGCTTAGAATTTCCCTGTCCGTTCCTCTGCCCTCCCCACCATGCAGGTTGATTAATGACTCTTCAATTTGCTTTCTATTAATCACCCTTCATTACATTTGAATCAGTTTCTGCTGAAAGAGCCATTTGGGTGTGGGTAAGATGGAATTCTCTCAGAATTAACGGAACTTTCAAAAACAGGTAAGCTTCGTGTCTTGATGATTCCTCTCTCGTCCTATATATACACATTAAACTTTTGGGACTGGAATAATTACACTGTATGGTATTTTTGCTCGTAGTGCCATCTAAACTGCAGAATCAATAGTGTTTGACTATAGCCATGCACCGTAGCATTTATTAGTGGCAGTAGCAATAGCAGCAGTGTTTTATGACTATCCTGGCAGGTCAATAGATATACCCATTGAATAGGGAAATGGGATTTCCCTGTGTACCTGACAGCAATCAGCTCTCAGGCTGATGGCTGAGAGTGTGAGCATCATTTGGTACTGATATTCAACAGGGAACTCAGAGAAGAAATGAGTATAGGAACCAACATGGATCTGTAGCGAAAATTGAGGGGTCAATGTGTTACAGGCAAACTATTACGTTTCAAGGGGATGTATGGAATTCAGTGAGTCTGCTTGGGCAAGCCTCTTTCTCTATGGGCAATAGGACTTTGAGGCAGATGTTGAGAGCCCCAGTTGGCAGATGAAGCTGGAGAGTCCACAGACTCAACCCAGTCATGTTCTCCCTCCATGCATTTAGCCCTATGCTTACGAGCAACTATAGAAGAGAGCATAGGAAAGCCCAGCATCTCAAAAAAACCTTTAGCCTCTCCCTCCAAAGAGGACAGTGGGACTCTTTCTGAAGGAAATAAAGATAAGAATGATAAAATTCTGGCCATACAATTGCATTCCAGCTCACACTTCCCCAACACCTTTGCTCTACATTCTAAATAATCTTCAGTTGGTGTTAATAAATCACATTGACCTTTGAGGTCCACAGAAAGTTTGAAATAAGCACACAGAGATTAACCATCTTGTTGCTTCTGCTGCTACAGTATGCAAACTATTATGTGGTAGGTCATGCCAGGGCAGGATTGATATTGCTTGCCAGCCAATTTATTAAGGAAACCTTTGGACCTTTGGTTTACTGTGTATCTGCACAGAAAAATCCCACAAGAGCCTCTTATCTATAATCAGTAGCAACCTGGTGCAGTTGTATTTCCCTTTCCTATCTGTTGGATGTCTGGAAATTCTTTAGATCCATTGTTAAATAGTGCTGGAAAGCAAATCTACCACACACTAATTTCCATTTGAAAAAATCAATCATATATTAATTTCCTTTTAATTACGAATCTGCATATTATGCAAATACAAAGACAGGAATCTGCATCAAGCAATCCATACGTAATTATGGGGATACAAAAAAAGGACAAGTTTAACCAGTGATGTCAGCGGCATACGTTTGGGTGCATCCTTAATGGTGCGCATATACTATCCATCATGCACCTTTCCCCATAGAACAACCTGTCCCAGGTTCATGGAAGAGGAAAACTTGGGTCAGGTTCATCAGTGCTATTGAAAAGATGTAGCTCACCACATGCTTTGCATGCAAAGGTCCAAGTTTAATCCCTGTCCTCCAGTATCTTCAGGTGGGCTGGGGAATACTCCTGCCTGAAACCCTGAGGACCCACTGCTAGGCCTGTATGCAGCCTTCCTTGTCAGGTGGGGCAGCCACATTTCTTAGTGGGGCATTTGTGGGTAGCACAAGCCAATGCTCCTGTCACTCACTGGTGGGTGGAATGTGAGGGCCAGGCCAAGGGAAGGGGAAGGCAGTGGCCTTCCTCTTCACTCCTCCTCCATGCAGAGAGTGTGTTGACTTACACAATCAGGTATGTTAAGATAAAAATTAGTATGAACACCATGAATTAAACAACTTGCATATTTAAAAAAAGGATATTAAGGATGCAGTGAACAAAGGGATACTAAAATATATAAAACAGACAACCAGCTAACTGTAGTGTGTACAGCAGTGTTTGTATTCCTCTAGGGCTGTTTTCATCAAGCACTCAAGAAAAAGAATAGAAGATAGCCACTATGTGAGTATAGCGAGTTCTTTAAAAAAGTAAAGGGTAACTTAGGGTAAATATTTTTTCCAATCACTTTAAGTTATCTCTTTATTTCACCCTTTAGCAATAAGTACTCAATCCTGCTCTACTAATAATAATGACTGCAAAATAAACAAACTCTTACTTCTTACTGCAGGCAAACATACTTCTTTATTGCACACAGCTGAAACTGAAAAGCAGAGCAAAGGAAACCATGCCCATAATGCAAAGTTCTAATATCGAACTCAAGGGTCATGTACTGTACAGATTGTTTCTTTCCAGGATCACTTAAGAAATCATAGGGTAATTGTGATCATGAAAAATGCACCCACAGTCAGGGGAAGTCTTGAGTATGCAGATCTTTGGGGGCTCCTCATATGTGGCTTTTGTTGCACACTAGACCTGCCTTGTTTGCTGCATTTTTCAGAGGGTCTTATTTTTAAATTGCTCCTGTTCTTAAAGCAAGTTGTGACATAAAAGACAATGCCAGATTCCATTTAATTATTATTATTATTATTTGTACCCCGCCCATCTGGCTGGGTTTCCCCAGCCACTCTGGGCGGCTTCCACAAAGACCAAAAATACACCAAGATGTCACACATTAAAAACTTCTCTGAACAGGGCTGCCTTAAGATGTCTTCTGAATGTCAGGTAGTTGTATATCTCTTTGACATTTGATGGGAGGGCGTTCCACAGGGCGGGTGCCACTACCGAGAAGGCCCTCTGCCTGGTTCCCTATTGCTTTAAAAAAGATACACACACACACACACACACACACACAGAGAGAGAGAGAGAGAGAGAGAGAGAGAATCTCCTATGGATGGATGAAGCACAGCCCTTGTTCAGTGCATCCTGGCTACATGACTGCCCAACACTGTTGAGCAGGAGAGACCAATGACCTGACTAAGTATGCATTCCACCTCCATCCCTATGTTTGTGCTCACTGCTGGAGCAGGTTGTTGTAGCCAAGGTTGCTTGAGAAATTCAGTCTTTGTGCACTCAAATATGAATGAGTCTGATCCACATCTCATAGATTAATGTGTGGATTGGAAGTTAACATGACTCTCAGGTATGACACCAATGTCTTGGCATAGTTCTGTCAGTGAAAGAACTTCTCTGACAAGTTCTTAGCATGTCAAAATAGCTTGCAAATATGGATTTCAAGAGACCACACATTGAGAAATGTGTACCTAGGGACCAGCATATGAACCCTCCACTAGAGGCATGATAGTAATCTCTAGCCCAGAATGTCAAAGGGATAGGGTGGGGAAAACCCAGTTCACCCCTCTCTTCCATGTACTCCTATGAGGCCAAAATCCTAGAAAAGGAACAGGCACTGAGCCATTCACACATCTCCCTCATGCTCTTTTTGTTGGGCTCTTCACCCAGATAAGTCACCTCCCTCCCTCTCTGCAAGGAGCACCTCAACACAGGCCCAGGAAGGTTCAAGCTGAAAGCAAACAAATTCTTAAAACACAGAATCTTCGGCCTAGACACCTAGTGCTGGTATTAACATACACATACACCTGCAGACAAACACCCAAACCCACAAACACACCCACCCACCATTGCTTCTCATTCACAGCTGCAATAGCTCCTCTGAGCACTGGCTAGGTGAACTATTACCCCATTTCCTGTCTTTCACAGTACCATGTCCGCTGTAATGATCTCTGGCAGGCAAGCAAGCCCCAATAAGAAGTAATGACTCCCGGGAAGTTTATGTACGTTTATTTACAAAAATACATATCCAGAACCTGGCTTCTCGCCAGCTCACATTTACATTTGTTGGTCAGTCAGAAGTTTCACCCCTCCCACAGCAGGAAGGACGTCAGACTCCTGCCTTTCTCCTCTTGCCCTTCCGTTGCCATCTGATTTTATCCCAGTTTTTAGATCGGGGACTGAGAGGCTGACATCCCATCTCCTCCCCACTCTCACTCGACACAGCCTCAGATCCCTGTTCATCTGCTGATTGCCTAGCAATGCTCTGGCTGCCTTCCAACTCTTCCTCTTCTTGAGAGATAAAAGAGTCTTCGCCGTGAAGGGTGTGTGTGTCACACAGTCCTTTCTCACAGTCCTTTCTGTCAGCCAATTCTCGTCCATAGAGTAGATCCCTTGTTCACTTAGTTCACTCTCTGAGTCTAACTCAGTCCCTGTGCTCTGGGGGGGCCACATTCCTGACACCCAATTGCCTTGCTTCTACCTCTTTTCAGCTCTCTCTTTTCTCCACTTTAGAAGTGTGAATGCAGTGGGTATTAGGCACAAGTGGATTTATGTTTTATATATTGTACCAATTAGTGCATTGTATTAAATAATAATATGGGGGGAGTTATTGTTATTGTTTGTTATTATGGTAATTATTTCTGTGTTTTTCTATTGTAAACCGCCCTGTTAAAGTAGTAAGTATCCCTTCCACATCCCACTTTAATAAATCTGGAGCTTTGGCAATCAATGTAAGACCTTGGTATGGGTGTGAATTTCTGGATCCTGAAGTCTCTTAGACACATGCCTATGGTGATATGGAATCGACCCACAAAAAGATTCTCCTTCTTGCAAGCATATTTAAGGGTCATTTGTGAAATGCACACACACACACACACACACACACACACACACAAGTTCCCAGAGACACATGTGACAATTGGATTTCAGAGGTAGCTACGTTTTTTTTAAGTGTCAAAATAAGTCAGTCCAAGCATCTTGGCGCAATAGAGATAGTTCTGTTGGTGCCTCTTCTACATAACCTATTGATACGTAGTGTAAAAGAGTGGGGAGGGAACAACAGTGTTAAAGGTGAATGGAAAGCAGACAGCATAAATCATGGCAAAAGTTTAATCTAACATGCTTTAAAACCAATTATATTTTTAATGCACTCCATCCTCAGCGAGCTCTCAGGAGGCATACACATATTGCTAGTGCTTTCGTTAGGATTCAATAAGTGACTTTAAATCTTTCAGCAGCAAATATTTCTAATCATTTGTAAATTTAATTAGCAAGAACCTGGGTTTTATTAGCATAGTTTTGACTTGTAGACTACAAAAGGGTATGCCAGCCATTTGCCAGATATATTCTACTCTCTCTTTAGTTTTCTGCAAAGCTCGGCTCTGATTTTCAACCTATTTATGAAATACCAGTATGAAAATTACAAAGGTATATTCTTTGTACATATATTCTCTCCTGACCTCCTGCTTTCATGTGTTATGAAGGATGAATAAGTCTTTCTGAATCTCAATTAACATAAGAACCCTATTCAAAGCCCACAGTTAAGTAAAACCTTCAGTGGGGCTAACTCAAAAGGCATAAAAATGTGGCAAACTTTTCAGTTCTAGAGAATATCAGGTAAGATGTTACACAAGGTAGGGACTGGTTTGGTGAGGAAAGATAATAAACAAACAAACTCTGAAAAAGGCTGAATGCCATAGCCATGATGTCTGTTTACAAACTAAATCCAGGATAGATATCGTAAAGTAATTCTGAGCTTCCAAATTCAGAGAGAAATTTAGATGGGGAAAATTTCACAAGTGTCCTTAGTGCCAAGGAGTGTGGAGAAACACAGGAAACTGGTATGCAATGAACTGCATTTGAGCAGAGTATGGTGGTGCCTGCAATTTGCTCTTATTTGTGGCCAAGGAAGAAGAGCTGCAGAATGGGAGATGTGGTCTTTGTCCAATCCAGACCATGTTCAGCTTTTGGTGTTTGGGGTGGGGAGTTGTTTTGACAGGTGAAAAGATTTGGAAGGCAATCGGAGCCTTGTGGGAAGGGGATTAAGAAAGGGAGGGAGATGGGATGTACACAGATCTGGAATGGGGGAGCTTGCAGCTAGTGATTTGGGGAAGCTGTCATGTGACAATGGAACTGGATGATGGCACACTTTAACAAAAATAGCACTGTGACTTTAGGATGAAACTTTTTGATGCAACCTCTGAACACCTGGTGGGTGGGATGTTTGGCCCCCTACCATGTGGCCATTGGAACACCAGGACCTGCAGAAGTTTATGAAGGATTTCCCATTCACTTCAATGGCGAGACAAGTTTTCATGCAGAAAGGGCACAGGTGTTCTCTCTGTTGAATTGCATGGGGAATCCCATTCACTGGTGCAGGAGGACTGACACATAAGTGCTGATGTGCATGGGTGGCAGTTAATCAGATCACCAATCTAACAAGATACCTATGTCCTTCCATGCTTACTGAATGTATCAAGCTGCTACATCACATGTAGTGTTGTCTTGAAACTGATTTGAACCCAGTCAGATTACTTACCAGGTTCCTTTGCTTTAAAACTAAAGGTAAATAGATTTAACAAGTAAAGTCAGGAAAATTGAGCATATCTAAATATCTGCAAACTTTTCATCTTTTTAAATCACATAGTATGTTCAATATTCAGCAACATTCCTTTCCAAATTTAATATTCTAAAGAGAAGATGAAGATTGAGGTCCAGAAAATGCTAATGTTCACCTCCGATGAACCAGTCAAAACCCAAGTACTTGAGCATAATATTTAGCTGGCTAATCGGAAATAAATAATAGTTTTCTATGATTAGCTGCACTGGCATGAGTACAGATTTTAAATGATATTTACTATTTTGTATTAATCTTGTATTATTCATATGAGAATATATATAAACATTTCCCAAATTGGATGTTTTGAATAATAAAAGTCATAATAATATGAGAAGAAATTATTTTAAAAGACACAAATGAAGATTGTTATTATTTTAATGTGCTCCAGTAATCTGTGTGGTGCTGCTATGCACCCATAAGGCCATTCCCATTAACAGCTCGTATAAATATTAGCTTTGTGATTGGCTCAAAAAGAAAAAGAAGGAACCTTTTATTTTGGTATGTCTTCTCATCAGCTGCCTATTCTTCACAAAACTGGAAAGAGTCACTCTCGCTTTTAGTTTTAATTTGATCAAGAAAGAGGAGCAAATATAAAAAGGAAATTATAATTAAGCAGCTGCTATGTCGTGTATCTGAGCAAAGTTCTCTTGGCTCCACAATCAATTTTGTAAATGTAGAATCATCATAACCAAATCAACACTCAATATGTGAGCTTTTTCTGTGAGAAGGATGTTCTGGGTATATGACATAGAGATGTCTGCAGAATTTGATTTCTCTGAATTGCAACACAAACTGACCTTATCTGCAGCTCCCAAATGAAGCTGCAAATCCTTGGATTTTACACACCTTTTTAGTGATACCGTTCTTGGCTCAAAGACATGCCCAAAATGCATTTTAAAATATGTATTTAATGATAAAATACATTGAGATAAAAAGATATATATTTATGTATGTATTTAAATCACTATTTTGCAACAAGTATTTAAAATATGAATTTTCAAACTTTTCTGCAAATTAATACAGAGTAGGATGGGATGGATTATGAATGAGTGAATGTGAAGGTGGCACAGACTGGAAATAATCTGGCAAATAAGTCACCTTTGGGATTTGCTAGCACTTCCCACCTTAAGGTTGTATCCAAATCAGCATACTCAGGGTAGACCCATTGATATCAATAGACAAGCTAGTATAATATAAGATGATTTCACTGGGTTTCCAATGAGTCTAATATCTGAATTCAATAATAAAAACTTATTATTTATACATCCTACCTTCTTTGAATAATGTGGTATGCCTATGTCGGGCATAGCCAATGCAGTGTTCTAGATATTTTTGCTGCATGACAACTCCCATAATCCCTGACCACTGACCACACTGGCTGAGGCTGATGGGAACTGTAGTCCAATAACAAGTGCTCTGATGGTGTTTCCTGCTTGGCAGGGGGTTGGACTCGATGGCCCTTGTGGTCTCTTCCAACTCTTCTATGATTCTATGAACATCTGGATGGCACCACATTGGCTACCACTGACCTATACCAACCCTGCATAAATCCCCTGTTTCTTGCAATTTTCCTCCCTCGCTTTCTTCAACAAAGTTGCTATTTTGTCTTACTGACTTGTAGCCATGTAAGGAGCCTATGATGTGCCTTGCACTTCCTTCGTATCTCAGGACTTCTCATATGTCCTTTCTAGCAAAGTCAAGGAGATTAATTGTGTCTGGTCAACTAGTTTAGAGCTTTACATCTCTCTGAAATCAACTCCCATGCAGATGGTATATTTTACAAAACAAGATGAGCAGCTCCTTAGTGGCTTGCACAATAGACTGATGTCACCTTCAAATTTATTACCAAGTTGTTCTCAACTTTATTATGCCTTTATAATTAAAGCAAGTAGTGGTATCAGACATAGAAAAGAGAGCCTTCTGTCTTAGTTAATTGACAGTTCTTTGGCTGTTCTGATGGAAAAAAATAGCTTTTATGCTAGCCATTCTTTTTAACAGCTGTTTCCTCATTTTTCACATGTAATCCTAAAAACACTACTACAAGATTGTGCAATTTAAAAAGTAATGAAAATTTCGTAGCCGGCATGTATTATATTTGAAGACAGTCCCACTCTATTCTTTGAACTAGTTAATTTCACCAAAAAGAACCTGTAATGTGATATTTTGTAGATGTATTAAAATTATTAAGGAAAAGAAGGCAGCATCATAACTTTTGTAATACTTTTGCATATATTCCTGGAAAGAGTATAGTAAACTCTATGACTTTGACCTATTCAGTATTTTACAATTTGGTATGCTAGCCATTTTCAATTTACTTCTTTTATAGCTTCGGTAGTCTATGAGGGGGATGTAAAGTGTTGCTCGTGTAACAGAACAATGAAAAGGTAAGCACATATAGTTAGGTGTACAACAAGTTGTGAGGGAGTTGGTGGTGCTGAAACTTCCACTTCTGAAAAAAGACTTTGCAAAATAAGAAAGCAGTCCTTTACACTCAGAATTTTACTATGCTTCACATCCACACTTGTGTCATAGTCAATATGGACACATTGGAATCAACAGTATTTAGCTAGTCCTAACTTAAAAAAGGTAAAGGACCCCTGACAGTTAAGTCCAGTCGCAAACGACTCTGGGGTTGCAGCGCTCATCTCGCTTTACTAGCCAAGGGAGCCAACGTTTGTTCGCAGACAGTTTTTCCGGGTCATGTAGCCAGCATGACTAAGCTGCTTCTGGTGAAACCAGGGCAGCACACGGAAACGCTGTTTACCTTCCCGCTGGAGCGGTACCTTTTTATCTACTTGCACTTTGACATGCTTTCGAACTGCTAGGTTGGCAGGAGCTGGGACCGAACAACGGGAGCTCACCCCGTCATGGGGATTCAAACCACTGACCTTCCGATTAGCAAGCCCAAGGCTCAGTGGTTTACACCACAGCTCCACCTGTGTCGTAACTTACATCCCACTAATTTCAAGGCCTCTACTTCAAGTATTACTAAGTCTGGGTCTAACCATATAACTGTACATGATTTTTTTACTGTATCAACTATTCTCAGAACAAACATCACTGGGCATTTTTCAGCCAATGATGACTTTAACATCCTATTGAATTTAATTGGATAGATTTAAGAACATCTCACTCTTTCCCAAAGTAGATAATTAGTTTGACATAGTCATATCTTATGTATTTATTTTTTTTAAGTTGACATGGAAATGTGAGTCATGGTATGTTCTTTCTAGCACTGACATTTTTTTAAAAAGAGGCAGGATCCAGCCAAAGTTAAACATTTTTTGGAAGCACGTTCCTAGAATGTCTACTCAGATGTAAATTCCATTGATTCAATGATGCTTACTCCAAGGTAAGTAGGAATAGGATGGCTGCCTAATTTCAAAAGTGCAGTTAAAACACAATCAAGTTCCGTCAATGGGATTTAGCAGTATACTCTGGATGTATATTGCTTGGTTGTCAAGTTGGCAATAAGGCTGTATTACACATCTCTTCAGGGCACAATACAATGTTTTAAACTTCCATAAAATAGAGGGCTACTGTAGCACAAATGGCTCTGCTTATGGGGTTGGGGACTTCCCAGAGTGCTGGTATCCAGATTTCTCTCAGTGTTACTGGGAAAATGGGGCAAACTAAATCACTGCTTAGCTAATAAAAACATTACTGCAGTTTGGTAATATTTTTTGAGTTGTATGGCCTTATTTTAAGTTAGGCACAATAAAAAAGCACCTGAAACCATATGGTAAAGGTTAGCATCCATTCAAATCTGGTGGAGACATGTGGTCTTTTCATTGACATACCTCAAAATAAGGAGAGTGATATGGAAGAGCTACATCTGTGGCAATGGGCCTCAGCATCGGGACATTTTGGGAGAATCGCCCCTCTCTGTTGTCAGTATAGTCTGGTAGAAAGACAAGTTGCTGGCCTTGGTGCTGTTGGCTTGCCTTGCTAAAATGCAAAATGCTCCTGTCAATCAGTGAGCTGTTTATCAGTGCACATTTGCTAAGGGCCAAACAAGATACAACGCAAAAGATCTTGATGCAGGGTTACTACCATTTTTTAAAAGTGTCAGCATCCTTTGCTCCTCTATCCATCCTGCTTGGATGCTCTGGACACTACAAACATTTCACTCAGTAACACAAATAATGGTAACATCAGAACGGTCCCACCACAACATGCTGAGAAATGCTTCTGTGGAGCTGATGTTGCATGCAAAATGTTACTTAAGTTTTATGCACCTACAATCTGCAGTGTGACAATATCTGACTTCCTTATGAAAACCTTGGAAGCTATTGTCTTTCAGTGGTTCCATGTCATCCTGCACAAAAACATTCTGCCTTTCTCTTCCCACCTTACTGCAGACAAATCCACCTGTGGTGTGTCTTTCACATGACAGAGACTGTTCCAAGTAACTTCACAGGGACTCTTTTTCCATGCCAAGCATTTTATTTAGCTCAGAAACATAAAACTGTACCTGTTGCACCTGTACTGACCTTGCATCCCCTCTCTGGATAACTTCTTTTGGACTGCTCTTCTGACAAGTTGCTTAACCCACAGTTTGATCAAAGTAAGTCATCAAAGATCCCATTAAAAAAGAATTGGTGTCTGTTAAAGATGCAGTAACAGGACAGAGACCAGAGAGGAAATTAGAAGGGTCTCTTTGATTAGGGTGAGATGCTAAATTCTGAGGTGGAAACGAGAACTTTACTTTTATCTTGGTGGGGTGGGAAGTGTATGAGGGACAAAACATTTTTTCTTCTCCAGAAAGGAAGTAATCAGCAACCTTTAGCACACCTAATACCAGGAGATTGTGATGAATAGTATCATTCTTGCACTTGGTGCCAGTGACATCTGTTTCATCTTGTCCTGTTGCTCTCTTGCTGTTAGCATTAAGAGCAATTTTTGATAGGAGATCTGTTATCCTGATAATGCTTTCTTTGATTTAAGGGCTATAACAGTCTCTCCTGTTCCACAGAAGTGACTTCTAAATTTTATAATGAGAAAAATTGTCTATTCCATGTCTCCAATACTGGTGTAGCATGATTAGAATTTTTCATAATAATACTGCTAGCAAAGTACCAGTGTTTTAAAAATACTATTATTAATAACACATTTTATTATTATTATTTAAATAATACTAATTTATTATTTATACCCCACCTATCTTGTAAATATTTCCACTGTTTCTTATTGTGAGACTACTTGATCTCCAGTCTACAAGTATCTCTTTTTTTACCCACAATCTCCTTTGTTGCAGCTTTCTTGTGTGGTGAGTTTTCTTCTTCTTATTGACCTGCTGGTGGTATGGTTAAACTCAGATAAGAACGTAAGAAGATTATGCTGGCTCAGGCCAGGACCACCTAGTTCAGCACCCTGTTTTCTCTGTGGCCAACTAGAAGCCTGTGAGAAACCCACACATAAGAGCACTCTCTCCTCAATGTGGCTTTCCATATAGGTTCAAAATGTGTGACTTGGGTGGTTTATATAAAAAAATGCAATCTGAATTGAACTTTCCCCCCATCCCTACCTCGAGCTGCTATTTCATTAGTAGTCACACAAGTTCTCACTTAATTTGGGTGGCATATGTTTGAACATTGTTTGCATGACATAGAGTTAAGCCAGTTCAGCACTTCCTAAGGATGCTCCACCAGCTGGGATGCTGATAGAAGGATAATAATAATATGCTGCTTTAGGTACTGTGCTACATAACTTTATGTTGCTATTAGCTTTGTTACTTAGAAGCAGACATCTATTTGGCATACTTAAACTGCCTAATTGTTCCTGATTCCTCCTTAAGTGCTCTTAAGTACCTTCATGAATCTCCAGGGAATCTAGGAAATAGATTTGCTTTGTTGGCTGCAATCCCCAAGGAAATAATATCTGGGTCATTTAAATCGAAAACCAACTCCCTATGAAACCCCATTTGTATGAGGAATGGGGTATGTGGCATAGAATACGGCACTCAGATTTGGCTTTAATATACGTGGCCTCCTACAATCACTGTGATTTGAAAGGTGACTATGGCACAGGGACCGGGACATTATTACAGTGGTACCTCGGGTTAAGTACTTAATTCGTTCCGGAGGTCCGTTCTTAACCTGAAACTCTTCTTAACCTGAAGCACCACTTTAGCTAATGGTGCCTCCTGCTGCCGCCGCAGCACGATTTCTGTTCTTATCCTAAAACAAAGTTCTTAATCTGAAGCACTATTTCTGGGTTAGCGGAGTCTGTAACCTGAAGCATATGTAACCCGAGGTACCACTGTATTTATTCAATTGAAGCTTCCCCACTCCCCAAAATGTGGGATAGAAATTACTTGAGGAAAACATCCTTTGATGTCCTGGGCAATGGATAGAACTTCCCTGAACCCATGCAGCTATCAATCACCTAACATAACTGTGATGTAAGGGGGATTGTTGCAGGCAAAAGGTCACAGGTTTTCAGGTGCATCAATGAGCTGATCAGCATCACCTGAAATCCCCACTTCTTTTGCTCAGGGGGTTTGAAATTAAGCCATGTAGAGAAAGGCTCACGAGTTCATTGTAGAGGCACCAGCTTCTCAAGATGATTAAGGGGGCCCAATGCAACATCCTGATGTCATGCACACAACATTGCATGACATTGTGATGCATGCAATCCCATTAGGAGCCAATGGGTGAAACTTGATGCCCTCTGAACATTGAGGGGGCCGGTCTCCTAAAAAAACTTAGGCCCCCAGGTGCTGGTGCCTATGGTTTCTTGGCACCACCAATCAGATGGGTTAGGGTAGGGGGGCGTGGCTTGGGGAAAATAGCCTCATAGACTCATAAGGCTGGGCCTTATGGACGCACACACATATACTCTCAGCTCTATTTTTAAAATACATGTGTTCCAGTAAAGAAGAAGAAGAAAATGATGTAACCAACACTGTCCTTCAATCCTAGCAGTATATGTAGAGGACTTGCATGCTAGTGAAAGTTCCCATCCCACCTCCATCAGACACTTTCCCCCAATGAAGGTGGATGTGAGAGATTTGGAGACCACCAGGAAAGGGGCAAATATCTGGTGACTTTAAGAATTTGGTCACACCCTTCATGAAAAGTTGGTGTTCTATTGATTTTTAGATTACTATTTCAGGAGAGGAAGAAGTACTTAATGGCGTTTGAGAGCAATGGAAAAACACATCTGAGAATAAGGAAATAACAGGAGCTTCCCTGAATGAGAAAGCCTGAGAGTACACTCATTTCTGCAGCATCTCTCTCTATTGTGGCTTACTAATATTGCAGAAACTGCTGCCATAAAATCTCTTCCTAATCATGAGCAATACACTTCCAATTATTTTATGCAAGACGAGGCCAATAATAAAGAGAACGGACCTCAATAAAGAGACCTGTTGAAGACAAGGATGAGCAATCTTTCCCAATCTATGCAGCACAGAAGAAAAATGAATCCTGCAATGCCTGCTGTATCAATGCTCATCTATGCTACTCAAGGTGTAGCTCCTCCCATATCTCCAGTAAGATTGGAGAAGCAGGGTGGTGGCAGCAGAGATAGATCATCCATTGACAGGGCTATAACTAGGGATCAACAGAAGTGTCAAATCCAATTTCTCTCCCTTTTATGTTTCCAACATGGTTTCTCTATCCAGTTGTCAAAATAAATAAATAAATCACAAAAAATTGTCAGAATTTTAGTGCACCTTTCTCCTAACAGATACACCATTGCAACCAATTTCCCCTCATATGATGCATCATATATGCTATTTTCACTAATATCTGCATCTTATCTTTAGGGATCATGAGTGGAGTGGGATTCACCTAATCAGACCCACCAGCAGAAGTCTTGCAAAAGGACTTCTACTTGCGCAATAGGGCTTCCCTCCTCTGCTGCCTTTGTATCCTGTGAAATTGACCTGGGAGGCTTCAGCGAACCTCCAGAACAGCACACGGGGAAGAGAGGAGATAATTCTGTTGGGTAAGCTTAAATCCTCAAGCAGCTGGAACAACTGGAAGAGCACAATGTTGAATTCCATCCCTTGTAACTTGCATCTTACTGGCATTTGGTGGCTGTGTTTAGTTTGATTTCATTCATTAAGAAGAATTATCAATGTGTTTAAATAAACCAGACATGTCAATGGCAAATTGACCCTGCAAGTATAAAATCTGCAGTCTTTCATTCTCTAAATATGGGTGGTGGTATGGATAGGTATATCCAATTTTTGGAAGATATGAAAGATTTGTAGAATAATATGTTGCTGCAGCTGAAAAATCTCTGAATCCGGCAAAGGTCACTTAAGAACAATCATCTTTCAATATGTGTGGGCTAAAGGGAACTCATTTGTCCCTGTCAGAACCATAAATTTTGGTGCTTCAGATTTTTCCTGTTACTGGTTGTAGAGGAAGTACTGGTGCTATGGTTTCCCTTCCTAACTTTATGGAAAATATGACATTTATGTCATATATTTGAGAAGCAGATGTATGTGTCTGTTGTGAGTGTATATTTTTTATGTCTAAGGCTACATTCCACTTACCTGGAAGTAAGCACCATTGAGCTCAAGGGGGTCTTACTTTTGTGTAGACATGTAGGTGAATATGTTGTGAATTCTCAATTATTCTTGTGATCAAAACAACTGAAATGATTAATATTTATATGGTTCAGGAAAAGACTCTGATACATTATTGTCCCTCTGTGATTATTTCATTCCTGTACTAGTGGAGTTTTGTGCTAAAAGAAATGTAAGCTCAAGAAGCAGAAAAAGTCATTGGGGAGTTTAACAGATAGATGAATAAATAAATAAATAAAATAATTGTGCCTAGAGGAAAAGGTGACAGGAAATTGCTTGCAAAGAATGAGTACATTTGAGCATTTCTGAAAAAAAGAAAATGTTCCTGGTGCCAAGCTTACATTTAAAGATGCTCAAAGGCTGGAAAAGAAAGTTCTTGTGAAATATATGAGGTATTTAGAGCCATTTTGTGGCTAGTAAAAACTCTCCTAATGAAACAATGTATTAATTGGTTGGTGCTGCTCAAAGCAAACTCATATAAAATATTTAAATGTTTAGAGATACTCAGTGGCTCGATAACCTACTTTTAATAAAGCATTAGAGTTGATCAGTAGATGGGAACCAGCGAGTCTTTCTTGGCAGTGGAAACTTTGCAGGCTAATAAAACCCAGAGCCGCTCAGTGGCTGCAGTGCTGCTTTTAAGCCTATGCTAAAATTAGGGAAAACTAAATAAAGCAATAACTGTTGGCACGTAGGGCACTTTTATACGATTAATGACTAGCTGAAAGGAGCTGATGGCCCTGCATTGCACCTCAGTCCATTAACCCCAGCCGGTCATTAATCCTCAGGAATTGCCCTGCACCAAGAACCTTATTGCTATTGTATGAAGCCAACGAGAGAAAGGCACTAGACATATTGCACTCTGTTTTTCAGAGTAAGCCAGCTTTGGAGTTGGGCTTCTGCAGTTTTGTATAAATGACCACCGATCTTCTAACCTGTGCGTTAATAGGCTGAATGTTTTGAGTTAATCCTTTGACTCCCTTGTCATTGAAAAGGCCAACTGCCTCCTTAGGCGGCCTTCTATTACTAATGTATTTAAATAATTTTTTGTTGTCGATCTTTATGAGTTTAGCAATGCGCTCCTCAAATTCTGGTTTAGCATCTGTTATTGTCTGCTTGCATTTCTTCCACCAAAGTTTGTGCTCCTTTCCTTTCTGTTCCACTTATTTGCACAAGACTTCAGTTTTTTGAAGGAAGGCATCTTGCCTCTAATAGCATCTTTAATTCTGCAAGTTAGCTGCTCTGGCATCCTTTGGGCCTTGGTGGCACCTCTCCTGATCTGTGGTATACATTCTGGCTGAGCTTCTAATATTTTCATTTTAAGCAACTCCCAAGCATCTTGGAGAGATTTGAACATCTTGACTTTGCCTTTCAACTTCCCTTTTTACAATTTCCTTCATTTTTGGCAAGATTCCTCTTTTGAAGTCAAATGTGTTCATATTGGATTTTCTTGGCAATTGTCCATATATATATATATATATATATATATATATATATATATATATATATGGAACTTGATAGCACTATGGTCACTGTTCCCAGTCAGTTCAACACACCTTTCATCTTGCACCATGTCCTGGGCACCACTTAACTCCAGGGTTGATGCCATTCTGGTTGGTTCCATCATCTTTCATCTGCAGCTAGCGCAGAAACTAGGTGGGCTGATGGAGGAGAGATGTAGCAATCCACAAATCCACTCTCTCACTCACTCACCTGCATGGTATTCCTGGTTGCCTATGTCTACCGAGCAAGTTTTTAAAGCAATGTTTCTGCTGTTGCTAGAGTGATCTCTGCTTTAGTAACTTCCTGGGTGGACGAGAACAGAAATGGGGAACATCTGGCTCTCTAGATGTTGTTGGTCTCCAGCTCTCATCAGCCTTAGCCAGCTTGAGCAGTGGTTGGGGCTGATAGGAGTTACAGGACAGGAATTTCTGGAGGGCCAATGGTTCACCATGCATGGACTGGAGCAATGCAAAATTTCTTTCCAAGACTGTTCATAAACTTCAATTAGTTCAAGAATTTGCTGGATGTATCAAGACTATTGATCCCATGATGCAATCTTTTCCATTTGCTGTCAGGTACAATTAAAAGGATTTCCTTTAATTTGGCCCATATCTAAAGAACCTGGGTAAAAAAGGTAAAGGGACCCCTGACCATTAGGTCCAGTCATGACCGACTCTGGGGTTGTGGCGCTCATCTTGCTCTATAGGCCGAGGAGCCGGCATTTGTCCGCAGACAGCTTCCGGGTCATGTGGCCAGCATGACTAAGCTGCTTCTGGTGAACCAGAGCAGCGTTTACGCCGTTTACCTTCCTGCTGGAGCGGTACCTATTTATCTACTTGCACTTTGATGTGCTTTCGAACTGCTAGGTGGGCAGGAGCAGGGACCGAGCAACGGGAGCTCACCCCGTCATGGGGATTCGAACCGCCGACCTTCTGATCGGCAAGTCTTATGCTCCTGGGTATCTTCCCCCAATTGACCCTGCCGAGTCATTGAGATCCTTCCAAGATGTCCTTTTCTAGGGACCCTTCAGAGGTGGATGGGAAGCAACCAGGGAATGGGCTTTTTACTTGGATGGTCCCTCAACTCTGGGATGTTTTCCTCTGAGATATTTCTTTGGCACCCTCTCTCCAATCTTATCAATATCCACCGAAAACACTTTTATTTTCTCAAGCATTGGGTAAGTCAGTTTAAAGAAATCCCTCATTGATTTATTGCGGCTTTTAAGAGTATTGTAGTTTGTTGCTCTTAGTGATTCTATTGAATGTTTTATTTTGGGAAAGAAAGAGGGGAAATGTTTTAAAGAAATCAAGATTAGATAAAATAAAGAACTTTCCCCTGAATAGTCAAGCTAAACCTCTTGCAGACAAAAAAAAGCTGTAATATATGCACATGTGTTTTTAAGCATGCATGCCATGTGCAGGGGCACATAAATCTGCAGACAATGGAAGGTGGTCTGTTAGGGCAAGTGAAGCACTGAAATACCAACCTCAGTCTCCCCTTAGCCAGCCCCCCACCTGCCTGCCAACTTCTTACTCACTGCCTCACTCTTGTCCCTTGTAGAACTCAGTTGGGAGGAAGATGGAGACAAAACTAGAATTATGTCGATCACCGGCTTAAGTGCCACCTATTCTTTGCCTCCCTGCCTTCCATCCAATGGGCACCAGCTGCCACTGCATGGAGAAGGTTGTTTGAGCCTGGAATTTGAAAATTCAAAATAACAAAGCTAGCTTGTCTCACCCTAATACTAATCATTAGAGTCACTGACTGCTCTGAACCACATTCAGGTGCATAGGTGTAGCAAATCACAATGTACCTACAAAATGGGGCACCAGGCAAAGAATCAGAACCATTTTAGTAGGAAGAGGTTTGCATACAAAAGCCCGATGATGCTTAGCCAAACAGGGCCCAGAATAATACTTCTCAGCGCTAGAGGGAGGATGTGGTGATTCACCATGCAGACATCCAAGTTAATTTCTGTGCAGTCATAGTGACCTTGAAGACCACCTGGCATCAAATAATCAAAATGATAAGAACTAATTAATCAGACTCCAGGGCACTGTACCCAGAAATCTAAGCAGAAGGCCATTTTAAAATAAACCAGGAAAGGGATATTCTTTAAAGGATGCTTTTTACCGTCCCTCTTTTAGAAAACATGGAGGGGCACATTTTCAGCTTAAGATGTGGAAAAATATAAGAACTGGAAGAGAAACTTACAAGTATAGAACCAATCTTCATAAATTGACTGATGGTGGGATGTCTTCTTTTTAGGTATGTTACCTGTTTAACATTATACTTTCTACACATGTTGAGAGTCAAGTGTGAATATCTGTGTTTTCTAGAAGGAGCGATTATCCTTTGAATACTTGCTTCTTTTCTTTTACAAAATTGCCTTTTCTTTTTACACTGCTGCTATTCCCATATGATTGTAAAGTACAGTACAGACCTCACAATATATAACTGTAAGGACCAATATTGAATTTAGATTTAACCCTATTGGAATGACCCTGGCACCCTGTTGCAATCACTGACCTTTGGACTACAGAATATAGAAAGCTTGTTACATTTGTCTTAAACTACCTTGTTGTTGTTGTTGTTTAGTCATTTAGTCGTGTCCAACTCTTTGTGACCCCATGGACCAGAGCATGCCAGGCACCCCTGTCTTCCACTGCCTCCCACAGTTTGGTCAGACTCATGTTTGTAGCTTCGAGAACACTGTCCAACCATCTCGTCCTCTGTCGTCCCCTTCTCCTTGTGCCCTCCATCTTTCCCAACATCAGGGTCTTTTCCAGGGAGTCTTCTCTTCTCATGAGGTGGCCAAAGTATTGGAGCCTCAGCTTCACGATCTGTCCTTCCAGTGAGCACTCAGGGCTAATTTCCTTAAGAATGGATGCTTAAACTGCCTATAGGGCCATAATTCTGTAAGCTATTAAATAAGCCACTTGTGAATCCACATTAACAATTTTGGCGACCTTAATCCCTTTTCAACTGCTGATAACATACTGGTAACATAGCAAAGGGAAATGAAAACTGTATTTAAGCCATATAAACAAGCATGAAAGAAATCAGTTTCCTGCAGTGAGAAAAAGTTTAATTTGGAGATTGGAAACAATAGATTTTGTGACAGTTGTTTACTTTGGGATTTAGCGGCTCTAGTGATCAACTGGGAGTGGGCATATGCTATAGAGAGGATCGATGGAAATTATGAAATTAACATGCCACCTGAAACTATCGAAATGGTGTTTTTGGTGCTAAATAGGCTGTATAAAGTTTGATGCAGGTATGCTCAAATTCTTGCAGTGTGTTTCTCTTCATAAATCTCTCCTTGTTAACCTTGTTCTCTGTGCTGACTCTTAACTGGTTGGAATGCGGTGTTTTTCCTGCTGTGGTAGAGGAAGAAAAATTTTAAGCTGCCTTGAATGCACCATACTCAGGTCTTTCATGTTGATCTTACATGGGGAAATCTTTTTACAAACAAGGCAGGAAAGACACTTCAATCAGGTACTTGGGATAATGGATTTTGGGTTTGATTATCCAGCGTAATTAATGAGCTCTGAGTAAGAAGTGCATCATCACAAATGCTGCATAGTCCACCCATTACAAAGTCAGTGGCAGTTCTGCGTTATGAATCAGTAACAAGGGTGCCATCTAATTGGGGTTTTCAATATATAGCATGGGCTGCACAGGTTGTCGCCCACAAAGTCAAAGGCAGGACTTTATTCTTGCTATTTGCCTCAGAGTGTAAACATGTGGTTTTGTGGGACTTGTCACGTGGGAGGCCACCAAAAAAACAGCTGGTGGGCTGTGGTTGGTTTTAGGGGTCACAAGGTGTGCAGGCTTAGTCTAGAGATTTTTGAGAGATAAAGCAAGATATCCTTTGTGTCCCAGATGGGATGTGTTTACAAGAAATTCTAAGAATCTGTTGGATCGGGCCAAAGGCCCATCTAGTTCAGCATCTTGTTCTTCTAGTGGCCAACATTTGAACTTGCATCCTGCAAGGATGAAACGGTTAAATCTGCAATGATTAAATGGGCACAAGATATTGGTCATAACATTATGTTTGCTGACTGGGAACAGTTGTGGACCACCGGTATGAAATTTACAGCATGTAATGCCTTAAGAGAGAATATTATGAAAATGATATACAGGTGGTACATGACACCAGTCAAGCTTGCAAAAATCTATCATTTGCCCGATAATAAATGTTGGAAGTGTAAGGAAACTGAAGGTACATTCTTTCACCTTTGGTGGACGTGCCCAAGGATTAAGGCCTTCTGGGAGATGATTTATAATGAAATGAAAAAGGTATTTAAATATACCTTCCTGAAGAAACCAGAGGCCTTTCTCCTGGGCATAGTCGGCCAATTGGTGCCAAAGAAGGATAGAACTTTTTTTATGTATGCAACAACAGCAGCAAGAATACTGGAAGACGCAAGACCTGCCCCAAAGCACTGGAAGACGCAAGACCTACCCACTCTGGAAGAATGGCAGACGAAGCTGATTGACTGTATGGGATTGGCAGAAATGACTGGCAGAATCCGCGACCAGGGAGAAGAGTCGGCAGAAGAAGATTGGAAGAAATTTAAGGACTATTTAAAGAAATACTGTAATATTACTGAATTTTGAAGGGAGTTGGATTGAAATTAATGGTTTCTAGCTATTATGGTAAAAGAATATGGAAGAAATGTTTTTTCTTTTTCTCTTGTTTTAATAAGGTTTAAGTTACAATTATTTAAGAAGCTGAATAGAGAATAAGGGGTTAATTAAGTGCGAAGTTAGGAGATCATGATTTGCTGGATAAATAATTTGATCTAGAAAACAAGAAGGGGAGGTTCGAGGAAGTCAAAGGACGATGGTTTGGAAACTAGGTTTTGAAAACTATGTGTTTTTAATATTTTTTTTTCTTTGTGCTTTTTTCTCTTTTTTGTTTGTTTGTATAAAATGGAAAATCTTAATAAATATTTATAAAAAAACAACATTTGAACTTGCAAAAATATGCACAAATGTTTGAGCTACTGTATTAGGAAGGATGGGATAAAAATATAATTAATATATCAAGCAAGATTACAATAAAATATGTACAGTTGGAGAAATGCACACTAAAATCCTGACAAGTATTTATGAGGACCCTTTTGTCCATTTTGTCTTTGGTCACAAACTATATAGAGAACTGAAGCTACGACATGTTTTGTTGCATCTGGGGCAGATGAAAGTACGCAGTTTCGCTGTTACAGATGCAGAATGGCATTTCTTTTGTCTGTGTTGCTCCCAGCCGTCATTTCTCCTCTGGTCGCTGCTGTGGATACACAACCTGTCTCCAAGTGCTGCCGTCATCTACAAGGGATTCCCACATGACCTGAAATAATGGATTTATGAATGAACACAAGCAAAAGGGATATGGACAATCTTAGCAGTAATAGCTAGGTTCTTTTAGATGTTTTCATGCTTCTGCTTGTGCAACAGGCTTTATAAGCAGTTGTGAAAGTCAAATAATGTATTTTGATTTAGTTTCACTTTTCTTGCTCAATGTTTCAGTTCAGGGGTGGCCAACAGGGTGCCCTCCAGATGTTGGATTACAATTCCCATCATGCCCAGCTATTGGCCATGCTGTCTGGGGCTGACAGGAGTTGTAGTCCAATCACAAAGGGAAAACATTATGCTGGCTAACTCTGCCTTCTAGTTTATGAGGTATATTAGCCCATCCATCAGCAGAATATGTCTTCTGTATATGGAAGGACACCTTTGGAGCCAACTTATTGCCAAGATTTGTTCCCTGTTTCTTTCCTCGGTGGAAAATAAAATCCATCAAAAAGAGCTTCTGCCTTTAATGCTATGGCAAAAGTGAGCTTGTAAAACCAGTGGTGAAATACAGTTGCTGGTCCACTGGATATAGGGCAGTCTTTAAAACAGGAAGACATTGTGACTACAGAGAATAGATAGGTTAAAGCTGCATTTAAGCTGTTTTTCTTTATTGAAGCTAGTTTGTCAGAAAGAGAGCAGCAACCATTCTGTCAGTTATCTGTAAGAGCAGAACTCTAATATAGGAGGAAGTAACAAATTACTATATAGGAAAGAGAAATGAAATGAACTTAACTTCTATCTGGAGCACACACAAACACAAAAATAGAGCTCATCTATGGCTGTATGTTATTGGCAGATAACATTCTTAGCACAAATATGGGAAGAGTCATTTGAAACAAGGGCACACAAAATAACTGGAAAGTACATAAAGTCTTTCTTCCCTTTCCCCCATTTGGCACTCCTGAACACCTTGGGGCAGAGTGACTTTATACAGAAATCCCTCTGTATATTAGAACATAGAGAAGAAAAATTGCTATTCAGAAACATCAGGCATATCAAAATATTGAGTGCTTTTAAAACTTGTTAATGAGAAATGGAAGGTGCTGAAAGATCCACAGCTGTGAAAGGAGTAAAAAGGCTTTACGCCAATGGTTTTGCCACTAGGAACAGAGTTTTCTACTGTTACTGGGTTAAATCCAATCCTGCTTTTCCATGTGTGGAATGGTTTCTGATCTAGCAGAAGCATCTGCTAATGTAGGTTAAGGAGAGGTGTTTTTTTACTCATTTTCCCATTTCCACTTCAGCCCTCTGCACTTCCCAAAAATCTGTTCCAGTGGGCTGGGGGACTGTCCAGAACAGCATGGAAGATGCCATAGGGCAAGAAGGAATAATAAACCATCTCCTTCTTTTATGCTAATAGATGCTCTGACCAGATCAAAAGCCATTCTAGAAATAGAAAAAGCAGCATTAATTTTCACCCACTATTTCTGCACCTTAGCATTCACTGGATTTGGTACCAACATTCACTGGATTTGGTACCAACAGAGTTCAGAACATAGAACAGAGCCCGTTCCTGCCCAGAAGACTATAATTTTGTGTTTCTTAGCAGAGGTGGCCAAGCCCAAGTCCTTGGCGAACTTCACTAAGTTATTAGTGGCTGAACTGAGCCAAGTTGTAGCAGTAAGGCTGCTGTTAATAATTGTTAAGCAGCCAGAGGTATAAAAGAGCTGCACAACCCAGTCTAGGTCAAACAGCATGAAATCATTGTTGCTGCACACACTTTACATGCTAGCCTCCTTACATGCAAGAAACCCTGCCTGGATTCCACCCCTTTGCGGAGCAACATCCTCATTGCAACCTCAGCTGTGCCCCCTGAGTGACATATTGTACTTACTAACTGCTTTAATCTCTGAATCCTTAGCTTGCACTTTTGGGTGTTATCCCCAGCCACCACTGTTCAACCTAGGATGGAAACAGCCTATATTTTGTGCTTAGAATAGATTTCCTATGTATGTTCTATAGGATTTATTTCTTTACAAAAAAATTTTTGTAACCGCAGGGCACTTTACCCCCCCCCCCGACACACACGGTAACAAACAAAAACAAATACCCCCTACAGTTTAAAATGCCATCTAATTTGCCAAATCTATAGCTCAGGTGGGAGAAGGCCTGGGGTAGGTGCATAGAGAGAATTCCCTCCAGCATTTCTCCGATGAAAATAGGGACGCCCTATTCCATAATAATAGCAATAACAATAATTGTATTATTTTATTGTTTATACTCCGCCCCTCTGACTAGGTTGCCCCAGCTACTCTGAGTGGCCTCCAACATATATAGAAACATAATAAAACACTAAACATGTTTTTAAAAAACTTTCCTATTCAGGGTTGCTTTCAGATGTCTTCTAATGATTGTATCTCCTTGGCTTGGGTGTCGCATAACTCCATACCCTCCAACATTTCTCCAAAGAAAATAGGGACATTCCAGGATCAAATCAGAAACCGGGACAGTTTCTGTATATATGAAACTGACCCTGGCAAATAGGGACACTTGGAGGGTCTGAGAGAGGGGAAATTCATCTGGAAGTGGTCTCTGCCTGCCTGCCTGCCAGCCCCTCCTCCTTCCTTCCCTCCTTTGCTTTCCCTGTCTGCATGTGGAGTATGGATGGAGAAAATATGCGTAGTATGGATGGGGAAATGTACAGGGACAGACAATAGAGCCTGCCACTTTTATGGGGGAACATAAATACAACCTGTCATACTGACAGGCTCTTGAAAAGCCCAACTGTACTATATCTAAGCAATGCTCCAAAAGCAATTAAGCAAAGAAGGCGAGCAGATGCAGACATACACTTCCATTCACAAGCAGCACATAAAATTGTTGCCGTCGAGTCTCAAAACTCCAGAGTAGTTCAGCGCCCACTCTTTTAACATTCCTTGTCTGATTACCCTGCTGTCCTGTTTAATCTGCAGAACCACAAAGCCTGCTATCTCTCGCTCTCTGGTTATCTTTCATTGTACCTACAAGATGCTGCTAGTTGGGCTGATAGCAAACAGCACACACAGAGCAGGTGGCATCTCCTGCTTTGTTATCTCATTCCTAACTAAATAAACCTCTTCTCCCTACAAGTCTATCAATAAAGAGGGAGAGACAGCAAGTAAAGGCTCAAAACATGTTGCTCATGCGTGTGACTCACTCTGTACACTTTTCATTTGAGACTGACAGCTCCTAGAGTTGGAATCTTTATGTTTACGAAAAAGCAGGCACCTAAGGATTTCATGCTTTGAAGCATGCCAAGCCTGAATTACAAGAGGGCAGATCCCCTAAGTTTTGCTGTAGCTCTTTAACTACAGTGGTACCTCAGGTTAAGTACTTAATTCGTTCCGGAGGTCCGTACTTAACCTGAAACTGTTCTTAACCTGAAGCACCACTTTAGCTAATGGGGCCTCCTGCTGCCGTCGCGCCGCCAAAGCATGATTTCTGTTCTCATTCTGAAGCAAAGTTCTTAACCTGAAGCACTATTTTGGGGTTAGCAGAGTCTGTAACCTGAAGCATATGTAACCTGTAGTGTATGTAACCTGGGGTACCACTGTACTGTTTCAGAGCTTCTGTGGGACATGATATAGATAATGAGTGTTGGGTGGCAGGGCTTGTGCATTTCATTAAGGCCTCCTTTCTATCCATCCCCTATCTGAAGCATGAACATACCCTGAGTTTCTTCCCCCTAGCTAAGGAGTCTGTTTTTTAAAAAATAAAAAGGACCCACATTGTGTGACTTCCCACAAAGGCAGCTTGAAAGGCAGACTGGGCTGAACTAACAGACAGTTTTTTTCTACACTAGTACAGATGCAGCCATTGCTCCCAGGTGGCACCTTTGAGCACACCTGGGCATTCTAGCATCCCCATTCACTCATTCTCCATGCATGGAAGAAATGCATACATCACACACACAGCTGACTCCATGTCCTTGGTGCCTGTACATTTAGCACAATGTATCTAAAGAAAGGCTGCTCACCGAGACTGCATAAACAAACCATATGATGGGAATTTTCAGTAATACGTGGGGTCTGATAGCACAGAGTTCCAATGCACACTTACCTAAATGTCTGTATGCTCCCCTTTTCACATGTCCTGCTACATGTATGAATATCAGCACACACTGTGCCAGGGCAGGTCCAGTAGCACAGTCCTGAACCGACCTTGTTCTCACATGTTTGTGTTGTGCTAATAGGAAAGCCACTCACACTTAACAGCAAGAATGACTCCGCAATTCTGATGCCTGTCCAGTGAGGGTAAAATCCTGCTGAGATGAGCAGGATTCTAACTGAGCATTTGGGGGAATTTAATTCCTGTGAAAGAGAGTTTCCAAAGTAATAATAGGTTGCAAGCCATGTCTGGACCCTTTTTAGAAAGCAGCGCATGGAAGAACTGCATCTTTTCTTCTTTTTCCCAAGCGATGCTAACTGGGATGTGCCGACCACTCTGAAATGTGAAGCAGAGAGATTGACCTGAAAGCTGTTTTTAGTTGACCTCAGACCTGCACAAGGAAAGTAATCCAGTTCTATTCTTTTTCATTTCCTACAGAACACAAAAGCTCATAAGCTACGGAGCTCGCTCGCAGCAATAAGAAAGCAGTCAGATTCAACCTTTACTTCACTTAAACAACAATTTAGCAGTTTACCTGCTTGCAGCTCTGCTGCTAACAAAGGATGAAAATTCTGTTCCTAAGCCTTTTGTGCCTTCTCTCTGCAATACCATGATAAATGGTGGCATAGCTCATTCCATCATTGAAATGTAGAGTCCTGTTGCCTTCCCTGTGATTCCCCATGTGGCGCCCAGTCTACCATATATCAAATGCTAAAATTTATTTTAATACACTGCTTTTAAAATAGAGCCTATTAAAATAAATCATTGACATGTTTTAACCCTAGCCACTCAATGCAAAGCCTGATGCCATTTCCAGATGGTGCTTAATCTCAGGCATTGGTTGGCCTCGGGAGAAGACAGTTCCGTAATTGTAGAAACACCTCAAGGAAACACACTTGACCAACTCATATGGATAAAGTGATAGTTCAGACCATTGCATTTTTTTGGTTCATTCTAGTTCACGGACAGATCTGCTTGGAGGTATGTCACAGAGGATAAGAAATGACTCTATAAGAGAGAGAAAAAATGGAAGGAAACTCAATTCTGGGCACCACAATTTAAGAAGGATGTTGACAACTAAGGAAGGCAACTAAGATGATCAAGAGTCTGGATAGCCATCTTCAAATATCTGAAGGGCTGTCACATGGAAGAGGGGACAAGCTTGCTTTCTCCTGCTCTGGAGGGTAGGACTCAAACCAATGGCTTCAACTTACAAGAAAGAGATTCTGATGAAACATTAGGAAGAACTTTCTGACAGTAAGAGCTGTTCAGCAGTGGAATGGACCATTCCCGAATGGTCGGGAAGTTGTGGACTCTACTTTCTTGAAGATTGTCATCTGTCATGGATGGTTTAATTGAGATTCCTGCATTGCAGAGGGTTGGACTAAATGACCCTTGAGGTACTTTCCAGCTCTACAATTCTATGATGCTATGGTTCTTAAATACAGGAGAACTATGTGGACATCAGAGATGTATACAATGGTTTGTGTTCAACTGTGATGCCAAGTTTATGGTTTGAGTGTTAGAAAAACAATTTCCCTAGCAACAGAGCTACATTTTGAATGAAAGTCTTCTATATCTCCTGTGATCAGTGCCTTGATCTCCTATAAAACCTAAGAGACTATTTGAGGACTTGGAAGACATTGTGTCTTTACTCCAGTAGTTCCAACAACCAAAACCTGAAAAAGTATGTATGTGTATGAAATAATATAAAAGGTAAAGGTAAAGGTACCCCTGCCCGTACGGGCCAGTTGACAGACTCTAGGGTTGTGCGCTCATCTCACTCTATAGGCCGGGAGCCAGCACTGTCCGAAGACACTTCCGGGTCACGTGGCCAGCGTGACGAAGCTGCATCTGGCGAGCCAGCGCAGCACACGGAATGCCGTTTACCTTCCCGCTAGTAAGCGGTCCCTATTTATCTACTTGCACCCGGGGGTGCTTTCGAACTGCTAGGTTGGCAGGCGCTGGGACCGAGCGACGGGAGCGCACCCCGCCGCGGGGATTCAAACCGCCGACCTTTCGATCGGCAAGTCCTAGGCAAGTCCTAGGAAATAATATACTGAAATTTAAAATGTCCTAAAATGAGTTTTGTGACTTTTCTATAGATCACATCATTGTGGTAGTTTCCCATGAAGTCCATGAGGTAGAATCATATGTTGGCAACTCTGTGTCACTTCAATATGTGCAAGATTCGTCAGATGTCTTGGATTGCTATGTACGCAATTTTGTCTGATCAAAAAATCAGCATTGTTAATGCTATTTGCTTCTGAGGATCTTATTCCTAAATACGTGGTATTTTCTTCTTGTCAGTTGCTGCTCACTGAGAACTTGCACAATGTTGGAAGGATTCTGACGTGGGCCCTTCAGAGGAAAGGTGTATAGGATCTGAATAATTATCTTCATGTTGTACTTGTTGCTGAGAAGCTTTAGAAGAAGAGTTTGGATTTGATATCCCACTTTATCACTACCCTAAGGAATCTCAAAGTGGCTCACAATCTCCTTTCCCTTCCTCCCCCACAACAAACACTCTGTGAAGTGAGTGGGGCTGAGAGACTTCAGAGGAGTGTGACTAGCCCAAGGTCACCCAGCAGCTGCATGTGGAGGAGCAGGGAAGCGAACCCGGTTCACCAGATTACGAGTCCACCACTCTTAGCCACTACACCACACTGGATTTAGCATTTCCCCAAGTCATTTAATGCCATTTTATGCAGCGATGTGTAATCTTTCCAAGAGAAATGTTACTTTTGGGAACGCCAGAGGGGGCATGATTGCCAGCCATCCCACCAAGGGCAGTCCATGTGAGATAAATGACTGAGCCCTCATGCACAGAAGGCTGCTGCTGAGGAATTGTCACTGCTGCCACACCTAATCCTGTGGCAAGATATGCCCTATATGAACTGCAACACCTTAATGCCCAATTCAAACAGCTACCTTCTCATTTCATGCTATGAACCTCTGCGCTGTAAAGCTCACAATCAAGCCAACTTTAATCATATTTACTTTCCATTGATTTCAACAGGGAAGCATTAAGGAAATGCTTAATTCCCCCACTAAAATCAATGGGACCTAAAAATACTCCATTTCAGCCAGAATGTTCCCTCAAGTGTACGCTGCATCAAGATACCTGCCCTGCAGATTAGCTAAATAAATCTATTATAAAGCATATTTGTGAATGTTTATATTCATAAATAGGGAAGAACTGAAACTGAACAGATGTAGGACTGAAGGCCAGAAGGGTTATAGCTTCATATTGACTAATTGGCTGATTCTAGGATTGCAAGCTTTTCTCTCTTTTTTTTTAGAAATCACAATGCACTTCTTCTTGGAAATAATTAAATTAGGAGAATTTTAAAGAGATCTGACCAGAAAAGAGCTTGATGGATCAGAGTTTATGTGGTACAATAAAACCAGCAGAACATTCATACATATAGAATATAAGAACACGGATGGGTTACAGTACAGTGTACCCAACCAATATCAAGAGGAGAATAATTTGGATAGACAGAAAGCAAATCTCACCAATATGAGGCAATGGAGCAGGGGGAACATTGACATTTTGGGAACTTCTATTAAAGACAGGAATTAACTGGGAGTTGCTTCACCCAATGTTCTTATGACAGGAGCCCTCTTCTGGTGTTACCTTCTCCACACTGTTAACATCGGATGGAGGAGAAAGCCTCTCCTCCTAACAGAGGGGAGGGGTTGTGAGCGGGAGCCAGTTCCCGCGTAGGCAGGGGGGCATATTTGGCCCCCCAGCATATTACCTGGCTGCTGTGCCGCGCCCGTAGGCCAGCCAATAGGGCTGGCTTGTGGGCGGGGTCTAACTGCATTTAAGCGGTCGTGGCAGCTCCATCTTCTCATACTGCGCCCCTTAGTCGTCGGATCAAGATCTCTGTGTTGTCCTCGCCAGCTGTTCCCTCCTCCTTCCTTCTTATATTCCTTCCGTGGCAAGGCATGCCAGAAGCAGCACCGTACCTTAAGGCAGCAGGGATCAGAGCAGTGCCATTGGCAGGCTTCTTGTACTCCTCAAAGTTTGGAGGCTTCTTTGGGCCTGGTAGGAATTTTTATCCATTTGGCAAATTGGCACCAGCCTCTTGGTTTTTTGCCTACCTCGTAGCAAATCGTCACAACTTTTAGGTATTGGTGGTTAGGCATTGGAATAAATGTTGTGTGTTGGAGGGCAGGTTGTGGCCATCACCTACCCCTTCCCTTGTTGGGTATTCCGTTAAAGGAATCCGGTGGTCGTGATCCTGTCCAATGCCCTGCTGGTGGCTAGGGCCATGGCACGACCCCGGTGACATCAGGGGAAGCTTCAGTTGTATTTGCACCAACAAGCTCCTCCCACTGGTTGTTAACCTTCGGATGACTCGCCACTGAGCGGGATGGAGTCATGTATAGGTTGTTTGATCCAGTGCCTAAAGCCAATACCACTCACATGCTGTAACCAATAAAGTTGTGGCCTTCTTTAGTCCATTAACCTTAAATACATGTGTCCTTGTGTCTGATTTATCTCTAAGTGGGTGGCGCATCCTCGACTCACAAAACTCTCTTCTGTACTCTCATTGCAGCCCTCTACTAGTTAGAGGGTGACCGTCTGCAGTATAGAGTCTGCACTACGCATGGAGGCTCTGCACACATTTTGGTTGGTACTCTGCAAGGCTCCTCCCTTCCTTTGATTTGTAGTAGTGCTAGGGAGGTGTGAGCATGCCTACCCCCTGTTAGCTCCTTTGAGGGATGTACAGAAAGGAGTGCCTGAAGAAAGCCAGGGTGTTCTGTTCTTCTGTAGGCTAAAGTCCACTGTAGGCTAAAGTGGACCAAGAACAGACAGTTGCTATATATATTGCTGATATACCTGCTTTTAAAACTTTGTTCCATGCAATTAGAAGTCAAGGCATGGCATGAACCAAGGCACACACAGAGTAGGCCTGACTATGAGGAATACAGGCGACATACCTTGTGTAACTGATGCTGCAGAAGGATTTGATTTTTATGTAAAAGCTGCCGGGGGGGGTGACATACACTGCCTTTCACACATTTTTGGTGCCTGCTCACAACTGGACTCCTTTGGAAGGAGGAGTGAAATCTAAATGTAATAGATAAAACTAAGGAAATAAAGGAGAGCATCTCTATAGTTCCTACAGCTAGGGCCACTCTCCTCTTCTGCCCTGTATAGGTTATTTCATTGTCCACCTGTGCTAGGTGGCAAGATTGTTCTAGTTGTAGCTACACATAATTCTAGGAGATTCACTGAAGCTTTGTTGTTGTTGTTTTTGTTTTTGTTGTTGTTATACCAAAACTGTCCTGGTGTTCTGCTTGCAATCTAAAAATGTGAGTGGGGACACATATCTGGATAAAAATCTGAATAAATCTCACCATCCTATTTCTGTCTGTAACTAATTAGTGATGTGCAACTTGCAAGCTACTCAGCAACAGAGATGTATGCTTCTTCCCCCTCACACTTTTGCAAATAGTTCACCCTAGATAAGATATCACTTTGGCTGGGTTGGGAAAAACTCCTGCAAAAGGCATCGCTTTTACAGATGTGCAGTACACAGAACAAGACTACTTGTTCAGAGTTTTGGCAGTGTTCAGACTGTTAGGAAGTCATCCTTCATTAAATGTACTTCTTCATTAGATGTACTACTGTACCTACTGTTAAAGGTAAAGGTAAAAAAAATTCTGTTATTCTGTTCTGAACTCCACCCCCCCACAACTTTTTTAATGTCAGATTCATCCACTAGGTGGCACCTGAATTCTTCCATCAGTCAAACTGAACATTGTTCTTTACTGTAACATCATTAGCGTTCTCATGTGTGCGTGGCTATATTAGACCTAGGAGAAGTCGGCTAGTCAGAAATCTGAAGCAGTTGGAACAGCTTGTTTTATACACTATTATATATTTATAAGTATCTTACAAGATGTTTATTTTGGTTTTGGGGCAACAGTGAATCATGTTTGGTGTACATTAAACCAGACTACGAAAACTGTCGCATCCATCAATGTGCATCACTAATGCAGCTGTTATCCGTATATTTTTCCTTAATTAGGGTGGCTTTAAACTACTGCTAGCTTGTGAAAGAGCTGTAGTGGTAATGGGAGTAAGTTACTATGTAGATTAAGTATTGCAGGCCTGATTTATTATTCATTCCGACCCCCGATGCACATGTGCAAAACAAAAACAGCAAAAAGGAGTTTCTGCACAAATTGGGGCAGATTTTTTAATTAGGCCACAAACATGTCTCTTTTTGGAAACAACCTGCATTTGAAAGTTCAAAGACTTGGCTTGCAGTGGAAAAGTACTGATTTAAAGTTGATCAAGCCCTTAAATTATATGGTGTCCCTGTGATTAAAAGAATAGAGCACTAAACAGCGTGCAGAGAGGGGGGCAGATTTACAAGCGTCCTAAACCACATGGAATGCACTGCTCGCTAGTCCTTTGTTGAAATCAACTAATGTCTGAATGTTTTGTTCTGTAAATTGTTGAGGGATCTAGAACCAGAGAAAGTATGTGTGTTTTTAATGTCTGCAGTGATTTTTTTTTCAGTCATCTGAAATCTCCTAGTAAGATAATCTTGGTTTTGGATCTCTGTTTCTTCTCAGTTCTCAATCTTATTTTGACCCACTGTGTCTATGATTGGCTTGACAAAGGGCAATGAGGTTCAAATGCACAATATTGTTGGTTTGGATGAGGCTATGCACATTGAAACCACTATTTACCTATTGATGCAAGTCACGCAACCTGCCCCACCCCATGCACTGAAATAATATGTCAGGACACCATGTTGCATCATCCCACTCTCCAGTGCTGACTCAGGCAGCAGGCAATGTCTCCAGCCAGTCATGTGTGTAGTTACAATGTGAAGGGGTCCTTCATGTGTACCAAGGTCCATGTAGATCTCCACCTAAGTGTGGAGTGGTAGAGATTTCATAGGGATGGCTGAATCTGTCAATTTGAGATTTTCTCATTTCCCCCAAATTAAGTTAAGTTCTCCACATTTTCACACAATTTGTATTTTTTAAAGCCCTCATGGAATTCACCAGTATTTACGTTTGAATTTATCTATACATGTTCATATGCAATTTTGCCTAATATACACATTTCCTCCAAATATTTTTGCATGCTATTTTTAGTAATATATGCACAGTTTACCCAAGTATATACATTTTGACTTGGCTCATGACTTGGCTTAATTTTTTGGGAGAAGTGTATGCTTTGGAAAATGGTTGTGTTTCATGTCCATGCATTAATGAGAAAAGTGTGAATTAGGGGGTTGACCTTTAAATGCAAACTGAATCAGTTTTCTCCTCCATTGCTACTCTGTCTGTTCTTTCAATGTCTGACAGGGTATCAGTCTAAGCTATCTCAAAGAGTTGTCTGCTCATTCAAGCTTACACCACCTGATTTTCTCAAATTTCCCCTCTCACTTCAATTCCCTCCCCTGTATCATATCCCATTTTTCCTTTGGGCCTTCCAACCCCCAGTACAATTACAGTGGGAGGAGACAAGTGAGAAGAAGCGGGCAAGAAAGCTGCATTGCATGAACAGCCTTCTGCTTGTTTAACATCTGGAAACCACTCCTTGCCTTCATCTTCATGGGACTAAGCTGTATTACTTATCGACATTTCTGCTATTGAATTAAACTGGGATCCTGAACATGCTTATATATAAGATCCAAGACCACTGGAACAGACTGGGCTATTAGTGAATTTATAGATGATGTGTTTAAAAACAAGGAAAGCTGCTTTTGTGGTTTGTAGCCATCAAACCAAAAGAGCAAAACAAGAACAGAGATTATAATAAGAGGCTGTGTGCACATTACCATTTACTGTGGCTCCAATGTGATGTCATCACTGGTGTTTGAAGCCTTGCACACATGATGTTAGCTACAATCCATATCTATCTGATAAGGATTTTATTTATTTTTTATTTAAAAAAGAAACACTGCTGTTTCGTGTGGTTTCCCTCAAACCAGCTTCCATCTAATTTGAAAACACAAGCCATACTTAAGTTGAGGTGTGTACATGTGAGACAGCAGTTGCACATGAGCAGGTGACAACTCCATTAAATCAGAGTTGGGGGTTGCAGGTGTGTGGCATCCAAACAGATGGTGGGCACTTGATGCAGACATCTGTGTCTCCTCCATGGTGTGTACAGCAATATGCAAAGGTGACTTGAAATGCAGTGGGGGGAAACAGACTTGATGCATTTTAAGCCACTAATGTGTACATAGCAAAAATGTGGAGGGCAACAAAATTGCACGTTGACAGCAGGTCAGATCATTTTTAAGAGCATGTAAATCTTCACATAAAGGAAAGCTTAAATTATGAGATGCTGACTGTTCAGCCATTGTTATTCACCAGTTTTCTTTGTCAGTTTTTCTATCCTGGAAGGGGGAAATGATTTTTTAAAATATAAAAGAATTGGCTTCTCATGCCATTGTGACCTAGTGAAAGGATCCATATCACTTTCTTTTAGGCCTGCAGGCAGTTTGTCATTAATTAAGTTATCCAGAATGTAATTGTGCCTATATACATGAACTAAGCACATAATAGATAGGATTCTAAGCAAATATTAAATGTCTTGGCCAGTTTGAAAATGGCCTATCATATAATGAGAAAATCATGGCAAGTTTATGTAATCATATACCAAGTTGTTAGAGGAAGACTGTATCTTCATCCAATTAAGCTAGATGATGGTACTGGGGAAATTGTGGGTTAATTTGTGGACCAAGAACATCCTTCATCACTCTTGCTTCTTGACAGAAAACAATTCTCCTTCACTGGAAGAATAAGCCAGATATTTCCCCAAAGGCCCAACTTTCCATTGCCCTGGAACTTCAAAATGCTGAACTGGCAATCTGACACCATAAACTTGCTCCCCCCAAAATATTAAAATTATCTTGAGGGATTTTTAAATAAAAAAATTGAAATCTGCACTTATAATGCGATATGTACCTTTCCTTTCATGCAGTTGCAATTGCCTATAAATGGTTTTTATAAACCTCCTTAGCGTAGTCACAGAAGTAACAACCCAAGCAATAAAATCCATCCATCCTTAATACCAGAATTCACAGGAGACAGCCCAGCAAAAGTTAAGAGTTTTAAAGGGGGGCAAGCCATAACCACTAGTGGCATTTTGCATTCTGCATGACTATTGCTGGAAAAAATTACCATTTCCAGGGATTTTGGGTCCTTGTTGTGAGGATGTGAATAGGAAGTAGAAAAAGGTGCTGAGAAATACGGTAGTAACCAGAGGAACAAAAGGGTGCATGAAATAAAAAATGTTCTGCAAGTTGCTGTGCTGCTTTTGAGTTGCTTGCTTCATTTTGGTTCATCTCTTTGGCTGTGTTCATTGCACTATTAGAAGAGAGGGAGAAGGAGCTAGCCTTTGAAATGATTCATAAGATAACTGTGCTCTTGTACAATTCACCTTCATTTCAATGGGACTTGTGCAATTGATCAGACACCTGGGAAAGTAAACTTTCTTTTAATATTGCTCAATATTGTAAAATTGTGCTGCATATCTACGAATATTGCCCAGGCAAGTGATATCATTCCAGATGGAGATATTAATTAGCCAATGCAGATGCAAACTCTGTTATCTCACAGGAGTTCAGACAAGTGTGTTTAAAGTTGAAGCTACCTATTAGCTCTACAATGAAGGTACTACACAACCTCTGCATTTTAATCCCAAATGCACTGGTCACCTTTGTTAAGTACATGTTCCTGAGCTGTCACTCACTGCTATACATACTTCCATGTCCTTGGTTGTTCTGCATCACAAAAGAAATGTGAATTTCAACATGATTCTTTTCAAGAAAACTAAAAGCTCCATTGTCTGGTGTTATCGATTTATCAGGTTCAAAGGCTCTTTATTTTATCCAAGCATTTATGAGCTAGGTGACCCTCAACTAAATAAAGCGTCTCTTCCTCAATTTGAGATAAAGTTCCCAACATTTAAGCCTAATACTGTCATTCTTTTTGACTTTGAAGAGGCATATTTCTAAGGCATAAAAACATACACCTTTGTCTTGGTTAACTGACATTTAGAGAAACAGTTGCAGTATTTATTTGAAAAATTAAAAATGGTGACTAAATGCTCAGTCATGTCCCTTAGGTAGTAGCAACACTTTATAAAGGTCTCAGGCAGGTGGGGTGGGGGCTGGTCAGGTAGGATACATTACCTCTCAATGGGTTCAGCACAGTCTCTCCCCTGCTACAAATCCATTTCACTAAATAAAAGAAAATCAATACATTAATAGAAAATAGGGTGCCTTACTGGTTTTAAATCATCATCATCATCATCATTATCATCATCATCATCCAGCAGTTTCTAAACTTAGTAAAATAAGTAAATAAAAGCAGCACAGGCCCTGCCTACAGGCTTACGATAGAGGATGAAAGCAAGTCAGGTTAGGCAGGAAGGTAAAGTAAAGCAGACAGAAATCAACATCCCTTTATTTATGTGCACTTCATTTCTCTGTATTTGATGACTGGCAAGTGAATGTGTGAATTGATTCCCCTGAAACACACAGTGCTTGAGGTGATATGAAGGGATACGATCCTAAATGCATCTAATTGGGTGTAACTCATATTGATTTCAGTGCAATGTGCTTGCAAGTAAGGATGTATCACATGGCAGCCTTATTATTTTCAGGTGCAAGTTTCAGGAAGTAGCTGGCTTTCTATTCCTCTCATTCCCACATTATTCACAACCACTTGGTTTGCAGTGACATATCAGTTTAAGGCACCTTTCTCAAAACAGAATGGAAATGGAGTCCTCTTGCATCATTGGATGTTGAATGTCTGTTTGATTTAATCTCAGTTTTAACAGTGGTTAGTGATCTCGGAGGAAAAAATGAAAACTGTTTTCAGTGTTCTTGTACTTTTGCCAAAATGCCTTATTCTTAAAAGTAGCTGGTCAATCCAGGGAATAGGTGTTCGATATTGCAGTTTCGGTTTGTGGCTCATCTGGACTGCACCCAGATTATCAGCAGTCCTAACAAATGCAGAGAAACAGTGTTACATACAGGCTGCCAGGGATGTAAGGAAGCATTTCTTTCTGTTCTGCCCTGTTTCCATCACATGCAGTGCTGTTTCTCTTACGCTGCAGCTCATCTTCCACCAAAAGCTATGTTGTTTGTCTTGCTGTCCACTGTAGATAAATTATGGAACATACATAATTTACATTGTCACCCCATTATCGCACTCCCTTCATTTCAATGCAAAGGAAACACAATGCAATCGGGGGTTGTAAATGTGATCAATAACACACTGTTTGAAGATTGAATGCAGCAACAGCAGCAAATAGTGATTGAAATTACTGAATTGGTTTCCATTCCAGACAGAGGATGAATAAGCGAATACTAGCAACTTTCACTTCCGTTTCTCTTTTCTTCAGTTCAACTGGCATGGATGGGAAGGCGCATGTGAATGGAGCATGTTTTAGAGTGGCACCGTCTCATAATTTGGCCCTGGCTCATGGCACACTTGCCAGAAGACTGGCTACCATTGTTCAATTAAACTATTTTGTTATGACAACATACAAGCAACCCTTCCTACCTGTGGAGGCGGTCTCTTTACTAGACAGTCACATATGCAAATGCATTTATATATTGGTTAGCAACTAAAGGTAGAGAGGCCATCTTGCATGCATTCCTTATATATTTACTGGCATTTTATCTGGCTTCCCTTCATTTCCCAAAAGAAATGATCCTTTTGATGCAAACTGCAGCCCTAATTCAAGATTTATTTTTTAAAAAAGAGCTGTGACCTAGATTTTAAGGAACAAAAAAGAGCTATTCAACTCTACTGTTTATTGGCTCTTCTGTTTTCACAGGAGTAGATGCTGTGAGGAATTTCAGCAATCTTGGTTCCTGCATTGAAGCAATTATTAAGGAAAGAAATGATCTGCTATTGATAAAGGGAAGAAAGAGAAAAAGGCACAGTTCATTCTTCAAGGCACAGGTTGATCTGTCCCCTTCTGTTCTCCCAGTGTGAACAGGAATCACGCTCACAAAGCAAATCGATAATCTGAATTAACCGGCAAATCTGCTTGGTGCCTTTGCACAAGTTAGGCATGAGTAAATGGCAGTTTTCTTCACTCTGCTATTTCTCCGTTTAGTCATGGAGATATTCGGGGAAAATTTGTAGGAATCTCTTTTACTGTATTTCACTTTCCCTACCAACTTTGCATGCAAAAAGGAAGGACGAAGGAGAACTTTTTACAAAGACAAACCATTGCAAAGTCAGGTAAAAAACACTCACTAGCTAAGAACACTAAGATAACATATAGCTACGAGAAAAGCATTTGATAAATAAATAGGATTTTATAAATAAATATTATTTTATGTTTGAACAATATACTTATCCATAATTTTTGATGCACTGAATAATTTTAATTATAATCAGCTACACTCCTTCCTTGTATAGGCCTTGCCATGGTCCTATATCCTTCGGTTACCTCCTGTATAGCTAGTGCAGAATGCTGTTGCAAAGATATTGACTGACACTTCTGTGGGCTATCATATAACATCCATCTTACAGGACCTGCACTGGTTGGCTGTGTGTGGTTTGGTTTTGTGTTTCTCAAAGAACATTCCCCCAAAACAACCAGGCCTCTTCTGTCCTTTGTCACCCATCACTAGTACGTGGCCCTCAGAAGGTTGCCCAGAAAAGAATATGGCCCTCTGCATGAAGAAGGTTCCCCACCTCTGTTATAAGGCCTCAGTCAGACTCCAGTTTTCATATGAACAACTTGCTCACATGAGATGCTGCAACCCAGACTGCCTTGTTTCCCTTCCATGCCCTGTGGACTTCTGCCGGAGCCAGGATGTCAGGACATGCAGTTGCCTTCTCCTTGCAGCTTCTAGCACAGGAAGGGAGGGAACATTAACAGCTTTGTGCACAGTGCTGGAAGATGGAGGGATATACTTGCATTGCCTTGGTAATGCAGGGGAGCTTTTTCTCTTGCTGCCCTTTGGCTCAGGGCCACAATACCTCAAGGACCGCCTCTCTTCATACGAACCGATACAGACCCTGTGATCATCATCTGAGGCCCTTCTTCACATGTCTCCTCAACAAGAGATCCGGAGGGCAGCAATATGAGAACGGGCCTTTTCTGCAGTGACTCCTTGCTTGTGAAAAAGCCTAGAAAGAATAATGTCATTCCAAGCCAAGAGAATTCCCCCCAGTTCTAAATGTGAGACATTTTCTGTTCAAAGAAGAAAGAAACCCACTGGGCATGTGCCATCTAAAATACTTTTTGGATTTCTAGAGAAGAAATAGGGAACAAACTGCTCCTTTAAAAAAATGACACATGGATCCCATTCCACAGTCTAAGTAAAAAGCAGCACCATAATCAAATCTTGCCTATCATTTCATCAGATGCCATTTTGCATCGCACAGTCAACAAGAATCTGGAGCGGGGTGGATGACAGCTTAACCAGGGAAAACAAAATGCCTTGAGCAGTCTCTTTCCTTGGTGTGACAATTGTTAGACTAATCTATGATCCTTGAAATCCTTATATCTGTCCCTTTACTGAAGGAATGATTGTGTGTGTGTGTGTGTGTTTTGTGTGTGCGCGTGTATGCGCGCTCTCTCTCTCTCTCTCTCTCTCTCTCACACACACACACACACACACACAATCTCCTTGCAATAACCCAGTTGAAGAGGAATCTGATGAATTGGCAAGGTCAGCATCATTTGATGCAGGTCAGCATTTTCCTTCTAGTTAAGAGCCCGACTTACATGAAATACCGTCATCTCTAATAAGCAGTATCACAGACACTAGAGCCGTGTCATTTAGTAAGACCTGATCCTGTATTTCTCTCACACCTTACAAAATACCCCTTCCGAACATAGTGGTCTAAGCATTTTTCTTGTCTGCTGGGTAGCAATTGACTTTCCAAAGACGCAGCAGTTTTCATTCTGAGTAGCCACCCCTCCCCTCAGTGCCTTCTTGGGAAAATGCTGCTGATATGACAATCAGGTGGTCGTTACACGAGTCACTGTCTCTGATGCAAGAGTCTCTCCATTCCTCATTTACAAACGCATTGTTTATCAAAGGATGGGATTTCCCGTATGCTATAATGATCAGTTATCATTGGCAAGGGGATCCTCTCACTCCACTGCTGCTACTTAATTCTTTTTTTGGCAATAGAATAGGGTGATTACATGTCCTTTTAAAAATTATATTCTCTTTCTTACTCCTCCTCCCCACTTTTGGGGGGATAGTTTTCATTTTGCTGAAAGTGACCATTTTTCAATTGTTACTGATGGGCTGGATTCTTTGTGCTGACTGCCAAGAAACTTTTGGAAATGTGCCCTGTTTCTCTCCAGAGACTACTGTAAAGTTTTCAAAGTAAAGTGAAAGAAATTGTATTTATTTGTGTTTAAAGAGCATTTTCTGTAAGTGAGACACACTGTTTCTGGTGAGCCTGCCTTGCTGATATTAGTCTTCCAAAGTCAGTGGTTAACCATTTATAGAGACCATATTTTATCATCAATCTCACACCTTTAATTTGGCCCAGAAGTCAGGAACACAAGGAGAGGCTTTCTCCTGGTATGTTTTCTACTGGTTTTTCATTTCACTAAATACGATATTTAATGCTGATTGATTGTGACACCAGAGAAAAGTTAGAATTAGCTGGCTAAAATAATGATTTCCAGTGTCTTGTTATTTTCCTCCAAAAATACTGAATTAGTTTAAGATAATATGCATATGAATGTAATTTAGGAGTCATGCATTTGATTATGGTTGCAATCCTTTTTATACATTATTGAAATAAGCTCCATTTAACTGAGTAGGACTTACGATAAGGTTGTGTTGTGAATGTTGGTAAAAACAAACCAACAAACATACCTTGGATGCAAATTCACCAGCAGTTATTCTCTCCTTATATAGGAAATGTTGTTGTTTGGCATGCAGCAGTTCTGCAGTATCTAGCCCTGTAGATGGATGGAGGTACCATAAGCCAGGGGTAGCCAATGTTACCCCTGAACCAGAACTCCGTCTATCCCTGACCATTGACCATGCTGACTGAGGCTAATGGGGAGTCCCACCATATCTGGAGGACACCACATTACCCACCCTTCCTATGAGCTATCTAGACCCAATAGTTCAGGATGGGTGTGGCACTGACACTGCAATAGTGATGTTAATCAATGATCTCAGCCATCCTGTTAGAACTTTCTGTGACCTTTGAGAATGTTGACAAGTCAGCAGACAGGTTACTTGGAAACTGCTTTTGAGTAGTTCCCATCATGATTGGCAAAAGGTCCCAGGGGTAGTTATGAATGCCTGGCTATAATCTGTACTGCAGATTTCTGTAGGATAGGTATGGTTTAAGAGTTCATTTGATCCCTGTTTTTAAGCAAACCAACTTGATTTGCACTTCTCAGACTAATATGATGACTTCTTCCATTATTATTATGTTTGGACTTCTCAGTGTTTTGTAATACATTGTTAGCTCAAAGAACACATAAATATGCATATAGAAAAATGTATACAAAAAGTGTATTTGTGACAAAGTATGTTAAAATACGGTCTGTCTATGTGTTTAAAAACAAAACAGAATGGTGTGAAATGGGACAGAACCGATTTAGGAATAAAAATTGACATGGGGCATAGGAATAGATGGATCCATCCATTTCTACTACCGTCTATATTCTTTCTTGGTCAACATGTATATGAGACCACTACACAAGATGAGATGTAGACATGGAGGCTGATGCCAGTGTGAATAGATGACACCCAGGCTTGGCTTTATCGTTCATCTGGTTTTCCTGACTAAAGTTGAAGACTAGTGCTGAACAGAAATAGGTAGTCATATTGCCTGAACCTCACACCCTAAGTGAAGGGTATGTGATCCTTTTAACTGGAAATGTATGGGATTAATCCTGAAACCCTCAACACACAAAACATGCATTCTTCCACTAACCTGTCATTCCTCCACATCTAGTCCAAACCTTATGTCCAAAAGCAAGACAAACTACCTCCTTCTCCCCACCAAATCAGGTCAGAAAGTCTCAGGAGCAGAGAATAGTCACTTGCAAGAGGTATTCATGGAGCAATAACTTCATATTACTCTTACTTGGTTATAGCATGTAGTATCTCATTCAGAAGTTATGGGATAATCAATCCCTCAGCTTTGATATTTCTTTTTTTCCATGAATTATTAAGGTCAAACTAATTTGGAATGTTTGCTTGCCAATGACATTGTCAGACACCAGACCTGATTGTGTTTGTAGTCCTGGTTAACTGTGATTCTTCATCCCAAATAATTCGATCAATGCAGATGTGAGTAAATTTGCAATACCTGTGTGTGCAAAGACTTGGCCATTCACTTCAATATCAGGGACAGCTATCTATATATAGATGTGTAGAGCAGACCTTCAACTTAGAAGTGAGTGGTTGTTCCTTGGGCACGTGGGAGCTCTGCATGAGCAGCAGAGTTTATTCATTTATATTTTATTTATAGAATGATTTATATTCAGCCTTTCGGCTCCCCCAAGGCGCCCAAGGCATATATCTTTGTACTGGAACCCTTATTTTATTTATTCTCATGGAACTCCAAGGGGCAGAAATATATATCACATTTTACAAATGTGGAGTGGAGTGTCACCTATAATCATCCAGGTTAAGCAGGGTTTTAAATCCCATTTTTATGTACTACCAACACACACTGAAATATTGAGAGTAAGATTTAATATGCCACCATAAGCTGAAAAACATCAGATAAACTAAATGATGCAACAAGGTACATACATCGGGACTTCATCTGCTACATGCTGTAGCTTGTATCAATTGGACCTTCTCCCTTAACTTCAATTGATCTTGAAAGCCAGCCTGTTTGAAGAACCTAATTTAATAATTCAGAGTTCCTGCGGGGCTTGTAAATAAGAGATTAAGAAAAGACATTTAATTTAAATTAATAACAGCAAGCTAAAACTATATGTTTTGGTCTGTAAAAGTCAGAGATAATTAATATATATAGCTAATAGCGCAATTCAATTAATACAAAGACCAAAGTGGATTACATGTACATTTTCCTGATTTATATGGCCTCCTTTGGGTAGAATGGTCTACTGAGAAGATTGCAATGCATTTGAAGTTAGACGAAATGGGTTTTGGGACTCTCCTTCAATCTTATGATTTTATAACTGTAAGGATGGATTGTGCAGAAAAAGTGACTGCTAAAATGGTCAAACCAGTTGTAGCCCCTTCTGGAATGTGAATGGAAGAGGTTAAGCCTTACCCCACCTCCCTTGGCTGGATAAGGTGTCTGTGTCTGAAAGAGAGCGAAGGACAGCCCGTCTTGGGACTGAAACGAAAAAACTCACTTTGGAACTCCCATATATGTTCCCCAAAGAGAAAGGCCCTTGGATGCTTTTGGTGCTGCCCTGCTAAGGTCAGTCAGCCATGGCCTGATCCTACCTCCCATAGCTGGGTTGCCTCTTGTGTGCTCCACGTGGAAGATGGTCTGATCAGGCCAAGGCTTCTAGCCAGGCCTAATCTGGCTGCAATTCAGTACAGTTTGCTGGGAAAATGGCAGCAGATATGGAGAAAGCAGATGGGTTAGAAGCTGTTGAAGGGACACTCCCTCTGTCATTGCTGCCTCACTGTTGCTGCTGGCACTAGTGCTGGCTCCAGGTTCTGAGGGATCCTTGAGCAGCATGGTCTCACCTCTCTGAATGGGTTCGGGTCCTCATAATGCCATCTATTTGCCTGCCCCCTTCCCCAGAACCCAAAAGGAGAGTGCAAGGGAAGTGGAGGATGCTGTTGCATCTCCTTCACAAGCCAGTGTGGTGTAGTGGTTAGGAGCAGTAGTCACGTAATCTGGTAACCGGGTTCGCGTCTCCGCTCCTCCACATGCAGCTGCTGGGTGACCTTGGGCCAGTCACACTTCTTTGAAGTCTCTCAGCCCCACTCACCTCACAGAGTGTTTGTTGTGGGGGAGGAAGGGAAAGGAGAATGTTAGCCGCTTTGAGACTCCTGAAGGGGAGTGAAAGGCGGGATATCAAATCCAAACTCTTCTCTTCTTCTTCACTGTTTGTCTGCTCAGTTCAACAATCACTGACAACAAAGAGGACAGTCAGGAGGGTGAGGAGGTCCTGGAAATCAATAGTGAGCCCCTGGGCAGGGGCTGTGGGTCCAGCAATACTGACACCTGATGACAATATTGTTCAGCACAGTGGACACCCCATGAACTGAGCCAACCTACTCCACCTTCCTGAGCAAGCTGTCCCTGAAACCAGTGCCTTCCTCCCCATCTTCTCCCCAAGTTACAAGCTTGGCACAACCATGCAACAAAAGTGTTCAATGTTGGGCATTTGCATTTTCACGATCACAGCCTGATATTCCTTTTTTCTTTTGCAATGCGTTTTTTGAACAAACGTAATCGAAGATCTTGTAGCTAGTCTAATTGCATCACACTTAATTGCAAACATTTGGGGATGGAGTAAAACAGATGGAATTGCTATTGTCACATACAGGCAATACTCTCTTAATTCTCCTTTAAAAGTCGGAATCTCCACTCTTCATTGCCTGGCATTAATGATCTCTTATGTCAGAAAAAGTTCAGTTAAAAAAAAAACAACGGGAAGAAGTCACAGCGGAAAAAGAATGAGGAAATAATCTTCCAAAGAAAAACTTAACATGAATCTCTCAGTGTCAATAAAGATTCAGGAGTAATTAGTTACATGGATCACTGCTTCTGCTGAAGAATATCAGACACCCCTGGAGCTCACTCTTCCTCCCTCCCTCTCTCCCTCTTTCCCTCATACATCCATATCTCTGGAGATAAAGTTTTCTTTCATGCACAAAACAGTATGTTTAAGTGCCTTTATTTTTAGCTTATCCATTATTTGGGGTCTGATTCTCTTGAAATCACTCTCCTCATTGAAATGCAAATAGCAGCTTTGGAAATGTCATTTATTTATTTTTTTGCCAGGACTATGGCAGGGGGAGAAAAAGTGACATTCCCATTCCTGCTCGCCACAGTCCAGAAATTGTTTGGGCTTCCATGCAGCAGCTATTTACCTAACAAAAACTATGCACACTAATTGCACCCCCATGCAATTAACAGTGCTAGGTTGGCTCTGACTTCTCGGAACTGCTTGTAAGCAAACTATGTTAGGATTTCAAGCAGTCCTTATTTTGAAGACATGGTGGCTATAAGGAAATGATCCCAACAACTCCAACACCCATCTGGAAACAAGTTGCATTGAACTAGCCCTTTGCACATGAGTTTACTGCTGCATCACAATGATTATTGCTCTTTTTTATTGCTCCATTGCAATAAATATTGGAGAGAGAACTGCTGGGCAGGCATCTGGTTAGCCACTGTGAGGACAGGATATTGGACTAAATGGGCCATTGCTGTGATTCAGCAGGGCCATTCTTACGTTTTTATGGGTTATTTTGCTCCACTAGTTAGGTTTTTAAAAATCTGCTAGACTACATTTAAAAGGTTCATCATAACTGAGGGGTAAAATGCTGCTTAGTTTGGTTGTGTGGGCTCATTCCCAGCAGACTCTTTCAGAAATGCAGAGTGTGGGGCTGGCCACATCCCCTGTGCTTTGTGGTTCCCAAGCATCCAACAGCCAGCTGGCTGACAGGTGCTTGGGAACCCCACGCAAGAGGTTTGGGGGCTGGTGTGACAACTGTCCTGTCAATAAAGTCCTGCTGACTGCCGCTCAAATTTGACCTGTGAGACTGATCCATATAATGATCTGGCCCATGGAGCCAAAGAGCTTCTACACATAACAATGGAGCTCACTACCACAGGAGGCAGTGAGAGCAACCAATGGGGATGGATTTACAAAAGGACTGGGCAAATGGAGAACAAGGCTTCTGAAAACACCTATTGCTGGAAACCATAGGAGGGGAGAGTGCTCTTGTGCTCGGGTCCTGCTTGTGGATTTCCCACAAGCTTCTGGTTGGCCACTGTGAGAACAGGATGCCTGGCTTGATGAGTCATTGGCCTGATCTAGTAGGATTGTTTTATGTTCTTGTGTTACCACTGAGCTGCGTACCAACTCCATATAGATCTTTCTCACCTTCCTGACAAAATCTGCTGCTGCTTCCAAAAGCCTGGCCCCATTATAATGACTTTGCTACAGATTAAGGGTTCTGTGAATTACAACTGAGAACTTCCCAATGGAAATTTGCAAGGCAGTGCAAGACTTTTTCACTCAAATGCCTGTAAAGCTTACTCAAGCCCTCTAATAATTTTTTTGGTCTTCTTACCTGTCGAAACATTTTTGAAAACACTTTTGAGACCCAAGAACAAGTACACATGCCAGAAAAACATGCTCCAACTTTTCTTGACCTCTCTCTCTTTCTCTCGCTCCCCCTAATCCCACTAGAAAAATTCCTAGTTACATAAGCAGAAATGCCCAAGAATGACCAGGAGTTGAGAATTTTGCTCTCTTGAGCACATGTAATCCAATATGAGCTATGAAAGGCTGATTCATGGATCTTTTTAGGTATCAGCAAGTTTTCTTTTAAATATTTCACTACAAGTTCCTTTTGCCAATGACTATCATTGTTACACATGAAATCCAAGAGAAAATAATCTACATTGGAGAGAGGAGGAGGAAAAAATTCTGCCCCAAGGAAAAGAGAAAAGCTGATTTTAACTAAACGTCTCATCAAAGATGCCATTACATTTCACAGAAAGCAATTAGCCTTTGTTTGTAAGCAGTCTGAGAGAGTAAATTGATCACATTTTTATAATAGCCACATAATCAATGTAGCAGATCAAGTCTCTGTTTCATTAGCACGCAAGAACGTTTTTGAAACACCCCTGCCCTACAGAAACTTTCATGGGATCTCTTTAAGTGCAGTGTCTACTTCTGGGGAATGACTTTTTATATGACTTTATATGATCAGACATCCATTATGATCTAAAAATGATCATGGACTAGCACCATCCCTAAGGTTGCCAGTAGATCAATCTTCTTCAACCTGGTGCTCTCCACATCTATAGGACTACTGCACCCTTAAGCTGCAGCCAGAATGGCCAATCGGCAATTATTATGGGAGCTGCAGTTCAAAACATCTAGAGGGCACCTAGGCTGCTTAGAATGATTATGTACCTTTACATGACCTGGCTCATTAGGAACTGGCAACATGGTTTATTCCACCCATTTGCCTTTTGGGGTTGTATCTTTCCAGCTTGTTATGTCACATGCCTCTATTCCTGCTTGTCACAGCATATGAGGAGAGTCATTGAAGGACCAGGAGAGGAATAGAAGGGAGAAACTACACAGCTCAGTGTCCCATTACACTGGGTGGTGGTATCAGATTAAAAAGTGCCATAGCCAGTTCTGTCTTGAACTAGATGTACATTTGTATACTTTACACCAGTGGTGGCCAACTCCCCAAAGACTGCAATTAGTCACAGAGTTAAAGATTGGCAGTGATCTATCCCCTTTTGGGGGGTTCAGGTCAAAGTTGTTGAGCTTTTTTTTTAGGGGAGCCAATCTTGTTAAGCTTCTTTGGGGGCAGCCAGTGATCTGCCAGTGATCTACCACAAACGTCCAGTGATAGATCATGATCTACCTGTTGGACATGCCTGCTTTACACTTTTGATAAAATATTTGATAAAATATTCAAAACTCATTTCTCCCCTGAAAAAGACAGTGTGAATACTCATATTTAAGGAATCCTGTTTTTATTCCATTGGAGGCCATTATCTTCATTGGGTGTAGTGTTTATGGCACCTTTTTTCTTTCTCTTGGCTGCTGTTTCCTTCCTCCTGCATTTGTCACTTGATGATTCCACCCAATCAGGGATCATCAAGAGAGTTGGATGATTGCATGATGATAAGTTTTCACTCAGTAGGTCTGGGGCATCATTGTGGGCACATAGGGAGAATTTTCAACAAATATGTGGGCATTTTTACAAGAAGTATCTTCACTGGGTATTTTCATTGGGATGATGGCACTCATAAATAGAGGACTTCTTAAAACCACCGCCAAAAGGTTTACAAAAACCCAAGTGTTGTTTCACCTCAGCCCTCATGCGAAAATAATTTTTTAATAGTTTGAGTATGTGATCATGATTGCTGGATCCCCATGCCTTTCTGAAAAGCTTCTTGCAGCCCCTTTCAGTCTTATTTATATTCTGCTCTTGTACATGCTTTGTTTAAAGGCACTACATAATTTAGTATATGTAAGAAAACACTGCACTCGGCTTGATATAGATAGAAATCTGATGGGAGAGCTTTTTGCATAGATGCGGAGTTGGCAGGGAGTGTCTGAAAATCAGATGGTACTCTCTGCTATTCATTTTCTCCCACCTCATCGTAAGTATGCTCTTTTCCTCGTGACCTCTGAAAAACTGGTGTTACTGTATGATCGCAAGTGTGCAGCTCTCTCTAAAAATAAAACACTTCACATTGTTCAGCAATGGCTGCACACAGACATCAAGTGTCTATAGTGATAGGGAGGACAAAATTTCAATGCAGAGTATTCAAGTACAGAAATGGTTTCTATGATTGACGAGAAGAGAAAGGGCTGATTAAATTTTCCTGATAGCCTCTGAGGAAAGAATGGAAACCTGGAGTTTGTGTATATGAGTTTATCACCGAAAGCTTCTGTTCAGTCTGTGGTTGCTCTATTACAGTTGAAAATCTCTCCTCTTTTGGATTTGAAAGATTGTGTGTGTGATTGGGGAGAGGGGGAGGAGAAAAAACTCTTTCTGACTCTGTAAGCACGAAGCCATAAAATGCAAAGAAGGATGATGGGGTGGGGAATGCCATATTATCTGTGTACAAACTAAGGTAATAGAAGGACGAGGAAAAAATACAATGTAATTTGTGAAAAGTACAATTAAGCTACAACTTGTATTATAACAAAACAAAGTGAGTCAAAAAGGACAAGGAAGCATTCTGGGAAGCCAAATGAACTATCCCAAACTAGGTTATCAACGTATGATTTAAGCTCTTCTGCTGGGCCAGCTCTACCATTTGGCAAACTATACTATTGCCTCAAGTAGCAGATACTCAGAGGATTGCAGCAGCAACCTTTCTCCCAGCCATTCCTCTTCAGTCAGAACATTCCCATTCAATGGAGATCAAAGCTATGTGTGCCACAAAGCCTGTTCTCGCCTCCTGAGCTTCATTCATATCAGGGCAGGGGCAGATGCTGACCTTTTCCCAGTGTTGAAGTAAGATTTAATTCCCTGACCAGTCAGTTTCTGTACATGGAACTGGTGTGGGGGAGGTTCAGTGTTGTTCTTTGCTTCAGACAGCAAAATGTCTAGGGCCAGTCAGGCTTGTCTCTTATTCCCCTACTTTAATGAAAAGGACTAGACATCAGAGCAGTACAGCACAATGGGCCACTCATGGAGAACCAAGGCCCTTCTTCCTTTGCAGTTTCGTGCAGTTGCTTCTACAGTTTCTTCTTCTTGTAGTTTCTTCTGCATAGTACCTCTCCTGCTGTAAGTGGTTTGTGCACTGGGATGCTGGAGAGAAATGAAGCTCTGGCTAATTCAAGGTGAGGTGTGAGATGTCCTTGTATTTCTGTTGCATTGTAATATTGCGATTCTAGTGCCATGGCAAAAAGAAGCGAGCGCTAATGCAGGCCAGCTCTTTTGCACTTTGCTCTCTCTGTATGATTGGAACGTAACTTGTTGCAATATTTTGAGGGAGAAATAAAGCACCAAGCAGTTTTTTAAAAAGTGGGGGAACCCACCTATGCAATATTTTAAAAATAGAGGCAAGCAAGCATTAAGAATCATAGAGTTGGAGAGTTGGACTCACCGGGAATGGCTTTGACTGACCAGCTAAACCATGTGAGGGTAGCTGATGGTTCTCAAACCCTCAGTGTGTTAGGAACTTCCCTTTCGTGCAAAGATTGGTTCCAGCAGATTGAGCAGACAATACCAACAGCGGGTTCAACGGTCAAGAAGGAAGTTTCTTCATGTGCTATAGAGGGAAGTGAGGGGCAGATGGGGCTCATCAACCTGGGAAGGTAGCCCGTCTTGAAGGAAAACTATGATCCTAATCCTCTACTGCCTTGGGGGTATCTTCTGGAGAAGAAAAGGCTAAGGAATAAACCCTACACAAATTTGTAGTGGAGTCCCTAAGACGGTTGAATGGTACCTTGCACACCTCCTTCTGACAACTCCTGCAGCCAAGCTGGTGCCAAACATATTGCTCTGCTTTCCTTTGGACCACATCAGTGAGGCCGAGAGGCAGCCCAGAATCTCCATACACCCTGCCTGGGCTTGTGTCCTGAGCAGGTCACTTTGGTGCTGCTAACACAGCGGTTTGACTTCACCCTCATAGGCCTTCGCCATTGTCTTTCGAAGCAGACGGATGCCAACAACAAGGGAAGGGCATTGCATTTTGAGTACTGTGGATAGGAACCAAGTTTTGCTTCTATTCAGAAGTGGCACATGCCAAATTGCTGTCCAGGAGTCCTTTGGGGAGGGCAGGGTGTGGTGGTATGGCTGAACCCGGCTGATGAGAGACCCTTCTGAGCCCCTGTGACTATCAGCCAATGCCTTAGCAGGATGACAATTGGCCTCAGGCCTGGATATATCTATCAGTTCCCAGGACACCCTAGTTTTAATGAGTTTTTAAAATGCTGATTAAAACTCAGGTTACAAAGGATGGAAGTGTGCATAAAGTATAATATTCTCTTGTATCCTGTGTCAATTCTTGTCTGCGACTTGTGTTCAGTTTTATAACTGAAAGTTCACAACTTTTTATTGATTTTCAGTTCCCGCAGCCTCCTAGTTTTTGTTTTGAAAAAGAGACAATCTGCTGATCATATTCACTCATATAAATAGCTACATTTTGTTTGGAAATTATCATTTGGAAAGTTCCAGCTTATTAGCTTCCTTACCTCATTCCTTCTGTTCAGTTTCCTTTGGTTTGGAAGGAAACAGGTCGTTTCTTAAGTTTACTGATAAGGGAATTCTCTATAGTCAATTAATAGGGTTTGTGTAGCAGACTTGAACCTGATCATTAAAAGAGTGAAATACACAGAATAACCTTGGTTTACAGGCCTCTGTGGGCAATTTATAAAACTTTTTAAGACATAAAGAAAAATGCTCTAATGGTGTATTCTTTTGTTCTTTACAAACCAAATAGTTGTTTCTCTTTAATTTCATGGCTTTTATAGTCATAAGGGATAGAGAGACCTTGAGTTGGTGATTCCCATAATGTATTTAAGTCTCTATAACTAGTTGACTTTTATGTTTTAAAAATCATTCCTTGATTTGCAGTGCAGTAATTTGCTGCTAAGGAAAAAACAAAAATGTCTCAACTCACCAGAGATCCAAAACACTTTGTACAGAGAAGTACTCAGATTAAGCTAGCTCAGGGGTGGCTAACCTTTTGTGACCTGAGCACCATGTTCATGTTTTGCCAACCTTTTAAGGCAAGTGAGGAGAACCTTTGGCCTTCCAGGTACTGTTGAACCTCACCTCCCATCTGCCCCAGCAAGCAGGACCAATGGCAAAGAATTATGGGAATTGTGGCTCAGCAACACCTGGAGGGCCAAATAGAGCTACATTGTATGCTTATTCCATTTTTATTCCACCATTCCTCCAAACAAAGGAAGGTAACATACATAGTTTTCACCCCCTTTTATGCTTACAAAATAGGCCAAGATAGGTAGGATAGGTTGAGAAGTTGTGACCAGCCTAAGGTCACTCAGTAAGCTTTGGGGCCAAGCTGGATTTGTTTCAAAGGTCAATATTCTATAAACAATACTAAATAAAGCCATTAGCCACACTGCTTCTCACATAAAAAAAGCGGACATGCTCTTCTGAGGCTGTGTAGTAATAATGGCTTCTGAGAACTCAAAGGCAGTATGATGGAGTCAAATTATTGCCGTTAGTGAATATATTATCTATATTCCAGGTAATGATGGAGTCAACTTTGCTTGGGATAAAGAGATTAATTTTCTGTCCAGCTGTGGTTTCTTGTTAAACTAATTTTTACAGGGTATACACGGTGCTTCAGTGTGTTGCACCTGCAATAAATCCCCCTTTTCTCTGCCAACCATTAAATGTTCAGGAGCCCTATCCCTCTTGCCTCTGGTTGCCTGAGGCAGTGCCTCTCTATCACATCCAGTTTTAAATGGTGAGTAAGTTGGGTTAATGATCTCTCATGCAGTGTGAGCGCCGGTACATGCCATAGCAGATTGAAGCATAGAAAAACTAATTATCTGAGCACTATGCTTGGAGGTTTCCACATAACTGTTCTTCAGGCAGAAAATAAGAAGCTGAAACAGGTATAAATACAATTAAACAGGCTGTGTACCCGTTGAGAGGGTTCAGCCTGGGTTCAGTGCAACGGAAGGAAGTTCAGAAGCTATCGGAATTATTGGCTCATTAAGGAAAAACATTTGTAAGGAGAGGAGCCCTGCTGAATCAAACCAAGAATCCATCTTGTCAAGCAGTTTGCTTCCAACTGTGGCCAAGCAGATGCCCTCAAAAGCAGGGAAGGAAAGTAGCAGCCTCTCCCACCCTCCCTGGTTGCCCCGGCACCTGGCTTTCAGATCTTGGTTTGGGCACTTCGTGCAGTTTGGTTTTAAGTATGGCAACTGAGTGCGTTATTATTATTATTTCATAAAATTTGCATACCACACTTCAGCCGAAGATCACAGTGCAGCTATGCAAAAAGGTAAGACAAAATACATAATAAAACAAAAACAAAGCAATAGACCCCCTCCCACAAACACATTTAAAATGGTGTGTGTGCGCTGTGTCTTGTGGATGATTATGTGGGGCAGGGCTTACCTGGGTCTCCCAATATTTCATTCAAGTTCTGGACACCCCGGCCCAGAGCAGTATGTAACCCTCAGGGTGAAAAGGGTTTCTGAGCCCTAATTTAAAACTAACTTTAATAATATGCTGATCTTACTAATTATAAACAACTTTTTTTCTTTCTCCGACATGTACAAGCTACTGGCAAGTATAAATTTGTGATTGCTGACTACTCTATCTTTGGCAAAGCTATTGTAGAGCTTCCATTCTGGATCTGATGCCTTTCAGCACTTCCAGGCGTCAAAGAACATCTATTATCACCCCCCGTGGTGGAAATGTGAGTTTATCGTTTTTTTACAAATCTAAGCCTGGATCAGTTTCCCTTTTCTTCTTCCCTTGAGCTGATGCTACTGAAATGTTACTGGCACTACTTACTCAAAAATAAAAGTTGATTGTAAGGTGTAATGAAATCAATGGAATTTATAAATAAATTGGAGGAGGAGAGGACCAAAATTTAGTACATTGATCTCTAGTGTATTGAAGCTTTGATATAAGATATTTCTATGAAGCTGGAGTATCAACAAATGGGATAAAGCATGTCTTCCTTGGTAGAAAGAAATAGAGCTGTTTTGTCTTTATAATATATTTGTAAAAGAAAAAAGGCTTCAAAAATTCCCCTGTCATGTTTCTGAGCACAGCCAGAGCCTCTAAACCAGAGCTTCGAACATACTGATGACACTAAGAAGAATTCTATATTCCCAATTATTAAATGTACCCACAACTCTGTACAGCATAATAATAACACCCCATACAACACTGTCCATGCCTGTATCTAAAGATACAACATAGGGGTGGTCCAGATCTGTACTTCTTTTAGCTAATATGTGCTTTGGAAGTTAGATATCCACCTGATTTCACAGTCTCAAAGTCATCCAGCACAGTTCTTGGTCCAAAAAAACAAAAACCTTACCAAAAAAAGGATTACAAACAGTATTCAAAAGTGTTACAAACAACTTTCCCTATATGACAGGTGCTTTCAGCCTGAGGGCTGTGGCCAGAGGCAAGAGTGAGCAGAGCAATGAATGTGAATTTTACCTTTGTACAGTAGGCTAGTTCCTACATACACCCACACATGCCTCTGTGACTGCTACCCAGACTAGCAAGATGCATTATCAAGGACACATCCCAGCTGGCCAGTGAGGGATGTAGAAGAAGAATAAGAGTTTGGATTTGATATCCCGCCTTTCACTCCCTTTAAGGAGTCTCAAAGCGGCTAACATTCTCCTTTCCCTTCCTCCCCCACAACAAACACTCTGTGAGGTGAGTGGGGCTGAGAGACTTCAAAGAAGCGTGACTGGCCCAAGGCCACCCAGCAGCTGCATGTGGAGGAGCGGAGACGCGAACCCGGTTCCCCAGATTACGAGACTACCGCTCTTAACCACTACACCACACTGGCCTGGGGAAAAGGGGTGTGGCCTGTGGAGAGTTCTGAGGGTCAGCTAGTGAGAGGAATGAGGGGCTGCATTTGGCTCCTGGCCTGATGTTCCCACCTCTACTACAGAACTTATTATTATTATTTGTATCCTGACTTATACCTATTGATCTCAGGGTGGTTCACAACATTCTCAGGGTGGTTCACTTCCTGAAAATACAAAATTAGCCTTCTCTGTGCCATACAATCTTTATTTTGTAGTATACATGACATCAAAAGTATTCAGCTTTTCCATATGCAACCTGCATATTGAAGAGGAACAACTACGGTTACTACTGTCTTGCTGGCTCTCCTTCTGCACCTATAACTGCAGCCTAATCCAGAGAAATTAAACAGGTGAAATATTTCCCAGCAGTTTTAGCTCTATGTCAGTAGGCTTAGACCCTACTGGTTTTAGCAACCTTTGTGGAGACCTGTGCGATTCCTTCTTAGGGCTTCTTCCTGCCTAAATGGTTGCCTGTGGAAAATTACCAGCCACCAGGGTGTAAGGGCCAATCTCATCTTAGTACATTCAATGTTCTGTCTAAAATGATTGCATTACAGACTCATTATGTGTGTTGTATTTCTGCTATTTGCAGTTTGGATGCAATAGGAGAATATGCAAAACATTTTTACATGATAGCTACACACTAGCCTTTCATTGAAAAAGAGAGATGTTTCTCATTCTGACAGTCAACATAATTATAATTATGTTTGTACTATAACACCAAAACTGAACACAAGCACACACACACATTAATTATAATTATATAACTATAATTATAGGTAAAGGTAAAGGGACCCCTCACCATTAGGTCCAGTCGTGACCGGCTCTAGAGTTGCGGCACTCATCTCGTTTTATTGGCTGAGGGAACCAGCGTACAGCTTCCAGGTCATGTGGCCAGCATGACTAAGCCACTTCTGGCAAACCAGAGCAGCGCACGGAAACTCTGTTTATCTTCCCGCCAGAGCGGTACCTATTTATCTACTTGCACTTTGACGTGCTTTCGAACTGCTAGGTTGGCAGGAGCAGGGACTGAGCAACGGGAGCTCACCCCGTCGCGGGGATTCAAATCGCTGACCTTCTGATCAGCAAGTCCTAGGCTCTGTGGTATAACCCACAGCGCCACCTGCATCCCTTAATTATAATTATATAATTATAATTAATATGTGTGTGCGTGTGTGTTCAGTTTTGGTGTTATAGAAGGTTTTTGATGCATACATGATACATACAAACTTGCTTGGGGGAGGCCGGGAAAGTCCTGAAGCATTTTGTTTTCTAGGGGAGTAAAAAATAGGGGTGGGGGATGGTTTGTTTTTGCCATGTTAGAAGATTTTTGATGCATATGTTATAGCAATGTAGAGAACACACTGTCAATATTTATTTATTTATGAATTTACTTGACACATTCCTGGTTGGCAATGAGATGCACTCTTCATGCAAAACTAAGCAGGCTAGCCCCTGCCCTTACACCAGAGCGAAATGGTTCCACTATTGAAAAGGCAGAAATGTTGAAAAATGGCTTTTATAATGGAAATGCTGGCAGATCCAATAGAAGAGTAATCAGCTGAATATCAAAACTGATAAAGAAAGGAGTGCAAAAATCCATTGATGTGGTATACATTAATGTATACATTATAGACTAGGCAGTGTGTTCTTTTTATGTGCCAAAGTCTCTTTTAGTGCACTAATGATGGCTACATTCAGAGGCTGATATGCGAGCTACATTCTGTCCAGAACTTTAGACTTGTTCACTGTGTATAGTCAATGTGGTGATAAAACACTTTTCATACTCTTATGAATGAAAATGAAAGTGCATGGCTATTTACAATAATCCAGTGCTAAGAACACTTACATGCTGACCTAGAGAAATGTGTGCTGAGATATGCATCCAGAGATCTCCTTCCCATATAGAGGTGTTTCATTCACTTCCATAGAGGGAATGGTTGCCATCTGTACTGGCTGAATTTTGTGCTGTGATATAATCAATGTACAGAAAAGACATGAACTGCATGTGCAGAAGTCCAAAAGAATGGTGGATAACTGAACAGAATGCACACAGTTTATAGGCAACCTACACAAGGTGATCTTTCTTAAAAAGCAAATTAGGTTATTTCTACTGAGTAAACATCTTAGCTACAGGGGGAACTCACAGAAACTTAGTTCCAGCACCTCTCAGGTGCATGTCTTTGCCATTCTAAGAGAATGAGTGAGGTGTTCATGGAGAGTTCTGTCACCACTTTTTCTAGGAAAATAGAATTGGATACAGTTAGATGTGATCCGGCTAAGAATGTCCATCTAGTCTACCAGCCTGTTGTCACAGTGACCAACATTTGGCATGTGAGCACCACTTCTGCTATTTTCCCAAACCTTCTGATCATAGAGCCAGACACTCCCCCCCCCCCCGCTGCTAATTTGTTGTATCCCTAACATACTTGCATTGATGTTTTCTGGTGGTATCTGTGGGATTATAGCTACGCAGTTCAACTGTCTCAAAGTTGCTTCCAAACCTCAGGTGCTGTAACTAAGCTTCTCAAGAGGGAAACGAGTCCTGGTTTATTTGTTTTATTTGCATTTAGCAACCCAATTATATTTTTGCTTTTCGTAAGCTGCTTTGGTTGCTTTAGAAAAGCAGCCTAGAAATATTTTAAATACTTAAAATAGGATCAAATCCTATGTACATCTCTACTCAGAAGAATGTCTCAATGAGTTTGATGGGACTTTCTCCCTTCCTCTGATGATTACTTTGGTGTCAAGTTTTAGAAACATCAAGGCTGAAAACAAGCAAAGGTTTGCTTGAAGAAATTTTACTAATCTTGCTGAAATTCTGTTAGCCTCCGTCTTCTCAGTTCCTATAGCTGTTTTGCCTGCCCTCCAAATCAAATATCACGTGACCCTAAAGAGTGTTATATCAGAGTATACAGAACAAGTGAATCTCTTTCTGTAAAGTAAGGCAAATCTTTGGTGTTGAAGACACCCAGAATAGACTATAATAGTAATTACTATCTGTAAGTTTCTAGAAAAGCTCACTACAGTAATCTCTGATATTTTATTTAGGTGGTCACAGCTGCCAGCACAGATTGATGAATCTCTGTATCATCATCGTCGTCGTCATAACCATTGTGCCTACATTATTTATTAGATTTCTTAGTCTCCAAGTGACTTACAACACATTAAGAAACATAAATACATTATACCATTTTTAAAATAATCCAAAACATCTGTAGCGATTTTGGAGTACCCCCTCATTTAAGCATGTGAGCCATGCATATATCTAGTGCTTTTTTCTAAAAAAATGTTTAGGGGTACTCTCATTTTGATTGAAGAAAATCATCATTTTATAGTTCAAATTGGGAAAAATAAAGGCAGTAAATGGACAAAAGTACAAAGATTCACCGAATGTTTAGGGGTATGCGAATCCTTGCGTCTCTTCAGAAAAAAGCACTGCATATATCTATTCAGAAGTAAGTCCAAATGCATTTTATACTGCTTGCTCCCAGGTAAATGGCCATAGGATTGCAGCTGGGTAAATGTTTATTATGCCTACTTATATAAAATACCTGTAAAATTACTCAGTAAATTATTGTGCTGTTTCTCATAGCTTCCAGGAATGTGTGAAATATGTCCTCATGCGTGAATCAGAGCACCGTTATGAACAGGCTTATTACACACACCCTTAAGTGTAATATACTGATTTGGGTTGGTAGGCCAGAATTCCTGGCAAAAACAGCTACAGCTTTCTCCTTGTGCCTCTACTTATCAGCAAAAAACAGCTTGAGAGTTATTCTCCCAAGTCATTTTTCTGAAGTGGCTGGGGAAAAATTGTGGTGTCTCTCCCCCCCCCCCCCCACGAATGTTTAGCTAGGAAAAGATCTGCTGATTTTGAGCGAGAACATTATGTGTTGCCTTTTAAAATTCCTTCAGGATTCTTTTGCTCAGCTCTGATGATTCTGAAGCAAGTTTTAGTGAGGACCACCTGAAAGTGAAACACGCTGCTACAGCAATTGTTGTCATTACTAGCACTTTGTCCTTGGAGTTTAAAGAAAGAAACGCCAGGCCAGTTGGTTTGTGATGGTCCAAATCTGTGGTCCCTGAATCTGTGGTCCCCGAAAAGCATGACTTTACTGCTCAAAACTAATCAGTGTCCCATTCTCATTCAACAGCACACTAACGACACTGAAAGGACAGTAAAACCAAATGAGCTCTAAAAATGAGCCCTTTTCTTAAATAAGGATCTTTCTAATCTGTTTTTAACTGGTCTTTTTAATAATAGTTAATGTCATTGCTTTGTCACTTTTGATTATTTTTAGATAGTTTTTTTATTTAGTGTCTGTTTGCATTTATTGTGTTTTTATTATATCTTGTGGTCTTTTGTGACATTATGTATGTATGTATGTGTGTATGTATTTAAAATATTATTATGCTGCTTTTCATTTAAAAAACACAAAGCAGTCAGTGTGGCCTGCAACTTTGTACACACATGCAGAAGTTCTTGTAGGGAGCAGCAGCTGCCGCCAACATCACACCTATACCTAATCCTATAAACCCTGCAAAGGTGACCCTCAAAGCTGAGCAGCGACCCCCCTCAACCCCCCCCTTGATGGTATAGTGAGACAGCCAACAGAAATCATGTGGGATCTCAAGAAGCACATTTTGCTTTTTTTTTCAGGAGGGACATGAGGATATTCTAAAAAAACATTTTAGTATGATATACAGAGGACCAACCTGCTCAGGCAATAGCTTATGTGGCATGGAATTTGAGAGTGACCTTGATTTAAAAATAGGTACCAGAATCCAGAAAGGTGAACATTCACATAACCATGCTGTTCACATAATTATTATAATCAGGCAGTACACTTATTTTCCTGACACTTGCCTGATGCGTGGTTCTCCCAGTGATTAACTTTTCATTTCATGCAGATGGTAGTCATCAGTGTAATAAAAGTTCATCATTGATAAAATCATCAGAACACAAATGGGTTGTTATAGAGATCATCTGATTCCACCAGAATATTCCACAGTCTCAATGGAATGCACCTGTCAAGGGCAGGGATTCTTCTTAAGAGGAAAATCACCTCTCACATCAAGCTATTATTGATGTTCCTTGTTGCCCTTTTGCTATGAAAGAATTAAACAGGCGTCTATTTTTTAGGGGAAACAAGCACATTTCCATACCAGCTTCTTTTTATTATGCACAAGTAAGTTCTCTTTAAAATGTGCACTCTTCTACCCATCTTCATTTTTAAAAATCAAAACTCTTTATTTTATTGACAAGTAAAACATTTTTATCCATAATCTTTTGTGCTAAACAACACAAAACCACATTACAGTATGCAGTAAAAACACAACAATGAATGGGGGAATATGATTTGCCATTTCTTGAAAATCTTATGTCTAAATCAGCCGCTTCACCCTTTCTAATTCAAGTTCCACCTTGCATGGATAAGTGACTAACTGTGTTTACCCTTTTGCAAAAGGGGATGTTTTTCATTGCCCCCAATTATTAGCTCAAAAATGGAAGACAGAAGCCCAGTGAAAACAGAAATAGAACTTGCACATTTTTCTTTAGTGCATTACAAAGTTCCATGGATTTTACAGTTGTTCTGTATAGATTTTTTTTTTTTACTTTGAATCTGTCTCAGACTTCACATCAAATATATTCACGTTGGCCTCCTGATGACCCCAAATAGGTCAGCTCTGGTGATGCATATTGAATAATGTGATTATAGAAGGTACAACCAGGCTAATAAGGTACAGTGTATGGAACTCTCTAGGAGCTTTGAAGTACATCTTTCAATTTTCTATCTTGCCTTTAACAAAAAAATAAAGATTTGTGCCAGCAGCACTTTTACCATCTTATTAACACAGCCATGTTGCTCGAAACTGACAATTGTACCTGTCTTGTTTCTCATAGTTATGCCCGTTTGGTCTTTTTGCAGTTATGAATGCCAGCGACATTCCTACAAATTACTGCACTGATTTTTTTTATTAAAAAAAATAATAATACACCAAACCTAAAATGTTATCGTATCGTCTTTTAACTTTTAAATGCGCTGTCAAACAATAGAGTCAAAAATATGGGGCTGCGGCAGTTATTTCATATTAATGCTCTGAGTTCAAACAAAGTGTCAAGATGACTAAGTACAAGGGATTTTCAAAATGCTTTAATGTTGCCTCATTTCAAATCACTTCATAAGCAGCTTGGTAATGAGCTCAATAAATTCTGCTGGAAAAAAAATACACTTACTACAAAAAAAAGTAGGTTGCTATTTTATAATTAGCCCTCTGGGCTTGAGGGAAGGAGCCGTATTTCCTGTTTGAAACCCACTTTGTTAGCACTGTGATGTGGAGATGGCTAAATGAGTATGAAATATTGTAATTAAGTACATCAGAAGCTGTTTATCTTATCAGCAGTGTTTTTCTGCAAAGGCTGCTCCATTCACCATCGGTGTATTATCTCACATGCACATATACACATAAATACATATTTGTGACTTCCCAAGTCTAATGGACACAGTTTCCACCAAACACTGTAGGGGGTGAAAGTGATATGAGAGCAAAGTTGTGGGTTTTTTATTTTAAAAAATCAGCGCAGGAGGTATTCCTTTCATGTTAGTTCAGCACTGTTTATTCAAAACACAAATGCAGTTTATTAAAACTCCATTTGTTCTCATGAAAGGACATATCCTTCCTTAGTTCTGATGAAAGGAAATACACAGTCAGCTCCTCATAAGAATGCATGAGGGCTTAGAATGGTGCACACTTGCCAAGCCTATCCCAAATTTCCCTGAATGCACCAGGTGTGCCTGTTCCATCCCTGAGATTCTCAAAAGGTCCAAAGGGAGCTTACAGTATATCATGAGGATAGCAACCTGATTGTGGTGAGGCCAGCAAGCATGTTCAGCCAAATCGAGCTCGTGTGGGTGCTTTGATGAGGTGTTGTTTTTATCCATGATTAGAAAAGGAGCTGAACACCAGCCTTGATAATTTGAAAAGTAAGAATAGGTTTACTGTTATTGATTGACCGGGTTTTGCTGGTTTGCTCTGAAGACTGATGAATCCAGGTGGCTTTCTGGCATTGCTAGGGAATTTTCCTGCTGGTTTAGCTGCCATTTCAGACAAGTCCTGGGTCTTTGCTTAGAATAAGGGGGTGACTAGAGCCAGCAATCTAATTGCTTTTGAACATCATTAAGCCAGTTGTATATTTCTCCTGGACCTCTCAGTGGCTTTCAATACCATGGTATCTTTCTGGGCTGCCTGACCAGAAGGTGGTGGACCTTTTGTTCCATTCCATAACTTTGGCTCTATTTCCTATGGCTCTATTTTCTCCCCCAAGCTTTTTAACCTCCATCTGAAACTTCTGGGAGAAGTCACTGAGAGTTTGTGCTAAAGTGCCACCATATGTGGATGACACAAAATTCTACCTCTCGTTTCCACCTCCTTTCCCCAAGGTGGCTGTGGAACCTTTGAACTGGTACCTGGAGGCAGTTTTAGGATGTATCAGGTGAACAAGCTGAAACTTAATCCAGACATTGCAAGGTACTGTGGCTAGTTTGCCACACAAAATGTACAGAATACTAAGCAGAACAAATGAAAGACAAACTGTTGGACTTACATGTAGATGTTTAAGTGTGTTATTAGAAGGGGACTGAAATTTTCAGTGTATATCTACCGGACCTTAAATTTGCTAACGGCTCTGATCTGGACTAATTTAGTTCTTCAAACAGTCTATTCTGCAATTTCTTTAAATGGAACATACCACGATGATAATGTTTTCCCCCACTGGGATACAAAGTAGTGTTTGCCTTCTTTTAAAAGTCTAACCTTTTAGTCTACCCAAACTAGCGACTTGCTTGCAACAATAGTCAATAATTTGTGCCTTGGGGGAAATGCCATAATGCGATTGGAGCACAAGGCAATTAGGCAATCCAGTGCACTGAGAAGAAAACTCTGAGTGGGCTGCAGATAGTTTGAGAAGAGCCTGGAGAATGAGATCTGATTATATCCTTTATCATGGCAAAAATGATCACTCATCTTAAAATTACACCATCATTAAAAATAAATAAATCCCTCTACAATACCTTTGAGGCATCTTTCAACTGCTGTAAATCACAGACAGCTATAAGCTGCATGATGTACTATTCAGTTTTGTTGTGAGTTGAGGACCCGCCACCCACATAGAGATAAATAAGACACAAGGTTTCATGTATTTTAGGTTAATGGGCTAAATAAGGCCCAAAACAGGAAGCCGAATGGGGCCTCAGCACCGGCGCAGCCGCTTAAAAGCAGCTAAACCCCGCCCCCAAGTTATCCCTATTGGCTGGCTGAAGGGCTTGGTGCAGCAGCTGGGATAAGGCTGACGCAGGGGGCTGAATACACCCCCCTGCTGACGTGGGAGCCGGCTCCTGCTCACAACTCCTCCCCTCTGGAAGGAGGAGAGGTCAACTCATGCATTTACTAGGTATTAGCTGAAGCAGCTGACACTCTTGTTTTGATATAGGATAAAAAGGGGGGTCTTTGGTTATTGTGTTGGTTATGGCAAATCCCTTATGGACTCAAGGGATTGGTAGGCTCAATAAACTTCCAGGACCCCCCCCCACGATTATATATTTAGCTTATCCTTGCTCCAAATAGCATGACATGACAAAAGTGGCATTATTTCATTCTATCATCACAACAATCCTGTGAAGTAGGTTAGGTCGAGAGGGTTTGGGTGCCCCATGATTAGTCAGCAAGCTTCATGATTGGATGGACTTCCTGTTTGGACATGGACCAAAGTCCTGGTCCAAGCACAGCACTCCACCCTCCACACTCCTGCTGGTGCCTGTTGCCTTCTGGAATGATAAAAGTATTCAGCTTTTGATTATGGCTAATGCCTATGAGGCTGCAAAACTCTACCCTGCGTTGCTTGCATAGGACAAATATTTGCGCATTACAGACATGTTTCAGAGTTTCTCATAATTCTTAATTCCAGGCTTATTGAATGAATGACACAAATTTTAGTGACTTTATATTTTCAATTAGCATGACACTTCTGGAGAACATGGAACAGGAAAATCTTATTGGGAAGAATATTTCTATTTAAATATCCTATGGTCTCCTTACACATGTGGAGCATGCTCCAGCCGCTGCAGGAATCAGATCAGGGCAGCAAGAAGAGACATTTTACACATCAGGATCAGTTTTTGATCTAGAGGTACAGAGGCTCCTAGTCTAATTGCACAATACACAGTTCAACAGCCAGTCCTCGGCTCAGAGGCATTTTCTGATATGAGCCTTGACCGCAGTCTGTTCAGCAGAACCTGTGTAATCAATAACTCAATATCACCTTATGTGAACAAGCACCTTTTGAACATGTCCAGACCACCATTACTCAAGTCACCTTGCCATTACTGCAAAACTGTGTAGCCTATAACTATTATGTGGTCCAGGATTCCAACATTCTTACTGAAGGAGTGCCATTAAAATCAATGGAGCCTTTATGGAGTAAGGTGCTGTTTTCCATGAATAATGGCAGAAAGCAGAAGAGGCTCAGAACATTTAAACTGGGCTTGGGTATGAAGTACCAAAATACCAGCTATAAGTTAAACCTGTCACCCTTTCCTTTCTGAAGTGGCAGTGCTAAACACCAGGCCAAAGTGCACTGTGCAGGTTTAAGAAGACGGAAACAAACAGAGAAAAGAAACAGACATAAAGTAAGATTAAGAGAGATGGAATATTCCAGTAGACTCAGATATTCAAAAATTGGAGGTAATAGCAGCAGCATGAATCATTGCAAGAACAGTTAACATCACTGTTTTTTACTTCTGTTAACTCCTTGTATCTTGTGAAAAACTTTGGTTTATTTTATTTAATTTAGTGAAGCGTCTAGTAGAGATTATTTCTATACAACTGCCTCATAAAATATAACAAAACAAAAATGCTAAAGAAGTGATGAAGGGGAGGGGGACAAGTCACAAGAAATGTGATGTCTAAGTCCATATCTAATGCCCCCCCCCATATTCAATTCAATAAATTGCAGTGTCAGAATTCTCTCTCTCTCTCTCTCTCTCTCTCTCTCTCTCTGTAACTCACACAATTGCTTTCCCCATAATGAGTCAAGCCTTCTTGGTCAATTCTCCTTCTTCTTTCCTTCAGAAGAAAACAATAGCAAAACACCAAATCCCTCACACTGTGTAGGGCAGGATTGCAACATAGTGGCCATTTTCACTGTAAAGAGGATAGCGAGGGAATCATCTAGTGCTGGTTTGCTCCAAAACAGTATCTTTTGTCTCCAGAAATCTCTCCCACTATCCTGACAAGGACTCTTTGCCACAGATTGTTTTTATTTAGATTTATCTAGTGACCGTTCAGTGCTCCCAGTTTCCCCCCACCTTCTCTGGGATGCATTTGACAGCAAGGATATAATTGTTCCATTGAATTAGTTTGGCCATTTTCAAGCAAAACTGGTTTCCCCTTCTTTGAAGTTGGCAGATGAATAAATTTGTTTAGATTCCAAGTCTGTTCACATTCCCAGGATTGGGCTGGCACTTTCTCTTAGCAACCATGGGGGCTGGTGCTGTGGGAAATGCAAGGTAGATTGCAATTTACAATGAAAGATTTACAGAGTAGGAACTTTCTTAATGACGGACTTGAATATCCTTGATTATCATGGCAGGAACAGATCTCCGAGCAGTGCCAAACACTCAGCCACAGAATTCCTTCATTGAGAGAGCTCCTCAATCTTCCTGTCACATTTGAGTTGCAAGGGAAGAAATCTTCTTCTGCAATAATTATAATCAATCGTCTTTTGCAGGGGATGTAACTTCGGTGCCATTGTTTACTTTTGCAATTGGAACCATATTGCACTTAGATTGCTGAAATTTTGTGAAATGTCATTATCTGACAGTTTAGCCATCTGCCCTTAGCCAGATGCTCCCATTCTCTTGCATGGCATGTCACTGAAAACAAAAGAGCATAAAGTAAACTAGTCTTGAGCTATTTCCTATGAGGGAATGTATGGTTTGATTTCTTTGTCATCTGGACTCTTTACTTCTGGGGTGTTCCTCCCCCCCTCAGAATTGAATGGTATTATTGTTCCTTTTAACTTTTCCTCAAAAAATCCCATAGAGAATAACAATGTCTGTTTATCTAGAGCAGACTTGACAGATTTTAACCCACAAATTGCATTTTCCGATGTGGTTATGATATTGTACTTTATAAATGTGTGGGAAAACAGGAAGCCAGTGTGGTGATTATAAAAGAGATCCATGCTTACCAAGTCTGCATAGTTGAAGCGGAGCAAGCCAATCTCAACTTGAAGAGATAGTTCCCAATAATGTTTGAGGCTGTGGGGATTTGTGATACCTTAAGGTCTCAAAAAATATTTTTGTTATTACATTTTTCTTCTGTTTTTCTCTCAGGGCTGGCCCTACCATGAGTCAGAGTTAGGTGACTGGCCACCTCAAGCAACTGGGTCACATCCACACAATACATTTAAAGCACATGCCTTCCCCCAAAGAATCCTGGGAATTACAGCTCTGTGTGGAGCAAACTATAGTTCCCAAGATTCTCTGGTGGGAGCAATATGTTCCACAAATGGTATGGATATGACCATAATTTTTGTGTGTCATGAAAGGGCACTAAATGATATTTAAATGTATTATTAAATATTTACCACCAGTGATACAGAGATGTGCTTGGAAGATTTTCTGCCTCTGGTGCTAAAAATTACTTAACCAGCCTTGGATACTCTCCCTAAGCAGAAAAAAAAAATGTATTGAACCAGCTCTGGACAGTACATATGGTCTCTTTATTGTATCCTCAGTACAACTTAGTGAGGGAAGTTAAGCCGGCAGTGAGTTAACTGGCTAAAATATATCAAGAGAGTTTTGTGGCGGAGCAGGCATTTGAACCTAAATATTCCTTAGTCTGAAGCCACCATTGGTGTCCATTTCATCAAACTTGTCACTTTGATTTATCTGACAAGAGATTTAGTGTTTAGAAACTTAACAAGCACAAAACGAAAGGAAAGGACCCATGAGATTTAATAGCATATTTGGCTGCATGGTGGACAAGGATGGGAGGATAAGAAGATACTGGATGCAATTAAAAAAAAATGGTTGAGAGCCATTGAAATCTGCCACTTAAGCTCACAGTGGCTTAAAGCTCACTGAAATCTGTAGAACTTAACCATGTCTATGTTTCTCAAGAGCTTGGCTTAGAAATTGATGAAGAGATTCTGGGTCAGTAGTGTTGAATTAGCTTGCAGAGTTAACACCCAGAGTTTGGAAGCTACCTGCATACTGAATACTTGCTGTTGGGCTCTCTTTAACCCTAAAGCAATCACACTGTGAGGTGAAAACAATAAAGCTAAGTACAGTATATTATAGGAAATACATATTGTTGTTGTTGGATATTGCTGGATATTGAAGAGTTCCTATTCTAGTTAAGCTGGATAGCCAAAGGAGCCATACTTGCTCTTTGATCTCTGCAGAAAAGGAAGACAAAAGGAAAGATGACTCCTTCTCTCTGCTTCAGAAGTAAGGGTGTGATGAAGGGGGAAACAGGAACCCTAAGAATATCAGCCTAGCACTTTTGGAGAGAGAATGAGCAGATTAGGTTCAAAAGACAGTCTAGGAAATTTGGAGGTTCCTCTCCCTCCTTCTCCTATGTAAACCCCAGCAGCTTTTATAAGAGCAGCCTGCTGAAGATGTACTCATCCCAGTGTTCAGTTGGATTTTCTTCTGCAGTCTTGACGTCACTGATGCCCTGCCCGCCTCATCCCAGTAAGTGCTAAGTGATGCCAGTGTTGGGAGGATGGTTCCATGGCATTGCCCAACCTTACCGGCCGTGCCTGTAAACAAATGGAAACCAGCATCCTTGTGTGATCCACTGCAAACTCACTTTTTGCTGCAGCTATCTCCTCCTGTTAACAATCCATAGAAGAAACTTGTAAAGGAATGGATGAATTTTGTCCTGGAGAACAGAAAGCGGTATTGCCTATTCTAGTGAAAGACATATATATGCAGATCTGATGGAAGCACCCAGTCCTAGTCTCTCCTGTTAAGATTCTAGTTGTTATTTCAGTGTCTTACTCATTTTGTACAAGCTGGTAAGATGACCTTGTAGAAATTAGACTGACCCTTGCTTGATTTATATGTCATTGCATGATAATCATTACAGAGATATCTCTTTTAAAAGGCAGAAGTGAAAGAGACAACCACTCCATCTTAGAAGGAAGGAAAAAAGAAAAGCAAAAAGGTAGCATGTCAAGAATAAATCTATTTATTTTCAAATCTCCCAAATGAGTTTTGATTCTGAAAGGATCATTATATGTCAGAGAGGAATATGGCCAACCCTCTCCCCAGAGAAGCTGAATTCAAGGATATACTTCCAGGGGATTTATCAGAGTATTCTTTTATAGTTTGCCAATCAGACTGTGACTCTCATTGTTGCAATTTGTTTTGACTTTTTCCATCTTAGGCTATTAAAAAAATAGTGTCTGCCATATTGAGGTGTAATAGTTCTGTCAGGTTATTTGTGTGTGCGCTGCTCAGTGTAGGAGTGTGTTTAGACATAAGTATGCTGTGATACTCTCACAGATAATTCAGGATTGCTGTTTCAGAATTACCAACAAAAGGCTAGCAGTGTTGGATTTTGAGATACAGAACCCAATGCAGTAGCAATATTCAAGAACTATTTATCACCAGTGAAATGAAGTGGAATACTCAGTGGGCATACATGATTACCTTCAGTTTGAAGGGCACTATTTGTGCATGAGTGTACGTGTGTGAGAGACAGACAGAGACAGAGAGAAAGAGAGAAGGAAAGGGAGCGAGAGAGAAAGAATAATTGTGCTAGAGATACACAGACTATTGCCCCCAGGGAAAATAAAACAAAAACATATATTATGCTTCTATGGCACATTAAATTAACATTATAGCACATTTCACAGGACTTGTTACGGTTAGAGACATGTTGCCTGGCTATCTGCTAGCACACACATAAACAAGGGATGTTCTGGGTGTTTTTGTATCTTCCTAACAGGGGGGAAAAAGGTCCTCATTTGTGTAACCTTTCTCCCGTCTTTGTTTATTCAAAGGTGATAGGATGAATTGCTCTCCAGACCAGCTGCAGATACCGTCTTGAGAGATTCCATTATATTGAACTGCAAGGGGTTGTGATGAGGATGCCTTTGAAGTCCTGGGCATGTTGCCACGGATGATCTAACAACTTTCCCTGTTTTCCTTTATCTCCTTGCCCTTTCTAACACCTTGTATGTGGGATGGCTTGTGAACTGAGGGAATTGATAAATAGTATCAGGGGAATAGATTTTCTCGGCATACTACTGCATTACATGGTTAACAGATTTCTTTTTTAAAGTTTTCTTGCAGTACTTTCAATTGATGTTGATCATAGGCTAGAGAATAGCAACTTGAGGGTCACTGGTTATTTATACCCATCTATCACCATTGTGAACACGGGTGGCGCTGTGGTCTAAACCACAGAGCCTAGGGCTTGCTAATCAGAAGGTTGGCGGTTTGAATCCCCGCAACGAGTTGAGCACCCATTGCTTGGTCCCAGCTCCTGCCAACCTAGCAGTTTGAAAGCACGTCAAAGTGCAAGTAGATAAATAGGTACCCCTCTGGTGGGAAGGTAAACAACGTTTCCATGCACTGCTCTGGTTTGCCAGAAGTGGCTTAGTCATGCTGGCCACATGACCCAGAAGCTGTACGCCGGCTCCCTTGGCCAGTTAAGCGAGATGAGCGCTCTGAGCAACCCCAGAGTCGTTCGCGACTGGACCTAATGGTCAGGGGTCCCTTTACCTTTACCTATCACCATTGTGAAAAGAGGGCTCGATGCTCATCCCATACCTCCCATACCTCACTGTTGACAATCCTCACAAATCTGAACAACCATGCATCCTGGTCTATGATAGCTTGCGCCATTACAAAAAGGTATGGACAGAAGGGTGCCACAAGACTCTTGGTTTTCGCTTCAACAGATTAACATAGCTGTCCCACTGGAAAGTCTTTCCATTGTTTCTGTAATCCCGTGTGAGCACTCTACTTGGATAGAAGAGGTAGAATATAAATGCTTATATAAAGAAATCAACTATCATGAGACTGGACCCAAGCAGAGAAGATACGCAGCAAATAGGAGGCTCCTTTGGTGAGTTTCAAAATGATCAATGAGAGTTTCATCAACAGTAATGGCCTAATATTACAGAAAGAGCTTTTGTGCATTTGCCTAATGAGGTTGGCTAATCATGAGTTGGCTTTATAGTTCATATAGTTTCACAGTGATCAATGAGAGTTTCATAGCAAGTAAGCGTGTTAAAGAACTTTTGCACTTATGCCTGCAGAGCAGCCTAGATGCTGACCATGCACACGAATAACTTAATTTTTACACTTCAAGCTGGAGAAGAATTTCTCAGAGGAAAGATACTCAATTCATAATGAGCATTACAAGCTGAATAAATGTATATTTCGAACAAGATAATTCTTGACTTCACCAATTATTCCTAATAAAAATAAGGAACAAAGAACTAGCTCTGCCAAAACATTCAGCTGTGTTGTGCAATGTAGTGTCTAAGGCTGCAATCCTATAACACTTACCTAGGAGTAGATCCCAGTGAATTTAATGGAAAATAACTTGCAGACGATTGTACTGCAAGGATGTCCACTGAGAACTTATTCATTCAAATAGTACTCTTATTAGGCAGTCTTTGAGATGCTTTAATTTTGAAGCCTTGACCTTCCATCTTGAATGTATACAGGTACTTATACAGATTACTTCAGAGGTTTGTTATAAGAATTGCTTAGATAATAAACTCACAGCATTTTAAACACTCAGGAAACATCATATAAAACCTGGGCATTTCTGTTATTTGTGTTTTCTCATGAGCCCAGGGCAGATGCTTTTCTGATTCTAGTAAGTGATTTGCCAATAAAGTCACAATGTTTCTGGGCTAGGGAAATGAAGCTAAGTCTAAAGAGAAACTCACTTTAATATTGGAAGGTAAGAAGTGCTTCTGGCGTGTCCCTTTGTGGCTTAGAAAGTTCAATATGCATATTCGAGCTTCTCCAAGGAGCTGGTGACTTTTACTGATTTTAAAAGACACTGTAATAAGTCCAAGGCTGCAAAAATACCCTCTGTAGACACAATCACCTAAAAAAGCTGATACACAGCCACTGCATGCCTCTCTCTCCAAGTATTCAAAGAAATGGTTCCTCCTGTCCAGCATAGAACTCAGAGATGGATATTGTCTTGGCTCTCAATAGGTCAATTGGCAGGCTAATACAGGTGAGGGAAACCTTTGACTCTCCAGATGTTACCACACTACAACTCCCATCAGCCCCAGCAAGCACAGCCAATGGCCAAGTATGATGGGAGTTGCAGTTCAGCAACATCTGGAGGGTTACAGGTTCTCCACACCTGGGCTAATGGCTGATCACTTGTGTATGTAGTGGATTGCAAGCATTGTCCCAAGCAGGGTTGTATCCACTTCCCCCAGATTGGTTATTTTCCACCACTGCCTCAGAGTTGTGCAAGGTACTAGTCGGTTAAGTTTTTGTTTTGTTTTCTTCTTTAAAAAGCCCTCACTTCTGCACTTCTCCCAGTTTTACCACTTAGTAAATCTATTTCCAGAGGCGTTGTTGGAAGTGCCTGGTGAATAGTACCACAGATTCTTTCCCACTCACTCACCTAAACCGCTGAGCCAATCTGCTCAAAATTCTTATGAGAAAATGTCAGAGTCAAGTAGCTGGTGGTGACTGGTGAGCTTTAAAGAAGTGCACTTATGAGTCACCTTGCAGTGGGCCTGCCTCAGAGTTAGGCCTGGTGGCAGCTATTCTTGTGTGAGTAACAAGCAGCATAGCCAATTCTCTGTGAAGGGCATGCAGGTGTTTCATAGGGTTCCAGTAAAAAATGAAGTAGATCCTGCAAGGCAAAGTCTGTTCATCCCTGGCATACATCCCTGAAATTTTTCAGGCATCAGCTAGAACAAGGGCTCCGGCAAAATGCAGCTGTCATTTCAGCTGGCCCTTACAGTTTCTGTCTGCATTTGGATATAGTTACAGAAATAATAAAGAACAGATAAAGCAGTTGCTGCTCTATTGTTTTGTTAGTACAAAGCTGCTTTCCCCGCCCTCTAAAACCCTTCCTTAAAGGGAGGAAAAGTCAGCTCTCACCATGAGGTTATGATTTGGCCTCTGCTACGCATTCTCTCGACACTGCTTTCCGCAGCCACCGTTTTGCAATTTCGTGACACAATGGCTCCCCTCTCTGCTACGGCAATCTGTTTCTCCTGAAAGCAACAATAACAACAAAACATTAGATAAGGGATCTAGGGCAAAGCAAACTGATACTGGATTAATACTGCATGCAAATCCCGCTTCCAGCACTATGGGGAGAAGCATATTCATGAATAACCTGAACAGACTTTTAAAAATCTGACTGCTAATGAAGAGGTGACTTTGTTTGATAGAGGGCTTTGACGTGCAAGCGAGGCTCAGTTCTTCAACCCGAGGCACTGCAGAGGTGACGCCCCCAGCAGGAATCTCCAGCTGCTCCAGACCCTCTGCACACAGCAGGGAATACGTGTCCTCATGTATTAAACACATTTTAATGAAGAAGAGTTATCTGAAGTCACTTTCCATTTCCTGGGGTGGGGGGGACCACCCATGTTGAGTCAAGTCTGCTGGGCAGAATCCCTAAGTTCCTGCACAGGTAGAAAACTGTACTGTGCCAGGGGCCTAAATTTCTGCCAATGCAGTTATACTCTTGGTGGGATCCCACCACTAGAATAAACCTTGCACCAGGGCCAAGGAATCTTTGACACTCCAGCTGTTGCTGAGCAGAAGCTTCCATCAGCCCTGGCCCAGCCAACGGCCAGAGATATAGTTCAGTAACACTTAGAGGGCCAAAGGTTCCTGTTTTAAACCACTGGAGTACTGTCAGGGTGAAGGAAGAAAAGTATGTGGAGAAAGGGTGTATGGATATGGAGTGGAATTGTGAAGGAATCCTATATAAACTCAGGGCTCGTTGCCAGCCCCACCCCTTGCAATGGCACAGCTTTACATGAGCAAAAGCAATGGCATAAGTTAAAATGTTTCCACTGCAGTCAAGGGAGATCCCCATAGCTGCAGGAAATGACAGGGGTCTGACTAGCCCTGCAGCCAGTCATAGCAATGTGATGGGGTTAGCGATGGTGGGGGATTTGATTCAATCTGCATTTAAAGATGACCTTAACCAATTTCCATTTGCTGAAATAGTACACAAACTGAAACACAGTCATTCATTGAAATTCAAGCTTCTCCCAATTTTGTGATGTAGTTCTACAATCAAGTAATATGAGCTACATATATTAGGATAAAGTATGCAGATAAATGCATGTATTGGTGAAAACAGCACACACAAGTAACAATCAAAGACTCCATTGCAAAAATGTATATACTGTGCAAAATTGCGTACAAAAATGTGGTTGGGAAATTCACACTAAAACGCTGGTGAATTTTCATGAAGACGTTAAAAGGATAATAATAATAATAAAAATTCACAAACTGATATGGAAATGTGGAGAACTGAATTTAAGATTGGAAAAATGAGAAGTTGAGAGAAACTGAACTTTACATATTAGTTTATGTCTACTCTAGGTCTCAAGCTAAGAAACTCTGATATGCTACATCAGGGAATATAGGCTGAAGATACGTTGCTTTATCATCATGTCTATAGAACTTAGAGCACATACTGGTTAGTTATAAGTACACTGGCAAAGGGACATTTTGCACCTGTGCATGCACCAGAACTGGCCCTACCATTAACCAAAATGAAGCAGATGCCTCAGGCAGCGGATGCCAGCATAACTTTTACATAGTAATTGGCTGGAATATACTGGTGTTTCTAAAGCGCTGCAATTAGAATAAACATACGATTTATTACTGGAACAGGAAATGGCCATGGCATTTCAGAAAATCCATACATCAGACACACAATGGAGTATTTCATACTAAGATTATGTGATCAAACAAGAGATGCCTTTGTTTGTGTGACTTAAACTTACAGCAATTGATTTACAGTCCCCCATCTTCTATCTCATCTTCACAACTATAGTTGAACTGTCTTACGCAGGTGAAAATTGCCATATCTCTTAGCTGGCATCACATGAAATTCTTCACACCTCAAAATAAACCTGCCTTTTCTCCATATGCATTTCCCACTCTCCAGAGTCTCTATTTGAACAGGTTAGAAGAGATGGCCAATTCCCAAAGACAAACAACATTAATGAACTGCCTTCTTGAAATATATCTTGAAGAGGAGGCTACACTGAGGATGTATAACAACAGCTCTTTAAATATAAAACAGTTTGTGGAAGGAACAAACCATGCAGCAGGTGGTTGTTTAGAATGCAACACTGAAACTTAACTGCACGCTGCTCCAGAGCTGAATTAGCTCTTCCTGGTACAGCATCCCAGGAAGGCCCGTACTCTGCACTTATTCTCCTCCATTCATTCTTAAATTATGATCTTGCCACACACTTATATCCATGATGTGGTGGCAGAATGACCTACAATATAGATCATTTCAGCTGGCAGTCAGCCCAAAGATCAGTATACTTGAGTTCCTAACTACTGCTACTGCTTCTTGAATTTTGATTAAGCGTTGATTAAACACACGTACAGTATTCAAACAGTCTGGAGCAAACTTGGGTAGCTTTCAGATCACTCCGGAGGACGTTCCAGAAAGGCCCCTGGGAAGTTAGGCATTGTCTAATGAAAAAATTAATCAAAATGAACTAAAGCTGTGCATTGAATCTAGTTTATTAAAACTGGATTAAGTCTCTGTGTGGATGTTGCTAATAGGCTTTTAGGATATGCTAGATTAGTTTAATTTAGCCAGGAGAAAGTTTAACAGAAAGCTGTTGAATCCCAGTCTATGCAGCTCATGGGGGATTAGTGGGACGATCTAGTTTAATTAAGGGAGGACAAGTGTCAATGATCATAAGTCCTCAGTGACATATAAGTATTGTCAAATGGAGGAGGAGGGAAACCAGCAATAAACTTATTCAGCAGATGTTATCTATGCCAAAGGTGCTCAGCATGAGGCATGACAAGTCAGGCTTGTGGCACCTGAATAGAAACTTGGGAACTTACAGGCTCAGCTCTGTTATAGTCAGACCTGCATATTCCCCCCCGCCCCGCTCTTCTGTGTTGCTCCATGTTGCAACATGGAGGCTAGAGGCAAAACAGACACCAAAATCAGACAAAGCACAAAGGGTCTCTTGTTCCATGCTATGGGCACTCAAGTTTACTGGAACCCTTGCCAAACTTTTTGGTCAGTAGTAATCTATACTAGAGGTGTGTTTTGTCCCCACCATGCATGCACACACACACATGCACATACTATCTCTAGGGCTCTCAAAAAAATCTCTGGCTATCAGCCCACCAAAATTTGTGGACACTGTTGCTGCTGACTCTCCCCAGACTTGAATAGGGAGGCTTGTCTAGCTTCTAGCACTGTGCTGCAGCAGACTTACTGCATTGTGTGGAAGACAAGCAAGCTTCTCATATAACTGGGGCAGGAAATCTAGTGTTCTCCAGATGTTGTTGTTGGAATCTGACTCCTGTTAGCCCCAACCTGCATGGTCAATGTTCAGGGATGCTGGAAATTGTAGTCCAATAATCTGGAGGTTTCCTGCCCCATTATATGGTCCTGGCAACTGGCAATGCTACTTTTTGCCAGTGTAAACAATCTTCATATTCTGATGCCTAGGTAACCCCTAGACATTGTCTACTCCCTGTACAGTTCTGGAAGGAAGGGATACAGGGAGGGAGAGGTGCATTTCCACATAACCTAGACAACACAGGAATCTATCCTTCCCTCCCACATAATGGATGAAATTTCCACAAGTCTCCCAATGAAGCATCTCCCAATGAAACATCAGTAGCCCATGCATGGGCTATGAAGTTATGCAGTTGATTTGTATCTCAAACCCAGTGAAACCACCATTTTGTTCTAGAGGCTAAGAGCATCCAGGGTGGAACCTAACAAGAATGCAGACCACACCACAGCTTCCTATAATCTGTGATCCCATGGTTTCTGAAACCTGATTGTGCCCCTACCATGCATGTGAAGAAAGAGGCAAGGGTAGGTCTCTTTGCACAAGGCTGGGGTAGAGTGTGAAATCCATTGTGGATCCTACAATCTCTTTCAGAGCTCTGTCAAAGTGAAATGGACCCATTCCATTCTCCAGCAACATGTTTTTGGGTGGAACCAAGCAGCTTCTCTATACTGGTGCATCTTAAAATATGATCACAGGAATTGGACATATGGGCTTGGATCCTGAGAACTGCTGGTGGAAGGGGATTGAAGACTGATGACTTTTCTAACCCTCCTACCCTGGAAATCCCCAAGCCCAGGAGAGTCATATTCCGAGGCTTGGGAGAGCTCTCTGAATGGGGTAGGCTGTGGCTCAAGAAGCTTGGGGGAAAGGGGAAGCAAAACTCCACAACCCATTCTATTTAGGATAAAATTTCTGAGGACTCAGGGGGCTAGCAGAAGAGAGGGGTCAGGAAAGTTGCCTTTCAATAGCCCTCTTCCCCTAACACATGTTGAGAGCAAAGCTATTCACTCATTGACATAAGCACAAACCTAAGTTCAGTGGTCCACTGCAAACCTCCCTAAAGTCAATTGAGTGGTGATGTGCTAAATTGCAGTTTGTTATCAACTCAGTCAAGCAGCTTTATACTTGAATCCAAGCCACTGGCCTGGATCAGAAACAGTGTTCACCATGCACCTCAGGGCTGCATGAAGCATCTCAACGAGCATGCAGAGCAGAATGAAAATTTAATTATAATGTATTGAGATAACAATTTTGTTGAAATACAAGGAACTAAGACAATGCTGTAATAGCTTCCACTTCTTTATCAGATCAGGTGTTAGGAGGCTAGCACTACAGTATTATAAGCAGACATTTCTCCCTGCCCATTCCTGTTGCATTTGATTTCTTCCCATAGGAGTAACAGAGGGCAGGTCACATCCACAGCAGTCAAAACGAATAATGAAGAGGAACATTGGATTTGCTGGGAAGCAGGCCAGAGGCAGCCTATCACCACTTTCCCTGCTTCAGGTTAAGCTTGTCCAAAGGTTTGACTGCATGGGAAGTTGGACTTAATCTGCTTAGGGTTCCAAAGGGCAATGACATAGATTTGAGATGAAAATAAGTAGGTAGCTTCGTGCATTATATCATAATGACTTGGGGTCAGATTAGTTTATCTGTATGGCTACAGATCTCTGTCTAGGAGAGTTAATAATATCAGCCAGCATTTTCCCAAAATAAATTCATGTTCTTTAAATAAAAAATACTTATATTTTACTATGCTGTAGTGTTGCTTGATTGCCATGGCTTATAATAAAGATCTCTGTGGGCTAGCCAGATACACTGCATGTTCGAGAGAACAGAACAAAATTCCAGACTCACTGGATTATTCCTCCCTAAGGTTTGCCATTCAAATTTCTTAATAACATATAAGAAAAATGTAAACTACCATCTCTACTAATTTGTAGCTTAGACATGACAACATTCAGAATTTCCCCCCAAACAATTCCAACCAGATCAAGCATTAATTACTTGGCAATTTTCTGAAGTATGATGCAATGTCTGAAAGTTGTCTGCTTTTCAGTTTTAATTATGTCAGTGGCACTGTATCTCAAACAGATGAAAATCCTATTGATTTCAATGGCGCTACTCAGTAAGCAAACTTTGGATTGAAGCCTAAATTGCACAGCAAAGGTATTTGTTTAATGTACCATTGTAAACAGCTCACTCAAAGTTGAGAAAATGTCAAAATTGTCTACATGCATAATAGAAAAATTGAGGGTCCTTAATAATTATGGAGCTATTAAGCAACCACTTAAAGCAAATTAATCATGTCTCCAAGTATGACTGGTGATAAGTTTTAGACAGAATGTTTTTCTAGCATCACTGCCTTTGATGCCTGTCGAAAGAGGATGGAGGCAAAATGCAAAGATGGGTTAAAAGTTCAGCAATTTGCTGTCTACCTAACCTTCGTTTCTATGTACATATATTTTTGAGATAATCTATGTGGACTTCATACTCTCAAAAGGGTAGAGGCCAGATCTCAGCCTCTTATGGTCTAAGGCACTCACATAGGTAGGGTGGACAGTATTGTTATCTCCATAATAGGACAGTACCATTATTTGCACAAACCAGAAGAGAGGCTGAAGCTAAGAAAAAATGGCTCACTTGTGGCAATGGTAAAGGTAAAGGGACCCCTGACTGTTAGGTCCAGTCGTGAACGACTCTGGGGTTGCGGTGCTCATCTCACTTTATTGGCCGAGGGAGCCGTCGTACAGCTTCTGAGTCATGTGGCCAGCATGACGAAGCTGCTTCTGGCGAACCAGAGCAGCGCATGGAAACGCCATTTACCTTCCCGCCGGAGCGGTACCTAGTTATCTACTTGCACTTTGACGTGCTTCCGAACTGCTAGGTTGGCAGTGGCAATGATAGGACGTGCAAAATAAATGGTTTTTTTATTATTATTATCATTTCCAACCCAGTCTTTGCGATGCCATCTTTGGATTTCTTCAAAATGCAGTAGAAATCACATTCATGTGAATTTTTAAGCATTATTTTATTTCCGTCTTGAGTTGGTTTCCTGGAAAGGGTCATGGCTGAGTGGTAGAGCAGCTCTTTAGCATTCAGAAATCCCAAGGTTTAATCCCCAACATCTCCAAACTGGGCTTGTCTGAAATCCTGGAGAGCTGCTGCCAATTGTGTAGAGAGTACTGAGCTAGATGGAACAATTGTTCTGACTCAGGGTAAGACAGCTTCCTATGTTTCTGTGAATATACATGTTTTAGTTTTAAATAATTTTTTTAATATGCATGTTGATAAAATAAGTTTCTGAAGGAAAAGGCTTTGTTATGTGTTTGCCTGGTGCATATAAGAGTTATAGCCAGTGGTGCAGCATGGGCTGCCAGCACCTGAGCCTGCACAGAGGGTGATGGGTGGGAGAGAGGGAAATGGATGTAGTATATATGCACTTTCAACTGCCTAAAGGCATACGTGTCTCCCAAGAGACTGTAGCCATAGAGATCAGAAAAGAAGAGTTGTTCTATTGTCTGGAGAGGTCACTTCCTGGTTCGCAAGCAGAAGCCATTTTCAACAGAGCCCAGCAATGGAAGGGGGCAGCTGTATTGAGGCAGCACTGGCTGTTGAAATTTTGCACCCTTAACATTATGCACCCAAGGCAACCACCCTTGTAGTCCCCCACTCTACGCCACTGGTTACAGCTGACAGTGGTTCTCAACCTGTGGGTCCCCAGATGTTGTTGGACTACAACTCCCATCATCCCTGAGCTCTGGCCTTGCTAGCTAGGGGTGATGGGAGTTGTTGTTCAACAACATCTGGGGAACCACAGGTCGAGAAAGGTTGCCTTAGAAGAAAGGCTTACCTCCTATGGAAGAGAGGAGACAGAATGCTTTTTTTAAAAAAAGATGGTGATTGCTGCCTGAAGTTATCTGTTAAGTACTTGTATTAATATATATTGTGATTTTTTATATATATAAATCCGCTGCCTGAGTCAGCTGATCAAAAGTGTTTTCAGGGGCTTATTTGTGAACAGTTAATCTAAGCAGTTAATTGAAGGTTGCAATCCTTCCAGCATTAGTTCTTTCTTTCATTTTGGATTTGAAATTTTGATCACATTATTAGGTGCTGAACGTATCTATGTGGCAATCTCTCATCATGCTCATTTAGTAAGCAATTTGTCTCTTTTGTGAGAAGGTGCTCCTAGAGATCAGAGAAGCTTTCATAAACTTAACCTCCCTCCACAATGAAACCCTGTCATAATCCCTCAAAAATTGGGATCAAATGTGTAGGTCATATGATGCTTCAGCAGGCAGCCTAACCAAATGATGGGAATCTACAATAGTAGCGTATTTACATGAAATAAGGACAAAAGATGGGGAGTTCATAGTAAGTCAGTTAGGGAAAGCTCAAATCATTTTTGAAAGACATTGGCAGTTGAATACTATAACTGCTCAGAGAGGATGGGTAGCAAAGAGCTGGTATATTTCAGAAATCAAAGAAGTTCCCTATTATTCAACACTCCAGTGATGGAGAAATAGGTTTTGTATCCTTTAATAATAACTGGATAAAGGTGAACAGATTTCGGAAATTACTGTTACAGGTATCACCAGATCCTTTTTGCCAGTCTCCTAGCAATCATTGAATTCTATTTGTATCAGGTGATGAGCTATCAACATACTAATAAAAAAAGATGAGAACATGCACACCTGGAGAAGAATGGGGGAAATTTTGTGTGGAACCATCATGTGACAAGCCAAACTAAGAAGATCCAAATGCATGGGGTTTTTTAAAGTTCAAAATATCCTAACCCCATCCTTAAACTCCTGTAGCCTGTCATCAAGCAGGTTAGAAACAAGAATTACTGTGCATTTAATTGAATTCCCCAAAAAGTTAATGAAGTGGCAGGCTCCTTTGTCACATCAGAAGACAAAGAGACATCCAATTCAAATGCTAAATAAATAAAGGCAGACATGATTCATCAATGTTGCCCAGGGCTGCCTTTTCTACAAAAAGGAAATGGCCCAAATAATGGTAAAATAAATCAGGTCCTACTCATTTCCTTGGTGCCTAATGTGGGAATGGACTAAACTCTTAGTTGACAAAATATGGAACAATCCATTGGCACTGCTTTATCAAAGTAAAACTTGTCTTGAAGTGGGAAACAAAGCAAATAATAATAGAAACTCAGGTGAGCAAGCAGATTTCATACAGCCAGTGAAGCCCCTTGCCCATAGCTGTTGATCTTACCCACATCAGAATAAAAATATCCATCATAACCGATCAAAAGTCAAGAAAGATGGCTTCATTCAGCAATGCTCCCCTGCAGTATGATTAGGGATGAAAACTTCTGTCAATTTTGGTTTGCTCCATTTCTCATTTTTCCAATCTGAAATTCAGTTATCCATATTTCTACAGCAATTCACACTTTTAAAAAAGAGAAATCCTCATGAAAATACTTCAGCATTTTAGTGTCAATTTCTCCTAATTAACACACATTTGTGTGCAGTTTTGACTATTGTACATGTTTTTTTGCAAATGATTGCTCCTAATATAATGCATTTTTGTATATTACTTTCACTAATATATTCATTTTTATGCACACTTTCTCCTAACACAATGCATTTTGTAAACCTTGGTTACTTAGAGAACTACATGGTGAACTTTGGATCCACGCAGATTTCAAAGGATGGCTGAGTTTTGGATCTCATAGTGATTCATAAAGTGTGAGTGAACTGAATCAAATCCGCCCCCCCCCCGATCCCTATGTATGACATATGATGCATTAACCAGAACTCATGCGAGAGCTTTTGGGCAACAATCTCAAAGAAGGGAGAAGGCAAAAAGGGAAACAGTTTTGACCTCACCAATCCCCCACTTAATTTTATAACCAGCCTTACTGCAACACTTTACTGAGCTCAAACACGAAGCACCAGGCCCCTTGCTATGAAGCCAAATTGCTTTTTGAACTCATGTTCATGGATCAAATCCATGAAAACCAATGGAACCTATTTAAAAGTGGGCACTTTCATAACAATTGTATAATGAATTCTTTTTTTAACGGGAAGTGTGACATAATATAATAAACGATGTCCTTATCTCTGCAGATAGCCTGGTTGTCCTGGAGTCCCTCCCCTGTGGACCGACATCTGTGGCAGGCACAAAAGAAGGGTTTTTAAAGCACAGGACCTTCAAGGTGAACTGGGCAGAAGTGGGTTGAATCATGGTGTGGGATATTTCAAGATACATTTTTAAAGGATGCATTATTTTCTCCGGGGAGATTACTCAGAATGCAACAAAGGAAGGCCTTTCCTAATTAAATACAACAGTACTTTTGGCAGTAAGGGGGGCAAGCTCTCAGACTCCGAGTCTCCTTAGATGGGCTCATTTCTTTGACAGTCTTTGGCCTTGACTTTCTGTCCTCAGAAATTCATTTCCAGCATCTCCTGCCAAACTGTCTTCTCTTCCTTCCTCTAGTTTATTTATCCTGAGCTCCTTTTGCCTGCCCTTTCTAACATTTCCTTCCCTTCCTCCTGTCAACTTGACAAACCCCTCACTTGGATCTCAGCTCTTTCTCTTTGTTTTCCTCTGTATCCTTCCCTCGGCTTTTTGCCTCATCCACCTCCGTAGCTGACACTGCCACTGAAAATGATGGAGTGACTTCGTTCTGTGGAGGCACAGCAGTATACCCACCACATCAGTGCACACAGAGGCTGGTATATGCACACAAGGGTTGGTTTCCCCCCACACCACCCAAGTGAGAAGAAAAGGAAACAAGAGATTTTGTTTCCTACCCCCCAAACCCTCCCTGATGAATCATTTCATGATTCTGCCACAATCCTTCACAACGTTCCATGACTTATTCCACTTATCTCACTTATTTCAATGGGATTTTGAAGCAATTTAACACTCTGCAAGATTTCAGTCCACATCTATAATTTTCCTTAGACTTAATGTTTTGCGGGGGGGGGGGAGGATTAGAGACAAAAAAATTAAGTATTTGATGCGGAAGAGCAAATTAATTCCATATAAGTAAAAAAAACACCAAACAACCCTCACAATTCTAGAAATGTACAAATTAAATTTTACTTGGCCATTTTGTTGTCATTCTTGATCAGGAACTCAGTGTTCCATTACAGTATCGGTAATGAAAACACTGTACTTTCATAACAGGCTGTTAGTATTCCACAAAGATTGACTAAGCGGGCTAAAATTGGATGTATTTGTTACATTTGATTTCCTAAAAAATGTATGTGTGAAAAAACAGGAGATTAGCAATCTATAGTGTTTTGCTGGACAGCATAGTACTTTGAAATCGTTTGTGGTTTTCATCACATGTCTGACACATCATATGCAAAGCAAATTGCTTATCATATTGCACATGTCACTTTTCCTCCCTCCTTTGCAAAGCCTGGGTCCTGCATGCAAACTCTGAAATGGGATTGATCAAGTCTTAATGAAGCCAGACCTTTAGCTGAAATTCCAGCATTGCAAAGGGTTGGAATAGATGACCCTCAGGATCTCTTCCAACTCTACAATTCTGTGATTCTAAGAGGCCTTCCTATGTCCCACTTCCTATGTCCTTCCTCTGTACTTGGTGGTGGGAAGTCGTGGAAGAGATGGCTTCATTTGTAATGAAAGGCTGCAGGAGTGCCTAAGATTTTCTTATGAACTTGCAGTGTTGGTGGGTTAGGTTTAGGAGCAGCTAGGGTGGAGGTGCCCTGCCATTTACCAGGCCTCCTGGCACTGCCATCACTGTGGGTTACCAGGATGGGGAGATGGTAGGGAGGTTGCTTTTAGGGAGGGACATTAGTGGGAACACCACACACTCCCCACTGACCTCCCCACTTCCTGGTCCCTCCACCCAGTAAGCTACACTGGCCCTAGTGACAGCAGGCTTGCACTAGATGCCCATATGCTATCAGACCAGGTTCATGGTTCTTATATTAATTTACAAAATTCACAGATTGTGTCCAGGATACTTCAGGGAGCACCTGATCCCTTTGATCCCTGCTTTATGCCTGAGGTCTTTGGGAAGTCACTGTTAGTGGTCCCCTGTGGCTTGGACACAGGGCTTGTATCTGCGAGGAGCTGTGTCTTCGTTACTGTGGCCCCAATTTTGTGGAATTCCTTTCCAGTTGAGGTTAGGTAGGCCCTTCCCTGTTGAACTTCTGTAGTTAATAATTGAACTCTGGTTTTATGGTTTTCTGTCTCTTGTGCCCTGCTTAGAGATGGCTGAATAAGCGGTATACAAATTGTTGAAATGGGTAAATGAAAACTAAATGCCCAAGCCCCTTCTTGCTGTCCGCTCTTGGGTAGCATAATGGAAACTGTACTTCTCATTATGCATATTAGCCTTGAATATAGTATAAATTGCATGGAGATATCTGATACCTGCCATGTGTACTCTGTACGTAACCTGGCTTGAACCAGATCCTTACTGCCACCATTTCCAGGAAGCAGCACAAGTCAGAAGTGTTAGAAATTGTGCTTCTCAGTGCTATTCCAATTCCAGGAGGAAGGGCATGCGGGTACACTAGATGATGCCATTAGAAATGTTACAGAGCCTAGAGGCCTTCACTGTCTCAAAATTAATTTTTAAATGAGATTAATTTTCAGGCACCCAGCAGACATTTTTAAAACATCAATTTAGAATTGGATGCAAGAGGGTGGAGCGGGGAGGGTCTGGTCATTGCCATCTGCTTTTGTATTCAATTTTTTTATAAAGGGTTTCTAGTTGTGATACCAGTGTAATGGGAGTTATGTTTCATTTGTATGGTTATTGCTGTTATTATTGACATGAAAATGCTATGAAAGTGATCAGCCCCCTGGTCTGTACCAAAGCAAATATGTATAAACACATGCACATGAACTATGGATTAGCTAATTTAAAATGGTGATAAAATAATGTGCCTAGTCTGGTCCCCGATAGCTTTTTACCCTAGATAATAACTCCAGATATTATATGTATTAATGATATCTGCATTAGTGCCAAGTAGAGTTCATTCTGGTTCAAGTTAATAAAACAACCGCTGAAGGAATTAATAAGAGCTTGCTACTTGTTGCAAAACAATTGAAACCCTGGAGGACTTGATATTAGAAAACTCCTGGGTGGTTGCTTCTTGTGAAAACTTTTGAATTAATTGCATTAAATATAAACATTTCTTAACTCCTGCAAGATTTACATTCCATGTCTCTCTTATAAATGCCATTCCTAACTCTTACTGCTCCTTTGGGACTTATTTAATTTAGCAATTGCTCCAGAAAGCACTTCATAAAAAACAATTATGGAATTAATTGTGATATTTCTAGCATAGCATTCATTTATGACATCCTCACCACCTGTAATCCCTTTCCACAATTCCCTTATAGAAGCAAAATTGAGTAATTTTCAGTTCCTATTATACTCTATATTTATGATTATAGTGGAAATCTTGGCATGCTTTATGTTTAGGGCTTACTGTGCAATCTCACCCAGGGAATATGCCAGTTGGAGCTCTTTTCTAGGGTCCTATACATGTTTACCCACAAATATGCCCTGCTGAGTTCAATGTGTCTTGCTACCATTTAAGCGTGTTATGTAATTGCAGTCTATAGATGTGTACATGCACAGTCTTAAAGTGCATTCACGAACCCGGAGGAGATCAGAAGGTGCTTTCAGAGATACTTCAAACAACTTTATATGCAAGGGCCGCAGAAAGAAACTGAGATAGACCAATTTTTAAGAACCAATGGATTACAAAAAATATCTCCAGAAAACAAATTAGTACTGAATCAGCAAATTACAGAACAAGAAATTGAAGGTGCCATTCAGAATATGCAATTGGGCAAATCTCCAGGACCGGATGGACTAACCTCCAAATATTATAGAACTTTGAAAGACTTTTTAATCCAACCATTAAAGGAGGTGTGCAATGAGATTTTGGAAGGGAAAAGGGCGCCTGAATCGTGGAAAGAAGCATACATCACATTGATACCTAAGACAGAAGCTGAAAAGACACAACTAAAGAACTACCGTCCCATCTCCCTCTTGAATGTGGATTATAAAATCTTCGCAGACATCTTAGCCAGCAGACTTAAAAAAGTATTAGTGGAAGTAATACATAAGGACCAGGCAGGCTTTCTCCCAGGTAGACATTTATCTGATAATACAAGGAATATAATTGACATTTTGGAGTTGTTGCAAAGGAATATTAATACGAAAGCTGTTTTAGTTTTTATTGATGCGGAGAAAGCCTTTGATAACATTTCTTGGAGTTTTATGAAGAAAAATCTGAAAGGGATGGGAGTGGGACAGGGGTTCGAAAATGGTATAGGAGCAATATATTCAGAACAAAAAGCGAAATTGATTGTAAACAATGTGGTGACTGAAGATTTTATGATAGAAAAAGGAACACGTTGCCCTATCTCTCCATTATTATTTATCTTGGTCCTGGAGGTGCTGTTAAATATGATCAGAGGGGACCGGTTTGTAAAAGGAATTCAGGTCGGAGCCAAACAATATAAATTGAAAGCTTTTGCAGATGATTTGGTCCTAACTCTACAGGAGCCGGAATCTAGTATGAAAAGAGCTTTGGAATTGATTAAAGAATTTGATCATGTGGCGGGATTTAGATTAAACAGGGTAAAAACTAAAGTATTAGAGAAGAATTTAACTCCAATGGAAAAGGATAGGTTTCAGAATGAAACAGGTTTAATGGTGGTTAAGAAAGTGAAATACCTAGGGATTAATATGACTGCGAAAAATTTGAACTTATTTAAAGAGAACTATGAGAAATGTTGGTCAGAAGTTAAAAAAGACTTAGAAATTTGGTCTAACTTGAAGCTTTCCTTGTTGGGTCGAATCGCAGCTATAAAAATGAATGTATTGCCAAAAATATTATTTTTGTTTCAATCCTTGCAAATTCTGGACAAGATGGACTGTTTCAAGAGGTGGCAGAGAGACATCTCTAGATTTGTCTGGCAGGGCAAGAAACCTAGAATAAAGTTTAAAATTTTAACTGATGTAAAAGAAAGAGGTGGATTTGCCCTGCCAGACCTTAAACTGTATTATGAATCAGCAGCATTCTGCTGGTTGAAAGACTGGCTGCTTCTTGAGAATACAGACATTTTGGATTTAGAAGGTTTCAACAATGTTTTTGGGTGGCATGCATATCTGTGGTACGACAAGGTTAAAGCTCATAAGGCATTTAAAAACCATATTGTCAGGAAATCTTTGTTCAATGTCTGGATAATATATAAAGATTTGCTGGAAAGCAAAACCCCAAGGTGGTTGTCACCTATGGAAGCTAAGGCTCAGAAAAAGCTCAATATGGAGGCCAAATGGCCAAAATATTGGGAAATTTTGGAACAAGAAGGTGACAGACTGAAACTGCAGAGTTTTGAAAAATTAAAAGACAAAGTGCGAGATTGGCTTCATTATTATCAAATAAGAGAGGCCTATAATTTGGACAGAAAAATTGGCTTCCAGGTGGAGAAATCAAAATTGGAAACAGAACTGTTAGAACCAAAAACTAAGATTTTGTCAAAGATGTATAACTTGCTGTTGAAATGGAACACGCGGGACGAAACGGTTAAATCAGCAATGATTAAATGGGCGCAGGATTTAGGTCATAACATTATGTTTGCTGACTGGGAGCAGTTGTGGACCACCGGTATGAGGTTTACGGCATGTATTGCCTTAAAGGAGAATATTATGAAAATGATTTACAGGTGGTACATGACCCCAGTCAAGCTTGCAAAAATTTATTACCTGCCTGACAACAAGTGTTGGAAATGCAAAGAAGCTGAGGGAACATTCTTTCACCTTTGGTGGACATGCCCAAGGGTTAAGGCTTACTGGGAAATGATATATAATGAACTCAAGAAGGTATTTAAAAGTACCTTTCCTAAGAAACCAGAGGCCTTTCTTTTGGGCATAGTTGGCCAATGGGTGCCAAAGAAAGAGAGAACATTTTTTATGTATGCAACAACAGCAGCAAGAATACTTCTTGCCAAGTACTGGAAGACACAAGATTTACCCACCGTGGAGGAATGGCAGACGCAAGTGATCGACTACATGGAGATGGCTGAAATGACTGGCAGAATCCGTGATCAGGGAGAAGATTTGATTGAACAGGACTGGAAAAAGTTTAAGGACTATTTACAGAAATATTGTAAAATCTTGGAGTGTTAATATGTTGTGGGAAGTGAAGGTGACAGGGTTTGTGTGACTTGGTTAAAGGTAAATTAAAAGAAGAATGTTAAAAAGGATAAGGGGTTATGAACAGAACATTATTATCTCATAGTATATAAGATGAGATATGGATTAAAATAAATGGAAAATTGGGACATAATAATTAGAAGAATGTAAAATTAAGTATGGCTAAATAAGGATATGAATTTGCTGAATTGGATTAGAATAAAGAGGAACACAAAAAAGGGGGATGTGAGGAGGTCAAGACAGAGGGGTATGGAATTTCATAATTTTAAGAATAAGGGTTTTTTCTCTATTTTTCTTTTTTCTTCTCTTTTTTTTGCTATATAATTTTGTTTTTCTGTTGTAGTTGGTTTTTTTTGTGAACTTTATGTATGGAAAGGATACATTTTGAAATGATGAATTCTTTGTTTTGTAAAATCTTAATAAAAATTTATTTTAAAAAAAAATTAAAGTGCATTCACTGCCTCTTGCAGATGCTTGAGCGGGGGGCAGAGATATCTGAAATCTTGTTAAGTCATCAGTCAATTATGAAGGCCATCAATCTTTGGACCCTTTCAGACAAGCAATTTATACTGGGCCTATTGTGCAAGGTAACAGCACTGCAGTAACTCATAACCATCCATTCATACAATGAGATCTACACCTGAGGCTCTTCTTCAGGTACTCCCAGCAGCAGAAGGTGGGAAGAGACCAGGAAGAGGGTCCTTTCAGTGGTGGCATCTTGCCAGTGGAAGGCCTTCCTCAGGAATGGTCACTGGTGCTCACATTGCTATCATTTTGGTGCAATACGAAGACCTTTCTATATTCACAGGTTTTTAAACATTGCTGCTGTTACCAGGTTTTGCTAACTGTGGCTATGCTCTTCTTAATCTTCCTTAGTCTAAACTGATGACCAAGATCTAGCAAGCTCAGTGTGAATCACACAGCCCTGAAAACGGAAACCTCTGTGTTCTTACTTTAGGCGCTGCCACCATTTCTAGCTTAGAATTACAGTAAATCAGCCAAACTGAATTCTTTCCCCTAGAAGCAGCTTTAAATAACACAGGACTAATTCTCACTGTAGATGCCATGTTGTAATTACCTTGGTTCAGAATAGGCATTGGTTTGACTCACAATGCTTCCGTGTATTATGAGTTGAACATCATTTCTCCAGAAGCTCTTTGCCATCTCGGAATATTTCATGAGGTTCTTCACATGCGCAGGCTGCATTCAGATGGACCAGCCTCCTTTGTAGATAAAACCGGAAAGTTATGTACTGTTAGGTCCTTCCCTCTCAATGAAACTTCTGTTTATTACTGTGAAATTACATAACCAGACCACCCAACAAAGCAGCCTTTTGTTTTATGAGTGTTCCTTCTATTTGGCTCTGGTGTCTCAACTGCTCCTTGCAAATGTTTTATGTGGTTGCTGCCCCCCATCCAGACCTAAAATCCTCTCCTGCTTGGGGTGGCGATGGGGACAGGTTGAATTTCAGAGTGGCTCTTAGCCATGGCTAATACTAGCAGTAACAGTTCCCAGGGGCACTGTTGTGTGTGTACAGCCTCACCAGAGCTCTTAGAAACAGATGAGCTTTTTTTTTTTTTTTTGGCTAAACACTCACAAAATAGTCATAAATTCCAAGCTGGTTCCAATAGAAATGGATTGGTTTTTCACACAAACAGCAGCTGGGGCAATAAAAGTGCTCCTGGATAGCTCACTACTTCAGACTGCATGTGGGGGGTTATATAAAAAAGGAAGCATTCCCTGCAAAAGAATAACTAGTATATAAAAGAGCTATGCTTAAACTCTTTCCCCTGCTATCTAAGGTCACATTCATATCAAGCATTTAAAGCACTATGATACCACTTTAACAGCCATTGCTTCCTCTCAAAGAATCCTGCGACCTGCAGCTTGTTAACTGTAGGTGTTGAGAATTGTTTGGAGACCCCTATTCGCTTCTAGAGTAGTTTAACAGTCAATTCCTCTTCTCAGGGGACTCTGGGAAATATATGTGAAGGTAAGAGGGGTCTCCTAACAACTCTCAGCACCTACAGTTAACAAGCTACAGTTCCCAGGATTATTTTGGGATTCTATATGCATGCAGTTTTGTTTTCACGAAGAAGCATTAGACCATACAATGCCCCACCCCATCTGAGGGGGTACAGTCCAGGAACAGTTTTTAGCACCCCACCTGATGAATGTGTGTCAACTATCCAAGACATCTCAAATAGGAAACTACCTTATAATGAGCCAGACCCATGTTTCATCTAGCTCAGCATTGACTCCATGGACTGGAACTGGGTCTCCAAGATTTCAGACCCCACATTCCCAGCCCCACTAGGAGATGCCAGGGATTAAACCTGGGAGCTTCTGCATGCCACGGTCCTTCTCAATGAAACACTACAGCTGCTATGGCCACCTTCTTTATAGCCTAGGGGGAACTTCATTAACCATATAGTCCTCCAAGGCACAGAACTACACATAGAATGGCCTCTTCATGGTTGAACTACAGTAGCTCTTTAATAAAATTTGCTCCATCTCAGTAAGCATTTCACAGTTGTGGCGCTAAGAAACCTATTAAAGTGTGTGTGTGCGCTCAGCTCAGAGTCTATCAAAGAAGAAGAAGGAGAGTTTGGATTTGATATCCCGCTTTATCACTACCCGAAGGAGTCTCAAAGCAGCTAGCATTCTCCTTTCCCTTCCTCCCCCACAACAAACACTCTGTGAGGTGAGTGGGGCTGAGAGACTTCAAAGAAGTGTGACTGGCCCAAGGTCACCCAGCAGCTGCATGTGGAGGAGCGGGGACGCGAACCCGGTTCCCCAGATTACGAGTCTATCGCTCTTAACCACTACACCACACTGGCTCTATCGAAAGGTAGTGTGCATTGGCATTCTCTTCTCTTCCAACACAAGCATTTTTCCCTCCTGTGCACATGGCTAGGTCCTGTTTTGTTTTATGACATACTGATTAAAATCTGGGAGGATCAACAGGGACCAGTGGGAATTTCTATGTTTCCTTCTTACCACTTCAGGCAAACACCCCAATATTAAAATCAAGCCACTGGGCGATTTGAAGAGTAAACAAACAAGCAAGCAAACAAACAAACAAAATAATCAGACATATGTATAAATTATGTTTGTTGGATTTTGAATGCTAATTTCACCAGATGACTTCTAGGTAAGTTAATTGACAAATGTCATTATTCCTGCCCCTCCTTTGTTGGAACCTTATAGTTCAATCCCATGCATCTTTACTCAGATGTGAGTCCCATTGTGTTCAGTGGGACTTATTGCATAGGATTGCAGCCTAAAATGAGTTTATGTGATTCAATCATCCTTCTAATTATCCATTCTGTTCTTAAATTAAAACCCCCTCATTTCTTAGCCTAATAAATCTTAAGGTCACTTTTCACTACAATATTCACTACAATATGGATTTTTTTGTGCAAAGCCCTTGTGTACTGTATTACCTATAAAAGGTTTACGCACATTTGAAATAGGCTTCCACCCCTGCTACAATATGCTGAAGCATTAAAAGAAAAGGGAAAGGGCTACATATCTCTTTCCATACGTTTCAAAAGGGAAGGTCTATGCTTGCAACACTGATGTGCCTTTCACAGCTGATGAAGAGCAGTTATGTTCTGTAAGTATTCATACCAAAGTATTATGTAACTTGTGAGAATACAGTGGTACCTCAGGTTACATATGCTTCAGGTTACATACGCTTCAGGTTACAGACTCTGCTAACCCAGAAATAGTGCTTCAGGTTAAGAACTTTGCTTCAGGATGAGAACAGAAATTGTGCTCCGGCAGTGCGGCGGAGGCCCCATTAGCTAAAGTAGTGCTTCAGGTTAAGAACAGTTTCAGGTTAAGAACGGACCCTATGGAACAAATTAAGTACTTAACCCGAGGTACCACTGTATTATAATGTAAGGCGTTTCATACTGCTAATTGTTGTTATTACTCTTCCCTGTGACCCACCCTGGACACACTTCTGTTATATCTTTTCTGAAACAGGATTACTATAATGCTGTTTCCAAGATATAGATGAACTACTCCTTTAAATAGCACAGTACCATAATTTTATTTTCTCTACTCTCCCCTTCCTGTTTCTACTAATCCATGGATCATGCAGAACCTTCATTTAGACTGTCTACCTCATTAATTTCAATCAAGAAAGTCAGTGCTTGCCCATATTCCTTTGCTGATGTGGATCAGCTCCCCCAGAGATCTATATGAATATCTGATTACAAGCAGATCTCTAGAGTGAGGCAATAATCTTCAGATGAGCCATTTTCTGTCATGTGTATCATATGAATTACAACTTTAAAATAAAAACCTGACATAGCCTTCTCATAAATATCAGGTATGTTCTTTGCATTAAAAAAACCAACAACCAGGTTCAGAATATCTGGCAAACGGTTGTTAAAGTGGGACATTAAAAATAACTCACATTCTAGAAATCAACAGAATTAGCACTAGAACACACATCTTCCCCATAATTCAGGCGGTGGAGAAGAAGAGTAAATGTATTCAAATGAGAGTCATTCCCTCCTCCTTTCCGACACACATTCTAAAGGGATGGAACACATTGTGAACTATTAGCACATTGAAAATGGCAGTTGATTATAGAGCATGGGTGCCATTATTGGAAGAGTTTAGTCTGTCATCAAATGCCAGTCAGAGCACAGTGTTCGAGGAGCAGGAACATCAGATGTAGAGAAAGTGAATAGCCATTAGGCAGAGGTTGAGGAAGAAGAGTGGGAAAGGAACTGAAGCAGAAAATTAAATGGCCTGATACTGACGTTAAATAATAGCTGTGGGTCACCCTGAATCTTACTGGCCTGATAGGGAGCACACATTAACATTCCTTAGTTGTGATCAATTTTTGATGTGGCAGGTACTTTTCACTGTGCTCTTAGATGAACCGGGTGGCTTCTGCTGTTTAAAGGCTGTTTGATTATCTAATTTTGCTTCATACCCTTTGTGAAATTTTGGATACTCCACCCTCCTTTCATTAACTCTTCTTTAAAAAAAAATTGGCCCTCCTCTGGGCCCCTCTCTCATCAGTCTCTAATTATTATTGCCATCCATTCTGGTTTGGCTGCTGAGGCCTAGCGATCTGAGGTGGCCACATGGGAAATCAGTGCTGCTGAGATATGTGTTAGAGCTGCCAGATTCATGTCTAGCGGGAGGTTCTTTTTTTCTGGCTTTCATTAGCTCTTTTGCTTTTTTTGTTTGTTTGTTTGCTTCCCTGAAAGCAAAAGGTGGAAAAAGATTACAGTGAAATCTAGAAGGGCTTGAATGGAACGCTCAGTGGTTTCAGGACCAGGGATTCTGGCAGTTTTGCTGCCTGGTCTTCTCTGTTCTAATTCAGAGGATCTCAAGTAACGAAGAGGCACATTTTGTATTCTCTCTCTCTCTCTCTCTCTCTCTCTCTCTCTCTCTCTCTCTGTGTGTGTGTGTGTGTGTGTGTGTAAGAGAAAGCTCTGCTGGCTTTCTCCATGAAGGGCTAGACTAGAGTAAGGAGGAGTGGTCTTTTCATCCCTCGCCCCACTGACATCAGTGAGTGGGGAAATACCTGCAAAAGCTTCAGGCTGGTGTAGGTAGGAGCCCCAGTCAGTGGTGCACTTGGGTACTACTGCACCCTGTGTTTGGCCCTATGCCCTTGCACTGCCTTCCCAAACGCAGGTAAGGAGGTGCCCGGCTTTGGAAGGGAAGCGTGAATGATCTGGCCAGCTCCTGGAACCCTCCTACCTCCTTCCCAAACCTGGTGAAGTTCTAACTAGGCTTTGAGAAGAAGGTGGGTGGACTCTAGAACCCTGTCTGAGCCTCATGCCCCCTTCCCAAAGCTCAGTGCCTCACTTACCAGGCTTTGAGGTGGTGCCATCTCAGCTCAGTGCCTAGTGCATGTGCCTCCCTCTTGCACGGCTCTAAATCTACCCCTGACCCCATTCCATGGGCATGTTAGAGGAATAAGCAAGCTTTGGATGTGGCAGATTCAGGCTGCTGCTTTGGTTTCTACCACTGACAGGGAGATTGCTGGATGCAGAAGGGAAAGGGTATATCTGCTTTGCATGCAGAAGGTGCCGGGTTCAATTGCTGCCATCTCCAGGGCTGGAAATGTCCTCTTTCTGAAAACCCTGGAGAACCACTGCTAGCCAGAACAGATAATCCTGTGCCATTAATCTGACTCAGTATAAGGCCACACCTTCTGATTTATGTCCATGAAGCACACAGAGGAACTCTGGGAGCTGCTTTGACCCTGCCTCAGCCGGCCTTTGCCAGAAGTTAAAACTGCTGTGCTAGTCCCTGTTTGATAAGTATTTTGCTCCTCTTGAAATCTTATTGGTCCACCTTCTCCTCATACGAAACTCATACTCATAATGAAACTTATTAGCTGAACTGTTCTGAGTCATTTTCATTCTGAAGGGCTCTCACATTTATCTGAGTGATTTTTAAAGTCTCTCTAAAGGGTTTTATTTTTTTTTTAAAGTGGGAAGTTTTCAGAAATACTTTTCTTAATTTTTTCCCCTAATCACCTCTAAACTCAGATTTCTTACTTATCAGCATGCCCTCTGTACCATAGAGTATTGCCTTGCAGAACTGCTGACCAGCTGCAGTTTTGGGTGCTTTCATGTTCTCCTCAGAACTTCTGCCTTTTTAATTTTATTTCCCCTCCGTCCCAATGAGAGAGGCACGGCAGCAGCAGAATGCAAATGGGAACTGCCAAGAGAGGAATACACAGTTTGTCATTTGTCACTGCCAAGACTCATCAGTAATACAGTATCATGAGAGAAGAAGAGGGAGGGGAAGAGGTGATTTTACTTCAACATTTAAGCATGATATTGAAGTGAGATTTGGATAAATTCCCCCAAAGAAAACTAATGCTTACTTTGATAGTTGCTGTGAAGCAAAGACATGTAGACAGGGAGGCATCATTCATTTTCTTACTCCAGAGACTTCTTTCAGTAGCTTGCTTGATGTTTTTAAAATTCCGCCTCACTTTGCATACCTGCTCCATACCTGTTGAAGACAGCAGATGTGGCATAATTGACCAGGAAGTTCTCCTGCACATGGGGATGCTCTTGCGCAGCTTCCGTTCCTTTCGGGGGGGTTGTGTGTGGAAGAAGTTCCTGTTAAATGGTGCCCAAAGTCAGTAGGAACTCCCAATAAACTATCTGCCTCATTTGTAAAAAAGTTAGATAATCTCATTTCACCTTTAATGTTAATGGGGGTGAACCTAAATCCATTCAGCAAGACTATATTCTAAGAAAGGCAAATAAGAACAAATTGGGTGAAAAAGTAATAAAATAGGCAGAGATTTGTGAATTATGAAGCTAAGTGCTGACATGCTGCTTCATATACTAGTACTGATTATTAATACTGAGTGTTGCTTTTGGCAACATAACCACAATTTTGTAGCAGGAAGTTAAGAATTGTTTCAAAATGTCTTTTGAGTGATGGCATTCTGTCTGGCTATTTGGTGCCGTGCTTGTTATTTTATAAACATTGTATGTTTTATTAAATTTTAATACCCATTTATATGTGGGTCTTTATTATATTCCGCTCCTGCAGTGCCCAAAGCATTTTTGAATATTATGTTATGGTTATGTTTATGATCATCATGTTGCTTAATACAATCTGGATATGGGATCCAATTTTTCTTTGGTTTCTCTTCCTGATTTTCTTCTCTTAGCTTTGAAGCATTAGTAGCTGAGGAAAAGAAGCACACTTCCATGTAGATAAAACAGGTCCTAAAGCAGTTCTACATAACACTTTTTAGACAGATTTATGATGTGCATGGAGGTACTAATGTAGCAAACTGGCAATCTTGTGGCATATGTTTGAGATTCTGGAGGGTAGGAAAAACCACTTGCATTCAACTGACAGCCAACCTGGCAGTTGTTGATTGCAGCATCTATACATGACAAGAAAATACAATGAATATTTTATATCAGTCCACTGTTGTTTGGAGGACTTCTTTGGAGACTTCTGCTTTTACATGACTTCAGTGCTGTCCACAATTGCTTGAGAGGTCTTTATGCAGCAACCAAGCACCACTGGGTTCAGCATCATGAAGAAACATACCTTTAAGAGATATGTATGGTCTAATGTAGAAACGTTCCTAGTGGTAATCAGCATTCATGTCCCAAAACTCCTGCACTGTTGGATATTCTCACCAAAAGTGGTAGCATGAGCCAAATGTGGAAGTATGCATCTCTTTGGAGATATTTATTGCCAGGTCTATGTCCAGTGACTGTACAGGCAGCAGATGCCTGGAACACATGGGGGTAGGAACAGACCGGCAGCAGGAAAGGGTAATCAAATGGCTCCCTCAGCACTGAATTGCCAATGTAAAATGGGTTCGGTACCAGATGGTATTGTGCTCCAGATCTCATCAGCCGGCATACCCAATGATCATGGACAATGGGAATTGTAGTTGATCAAAGTAGTTAGGCACAGGTTCCCCATCAAGTTACACAAACAGAGAGACTGCGGCATCTTGGAGTTACAAAGCAGACAATGAGATGGGATTTTCTCTTCCGATAAGCTGATTGCCAGGGCTTGCATTTCCAATGTGAATATCCTAGATTTAGCTACCAGCAGTTCTCTCAAGCGGGTGGGTCAAACTAACTATGGCTTTGATTTTCATGACATGAATATAATACATTCCATGCAAAGCTCATATACCCAGTCCACTTGGTTTCAATGGGGTTTGAATGCAAGTAATTGAATGCAAGCTTGGATATCTAATTCCCCATGCCCTTTTCAAGATCCCATCTTAAATTTAATGGCATTGACAATTGTGGAAAGGCAAATTGGGACTGAAATCATTAGTGTTGGCCAATAACATCATTATGAAATATTGGTCCTATTACTTACACTTTTGCTGCAGGCTTTAGCCAAGACATAACCCTGCATCTAGACCACTGCTGCAGCAGTTGCCAGGGATAATTCCAGGTACTAGCAGCCATCATTTCTGTTTTCCTGCACATTTGACCAGAAAAGTAGCATAGAATTGTGATTCACAGTAGGTTAGTTGTCAAACATTCATAGTCCACTAATGTCTGAATATAATCTGATTTTTTAAATAAGCCTTCTGGATTCTGTACCCTCACCCCAAACATTTACAGCTAGATGAACAAAGTTCTGCCTTACGTGTTCATTTGGTTTCTGTACTGTTCTAAATCTGTCTTTAGCTGGTAAATGGCCTTGAAACACATGCAAAAGGTGTTGGGGTAGTGATAATGACAACTTTTAACCCACCAAGCAGGTGCTAGTAAAGCCAGGTGGGGTTTGGGGATGGGAGGGTGCCTGGTTTTCTGAGAGTGTGACCATATAGCTGTCTGACCATAGACACAAGCAGAAAAAGGTCTCCAGTAATGGTGTTGCCATTTTTCTAGTGCTGCTTAATGATTTCATTTGGTTCACATTTTTAAGTGAATTGACATGTGTCACACTTCCAGACAAATTCATGGATCAGAATGCAATTATCACCTCCCTCTCACACTTTCACACTTCTCTGAATCATGCCCTACAATTCTTGGTTAAAACAATGAATCAAAATGTGTATAAAAATGCCCATTTAAGGTTAAAATGTGTGCAAAAAACCCACATTCTAACGAATGTGAATTTTCATGTAGTTTTTTTCTTTTTAATTACAGTTTGATGCAGAAATAGGCTAGAACAAATTATGAATGAATACACACAGTGCTGACACAGATGAGAAATAAGACTGATCTGGCCATCTCTCAGCTTCCTCCAAATAGCTCACCCTTGGCAGTATCTGTATGGATAACACCATAATAAGACTCCCATGGCTGCAAATTGTATCCTTTTCGGAGTGTCCTAGGATTTGAAAAATATTTAAGTAATCACAGTTTCTGACTTATCATCTGATAATGCCTGGGAATTGGTGACCCAAGGGACTAATTCCAAACATTACCAGAAAATGACACTGCTTATGTCAGTGGAAGTGTATTGGCAAATGTAAACTGTAATACAAGAGCATTTGCTAGCAATCTGGACATCTGCTGCTTTCCACCATTATTATTTAAGGTGTGGAAGGGTGGACAGCTGCTTTCAAAAGACTTCCACTTGTCCCATGTCTAGAAAGTACGGCTCCAAGAGGATTTTGTTACTGATAGGTTCTTAGGCTTCTGGGCATGTAAATTGAAGGCTGTTGAGGCTAGGATTGTGCAAAGATGGTATTGCTGGACTATGCCTAGAAGTTAATGGAATATGTCAGGTTCCATTTCTCATCAGGAAATTGTTCTACCTCAGCTAAATCCTGGATTCTAGTTGTGGTGGATTTGGGTGCCATCTGTACAGAAATTTTGTATAAAGATGAACAAAATCAACTACGAATGTCATTGAGTGTTCCATATATTTTAATGCATACTTGTTTACATTTTTATGATGCACAGAGTAGGAAGTAGCAGGGGGATTTGTTACTCATTAAAAACAAGCTTACACCCTGTGCCTAATGAGCCATCAATGTGTAATCTATTCACAGACAATTTAGAAGAGAAAGGACAGCTGTACTAATATTCCCCATCTTAACTTTTCATCAAATTCTGCATAGCTTATAGATCCTTTCAACACACACACACACAGAGGGAGAGAGAGAGAGAGAGAGAGAGAGTCTCACTGCAATGACTACCAGTCTTACAGTTTAGGTGCTGAAGGGTGCAACCTGCCATGCTTCCCAACTGAACCTATTTAAGATGCAATACCTGTTTTCTCCATTTGTATACAATGGAGGTAACCCATGTGAATTGCCTTTGAATTTAATAGCAGGTAAGTACCTGCCAAGTAAACCTATTTTGCAGCCACAACTTTTGTTCTATTTTCTTTTCCATTGTGATCAATGGGAAATAATTAAATATGTCAGGTCTAAGGCTGGCATTGCTTAGGGGTCCTTTTTATGCGGGGGAATGAGAAAATGAGATCCTTGGAATCCTGTGAATTCCTGGTCACTTTGACGCGCCCTAACACTTTGATTTGTCCCCCTACAGCAACAGAGTTTTCTGAGAGCATACTGGTGCTTCTCTGTTGGTTGGTGGAGCAGTAATTACGGCACATGAAGCAGTCCCTCATCAGGCTTTGGGCTGGTTTAGAGATTACACCCTGATGACCTGATGGTGATGAACAGAAACAACATAAAATCTGTAGAGTAACAAACTTAAAGTATTCAACCAGCTAAAACAATACAGTATTTTTTAAAAATATAAACCTGGGCAAATAAAATAAATCTTAAGCTGGCACCCAAAAGAGCACAATGTCACCCTGAAAGAGTATTCTAAAGTCAAGGCATCAAGACTTAAAAGGCTCTCTCCTTTATAGATGCATAATGCACCTCTTCTGCAGATGAAGAAGGGCCTTATCTGAGTATCTTAAAGGACAAGTTAGTTTTGTGATGTTATGAATCTGGACAGGGTTTTATTTATGTATTTATTTATATATTTAATAAAATGCCTGGATGGTGTATAGCAAATGTAAAAATATATTTTTTAAAACACACTAAAAGCAGCACAGGACAATTGTTAAAATGACTGGCTACTCACGAAAAGCAAACCTCACAGGCCTGTCATTTTTGCCTGTAATGTAGTCGTTTGTTGATGTCAAGGAGCAGAAGTGTAATCCCAAATATTCTGTAGCAAGATACAGAGTTCACGCTGAACCAGCTCTGGCTTGATTCCCAGGATTTCTCTTTCTCAATCCTTTGCAGCAAGACTTTTTAGTGGCATATGGTATACCATAAACATTGGTGTTCAGCTGGTCCAAAGGTGAGGCATTTACAAAATGTACACAAGATATATACCTTAAGGGTGAATGTTTGGTTTGGTTTTAGTTTACCTGAGGGAAGCATGATGCCTATATAATAAAAAGTAGACATGTAATGTCAGCTCTGTATCCTGAAACAATAAAAAGGGCCAGCTCAATGGGAAGAATTATTAGGAAAGGGATTGAAAATAAAAGTCTGTCACACAGTTGTTTATATACAATCACATCTTCTTGTACTGCAAATCTGAATAATTGTTCTGCATCACACACATATTATTATCTTCGACTGGTTCAGCTGAGCTTCCAGCCACTGCTTGTGTTGCAGGCTTGAAAGTAATATTCTCAGGCCTGTTCAGGATGCTTATGCAACTCAGACCAAATGTGGTTTTCAAACTGGAAGCTCAAAAACATACCTACCAACAACATTCCTAATGACCCTAAGAAGAGAAGATGCAGTTGTGATTCAAGGACCTGCCACCCAATTCTTGAGGATAAGAAAGACACATGGACACAGTATAATAGGTTAATGGGATAAAAAAGCCCACAACTTTATTGATTACAGCATGGGAGAGGTATTGGCTTAGGCATTGGATAAAACAACAGAGCGTGACTCCACCCCCTCAGGGAGGGGTGAGTCTACCAAGGGTTAACCACCAGTGGGAGGAACCTGTTGATGCAAATACAACTGAAAGCTCTCCCTGCTGTCACCAGGGGTCGTGCCATGGCCCTAGCCACCACCAAGGCTGTCAGACAGGATTCATGACCGCTGGATTCCTTTACCGGAATACCCATAAAGTGGAGGGGTAGGCGATGGCCACACCCTGCCCTCCAATACACAAACATATTCCAATGCCTAACTGCCAATACCTTAAAAAGTTGTAAATATTTGCTACGAGGTAGGCGAAAAACCAAGTGGCCGGTGCCAATTTGCCAGTTGGATAAAAATTCCTACCAGGTCCCCTAGACAACCAAGGTGACCAACCACAGGTCCATAGCAATGTCAAGAACCAAGCAATGAACTAAAGGGAGGGTGGGTGGGTGATCTGACGAAAACCAGCAGCGCAATGAAAGGGAAGCGCTGTCACGGCTGTGTTTGAGTGGCTAAACCCCGCCCCAAGCCTCCACCTGATTGGTTGGCTACCTGGGGGCACGGCACGGCAGCCGGGGCAGCTGGGCAGGGGCCGGAACACCCCTTGCCAATGGGGCTCCCATTCACAACTCCTCCCCTCTGTAAGGAGGAGAGGCTATACAGAAGGAATCTGTAATAATGCAAGAAACAAACTTCAGGTTTGGACTGTGTATTAGGGGTGTGTTTTCACTTTGGTTGAATCCTGAATCCCAAACAGTTGGCACCTGCCTTGTGGAGCACACTGCCCTTTGTAGTTAAATAGTTTGGTGTTTATTTCTATGGAGGTTCCCAGAAGGATGCATTTACTCACAGGCAGTATCAGATTTCTTTTGGGAAACTATTTTTGCCTGTCTTGTTTATTTTTGTATTATTGATGTGCATCACGATGATATTTACCAATGTTTAGCAGCCTATACATTTTCCAAATAAAAATAGAAATCAATAAAACAAGCAACCCACTTCAGAGTCCAAAGCAAACTGAGGTTCTCTTAATGCTTTGGACTTACTTTGGACATTTGGAGAGGCAAACTATTCCTTGAAAGGAAAACGATTGGCAAGAGGGAGGGAAACAGGTCACACAGTTTTGTGACTGACAGCTGTAGCTTCCAACCAGGAAATGGCTTTACCAGGGCTCTTTTGTATTCAACCTCCTGGTGTGCTTAGATGTCTATTCCATAGCATGGAATAGACATAGCATGCCTTTCCACTCCTTACACAGCAGCCACTAGACTCTCCACCTCCAACTGTTTCTTTCTCTCAAATGGAAACAAGCTAAGTTGGTAATCAGTGTTTTATCTTGCAATACAGAAGTATCATGCCATTCTTAAACATTGTGTTTCAAAGCACACATATAAACAGGGACATGGCCAAGTGTTGTAATGGTAGGGTTGCCACATTTCAAAAAGTGAATGTCCAGACCCAAAGCTTGTTGACCTTTTTTGGGGGGGAAATTACATAATTTTTGGAAAATTATGTTTATTCAGCTGGGGACAGGAGAATAGTGAGGTGTAGGTCTCTGGATTGAGCTCTTCTCAAGAAACCTCAAGGATTTTTGTGCAAATTTAGACTGGGCAGCCTCCCGTCCCCGCAAAAAAACAACAACTGAGCAACATGCCTGCTGAAAAACTGCTTTTAAAAGTTTCCTCAGTTTCAAACCAGTTTGCCATGTGGTTGGGAAGGGAAGGGTGCTATTTTGGAACCTGAAACATTTGAAAGCTCCCTTGTGTACACAGAATTACAACTATGGGTCTTGGCCATCCCGTTCTCCTGAGCTACCCTTTCCCATCTTGCATGCCAAAATCCTCTTCGGCATTTCTTAGCATGGCAATTGTAAGCATAATGGACAATAGCAAATAATGGACCTTTGAAGTCATCACGGTGTATTATAACAATGAGACTGCTAAGCAAGCCTACTGCAATATTAAATTTTTGATGAAAATTATTTTTGCACAGCAGGTGCTTTTGTAAATGAAATAACTCAGCTGATTTAATTTTCTCTCCAAACCCCTGAAGGCAGCTGTGCACATTATTGACTAATGACCTGAAACACTTGTTTTTTAAAAGTATTTTTTAAGACTGTATTTTAGGTCACATGATTGATAGGAATACCTGAGTTGGTTAGGCTGGGTTTTTTTTATAGTTATTCCAGTTGTGTAATTTATAAATCACCAAGATCCTTTTTAAGGCCTCCATGTATAATGGCTTTGGTTTGTTTGCATTTGAAAAACAAAACAAAAACCTCCTTCAATAATAGCCATGAAATGTTAACAGTATAAGTGGTACCTTTATAATTGCATCAAACTGATCATGCATCTAGACATAATTTTCATTTAACTCTTAGTCTTAAATGAAAATGATGAAAATAACCACAGTCCCTGAACAATTCTCGCTGGCATACAATTTTCACTCCTTGATTTGTACATGCCAAACTCATTTCTAGAGTGGATTTTTCAAATTAAAATATTTTTCTGTCACTATCTCTATGGTAAGAAGGATTCAAGTACTTTTCCTTACTTTGTTTTGTCTGATAGATTTGTCAGTATAATCAGATTAGTCCCAAAAGATTCATCATACAAGTAGGTGTGTGTGTGTGTGTGTGTGTGTGTGTGTGTGTGTGTGGATCCAAAACTGTAGTGAAAGAACGGAAAGCAATTTCTTGCTATCCCTTCCCCATAATGTGTCTTTGTTTCAGGACAAGCAAAAGACTGCTTTTCAACCAATCTCTGCTCCCAACCTCTTATACTGTGGCAGAAGTTGGCTTCTTAAGCCCTATAAGCTAAATGAAGCACCTTTGCATATATGGGAACCTCTGGACATCCAGATGTTGTTGGACTCCAACTCCTGTCAGCCCCAGCCCACATGGCCAATGGTCAGGAATGATGGCAGTTGTATCTAACAGCATCTGAAGGGCTCCTGGGTTCCCACTCCTGTTTTAAAACCTGGTACCCTGTTAAGCAGTATACTCTTTTGGTACAAGCACATGAGATCTAAAGGTAAGCAGTGCTGGGGTCTATATAGTATCTTCTCTTTTCAATATCAGAGGAATCCATGACAAAGACTCGTTGGAAACCATCCTGTTTTCATATATTAATGTGAATTATTCTAGATCTACAGTACATGAGAAATTATGGCTTATAGTTTCAAACCTAACCTTCCCACCAGAAATTAGAACCTATATCAATTGCATATTCCATTCTCGTGATATACTGTTGTTCTGCACCACCCCCAAATCTCCATAGCAGTGTAAGATTCCAGGAGCTCTTGGCACACTTTATGCTCCGGTATCAGAGTTTCCTTGGGAACATGAGGCACAGCGGAGACTGTGGTGTCTTTATGATATATGGTTTAAGTACACATATATACAACCTGAACCTATGTCAGAGGGGCCAACAACATTCATATCTCAAGAAGTTTTGGCTTCTTCCATAGCCATAGCAGCCTTAGACTTAAGCAGACCTCAACTATCGTTCTCAAACGTTGCTCTTTGCCTCTGTTTCTCAAGTCCACTGCTTCCTACTCCTAACACTCTGCACTAAACATCTACCCGCATTGCTTCCCCTTCCCTTCTATAAGCTCTCGGCTTTTATCTCTGAGTCAAAAGGGACCTCTTTGTCTTCTATGGTGAGTTTCTTGATCCCTGTAGTGCTAATGACCCATTATCCCCATTATCCCAGGCTAACACCTCACACAGGAGGTCAGTCCTGACTTAATTAACTCTTTCGGGGGTGCACCTCCAGGGGTGAAGTCAAACTGAAGTGACTTTTCCAGGGCAAAAGCCTGGGCAGTGTGTATGGAGGTCCCTGGCTGCCCAGATGACAGGACACCCCTGTCAGCCTCGCTGATGTGGTCCACAGGAAAGCAGCGCAATATATTTAGCCCCAGCTTGGCTGCACAAGTTGCTGGAAGGAGGCATACAATACGCCATCCAACTGTCTTAGGGACTCCAGATTTGTGTAGGGTTTACTCCTTAGCCATTTCTTCTCCTGATGGTCTCCTGCAAGGGAGCGGGTATGAATTTTTCCTTAGGGTTTACTCCTGAAGCCTTTTTTCATGAATGAGTATAGCCACAAAGTAGCAAAGACTTGAGATCAGCTTTCCTTCTCCTACATGGTCTACTCAGGTTGACAAGCCCCATCTGCCTCTAATGCTCAGCTTAATTAAAATATTAGCAAGGTATAAAAAGGTTCAGATACCTCTTGGGTCTATTCCAGGCACAGGCAAACTCGGCCCTCCAGATATTTTGGTTCTACAATTCCCATCATCCCTGACCACTGGTCCTGTTAGCTAGGGATGATGGGAGTTGTAGTCTCAAAACATCTGGAGGTCCGAGTTTGCCTATGCCTTGTCTCTCCTAAATACGCATGTCTGGCTATTTCCTAGCTTTAATATTATGCAATCCAGAATTTAGGGTGTCTTGCACGCTCAGATTCATAACACTATTATGACTTTCGTTAAGAAAACAAACTTTTCACTCTTTCATTGTCTGACACAGGTGTTCTCCAGTGGGTTACTCCTTGGTTGAAAATGTTGCTACCAGCATTTAAGTTACTTAGCAGAAACTGGTAAGTGTATTTAATTTCACATTTGGAAGAAAGGGGGTGGCTTGAGTTTTGAGGAATGAATCAGGGAAGGAGCAAGCAGTGAGAAAACGATGTGTTGCTGGAGGCAGTATTTGCTGTGTGTTTGTGTATACATCTAACTGGGGATCTGATCAAGACAATACTTTGCTGAATCTGAACAAGTTCAGACTTTGTGGGGGAGTGAAGAGGAAATGAAGATTATCACACATAGTGTCTTCCTCTTGCCTTAGGCTGTTTGATTCATGTTTATCAAGGGCAAAGAAGCTAGGAAAAGTGAACAACTGCAGTACCCCTGCCACCACCTAGTTCACAACAGCATATATTCATGTGTTCAGCTTTTTTGCCTTTTATTTGACAAAGAAATCTTAGGCAAGGATTTGTCAGATGTCGATCTTTTAAATAGGTGGCACTCTTACCCTGGGTGCTTTGTTCGTATTTTTCCTGCATGCCTTCTGGTTTATGACAAATTCGAGTCCTCATAGTTAGGACTGGAGGACAAGTCCATTTTAAATATCCACTTATATCTATTTTTTAACCTAATTAATTAAACACAAATTATACACAAAATTATATGCAGACCTCCTCCTCCTGTATATTGTTTCATTTAACTGAGTCAAGCCCCCTGTGGTATTATATTTCTGCAGCATAATTTTACAAGTTGTAAAACATAATTATGATTATATACTTATACGCTTTGTTGTGTAGGTATCTAGTTACTTTATGAAATCTCTAGTGTATACTATGCATACAATACATATACGTATAACATAAAACATACAATACAGGCAGTTTATGTGTCTTCAATCTGTGTGCGACTGTGTGTATGCGCATCATGCTGAACCCAGAAATGACCCAGAAACACCATAAAGATGTCACTGAAATGTCACTTAAATGGCGGAATTTTAGGGGGTGGGGCGGGGGCAGAATGGGGTGTTTGCAGGCTTTTTCAATGGGTTTCAATGATACGTGATTTCACTGATGTGTGCTGTGTCTTGAAATATAACCCCCACGTAAACAGGGAGCTGCCTGTACACACAGTGGGAGCCTTTGTGGTATGTTCCATACTTGCCAGCACTTCCTGAAGTGGCCATGTGACATTCCGAAAAGCTCTGCCAGACTGGAATCTTGTCAGTAAAGAGCCCCACTGAAAGTGAGCATGGGAACCTTTCTTACTATTTGTGGAGCAAAAAAGAAAAACACGATTCCATCTTCAGAGAAACCCCACGTTAGCTAGTAGTAGAGCACACATTCCATCTTGGCATAGCTTCCTGGAATGGTCATGTGTCCATAAAGTATTGTTTTAAGAGTGAATCAGTATGTCATTGGGTATATTAACAGCATTCAGCATGTTAATAACTTAGGTATTTAACAGAACCTGTGCTTGCTGAGCATGTTATTCACAATGATTTGAAGTACCTGAAACGTCATTAAAAGGTTCCTTAAACTGCAATGCTAAGGTCACCTAAGGACTATCAGTGTTTCATTAAACAATGCTGGGCACGCACCTAGTGAAGAGTTCTTATGTCTCCACTAATAATCTCATACTACTATGGGCATTTAAAGACAGAATCTAGGTCATAGGTGATTTATTTTCTTTTATAATTCAAACAGACCTCTAGGTGTTGCTGTACTTTCAGATTTTTATGTAATAATTTGGGTTCTTATGTCCTAATATGTAGCAATTTAATAGCTGCAGTGATCTGAAGGGTGATGGTGGCTTCACTGAGAATAATGATAAATGTATTGAGGAGCTGATGGATGCACTTAAGCAGGAGGAGGTTAATGATTGGTGCTCCTAACAGATTTGATGTGGGAGTGATAAATTAAAGGTGACTTGCAAAGGTAAAGCACTAAATTCCATTAACTTTACCAATATGTGCTTGAATACCCCTTGCCCCAGTACCATGGCTCGGCTAGGAGGTGAATTTTGCAAATTGTTACTTGAAAGGTAACTTTATTATTCTTCATTCTAGTCATAGCCACATTCCGTTGAATGTTTTCCACTTTTGTTGTCCAGATCCTGTTCAAATCTTATTTCAAATGAGAAATTGTGTCTCAGATACCATAATGATGTTGAAAATTGCAATTTCAGGGTTCACAACTGAATAGCAGCCATGTTTTCCACAGAAGTGCTAACAGCTCAATGTTTGGCTTTCAGTCAGGTGGCAGACTCCATCCACCATCCTCAGTGTTTGCAACAGCTCATTGTTATAAAATCTCAGGCTATCTGGACCTCATTCAGCTCTGGTCTTTCTAGTTATGCCATCACTGAACAAAGCCCAGGCTACCAGGACTCTGTCTGGTAATCTGGGTCACCTGGTGAGACTGGAATGTTGTCATATGACTGAAAGAGCTCTGTGTAGGAAAGAGACAGAACAACAGCTATTCTGTTATTTTAAAACTTTGGCATAAAAGTTCCTAAAAGATAAATGCTGCTGTCACAACACCTGAAAATGTGATTTCCTTGGTCTCTGGTCTTGAAGCAGCTTGGCTACCTTGCAATTCCACCTGGCCCATTAGGTGTCAGATGGGGCATAGAACTGTCAATATTACAATACTGTAGAGTAATGGGACTGAGAAGCAATATTGCAGCATGCAACAAGGAACCAACAAATGCATGCTTTGTTCTTGGTTTTAAAAGACTTGCATGGTGATCTGGCAACTGAAGAAGATTCAGTGCGTTTGCTGTTAATTCAACTAGAGGAACAAACTTCTCCTCTGCGCTGAGTGGTGCAAAAATTTCACAGAAATTAAGCATCAAATATGAGGCATGCACATATGTGCCCTTTGGTGTGTCCTTTCCACCTTTCAGAGCCCCTGGCACAATGTTTCCCAAGGGTGCAACAGCAAGTTTCATGTTGGCTGCTTGGGAATGCCATTGTGCTATATGTCTTTTTGTGACATTGGTGCAAAGACATCATGCCATTACTCCAGTGCAGTGGACATCCAGTTTAAATAGTCATTTCCTGCAGTGCCAGCTCATGGAATCAGGCCTTAAATCACTTTAAGACTATTTGTTTCCACTAGTTGTGGTTCATCAAAATGTAGCAGGAAAACTGATTGAAGGATTTATAACCTGTAACATAATTAACAAAGGCAACTTACTCTGGGCTGTTTAAGCAAGTAGCTAGTGGCAATCCTAAATAGATTTAACTTGGAAATAAACTAAAGTCCTCTGAAATGAATAGGACTTACTTTCAATTAAATTAATTTAACTGATGTTTGCAATAGGTGATTGACAATTGAATTAGCTTACCTCATTTGTATAAGCTCCTTAGTACACAAGATTAACATAGGCTGCAGTATGTTTATTTATGTATGCATTTCTCTTTATATATTTAACCTGCCTTTAAGCCCCCAAACAATTTAAAATACCAAAACTCAAAAGCCCCAGTTACAGCAGCAGCAGCACATTAGAATCATCACATTTAGCCAAGGCCCCCCCCCCTCCGTGAGTCTGCTGAAAGTTCTGCTATAACATCTTCCAGAATGGGGAAGGTCTTAAAAAATTTAATAGAACAATCCAGTGCAATTTTATTCATAAGTAAGCCTCAATATACAGTAGTTGCAGTTTTCTTCCTCATCATTGCAACATCACTGGTTAGTACCCCTCTTCAGCTTTTGACTTCCTCAGGGACCATCAAGAAACAAAGGGTTGGAGCCAACATTAGTCATGCTCTGAGTAGACCCATTGAAACTAATGTCCATGGAATCTACTCTGAGTACAACATAGTTGGCTACAATCCAGAAGCACTATGGTCGCCATATGGTCACTATAAGAGTTGTCCAGTGCATGTTTTTTCATGGGAAATAATTGTTTAACCCTTGCCTTTCTGTCTCATTACATATAAAGCAAGTGTATATGTACACACACCGGCCCTATATTATCAGTGCTTCTCCAGTCCCAAACATCTGTGCTGCTATGTTAGCCTCCCATGCAAAAATTATCTTATTGAAAAAATGCCAACCAACATCCTGGTTTTTATCGCTGTGCTGGCATAGCATGACACTCTAAGCACTTGTTTATTGGAGCAGCAAATCTTAAGATTGGAGAGTAAATGTTACACACAAAAATATCATGCACCGGAAATCATATTCTGTTGTCTTCAGTATGTAATTACACTGAACAAAATGGGATTTCCGAAGTGATCATGGTGCCTCCCTACCGTCAGCACTGACAGGTCAAATATTTTTCACTCCAGCAAATTAGTGAAATCATAATAACTGAAACTTCTCTACTTAGCCATTTCTCTTTCTTCACCTCATTTTCTATTTTTCCTCCGCTATTCAGTATTAACCTTACCCCCATCTTTCAACAAGTTATCATTAGTCTAAAGAATGAGTTCCACATTCCAGTTTCATTAGCGCTAGCACCACTAGGCAAAGGCAGCTTTCCTTAAGTCAGGTTTCCTTAAGTTGACCTCACCATGTACTCCACTTGTTAGCTTTCTCTATATACTGAAGACAGAATCCTACTCACAACTTCATTGTGATTTCTCTGCACTTTTCTTTGGGAATCAATGCAGCCAGAGGTCAAGGTTGGATGGTTTTAGAAGAGCATTACACAAATTCATGAAACATACATTTATCAGTGGCTACTAGCCACAGTGGTTAAGTTCTACGTAGGAAGAAGGGAGAAATTCAAGTAAGTTTGCATTTAAAGATGAACCTCCTAATTCACTCTGTCTGAAACAATACGCACACCGAATCAGCCATCCTTCAATATTTGCCTTTCTCTGAATTTTGCATCAGCCACATAATGTGTGTGGGGAAAGCATATATTTGTGAAAATAGCACACAAGGATGCATTATATTAGGGTAATTTGTTTTGCAAAAATGTATACGGTAAGCCCTCGATTTATGCAAGTATCATGCCTAAAGGCAAAATTGTGTATAGTCAAAACACAAGTCAGTGCTTTTGCATTCACTTTCCTCCCCTATGAATTCAGGGGACTGGTTTATTTTAACTCAGCATATCAAGCAAACGACCTAGTATAGCTTTGTCCATACTACTATTCAGAACTAAAGTTTATTCAGAGGTTAATTCAGCAGAACAAGGTACAGATAGAAGGTGCTTTAGAATGTTGCATGTAACTTAAGTTAACTCACCTAGCTGTTCTATGTGAACCATTATGGCTCATTCAAAGTCTCTATCTTTGAAAATGACATGAATATTTCACAGGGAGTCATGCTCCAATCTAAACACCATGTTTGTTGCTTTAGATGTTCCTCAAAACCAATAAAGAGTGAGTTAGACACTGAATGTATTAAGCTGTGAGCTTCTTAAAGGAAATGCAAATCAACACTACTAATCCCATGATTTTCATATGCACACACTTTTAAACTGTCTGATCTTGAAAAGAGTTTACACAGCAAGTAGCATTACAATTTCTGAAAGACCATTTCATTTGTAAGGATAAGGATTGCAGGGTTGTAATGCACAAGCTATGCAGTTCTGGTGATTATCCGTAACCTATCTGTTTGATATGCTGGCAAATCGTCTTTGTGTAATCAAGACGTGCAGTCACAGCATATATTTGTGTGCCTGGGCAAATCTTGGACAGAACTAGACAAATATTAAAAAATCTTGCTTGCAAAGTAGTCTGTTATTAGAAACAGGATTCAATTTCTGATGCTAGGTATCTTAGCTGACATTTTTATATTGTATCTCACCTACCCTATCCCTGAAGTCACTTGCATACCCCCCAAATCTGCTCAGGAAGGTTTGGGGACCATCTGAAGCAGATTTGGAGAGATGCAGGGGCCTCTGACTGGGTTCTGGGGAGAGGAGAGGAAGGAATGCAATCTTGTGAGCAGGCATCTGCTTGTGTGATGCTCATAGGATAAGGTACTATCTAGGTACTAACTAAGCCCAGTTCTACTTAGCTTCCATATACATCACCTGCTTTCTGACCACACCCTGGAAACTTTTTGCAAAAGGAAAAAGGTGTGTGAAGTGTGTATGAGAGGGGAAAAAACCTTGGCAATATATAATGTAGGTGTTCTCCAATCAGAATACCAAAACATCAAGTTGAGAATATTGTATATGTCAACAACATTTCATTTCAAGGAATTAATCAAGCTAACTGTTCAAAGAGAGGTTTTTTTGGGAGAATGTTCATTATTTCAGCAATTAATTTTTAAAACTGGAAATGTTGCAAGTCATTGGCATCCATAAAAATTGATTTATTGTGCAATTTATTTCATGCCACTGGAAACAGGCTGCAGATTTTATACATCCTTCTTGACACCCACTGCATGCCAATTATCTTATTTGAGTTTTAGCTGAGAGATCCTATAATACTTTTTGAATTTGTGTCATTCACATTTGAATGGATGCAACTGACCACTTCAAAGAAATATTAAGAAGAAAACTTGAAAAGAACCTGCATGCTGAGGCAATTATGCTACCCTTTATCCTAGGCAGAATGGTGCTATAAAATGACATATGATTTTCAGGAGGAGGATTTTTTGTAGCCCAACATTATCCATGTTTATTTAGAAATCCAGTTGTGTTTGATGGAGTTTACTGCTAGTAAGTCCACTTCGAATTGCAACATCAGTGTAGTAATTAGCCTCATTCCAGGCACACTCCATGCAAAGAGACTTTGCTCAGCAGCACATAACACAGTGCACAATGAGGGGAACAGAATTCCACCTCTACATCAGAGCTCTCGTGGGATCCTGTGGGAGGGAATCATTCTATGAGGTCTTGCAAGGGGAGGGGGCAAAGCCCTTTTAAAAGGCCTCATCCCAGAAAATTCAGGGCTATTTTGTCCCACAAGCTTCCCACCCACCCTTGGGTGAGAGCCTTCAATGAGCTATTTGGGTCACTGGTTCACAGGGCTGGAAAGGGGTTTTCTCTCTTTTAACCTTAATTGACCCTTGGTTGGGTTTTCTTTTCACATTTCCCTCAATGAAATTACAACTTTGTTCGGTGTTGATAACTTTTGTTTTGTATACGGGCAGAAACAGCATTGGGCAGGATTGACATAGTGAAGCCTTCTTCTCCCTGGGGCCTGAGGGAAGGATTAGTTATGGCATGCCTTAAGCTCAAGTTGGAGTCACAAATTTTGCAGCACTGGAAATTGTAGGAAAGGGAAGAGGCAGAAATGAAGCAACCACACATCTTCTGTAGAGCATGTATATAATTAAATTTCTCTGCCTTACTTGATCTTTCACCCAAAGATCACAGGGCTGAGGCCAGGAATTTGGTGTGTGCCAGTCCAACTGAAAAATTCACCAGTGAAGGGAGAAGAATGGTAGAAGCAACCTTTGATTTCTTAAAAGTCATGTGCATGCCACCCCCAATTAAGCAATTCTAACCCTCATAGCTGCCTTTGATAGTGTTCATGAGTTTTGGCCATTGAAGAAGACTGTGGTTCTCCTTCTAACAAATTATACCCGTGACAGCTATAGAAATGGCAAGAAATCACCAAGCATGCAAAAGGTTTGTGTTATCTTTGTGAAATACAAGGAGAATTTGCACTTTTTCCTACATTAATAACATAAAGCTTCTCAAAACTGAACAGCTTGTGCCATGAGACCTTTCTAAGACTATTATGTATGTTCATTTTAGAGCTTTTATATCATGTGTGATTGGCCATTCAAAGATACCAAAAAGGGACACCTGTAGGGGGCTTGAGGATTAAATAATAAGTGTCAAGTCCCCTATTGGGACATTGCCCTTATCATTATCATCTTGGTAGCAAAAATATTCATACTGGTAATGATTTTATGGCACCTGCTGTGTGAGATTTCAGCTTCAATGTAACATTTAATAAGCATTATCAGTACTGTTCAACAGACCTGTATTGATAAGAGCTGTCCTTAGAAGACATTGGAAAGCTTAGCTGTGGCGTCAAGGGAACACAAACACTGGAAATAATGCAATTAAAAGAAAGCGACCAGCAAGATACATGATACACATAGACAAAATTTCTACTGAAACTAATGAAGAAGAATAAACAGCACTTTATCAGCTGAGGCGGAATGTGTAAACAAATAACTGAATTGCAAAGAAGTGAGGCAAATATTGTGAGCAAACAGAGCAATGACTAGCAAATAATAAAAGTAATACATTATGGAAAATATCAAAATGTAATTCAACAATAATCAGTGTGAAAAATGGGGAAGGTGGAGGGCCTTTTTGGCCTAGCTGATTATTGGTGCATGCTAGGGAATTCTAGTACTTTTCTGAGAAAGTTCAGTCTTCAAAATAACAAACCAGGTAGCCCGGTTTGAAAGGAAAGGATACTGGAAAGTGACATCAGGGCCACTGGTCATTGGTAGACATCCTTTTCAAAAGAACTGTTGGTCATATATCTGACATGGAGTTTTTACTGATTCTTAACCACAAAATATTCACTGTAATATCATGACTGGAATATGTTTGTGTGTATCTGATGTGCTTGATACAGATGTAGCTTCATTTAGGTAAATATATAGGTAGTGAAAGCAGCTAAACAGCACAGTAAACACATTGGTACTGGATCCTAGAAAGATACTGAGAATTGCCTGGCGTGCTCTGGTCCATGGGGTCACGAAGTCAGACACGACTAAATGACTAAACAACAACAACAATGTATGTAAATAAGTGCATTACCAAAAGATATAAGTTTAAGCTGGTTTTACTTAAACATTTCAGTTTAAATTTATCTTCAAATTCCAACTGTTTTATAATGTTTTGAAGCCAAATGATCTAAAAAGCCTCAAACCTATCTCTGTTCAGTCATTCCCTTATTTACATTTATAACATAAGAAGTGTGGTGTGGGTGAGTGTTTTAAAACAACAGTTTTGGACACCCTATGCCTTTCTTGATTAAGGTCATCAGTGCAAGCCATAGAAAAGAATTAAAGCGCCATTGAGGAACAGGAATGGTAATGTGGCCTGAGTGATATTCATATGGCCTCAGCTGCCCATTTTATTCTAAAAGCTAAATAGTTTTAATATACATAGGCTATCATTTACATAGCAAGTGTCTATGTGAAATGAATAATTTATTTCATGACAAGTGTCTGATACCTGATGCGCTGTACCAACTGATACCTAAGAAGCACCTTATTTGACTCCCGGTGTGTAAATTAGCATTAGAGAATTCATGATCTTTGGCTATGCCACACTGAAGTTCCACAGAGATAACTGTCAATAGAGAGCCCTAGGGTTACTCCAGCTTTTATTTAATTGGGACATTTGCAAAATTGTTCGGCCAGAATAGTGAAAAGATGGCTTACCCCCACCCCCGCCGCCCTCCACCAGTGGAAAGTGTATAATCTGATTTTGTACATAGGGACTGTGTATAGGTGAGACAGAAAGGCAAGTCAATGCTTTCATCAAGATGCTATGCATTAAAAAAATTAAAATTAATGAGAGCAGGATATTCTGTCTCTTGAAGATCAGAGATCAGGATATATAGCACCCGAGATCAACAATAAAATTCAGTAATAAAATTCAGGCTGCTTTTCCCAGGCAGTAGGCGTTCCTGATCTTGTAGAGCCAGATACATGTTTACCTACTAAAAAGGCAACGGAAGTCTGCTTGAATAAGAAATGGTATCATTTCAGCTTTCTGCTGTGTGCTATTTTATTCATCCCCACAGACTTCGCATTAATCTTTGATGCTATCTTGTTCTCTGTGAAATCTTGATATCATATTAACCATTTTCTTCTTCCTAGACTTGAGATTCCAGGGAGCAACTGAATACTAAAAATTCTAAAGTTCGGGGGAAGGGGAGTTATTTCCTTTTTCATTACGACTAAAGTGTATCTGGTTTGGGCGCTTAGCTAAATGCTTTAAGATTCTAAAGCCAACATTGAAGATCATACATGAGTCACTACTTTCCTTGGGTTTTTTCCCCATCTTTGACTTGAACATGCATGTAGGCATGGGCCAAAAGAAGTTAAAGAAAGGAAAGAAGCCCTTTTTAAGATGCTGCGGTCTCTGCTTGGACAAGGGAGATGACCCAGGCCAGGAACATGATCATTCCTGAATGTCCTCAGTCTAAACATCTTCTTTTTTACCTATTGAGACAACTGAATTAGCTTTGACCATCTAGTTACATATGTCATGGCCAATGAAGGAATGTTATGTATTTATTTTAAGCATTTTTTGCCTTGCTTTTCAGCCAAAAATGCTCTCAGGGTGGCTTACAAATCAATACAAAACAAGACAGTCTCTGCCTCCAAATTTACAATCTAAAAGACATGACCAGAGAAAGATAGGATGAAAAAGCAAATTCAGCAGCACTAGTTCTTAGTGACATATTTGGTTGACTCCCAACATTCATTAACAGTTATCAGAGGTGGCTGAAATACAGTCAGATATTGACTTTACAGAGTAAGACCTCACTGTTCTCAGGCTGATGCTTTGTCACTCCCTCCACACAAAGTAGGGTTAGAAGATGGAGGGAACCACTTTTAGATCACTGCCACATAGTGGCATGTGAATAAGGCCCATGAATTTAACAGAGTCACTACTAAACAGTGTGGGGAAAACCAGGCAAAGGGTGGCAATGTCTTGTAAAATGAACATATTTCTATTCATTTGCCAGCTTCACTGCAAGGCATCAAAGATGCAATCCCATGCCCACTCACTTTCAATAGGAAGACCTATTGAACTGAAGTAAGCTGGGGAAGGGTAGGGTTGTGAGAGATTCAGTAAGCAGTACCCATCCACTTTACTCCATGTGCTCCCATGGCAGCATGTCAGAGAAGGGAGCTCCTGAACTTCACTCTGCCATGCTTCAAGGTCAGGCCTCCAGTGCAGATGGCCAGAGAGTGGTATGACATTTCTTGTATACATGTAGATCACAATGATGAATAAATTGCTAATAACAAAATATAAATGGCTGCATTATGTATTGCAGTGGCAGCTTAGGCAGATAAGTTGGTATATAATATCCAGTTTCTGGAATGAATTAAAAAGTTGAGGCATATTACAAAGCCAGCTGTATTTTTTTTTATAACTTCATTTTTATGAATAAATGTATTTAAGTGCCAATGAATTCCGTACTTGAACTTTCAAGCATTTAAAGGAATCGTTGTTATAACAGTCTCATGAATTGAAATATTTCATTTGATGTCAATAAATACTTCAGGATATATTCACTCTAGCATTTAATCTAGCATATAATCAAGGATTGAAACATGATAATTAAAATAAATTGGAACAGATGATATAATAGACTAGAGACACGAGAAATCAGATTTTTTGAAATAAAAAAAAGAGAGGCTGGAGAAGAAATGATCACCTACTGCGTGAACCACCTATTTGGTTTAATTTATGGCCCCTCCAAGGACCCATTAGCCTTATGAAGGCTTCCTTAGGAACACTGCATAAATGTGCCAGCTGTAAATTTCAAGAAATCATAACAAAATTCTGTGAGCTTTTCATTTGCATGAAGATATATTATTTCTGTACTGGCAAACAGACTAATGTTAATATATAATACATTTTTATTAAAGGATTTCAAGTACTGGAGAGAATTAGGTGAAACCTGGCATAGCTTTTCACAGCAGTGTTTTAAAATGGAGGGGCCTGAATTTACCACCATCGTTTTTAGTAACAGGTACATCATTATTAAACATCTTATCCAAAGATTCTGTTTAACTGAGTGGACTCTAAAATAGAACAACACACAATGCTGTGTTTAGGGTTCTTTACTGCCTTTTGTTATTTTATATGAAAGTGCAATTTATTAATATTGAAGTATATAAATAAATAAATAAATAAATAAATGGTACATTAAATACTTCAAATATATATTTATATGCTTAAATATTTATATGCTTAAATTAATAAATAAAGCACTTAAATAAATAAATAAATAAATACCAAATCAATTTGCCCCCAAAAGCTTGGGTGAAAAGTTTTTTGTTTTGTTTTAAGTGGCACTAAAATATACTTTAAAATGGCAGCATTAACACAGACGCTTCCACTGTTTCCTCCTTAACACCTATATTATCAGAGAATTATGGGAAGGAGCTGCACAACAGCAGCAACCCCACAATTATGACATTATTATTTCTGTTAGTAGCAATAGTAGTAGCAGCAGTAACTAAATCTACCTTTTTAGCAAGGGGCACATAGTGGCATACATGATTCACTGACTCATCATTATATCATTGCAACAACGTTAGGCCAAGAGACAATGGCTAGCCCAAAGGTGAGCTTAATGGCTGAGTGTTTTGCATGAAGCAGGCCCCAGGCAGAACTCTGACACCTCCCATTCAAAAGGGATCAGTTAGAAGGTGGCACAGAAGACCCCACCCAACCTGAGAGCCCCGAGAGCTGCTGCCTGCCTGGAAAGGTAACACTATGCTAGATGGAAAAATAGTCCGGAATAAGGCAGCTTCCTATATCTGATAACATTGTAAGGGGCTTCTTTCTTTCATTCGGTCATGAGCAGAAGCAGAAATGAAACAAACCTTCTAAAAATGGTTTGATTGACTGATGACATGCAAAGGAAGTAAGCCGCCATCAGTGAAGGACGATAGCTGCCACCAGTGGAAGATGAGAGCTGAGTATGGTAATGGCATGCGTCAGATCTCTCTTAATCAGGAAGGAGGCCACCTGCTCTGCTCCTATGAATTGCTTCTGAGCATGTGAGTGAAAAAAGGTTTTCTAGATGAGAGTGGCAGTCACCTCGGTTTGAGAAATGGAAGTAATTTGGCTGAAAAATACACATCTGCTGCTGATATTCAGCAAGAGCAAGGTTTTGAATTTTTTGCAATGGCTTGTGTAAGTGTGCAGTTGGCAAACTCTGCAAAAGTAGGACCGTTTCACTGATCAAACTCAAGAATATGCTTGCAAAGTATGCTATGAATTTAATGAAGTCGTGATAGCGTGCTAGGCTATTGTATATCCCTAAGGACTTGTCAACTTCTTACGCTGAATGGGGCCACTCACGCAAATCAGTGGCACTGAAGTTTATTGACATTTTCTTTGCTTTTATGCTTTTGTCTGTAACATTTACTTTGTCAATTACATTCCTCTTGGTATTCATAGTCAATTCTGCCTCTGTGTGACTCTAATTGTATTTTCCTAAATTAAAGAGGCATTATAAAGTTGTTACCCTTTGATTTGGTAGCTTTAATTTCATTTTTCTTTAATCTTTGGAGCACACTAGATTATCAATTAGCATAATAAAACACTGCAGAATTTAGTAAGTCTACTGGATATTCTATAAGGGGGCTGGCTGGAGCCCTTACGCTTCAGGAATGCATACAAAAATACATATTTGTCATTGGTGTTACTTGTCAGAGCTCTAAACCCTCCAGTTGCTGCTGCTTCTCAAGCATAGCCTCTGTTCCGCTGCCGAACCACTCTTACTGTCAGAGAGTTTTTCTGAATGTTTAGTCAGAATCTCCTTTCTTGTTCCTTGATATGACATAGTTCCCCAGCTTACTCACCACTGACTGGTCGCAACAGGTTGTAGAAGACATGGAAGCCTACATGCATCACCCGTGAAACAAGCATTTCCCCTAAGCAAGCTTCAATGCACAACTTGTAGATGTTGGCGGGCAGGCACAAGTGACATTGAAGGTGGCATGACCTCATTGTCTCCGTCTTATGTGTGGAGCCAACTTCACATGACTGAACTTTGAAGGGGCTTTGGCGAAGCCCTTTCCCACCTCAGAGGCAGAGCATATAATCTGGAAGACCCCATATCCAATTCCTGGCACTTCTAGTTAAACAAAAGCCATGGTATGTGGCTTTTTGCTGTTAGCCTCCATTTTGTGTTCTGGAATGATCCAAATATCTGTTTGGCTGAAGTGTATGACCATGGGAAATAACCTTTCAGCTTTGATCTGACAGGTTCGGAAAGAGGATCCAGAAAGTTCATTCCAGAATGGTTCCCCAACCCTGAGTTAAGGCATCCCGGGAACAGTCCTCATAAAGAGATCTCTTCCAGGCTGTGGATAAACCTGGTGAATCAGAATAAATAATAGTGGGCTGGCTGTTCCAGTAGACTCAGGTTAAAGCAACTCATTTCCCACACTAGAGAATACTGAGGAAGGGTCACAGTCCACTTCAGAAGGCTATAATGTGTAAATGCTTGTTGCTAACTCAGTATTCAGTACAAAGTATTGCACAGGGGCCAGCCAGCCTTGTTGGGCATCAGCCAAGGGCCTTGGCCTGGTATGGGGCCCATTTCTCATTCCAAAATGCCCTGATCCTGCCACTTTCCCTCCGTGCTCTTCCTGCCTGCTTACCTACCCTCTGAAAGGGAGTGATTAATGACAAGAGCAAGGAGAATGACCAGCAGCCTCTGTTTGCTTCACCCTCTAGGAAGTGTTACTTACTGAGTTGAGAGGGACAAGACAAGTAAATGGGTAGAGGCAAGGAGGTGAATGTACCCAGGGATAAGGCCTACCTAATTTTGTGTAAATCCTTCTCCCTCAAAAATAAAATAAAAATCCTGAGCTGACACTGCAGGCATGTTATGCCAACCCTGTCCAACTCTTTAGCAACCCTATGTGAAACTAACACAAAAGACCTTAATTGGCCATTGACAAAGCAGCCCTCCTGCCTATTAGATAAATATCCTGAAGTCAAGCACATGTAGGATATCACTGTCACAAAGAAGACTGGAATCAGGATTGGGAAATGGGAGTAAGGCTCAAACTTCAAATGTCTCCTTAAATTGGAAGATGTAGGCAGAGTGGGTGAGGAGATGCAGCATATGCTCCTTCAATTCCTTCTGCTGATACAAAATATGATTTTCACCACCTCCTTTCATTCTGGACAGCATGTGCTTCCCATTTGTATTCACTGTATCTGTTCTATAAAAGCACTGAAAATAATTTCCGTAATTGGCAAACCGCAGGGGTACTTACCACGGTTGCTGGCCTATTTTTTGGATGGCTCATCATCACCTTTCTAATTGACGACAGGCTTCTTGCTTTCTTGTTTCCAGACAATGCAGCAAGGAATAGTAATATGCCCAGGAGGTTCTTTTGGTCAACTAGCTCTCAGATGGCAAATATAAAAGGAGCTGGCTTGTAGAGGAAGCGAGCGGGGTGCCGAAAGGGGTGGAGCACAGAACAGGAAAACAAGTCTTAGAAAATGTCCTGAGTCTGTTTAATATTTCATTCTCCTTAATTATCTGATAATACAGAGTTGCTTTACTTGTAGCAAGAAGTAACTTTTTCTGTAGTGGCCAATCCTATGGTTGCATTCTGTAGTAACCAATCCTATGGTTGCATTCAGACAACACTTCATTTCATTTTCCCAGTGTTTCCCTACTTCATAATTTTTGAATCATCCATACACATAATGGCCACTTCTGGAAATCTGGTGGATTCTAGTGGAAATTTGGCACACATTTCTGTTAAAAGCTTCCGGGGGGGGGGGGAATCTGCAACTCCATTAAAATTGAAAATCACGGGGAGCATTGCACTGCAATTTTCATAATCATGCCATTGCTGGTCATGTGATGAAATTTGGGGTGGAATCCCGGCATACAGTTGTTTTCTATCGATTTAAAATTTAACATGACAATGGCACTATAACAAAAAAGCTGCAGTCCCATAACACCACAGATACTGTAGTGCAAAAAGAACGTTAGAAATTGTGACAGAAGTACCAAGATTGTAAAGAAAACTAGCGCAATAAACTACATGTCTGAATGTAGTCTATATCCTGGCAAGTGGTGTTCAATGTATTGTTGAGCAGATTGTATGAGTGCATTGCTTTGTGCTTTAGAACAATGATTCATATAGGACTATTGAAGCAAAACACAAGAGTATTCTGTTAGTTTGAACAGTGTGTATACTCAAGAACTGATGCAAGATGTTGAGACGTACCTATTCATACGCAGAATGGGATTCTAATTCATTTTATGGCCATTTAGTATATTCGTTTCCCAGCATGAATGATAATATTTTGGTTGGCAAAACCATACCCAATGTAATGAGTGAGTGGCCATATGTTTTTTTTGGTTTTGCTTTGCATTCACTCTGGATACATATATCAATAAATGGATATGTGCAGCAGTGAAACTACACACACACACAGACACACACACACACAGAGAGAGAGAGAGAGAGAGAGAGAGAGAGAGAGTTTTAGTTTCTTTTTTCAACTAAGTATTAGACTTTTGGGAGGTGGGGGGAGAAATGGCTGTAAAGATCCTTAACTGAGGGAAAGTAGTGCCCTCGTCACAGTGGTGGTAGGGAGTATGAGGGAGTTGAAGAGGCAGAAAGTTTGTGCATCTCGATAGCAACCTTTGGAGTCTACAGCTGACCGAATCACATTGACCTAAGATTTTTTTTTTTTTATTAAATATTTATTGGCATTTTCAAAAAACACACAACAAACAAAAACAAAAAATAAACAAAACAAAGAAAAAAACACAAAAATCAAAACTAAACAAAAAGTAGAGAAAACACACAAAGTTTCTGATACTTGTTATTCTTAACCTTATTTCTCAGACCTCCTCACACCTCCCCTTCTTGTATTCCAATTTAAATTGTCAGTTCAGCAAGTCCTTAACTTATTTCTTCACCTTGACTTAAACATTTGTTCTAAAATACTATTGTTTTACTTTACTTCTTTTTCCCATTTCCTCAATTAATTTTTAACAGCCTTATTTTCAATTAATTTAAAAAGAAAAGACCAATTTTACCTTATTAAAATCACACATCAATACTTATACCTCATTGATTTATTCTTAAACCTTTTTCCTAAAGTCGACCAAAATTTCCCTTCCACGATTTGCCCAATTTCCTTACCACTAACAAAATATAAAAAGCAAAATTATCCTTATGTACCCTTTGGATTCCCAACCTCCACCCACCCTTTTCCCGGTTCCAGTCCCCAACCAATATCCATCAGTCTTTATATTATTTATTTAGCCTGGAGATCTCACGTCCGAGGCCCTTATATCTCTCTCAGTTCCTTTCTGCCGGTCTCTTTGATAGTCCTTGATGTTAAGCCCCAAGTCTCGGAGGGGCTCCGGCCCAACAGAATCCATGTTGCTTCCAGCCAGTCCTCCATACTTAAAAGCAAAGCCTATGGGGTGCTCCAACTCTTGTTTCAAATTTCTTTCAGATCCAAATGTCCCCAAAGCTCCAGCTTTCTCCTTCAACAAATTTGTAATCCTCAGGTCTTCAGATCTCCTCCAAAGGGGATCTCTCCATTTTCCAAACTCCCATTCAGACCAGGCTTTCCACATCCTCTTTTTATTGTCCTTTTTTGTCACCATGTCAGGCCTCATATTGTAACTCTCCTTTGACTCCTGCAAATCTCCTGCTCCTCCTACATTTTCTTCGAAAACAACATATTGCTCCATCGTATCCACACTTTCAGTTTCATTTATTTGTTCAGTTAAGTAGGCTTCCTGTTTCAAGTCCTTATCAGGCTCAAAACTGTTGTTTACTGTCCAATATAGTAGTGATACCTTTGTAGACAAAGCATTGTATTCATCTTGCAAGTTTCCCAAGAGAACGAGTGCTCTGTCCAATTCTGCTTGGATTTTACATACTCCAGCCATTTTTGTGATGTAGTGTCCCTGTTACCCCTCTAGGGGGATTTTAGTTCCTTAATGTTCCTTTCAGCTCAAAACCAAAAGTCCAGTTATTTTGTATCAGCCCTCCTTATTTTCAACAAGTTATACCGAGTAAACCAGCAAAAACAGCAGAAACAATGTTCTCTTTTTCCAGCTGACAACTAGCTGACTAACAGCTCACTTGACAGCTGTCAAAATCTTCAATGCAACAGGCTTTCTCATAGGACGTTCCCGGGTCTCGGGGGGGGTGAAATTTCGACTCCCAAAATTCTTTTTATCCTCCAGTAAATCTTCTTGTAGTGTCAAAACCGTGAAGTCAGGATCTTTCATTAAAAAACAAGAAACAGATTCTCTCGACCTTAGCTGCCCAGTCCTTTGCTTTAAATTGTTTACAAAGAGGGGGGGGTGGACTTCCTTTTTAGCCCCTTCCCGCTCGTTCCAAATCCCAAATTAAAAATTTTTTAGGGTTCCAATCTCCGTATTACTCACGGGTTTATGTTTTAGAGTCCAATCGGTCTTGGAAGAAGTTGGCGCTCTCTGTCAATGGCTTGCGGCTTCACTCCGTAGGCGAGGGAGTACTCTCAGCACCACGCCTCACCCTGCCTCCGTTCCGAAGCCTTTAAAAAGGCTCCGTCGCGGATTGGGGGGGCGCAAATGGTGCCCGCCGAGTCTCTGTGTTCACAGGCATCCGCGCCTGTGATTTTAAGGGTCCCCGCTTCGCCGCAGCGGCCAGACCCAGACGCTACGGAGCCGATTCCCTCTGGAGCTCGGAGGGAATCCGCCATTAAACAATGGCGCCAACCCGGAAGTCCCTCCACATTGACCTAAGATTTTGTCCCAGTATCTTGTGAGAGTTGAATTGAGATGCAGAATCAGGGCATATAGAAGCCACTGTTCTCTCCCAGACTTCTCATCCATTGGAAAGACAGACAGCACAACCCTTACAAGCCTTTGAATGGTCAATTTTCATAAGGGTCATAACATACATTTTTACTGTAGTCCTATTTGGTAATTGGATTGGTGTATTTAGTTTTGTTTGGTGTCTTCCCCAGCTTCCCCAGCCTCCCAAGGGAATTCAGGGCAGCAAATGACAAGTGGTAGAACAAAAGAAAAAGAAAGAAAGAAAGAAAGAAAGAAAGAAAGAAAGAAAGAGAAAAACATTTCCAATACACATGCAAACTGGGGAAAGATCTCAACTCAAAATTCTATTGCTAGTTGGGCTGCTATGCAGCAAGATCTGTAATGCAGAAATCCTGAGCAGCTTGCAAGTGTTTTGGCCACAATGTGACTTTTCTCTAGTCTTCTGCATAATTCATGTTTCTTTAATGCACACTGATAACCAGAAGACGACTGCTTAAATGAATATTGATGACTTTGGATAGCTGGTGGCTACAAGTTACTAGACAAGCCTCACTGAAGCTGGAGAGAGACTGTAGGGCAATTGATATAGAGCTGGTAAAGGATATAGACACCTGAATTTTGAGTCAACAGCCAAAAAAAGAAAAGAAAAAAAAGTGTGTGGAAAGGGCCTCCAAGAGCAATCATTTTGCTTTGGGGTGAATTGATGCAGCCTCATTCCACATGCTTTTCTTGACCACTGACTCAAAATGGAGGTGTCTGAATCCTTCACAACAGCAATGGGGAATCTCAAACCTGCGTAATGAATGTGGCCCTCTAGACACCTGTCTGGTCATTGGAATTCTCTCCAGGTCATACCCATCCCTGGGGCCTTGTATTTCCATCCAAATCCCAAATGTTTCTGCCTGGGTGAACTTGTGCTCTTTATCCTTGTGCCCTATCCTCTGATAGAAGAGAAGGAGAAGCGTTTGGATTTGATATCCCGCTTTATCACTACCCTAAGGAGTCTCAAAACAGCTAACAATCTCCTTTCCCTTCCTCCCCCACAACAAACACTCTGTGAGGTGAAGGAGGCTGAGAGACTTCAGAGAAGTGTGACTAGCCCAAGGTCACCCAGCAGCTGCACGTGGAGGAGAGGAGACGCGAACCCAGTTCACCAGATTACAAGACCACCGCTCTTAACCACTACACCACACTGGCTCATAATGCCTCATGCTTGGCTGGATATAGAATGGAGAGGCTGGTGTGGAAGAAACTAGCAACATTTGTTCCTCTGCCTACTTTTGCCTCTGGCCCTGCCTACCGCTGGCATATGGCCCTTGAAAGGCTGAAAAAGGTCCCCCATCCCTGCTTTGTTAGCTTTACTTAGACATCCAACAGTTTCTTTCCAGCACCTCTCTCTAGCTACAGCAGAGCTTGTGCAGTAACTAGTAGCCACCAGCTACCCGTAGTCATCAATATTGCTTGCTTTGATGTGAACTGATGATGGTTGAAAGCCCAGCCCTCTCTGTTTGAGTGTCTCCTCACTCTCCTGTTGACCTTGTCTGTTTCAGTAAATTAAAGACTGTGGTAGAACTTCATTCCACATGGGGAGGTGGAGAATGTAAAACACTGACTTGTTGGGGGGGGAGCTAGTTGATGGAGGAGGAACTTGTTGCAATATCAGTTCCCTTAATTCAACTGGTATGGGAGGTTTCTATTAAAACCTGACATGAGTAAATTTATCTTAATTAGGGAAGAATAAGCTTGCAATGTGTGTGTGTGTGTGTGTGCGCGCACACACACACACACACACACATGCACAGAAGACAACAACCCTCACTAACCTTTCTTGAAAACCATCCAAGCCTTCCTCTTTAGTATTTTCCTTTGCAGTTTTCACACCAGTGAACTCTCAAATAGCTTGGGTCTGTTTCGGGTTAATCCTGTTCACCTTACTCAGCCAAGTAAACAGATTGCCTTTAATGTGCACTGAGGAGGGCGGCCTCCTGGTGAGGGATCTGTGTGTTTTCTTTTGCCTTCACCTCCCCGCCCCCCAACCCCATCTTCCTGGTCATGTTAAATGAAAGGGCACAATAAAGGAAGAGTCAAAGGCATTCGCTTCATGCTGCTCTTGCTGTTTCTTTTCACTTCTAGTCAAGAGCACATATATGAATGGTTTCGAAGTCATTTCAGACTTGCATCTCCTTGACAACCATAAATTTAGAACACCGGGTCCCGCAGGCTCTCTCCTTTGTCAGCTTTCAGCCAAACCTACACCGACTCAAGAAAACTGGAGGAACTTTGCATCAGCAGCCAATTCTTTGCATACTTTATCCAATGCTGCAGCCAAACTCTGATCTCTTTATGATCCACTCATTACCCCTAATTCCCTGTTGATCCTGCAGGTTGCCCCTTTTCTGTCAAACGGAAAACCTTCTGCATTTCGTGGCCAACAGCAAAGTGTGTCTGAAGGCAATGTGCTGAGCTGTTCTCTCCCCTCCCCTTTCGGCTCTTTGCAGTTTGCACTGACATGCTTGGTTAGGCTAGAATTAAAGTACTAGTAAGTTAAGTTCATGCTGCCATTGGAAGGATAGTGGGACAGATGGTAGGTTTTATAAGGCAATGATTTGGCTCCTCAGCAGAACCCTGTTTCCAGCCCTGCTTTAAGGAGACATTCAAAGGAATAAATCTCTCCCCTCCTTCTGGCCTCGCCTGCTGTGCCTTCTGCTCCCGGTGCTGCATTCAGCTTGCAGTCCAGAGACCACCCCAGTAATTCAGCACTGCTCTGAACCACTCGTCCCTGAACCTGTCAGCTATAATTGGTGCAGGAGAAGGGGGAGGCCTGAGCCCGGGGTTGCATTTAACATTTTTCTAAATCAGGCTTGAAAGGATCTAAAGGATGTAATGAGATAAGAAAGCATCAGAGGAAATGTTATCTTTATTCATTAAAATGAAATTTGCCGGCTTCACATTCTCTCCCTCTCCCCAACCCCCAACCCCACTCCACAGGTTACTGCTGAAATCCCACTGAAATCAGGCGTTTTAAAGAGCGGGCAGTTGACACAGCAGTAAAAGGTTGCAGCAAAAACATTGGGAGACATTACAGTGATGAGTCCCAGTGCAGATCTGTTGTCCAGAGTCCACACAAATATGAAATCAGATCTGCCTTTTCTCTTCTGACACCCTTTTCGTTGCCAAAGAATTTCAGGTTTGGCACTTCGAGCCAAATGCAAAATTAATTCAGTGCAAACTAAATGCAAACCTACTGGATTGCACTTTTTACTCTTGTCACAGAGAAAGGAGGGGTTGGGGGGCGTATCCCAACAGTTCCCTGTATGGGTTATTCCAGGTAGTGGTTCTGTTGATCACCTACAACAGGGATGAGAATACTTTTGGCTCCATGGGTCAGATCTTTATCAAGATTACTCTTGCAGACCCAGTTTGACATGTAGGCAAGGCTGCCAACCTGCCAATCAGGTGTAAAGAGCTTTGAAGTCCCAACGTTGAGACACCTAAAAAAATAATAACAGCAGAGCATTCTGATGCATACAGCTTACTGATTAGGGAGAGGGTTTCACTGAGGTGGGTGAAGTGAGAGACACACTTGAAGGTGGGGAGATTCATAATTATATTATCAGAGGACTCCTAATAATAGCCCTGCAGCACAGGCCAGTTTCCTCATTCCCATTTTACAGATTTTTCCGGGGGGGGGGGGGATTCTGAGGCCAAGAAACAATGATGTTCAAAAGGCTATGAAAGGATTTGTGAGAACAGTGAAATTTGAACCGGAGATGTCGTTGCTCATTCTTCTAACCACTATACTAGGTAGTAACAAGCAACTCCAATACTTTTTAACAAGATAAGTGCAAATGGAAAATTATTCTGTTCATATATTATACATTATGAATAGGAAATTAATCCAATAATATATCCTGTGCTATTAATATTCAGTGCTTGAGACTGCAAGCAGAGCAATGGCCACAGGAAGTTTCATCATTCCTTCCAATATATATTTAATAAACCCTAAATTAAAAGGAAAAAAAATTAGAGGGAACTTTAGATTATTATGTAGTCTTTTCCTCTGACTGACCATTCTCCGACACCCTGAGGCATTTTTGGATATAAAAAGTAGTGGCATTGTGTGACCCTTTTTGCACATTATCACTGACTTGCTGAGATGATTCCAGCCGCAATCAGTGACAGAGGCTGGAAAAAAATACCTGAGTCCTTTTACTCATTTTCCATTGCTCTGCAGCTTTAATATTTTTGTACTCAAAAGGCAAACTGGTTAAATACAGTAATCATGACCTTTTTAATTTAACCTCTGCTCTTTTTATTCACTTCTAATTGAAAAGTATCCATTCTTTTAAAAATTGCACCTAGCACATCAATGGTTTATATTTTTTATTTAAAAAACCAAAAACGTTAAAGGCTTTTCTGGTTCAAGGGTCACACTGATGACAGCACATGCGTATAGTCACATTTGTGTGTGTGCACATGCATACAACACACACACAAACACACACTCAGCAGAGATGCATACCAGCAGCTTGCACACATCTACACATGTACACCGTAGAGGAGAGGGCAGACTCATCAGTGCACACATACACTCACTCAGGAGTCTTTTCGCTCCTTATGGCAGTGCTGGCAATATAAAGGTCTTCTGCAGCCCCTGCGCTGTCCCAGTTGGCTTATTTTTTATTTTATTTTTTGCAAAACGGCTCCTTTCTCCCATGTGGTGCTATTGTTAGGAGCTGTTACAGAGGAAACAGGAAAACGTGCTTCTTTCTCCTTCCTAAGCTTTTCTGAGTACTTCTGGCAATGACAGAGGTAGAAGGAGTCCATTTGCAAAGGTAGAACGAGAAGGCACAACTCCTTCATTTGCTTATGAGACACTGGCAAATGATGGGACTCTGGGCAACAGAGGGTGTTAAGGGGTTACCAGACATCGATTGAAAGGTCAGATATGGGACAAAGTCTGTGGACATATTTTGAAAGCTTTAAAAATGTGAGATAATTTATAATATCACTGCCCATTCTGGACCTCTCCCTCCTCTTCCTTCCTTCCCACTCTCACAGACCATAGGTGGTAGTCCTATTCTTGTTCACAAGCAGCCTCCCAACCTAAAACAGCTACTCACAAGCAAGAACAGGCCATATAACAGAGACATAAAACACAGGGACCTGACCCTGTAGCAAACCCTGGTGTGAACTCTGTCACCACATAAAACTTGGGCAACGTTGTTACGGGACCTAGTGATGCCAGTCACATTGTGAATGATTGATTCGCCCACTCAACTTCTACTGTGAAATATGCGATCATCTCTCCAGGAGTGACATTCAGAACCAGTGGGGGAAACAGGTCAGTGCCAAATGATCAGTGCTGTGAAACCTTACCTGAATATATTGGAGCTCTGTGGAAGAGACTGAGACTTAAAATGCATAATGTAATGAGTGAGGATCCATCATAATATTTTCCTTTCTCCCCAATAACCTTCTGAAAAGTTGTATACAAAGAGGAAGGGGTCAATGTGACTTATTGAAATCTTGGGAATTGTTACAATTTAATTTCATGGGTGTCTAATTGCACTGCTATCTGTTGCTACAGTCACTTGTAAAATGGTAAATTTGATTTCTCCTTCCCTGTATCAAGCACATTACCCCCCTTTAGTTTTACTCCATGTTTGGTCCATCGAAGGCTGCTCTTTTTCCTTTCCTTTCCTTTTACTATGTATTTGGTATTAATAGGACCACCCTTTCCAATTCTGCCCAGGAGCTGAGTATTTATCAGCTGCCTTACTCATCTGCAATTTGATAGGGGCTATTTCCAGGCCGTAACTCCCCTCCATCTCTCTCTCTCTCTCTCTCTCTCTCTCTCTCTCTCTCTCTCTCTCTGAAAATCACATTTGTGGCACCTCCACTGATGTAATTGATCCAGAGATTGCTTTGATACGGACCCTTTTGTTGTGTTAATAGGACCACTCTTCCTCTTTGCTTTGACCTTGTATGTTCTTTCGCTATGGCTCTTTGGGCTGAGCAAATCAATTGCCCGCAATGCCCTCTTAAATTTTGAAACATCTTTAGCTGCTGATTTGCACTGTTGAGAAAAGTGAAGTGTGATAGTGAGCATACATCTCCCACCACTTTTGTCTACTTCACTTAAGGTTTTCATTTGCAGGGTTGAAATTGTTTCTTCTGTTTATGCTCCTTGTCTGTGTAAACCTGCTGTTTTTATGTTCATGGGGTGTTTTGGGGGGTGAGGTGGGCAGGTGGCAAAAACTACCTGCAGCCTACTTGGAAACCTGGAACTTTACTCAGTTCTCACAAGGTACTAATCTATTCAGACATCCCATTCATTTTTATTTCACTGAAGTTTTTAATATAACCAAGATCATGAAAGATCTTTGTGGTGTAAATCTTGTCTCTGTGTGTTTGTGTCTCTGTTTAGAGACACAAACAGACAGAGACCTCAGAGTTATCCACCACCAAATAGACACCTGACCGAAGAAAACGAAGCACTCTTAAAAGGAGATACAACCTTGAGATTGTTCTCCCAAATAGGTACATCTGGCATTACTTTAGAGCAGGGACATCAAAGGAACAGAATTCGCAATATACTTCCAGAGCAATATCACCTCTATCAATATCCTCATCAGCACCTCAGCATTAGTTCCTTTGACCTTGTATTTCTCAATATTTTACAATCATTGTCCTTCATATTGGCTGAATTTCTCAATCCCCACCCCCCTAATTCCAGCTTCAATAGCCTTGAATACTACCTCTTTTTAACTTCCAGGATCTCCTGGATCCCCAAGGGTCATGAAACTTCCATTTCCTTTCATGAGTCAACTTTTTTTTGCTTCTTCCTGTTTGTGTACCTTGCGTGCCTTCGCAAATGACAACACTTGTGTGGAGACCATTGAGGAATGTTTCCATTCATTCATGATCCTGTTTTGCACTCTGTGTCCAATCTACATACTGTGACACTTGCATATGCTTGAGCAGTATTCAAACCCTGATGTCGTGGTAAATAATTTCTCAAGTTCAGTGGCCTCCATGTTTTTGATCGCTGCTTGGACTGCAGTACTGGTGCAGGAAAACCCTCCTCACTAAATCCTTTAGAATGTAGTCTCTATCAAGAACAGCCTGCTGGATCAGGCCAATGGCCCATCTGTTCCAGCATCCTGTCCTCACAGTGACCACCCATATGACTGTGGAAAACCTTCAAGCATAGGACCCAAACACAAGAGCACTCTCCCCTCCTAGGTTTCCCTGCAACTGCTGTTCAGAAGCATTACTGCCTTCAACCCTGGATGCAGAGCATAGAACATAGAACATAGAACATAGAACATACCCAGCCCTCCTTTAAAGACATCCAAGTTGGTGGGAGAGAATTCCATCATCTCTGATCTTATGAATTTTATGTTTGTGCTACATATTTGTTTTGGTCATGACTATAAATCATCAATAGTTTAATTAATGACACAGAGACACCCTATACAATGTGTGTCCTGCTATGTGTGGAGTCTCCACCAGGAGCTTTCTAGACCTCGTGATCCTTTGCTGACTATTTGGGTCAACAAAAGCAGGGAAATTATCACAGACATGTCAGGTAAGTCACAATGACATGTCCGGTGAACTGTTTTCAGTTTGGGAGGCCTAATGTAAAGAGAACATTTTATTTTAGAAATGCCTAATTTGGCCGAAGCAGAAATACAGTGCGCATGGAATTGATTACATGACTAAAGGAGTAATAATTCTATATGGAAAGTGAAATCAAATTCTTAAAGCCGTTTTATAGCGAAGATGAATGCAGAAGAAAGGAACTCAGTAGAGAAAATATTAACATATTGTTATCGCTCCAGGTTTTTTCCTCCTATTATTGCCTTTTAAAAAAGAAAACACATAATTTACGGTATTGATAGCATATGAATCTTTTGGAGAGGTCTATTAATTTTTGTCGTACCTTATGCATAATGATATGGGAGGGGGCAAGTTTTATTATTTGTAAACTCTGTAGAGTAAATGAGTCTAAATTGGCTTAAAATGTATACAGAACCTAGCCTCATTATGGATTACACAGGCTATAAACACTTGAACACTCTCCCTGGATATATCCAGACGGTTTGTAAGCAAATTAGTACCATATATAAAATAATGAAGTTTCTCAGGGAAGAGAAATACCATTGCTCTATAGATCACTTGGGCCCATTGAACTGCATATTATCTGCCGCAACCTATGGATATGCCAAGTGTCCTGGACTGGAATCTGCTACAGCTAGTTTATCTCTTCAGTGAGTATTGCCAGGAATACAGCTGGTGGCGTACTTTTTGCTCAGAAGTTCTTCAGGGATATAAAACATTCTTTTGCTGGGATTCTTTGAGCTTCATTGCTTTCAAAAGTGCATTAAAGCAAGGTTATAAAAAGTGTGGGAGACAAGCAGGATGAAAATTATAGGAGAGCCCATATGAGCTTCTTCCTGGATAGGTTTGAAAAGTCAATTAAATTCTTGATTTCAGTGTAATTTCAGGGTTGCTGGAAACGTAACCTTTGTATATTGAATTCATTGCTGTGTTAACTTGCTATTACCAGGCTATATAATACGAAATATGGGAGCAAGCATTTCAGTGCTGGTAGCTAGCTAGACAGGAATTCTTGCCTAGTGATCAGTGGTAGAATAAATGCTTTGCATGCAGAGGGTACCCGATTCACTTCCCAGCATCTTGAGAGCAAAGATGGCAATGTCTGCTACTGGCAATGTCTGCTGGTTGGAACAGACTATTCAAGGTCAGCAGGACCAATGGTCTGGCTCAGGATAAAACAGAAGGATTGCTCACGCATTAATCCTCATGAACGTTTCTGACTTTTGGGGTCCAGAAGGTGTCACAGGGACAACTGAATTGTGGAGGCCTAGCCTTCCTAGCACTGCTACTTTCTGATGCTTTAGTGCCAGCTCTTCCTATCATTCTGAATCAGTATAGCGGTTGGATAGCTGGTTGGAAATGGGGCATTTTGGGGAAGGGTGGGGCACTGGCTGCTTTGGATCTGTCTCCAAAATGCTGCTCCCCACCCAGAGGTTAGGATTGCTCTGTTATTGTAACATTGGGTTTTATTTGTTCAATACTAGACCGTCCAATATAATGCCAATATTCAGCTATCTTCATTTTTGTTTTTTATTGTAAAAACTTCAGGTGCTATTGTAATCCTTATTCTGGATCAACTTGCTTCTTCATTTTTGTTTTGTTTTTTTAATGGATGTCTTTGGTCTGTGTTGAACCACTCAGAGAGGTTCTTGAAATGTTTAAAATATAAAGCATCGTGAAGGGGTGGGGAGGGAGTGGGGGGCCTCACAGGCAAAGCTTGCTTAAAGATACCTTCTGCTTAACACACAGCTGAGATTTAGCCTAAGCTTTAAAAAGATTATATCCCAAAAGTTCACAGAGGGGCTTAGCAAAAGTTGAACTTGACTGTTATCTCAAAAAGCTTTCCAAGACAGAAATCATCAACACCATCCCGACTCTCATCTCAGGCAAACAATTTTAAGCTGCTTTAGGTTTCAGATAGTGTAGCCTGGGGAAGCGAGAAAGGAATTTCAGGACTGTTTCTCTCTGTAGGTTTGGATTTGGAAACTAAGTGTATATGCTCTCTTCATCCAGAGGAAAGAAGAAGCAAGGAGATTATAAAGCAGAACTCAGGAAGTGTCAGTGCATGTTTCTCCAAAGCTGATGCTGGGCCTACTCAAGCCAGTTAAGAGGTCTCTACTCTCGACGGTAACTAGACTAGCCTGAGGTCATTGTATATCTGGGCACTTGGAGCTTATGCCACTCCTTCCATCTACATTTCTCAGGCCATGACTGCAAATTTAAGCTAAGGGATTAGGTGCTGTAAAAATTCAGTCAGTTATGAAGCAGGTCCTACACTTTGCTGACAACTAGAGGACTTAACATTTGTTGATGGGTTGGTCATTTTGACTAGAGGTGAAGCCAAATGGAACATCTTGTTTCTTGGCCACTTGAGTGAATATTGTCTAAGCTTTTCACATTTTGATTACTGCTTGCTTCTCATTTAATAAAGCCAGCAAAGATTGGCAGATCTGAGACTGACAGGTTTACGGTTGCTTCTCACTGGAATAAAAGATTTATAAAATAATTGCCTGCCTGCTGCGGGTCATATTCTTACTCCTCAGAGTCAGAGAAAACATTGTGGAAGGGGAAAGTTTGTTTCAACACTGCTGCTGAATCTGAAAGGCCGGTGTGTGTCTCTCTCTCTCTCTCTCTCTCTCTCTCTCTGTGTGTGTGTGTGTGTGTGTGTGTGTGTGTGAGAGAGAGAGAGAGAGAGAGAGAGAGAGAGAGAGAGAGAGCATTTAGGTAGAGCTCCATGGCTTTGGTCCTTGATCCAAATCACTGCAAGTGCTGTCAATCATCAAAGGAGCTTCCTCATGTAGTTCTACAGCTACGCATGTGCAAAGAAGCATGCATTAAAATGAATGGAAAGGTTATGTGTGTATGGCAGGTCCGTGTGAACCCATGAGTTCCCTTAGCATCTGAATAGTTGAATTGAAACTGGGAAAATAAATGGGTATAGAAAGCAATCCTGGTCTTCCAGGTCCTAGTCTTCCACACTCTAACCACTATACCACATTGGCTAGATAGGTTCACATTAAATGTGAACTGAGATGCGTATCTTCCCCATCCCTACTCTCCAGAGAAGTGTGCGGTAGAGTTATTCTTCAGAGAGGGATGCTATTGGCACAGTGAGCAACCTTAGTGTGCCTCTCAAAATGAGCCTCAAGTAACATATACAGCACGTGGAGCCATCATGTGAATGTGACAGCCTTGCTACTAAGGTTACATTAGAACCACCCCTTGTTTTAACCCCTCTGCGCCCCAATCTACCGAGGCCAAGCAGAAATCTCCATCTTTGCTACAGCTGGGCATGCCACTGATCATGCAAAGCTGCTGCTGTATTGAGATCAGAAGCTGATGCTGCAAGTGGTTTCATATGTATTCCATTTCCCCACAGGCAGCAGGCTGGAATGGCCTGACTGTATCATACACAGGCCACACACCAAAAACTGTTTCCCACACAAACTGCTCTGCCTGGATCCCATTTTAACAAACAGCCCAAGGACCCAGCACTTTTTCGGATATCTTTTTGGCATCCATAAAAATCCTGCTTTGCCTTAAAAGGAAGAAGACTAGAATGTGCATGTGTGTGAAACAAATGCTCCGGTGAATGAATGAAACAGAAAGAAGACCCAACTTCTGAGTGTTGCGTGAGGGTTTTTGTAAAAAACTGCCCTTTAGTTAATTAATGAGATGTCTAACCACAGAGTGTTACAGGGCTCTTTCAACTAATTAATTTTGCCTACTCCTGTGCACATTTTTGCATGTCTGATGTATTTAATTACAAGGTACATAGCCCAGCTGTTACCACCTAGTTCAATCACAAAAGGCATTTACACTAATGGCTATATCTGAAAACATACTAATATGGCTTGATTCAGAAAGGAAGATCCACATGCAAAAATGGGCTTCTGCCTGCACATTCCAATGCTTATGATAATATCCTTTCAGGCACCACTCTTTTACAGTACAACTCTATGCAGGGTTACTCATAAGTAAATCTTTCTAAATTCAACAAGGCATAGCTACAAGCAAGTAGATGTTGGAGCGCAGCCTCATCCTAGAACTGTAGATGTAGGATGGCAGCCTCAGTCATTATACTGATGTTCATCTACTGTACCATTTTGGGGTCCTCCTTTTTCTGCTCTTAAAGATATGGTAGTCATTATCCCCATGCCCCTGCGGGTTGCTATTTTGTGACTGGTGCCCATTCACACATTCAGGAAGGTTGGCAATCCCTGAACTAGACCCTCTAGATCTTGTTGGATTCCCTGTTTCATCAGCCCTAGCCAGCAAGGTCAGGGTTGGTGAGAGTTGGAGTTCCACAGCATCTGGGGGCACCATGTTGGCTACCCTTGAATTAGTCCATTCTCAAAGGGCTGTGACTCATACATAGTACAGGACCACACTTTCAGATTATGCAGTAAACTCTAGAATATTTTTTAAAAAATAACAAGGCTAATACTGTTTTTTTTTTAATTTCATCCATATTTCTGTTATCGAAAAGCTAAGCATGAATGTTTTTAAGAGTCTGAAACTCATAATCCCTGGAGAACATTGCTTAAGATGCAGCAATGTTAAAATGAATTATCTAAAATCTTCCTGGCACCTCAACACTTCTTGAGTCATGTTTAGTATGTATGAGGCAAGGTGAATTTGCTCCATTTTTCCTGTTCTCAAGTGACCTCTTGGCTGTCTTTCAAATCCCTGCAGACCACACACTTCTTCTGTGACACTTTTCAACTGTGACCTCTCAGAAAACACCAGCACAATGTCATGATGAATTGCCTTCTGGAACATTTTATGCCTATAACGGCTTTATATCTGTTCACATTGGATTCTCAGATTGAGGTTAGAGTTTCTGTCTCTATAACTTTGTACACTACGAAGCTCAAGAAGTGTCCCTTAAGGCATGCCAGCCCGAGTGTTTACAAATGAATAGAAGATGTTTTGGCACACCAACTTGATATGCCTTGATGCAAAACAAATTAAGATAGAAGAAAGGATTTCTAATGTCTCATTCACAGGCATAGAACAACAAAAACAATTATTTATTATTATTATTATTATTAGGGGGAAGGTAGAGAATTCCAGGCTGAAGTGGTGTCACAGTGTTATAACACATATAATGTGCTTTATCACTACAAATGTAGCTGAGTCAGAAATACTCCTAAACTTCGATAAGAAACTCCAGTCTCAGCACACAAAGGACCAATTCACATGCTACATGGGGAATTTGTGGTGGTGCTGGTTCTTGCTCATAATATAATTGTTGCTGGTAGTATTTGTGCATCTGCACTTCAGAAATCCCATTAGTGGCAATTCCAAAGTATTATTTGTCTGCACATCTGTGTCTCCCCATTTTTCTGCAGCATATGACCCATCATGAATTGAAGCATATTTTACTGAAATCAATGGGGCATATTCCTAAGTACACATGTTTGGGTTCACAGTATTAAATGGCTTCTTTTATCTTTGTTTTCACCATAGGTATTTTCTCTTTGCAATGAGATCGCTTGTTCTAAAAAAAGAAAGGAAAGGACTGGTTCTTATATCAAGTGACTCCTTGCTTATGGTACATCACATAGTTGCAGATTCTTTGTGGAGTTTATTTTATCATGCCAAGAGTTAGCTCTTTAAAAAAGGGAAAGAACCATGGAGAGTTGAGGAAGGGGCAAATCACATTTTATTCCAGCACTGGGCTCTGCTGACTTTTACTTCAAGGGCCAGCAAAGAATAAATGAAAAGAATTTATTTCTTGAGCAATCTTACAGCAGTCTTTGATCTCCGTAAGGGTATTCATGGTCTCAATAACTACCACACTTTAATAGAAATAACTGAAACCTGGATTTGAAATAATTGACACCAAAGGGAAAACATATTAAATATAGTAATCTTGACTTGCCCCTTGCATTTCTTTTTCTAGTATCAACATTAAAGGTAAACTAATCCTTCCTTCCTTTCACCTAAACTAGTGATTTATTTAGGCTAGAGAGATGACTGTATGCTGTTAAAGAAGACAAGTCCATCCCATTCGCCAGGAAGATGTCTAGAAGAGCTTCAGTTTGGGGAAATTTGTCCCCTGCCTTCTCCCATTTCTTTGACCAGGTTGTCAAATGAACAAAATGGACAAACAGATGCGCAACGTAGCAAAATGTATTTGCAATGGTATCGTTCCATAAACAGTTAAAATCATAAAAGCCCTCCTTCTCCTGAACTCCCATTCATTACTGTAGGTTAGAATCCCCACTTCATATATAAACATGGGATGAAAGAGAGCCAAGCAGAGCACTGCACATTCAGCCCAACATTGATAAGGAGTGGTCCCTGGTGCTCAAAAGAGGCTTTTTCCGGGGGGGGGGGGATTACTAGTGACTGCAGAGTAAAGATACTTTCATTCTATGAACACCCTCAAGTCAATCACCTCTGAATTTTTGTCTCCTTATGCCTACACTCATTACCATTGAGTGTGGCCTAAGAAGAACCCAGATAAAAAAGGAAATGTATATCATAAAAATTTGATTTCTCCCAATGATATTATTCCGTAATTAACTTGTATGAATAATCTCCAATCCAGACCAAGTGGGGAGACTCAGATGGAACTCAGGAGGGGACAGATTGTTTAATATTGGGGGGGGGGGCTCTTATAAAACTTGGCCTTGGCACACTCTATTTCCTTGGCAGATGGAGGAAGAGAGGTTTGGCTGACGAAGATGGGTGGTACTTTTATGGCACCTCGATGCGTATAATGAAATGTTATTTTGGGTGTGTGTGTGTGTTTTTACAGTCTATATAAATGGAAATATTACCTTTTTAAAGATGTCACAGAAGACAGATTCATCCTATTAAGCCCAGATTGTTTAATGCAATTTTCTCACCGAAAGGCCAGATGTGAAATAAACACAAAAGTCCCAGCCAGGCACTTTAGGTTCCCCGCTCGTCTCTCCCCTCCCCCTGCAATCCCAAATTATTTCTTAAAGCAGTACTGACAGCACTATACAGGGGAAGCAGCCGTTATTCTATTGGGAGGATTAGATCTCTAAAAGATTCGCTGTGTCTATAGCCATTCTCCTGTTATATATTCTGTCTGTCATTTATGAGTGGCCAAAGATGTAACATTTGATCCTGCATCCGCTGAAGTCGATGGCACAATCTCCAAGGTATAAGGCGGATGCAGCGGTGACTTTTTGCCTAAAGTGACTTCTGCAAGAGCTCAAAGGAAAAAATGAATCTGAAAAAAGTTCAGTGTTAAATTGCAAAGTACACTACAAAGAAAAGAGGGGAAAAGTTGGTTATTCTTATAACTTTCCCTTTCCAAAGGGTCAGCAGTTGACAGAGTCTCTGAGGTCATACGTTGCATTATTGTACCAATTTGTCACTTAAATTAAAGCCATTTAGTCCATTATTTAGTGCAGAGTGGCAGAACAAATGTGTTTTATTGTATTTTTAATGTGCTTTTTCCCCCCAGATGGGGAAATAAAATTTAAAAAACCGAACTGTGGAGGCAGATGTTGGGAAGATTTCACCAAGAGACCCTACAGGAATAATTTCTCTGAATAGAAACAATAAAACGAGCATCTCTAGCTGTAGGTCTTGTGCCATTTATTTTTCATTTCTAGGTTAGGAACAGAAGTGCCAAGGCTGTGGGGTCTCAATGCAAAATACCTAGCAACCGGATATAAATCTCATTGTCGGTGGTTGGGCTTAGCTGAATTTAATCATGTTTTTACGCTGCCTTCTAAACAAACCCAGAGCATGTTTAGATCATGATCCTTGCTGTCTATTTTATAGAATGATGTTTCTGTAAGTGGTAAAAACACACACAATTCAGTCACCTACTGGCAAAATCTAGTGACACCACAGACAGTTCCCCCCCCCTCAATGAGAGAAACTTGCCTGATCCATCAGTTGAAATCAGTAGACTTAAAAGTGCTTAACAGTGCATTCCCCTGCATGCCAACTCAGAAGAAAGTCTTACTGGTAGGCATGTGTAGGCTGAGTTTGTCTGGTATCTTATCTGTTGTCTAATAATAATAATAATAATAATAATAATAATAATAATAATTTATTATTTATACCCCACCCATCTGGCTGAGTTTCCCCAGCCACTCTGGGAGGCTCCCATTCAAGTGTTAAAGACAATACAGCGTTAAATATAAAAAACTTCCCTGAGCAGGGCTGCCTTCAGATGTCTTTTAAAGATAGGATAGCTACTTATTTCCTTCACATCTGAAGGGAGGCTGTTCCACAGGGCAGGCGCCACTACTGAGAAGGCTCTCTGTCTGGTTCCCTGTAACCTCACTTCTCGCAATGAGGGAACCCGCAATGAGAAGGCCCTCAGCGCTTGATCTCAGTGTCCGGGCTGAATGATGGGGGTGGAGACACTCCTTCAGGTATACAGGACCGAGGCCGTTTAGGGCTTTAAAGGTCAACACCAACACTTTGAACTGTGCTCGGAAACGTACTGGAAGCCAATGCAGATCTCTCAGTACCGGTGTTATGTGGTCCCGGCGGCCACTCCCAGTCACCAGTCTAGCTGCCGCATTCTGGATTAATTGCAGTTTCTGGGTCACCTTCAAAGGTAGCCCCACGTAGAGCGCGTTGCAGTAGTCCAAGCGGGAGATAACTAGAGCATGCAGCACTCTGGCGAGACAAGTCCGCAGGCAGGTATGGTCTTAGCCTGCATACCAAGTGGAGCTGGTAGACAGCTGCCCTGGACACAGAATTAACCTGCTCCTCCATGGACAGCTGTGAGTCCAAAATGACTCCCAGGCTGCGCACCTGGTCCTTCAGGGGCACAGTTACCCCATTCAGGACCAGGGAATCCCCCACACCCGCCCGCCCCCTGTCCTCCAAAAACAGTACTTCTGTCTTGTCAGGATTCTTGTTTTTTAATAGATTCATCGTCATTGTCATTTAAACTGCAGGAATGGAAATCAGAACCAGTCCATTGTCTCTGAGGAGAGACCTGCACCATCAAGCTCTTCCTCAACTACTTATATTGCTGAAAGAACTTCATGACTTTGAGAATTGCCAAGAAAGCATCTTGAATGTTTCCCCAGCACCTTGTTTCAAAAGGGCTCAGTTTTCCATGGGAAGGTGATCTTACATATCACCAAGTAGAGAAAAGGTTGCAAGTATATAGTGATTTTCCGCTATGAACATTCCCACTCTCTATTTAGGAGACCCAAGACTTCTGGAAAATGTAAGTACCCTCAGTTCCAAACTAATCAAGTCATATAGTATCTCTGGGGTGGGTGGGGTCAGAAGCAAAAGTGGGCGGAGTAACGGATGTGACACTTACCTTTATACAGTGTGTGATTTTTGGAGGGATTATTTAGTAAGAACTTTTGTGGTTATGTAGGAGGTCCTGGCGAAGACAGGAGTGCCTGGTGCGCTCTGGTCCATGGGGTCACGAAGAGTCGGACATGACTAAATGACTAAACAACAACAACAACAACAACAGCAGCAGCAACAACAACAACAACAGGAGGTCCTGGTAGGCATACTAGCAAACACAGGCAACACATTACAGTCGTACCTGGGATCCCGAACGCCCTGGAACTCGAACATTTTGGCTCCCAAATGCCGCAAACCCAGAAGTGATTGTTCTGGTTTGCGAATGTTCTTTTGAACCCGAAAGCCCGCTGTGGCCTTCCAAGGCTTCTGATTGGCTGCAGGAGCTCCCTGCAGCCATTCAGAAGCCACAATTTGGTTTTGGAAGTTGAACGGACTTCTGGAACAGATTCCGTTCAGTTTCCAAGGTACAACTGTAGTGACTTATGCCCTTGTGGATGCTAAACAATTCTTAGTTTAATGCAACAATCAAAAACCTCCTTGAACTTCAGTGGAATTCCTTCTACACTGGTACCTCTGGTTACGTACTAAATTCATTCCGGAGGTCTGTTCTTAACCTGAAACTGTTCTTAACCTGAAGCACCACTTTAGCTAATGTGGCCTCCTGCTGCTGCTGCACCGCCGCCGTACGATTTCTGTTCTCATCCTGAAGCAAAGTTCTTAACCCGAGGTATTATTTCTGGGTTAGCGGAGTCTGTAACCTGAAGTGTATGTAACCTGAAGCGTATGTAACCCGAGGTACCACTGTACTGAGTATACATTAAAAGCAAGCTACAATGAAAAACAGTTGTCGTTGTTATTGTTTTTAAAAACCCAGTTAATAATAATAATAATAATAATAATAATAATAATAATAATAAATTTTATTTATATCCCGCCCTCCCCCCGAGCCGGGCTCAGGGCAGCTAACAACAATAAAACAGTACAAAAGTACAGCACAAACAACACTATAAAATCATTCATTATAAAATTAATTCATATAAAATTCATATAAAATTAAAAACATGCTTAAAAACTGAACAGTTTCTTAGTCCTCCGTTGGCCCAATAAAAAGAAACATATCATCTTTGTCTATTATTTCTATGATTAGAAGTAATCTGATGTTAGGCCTTTCAGAATATGTATCCTCTGACTTTCATATCCAGGAAAGCACTCAGCTACATGCATGGTGGACAAAAACTGTTAAATCCAACTAATTTAACTTGCTCATCTAGGATGTTTAATGTAATTGTAATTTAACAGATCTGCACAATCTGAAACTTCTGTGCTTTGCATATGGGGATAAAATTGGAGAATTCAGATAATTTTTATTAGTTAAAGAATGTGAAGACCTGTAATCTATCACTCCTTTCTAATGCACAATTTAGACAGCTCATGCTGCCTTCCATTAACATTAAGTATGAAAATCTATGTTTAAGTAATATTAGGGTTGTGACACAAATTAACAAATGCTATGCAGTTGGAAGTTAAAGCTTTTTAAAAAAATATTCCTGTTCAAAAAACCCCAAATTGAGGTGAGGACACTATCAGTTATTTTCTGTGTGGGTTACATTTCCTTACACCCAGTTGTAACCTTCTCATTCTTACTTGTCCCCAGAACCTTCTCATAATTATTGGAAATGGGATAAGTGTACAGCACTGAACACCTTTAGTCTGCACTGATTTCAGAAAAATAAATAGCATGCTTCTTCTCAAAATGATTAAAAAAGGTCTACAGAATGTCCGTACTCTGTAAGATTAAGCATCTCCTGTTTTTCCACACATTAAGCAGGCCTAACTGTAAAATTTACATTCTCATTGGTGAGGAGTTTCACAAGAAACCCCATTGATTTTAATGGACAAATTAGTCATTAATGGGATTAATGGTCCAGTACTCAGTACTCTGAATGGAGCAATCTATGATTCCTGTCTCTAAAGCTGGTCAACACTTGTGCTATAGAAAAGAATATACCTGCCAAGGAAGGTACAAAACGCTTTCCAAAATAAACATTTTGCTCATGAATGCTACATTTATTGGAAAGTATGTCATTGACTGATTTGTACATTAGTTGCACACTATCATGTAGGTGCCACAATTTCCCTTATTAACATTTGTCTCCAGCACAGCCTGATTCTAACTAGGGCATGATCTGCTGTTCCTATTCATTTCTGTTCCTGAGCAGCAACAGATAAGGCTGTATTGTGGCCAAGCAAACGATGCAAAGGCAGCCTGAGCAAGCCGCCAAGAGCTGCTATTAATTCCTCTCTTATGTCTGCATTGGGGTGTATGGGGAGAGATAGTACTTCTGGTGGGGGGGGGTACGTCATAGTCAACCTTTGGCCCCCACCCTGCATTCAGTTCTCAACTGTGGCTCCTAGAAGATGTGACAGCGGCCAAACACTGGGAACGGCTTCAACTAGCTGGCTAAACCAGATGAAGAGAGTCAATGGGCCTCAACCCTCAGTGAGTTAGGGACTGCATGTGAAGACAGGCTCCAGTGGATTGAGAGGACAAGACCAATAGTGGGTCTAACAATCAAGAAGGGGGTTCTGCACATGCCATGGAGCAGGCATGTCCAAAGTCCATTTTGGCAGGCCTACTTTGGCCCTGTCGGTCGGTTTAAGCCCCTGCGGCAGTTTATTTCCTGGGGTAAAATCCTTAAAAAAGCTCAACAACTTCAATCCTAAAAGAAACTCAACAACCCCAGCCATAAAAGAAACGCAGCAACTCTAACCCTAAAAAAAGCTCATCAGCTTTGGTTGACCCTTCACTTCATCAAATCTGGCCCCCTTTGAAAAAGGTTTGGACACCAGTGCGTAAAGTGAGCGGCAGATGGAGTTCATCAGTCTGGGAATGTAGCGAATCTACAAGAAGGAAAATTCTGATCCTAAACCTCCACTGCCTTGTGGGATATCTTTGGGAGAAGAAAAAGCTAAAGAATAAATCCTACACAAATCTGGAGGGGAGTCTCTAAAACGGTTGGATGGCGCCTTGTACGCCTCCTTCCGGCAACTCTTGCAGCCAAGCTGGTGCCAAACACATTGCTCTGCTTTCCTTTGGACCACATCAGCAAGGCTGGGGGGGGGAATCTTTTCATCTGGGCAGCCCAGGACCTCCATCCATAGTGCCCAGGCTTTGTGCCCCATGGAGGTTACCGGTGCTGCTAACACAGCAATTTGACTTCACCTCCAGAGGTGTAGCAACTATGAGAGGGCAGAAGATTCAGAGTGATATTCTATTGACCCTGCAGTTCTTCAGATGAGAACTTGGAATGAAGGCCAGTCATATCCTTTGAATGATGGGAACTGAGAGCAGACCGTGTGAGTTTGCACATCTGGCACCATGCGTGTGATGTTTAGTGGAAGCAAAGTGCCTAGGAAATGTATACTGTACCTATCCATGTGGAATGTAAAGGTGATTTGCTCAGTGTGTGTGTCACACAAGTATTGTGAATCATACATGCATATTCATATGTGGCTGCCTTGCTCACAATAAATGTTTTGTGCATGGTGGAAGAAGTCTACATCCATCCCCCATCATGTGAGGCACATTGTCACAAAATCTGGGTATGCAATATTCCTGGCTCCAAAGTGCTGACAATGAGAATGAAAAGTAATCTAAAGAGATCCCAACCCCAACCACTGAGTAAAGCAATCTCAATTTTTCACTGACCTTAAAGCAAATAATTAAATTACAATCTCTTTAATACTGTTTACTAGCATCCCGTGTAGAGGAATATATCTAAATTATGAAAATACTCTCTAAAGGCACTATGTCATGACTTTTTGTAATGTATACAATCAGCTCTCATGAATTTGCTATCATACAATGAGCTGCATCTTCTTTTTATGGTCTCTGATACAATAGATAAGATCTGATCACAGACTGATCTTTGACAAGAAGTCCATGGTGACAGCATCAGATAAACATGCCATCATGACAACTGAAATTTAGCCTGCAGAATACGAAGTGCGATAGAACTAAGCATTTGTTCTCCCTACACAATCCCGCACACTGTAGTACTAAGTACTAAGTAATAATAATAATAATAATAATAATAATAATAATAATTTATTATTTATACCCTGCCCATCTGGCTGGCCCCCCCCAGCCACTCTGGGCGGCTTCCATAGAAACCAAAAATACAGTAAAATATCACACGTTAAAAACTTCCCTGAACAGGGCTGCCTTAAGATGTCTTCTGAATGTCAGGTAGTTGTTTATCGCTTTGACATCTGCTGGAAGGGCATTCCACAGGGCGGGCGCCACTACCGAGAAGGCCCTCTGCCTGGTTCCCTGTAGCTTTGCTTCTCGCAATGAGGGAACCGCCAGAAGGCCCTCGGCGCTGGACCTCAGCGTCCGGGCAGAACGATGGGGGTGGAGACGCTCCTTCAGGTATACTGGACCGAGGCCGTTTAGGGCTTTAAAGGTCAGCACCAACACTTTGAATTGTGCTCAGAAACGTACTGGGCGCCAATGTAGGTCTTTCAAGACCGGTGTTATATGGTCTCGGCGGGCGCCCCCAAGTGTGTTCTCTGGCTTCTGCAGCTGCAAATAAAATAAAATGTGTAGATTCAAAGTATAGAGTACTGCTAAGCTATAAAATATGGCTGCTGTGTGTGTAATATATATGTGTTTGTGTGTGTGTAAAGCTCTTTGTGGTTTAGTTTTTTTCATATAACCTTAAAGATAGAGCATTCTGTAACTAATTGAACCTATTGCTCACTGGGGCAAGCTTTCGAAAAACGTTAAGATTTCCATCAGTGCACTTTTGTGGTTGACAACAAGAGTTTACTTATGAACTTTGGGGTCATTGCTCTATTATTTGCTACCCTGTCCCCTGTGAAGTAGATGTAAGATCTATATAGCTATTACTGTCTTCCAGAAAATATGGATGCATTGCCTATTGTAAATAGAATTGCATATCCTTTATGCAGTGCTATTTTTCTACAAAAAGAGGTGCCGTAACTCACCATGAATGCCTCCCTTGTTCTCTTATAATAGCAATGGTGCCCACCTGAAAGGTGCCAGAACTAAGTTCCAGTGAGTTCCAGCTGAAAAAAGCTCTGCCTTTATGGAATAAACACTGCCATCATCACAAGATGAGTGGGACAGACAGGTTAAAGACCCTAAGTCTTTGAGAGTTCTTGAAGTGTTGATTTGAGAGTTTGCAATTACATAATTTGATTTTTCACATTATCCTTTGAAGATGTTGCACTTAAGGTGTTAGTATCATGACCTACTGCAAGTGATATTTATACCTGACTTACACTCTGGCCCATGGTTTATATACTGATAAATAAACTGAACAGAAGTCACTATGGTTCAATGCAGAAGAAATTCCTCATGACCTTGAAGGCAGCATCCCCCCCCAATAAGTCATCATGTCCCCCAAAATAAATGTTTGAACAGGCCGGATGTAGTAGACTGCACAAACCAATCACTTTGGCTGTTAAAGAGTGTGTCTTTCCCTTCCTGGAGACAGCTTTGCTATAATTGAACTCTCATTTGCACGGCTTACCTAGTTTCCCTGCGAAATAGATGATTTCTTCTCAAATGTCCCCTTATCGGTGCACGTCACAAAGACATCTGCAGAGAAGATGACTGCAGCAACTCATGTCTGTAAATTCTTCCTCAGAGAGCCTGGCTGATGAGTCTGTTTGACAGTCAGTTCAAACAAAGGCTGCCGATGCAAGAATCGCACCGTGCACTATTCACTCTATTTCAAAATCTGATCTATTAAAAAAAGTTCCTCTCCTATTAAGCACCATGCACCACCACAGCCAAGACAAATATTTTGTGGCTGTCTCCATCTCAATTGCTATAATAAATCTGATCCCTTATTTGAGGCTGAAAATAGCTTTATCGTTACAGGGAGTGAATAAAAAAAAATTGAGACTTGCAATCATTCAAAGTAGTGGAGATCACTGAATAGCCTTGTCCTGAATGAGAGTATTTTAGAATAAATCAAAGACATCTACATGACAATGCACACTCTCTTTGCAAGGAAGCACACTATATAGGTATGTAAGGAAATGCCCCAAATCAATTTACAGCTGCATTATTCAAAACACATCATTACTGATGATTGCATGGATGGAAGTTGCCACAGGATTAGAGTAAATCATTTGGGCTTTTAACAACACAGTTTATAAACTCCCATGTACCGGAAAGAAATTGGGGGAAGTAGCTAAAGAAATGACATTTCATTCTTGTGTTTAGTTGGGCCTTCACTTGGTATCCCTGCAGTTGTGAAAGTATTTAAAATGAAAAAGTAAAATTATAGCAGTGCTATTTAGAGAGAAATGGAGTTAAAACAAATTTAACATTTGCAATCCTTTGGATTCAAGAAACGTGGTTCCAAGAATAGGTATTCAAACCCTCTTTCAAAAGGTATACTTCAACTCTGAAAAGTTATACACTCTCTGTGCTATACATTTAAAGCATTATTGTGCCTCTTTAAACTGTCATGGCTTCCCCAAAGAATCCTGGGAACTATAGTTGGTTATTCTTGCTGAGTGTTGTTCAGAGCTACAGTTCTCGAAGTGGTTTGCTATCCACTCTTCCAGGGAACTCTGGAATTGTAGAGGCATAGGCATTTTTTAACAACTCTCAAAACCCTTTATGGACGAAAGTTCCTTGGATGCTTTTGAAAGGGGCAAAACTAGGCTTTATTTCACCCGGGTCAAAGACCCAGTTTGGTGCCCTCCCTCCCATTTGCGCGCGCGCACACACACACACACACACACACACACAGGCTTGGGGCCTCAATGGCGCCCTTCTGGAGGCTTCACCCAGAGCAAAAAAACAAACCCCGGCTTCCCCCCTCCTTGCAAAGCTATGGCCCTTCTTTGTAGGAAGCCAAGACGGTTTAAAATGATACTGCTTTAAATGTATAATGCAGATGGGGCCTAGATAGATAGATATCTCAAATGAACCTGGGAGAAATGAAATAAAATCATTCAATCATGAGAGACCAGAAGTTATGAATTCCTTCAATTTATGCCATGAACAGTTTCTCTGCATGTCAACTTCCTATTGATAAGCTTGGAAGAAACAGCAAAGTGAACCAACCCACTCTCTACAGGGTCAGCCAAGGACATTTTGATGCCTGAGGCAACAGGCTGAGTGGGGCCTCCCCACTTTCCATACCATGTACAAAAGCCTACTGAACTAGCTCATAGAATTGTAGAGTTGGAAGGAACCACGGTGGCCATCTAGTCCAAATGTCCTGCAATAGCAGGAGTCTTTCGCCTAATGTGGGGCTTGAAGCTATGACCCAGAGATTAAGAGTCTCCTGCTCTACCAACTGAGGTATGGTGTCTGAGGTTGAATCTTACTTCAGCACTGATTATACAAAATCCTCCTCCACTGCTGCTGAGAGCAGGGGCCACAGGACAGGTTCAGAGACACACACAGCTCAATCCCCTAGACCTTTCTGTTACTGCTCATGCTGCCTAATGGTAGAACAGTCAATCCCCACAAAAGTCTATAATATTCCAGAAATATTACATCTCAAACATGAAGTGTGAAACAAAGCTTATTCCACACACACACACCCCGCCTCTTGAATCTCCTTGGAGCACAAGTTTCTTATCTCTCCCACTTTCTTCAATACTGTCTTCTCTTGTTGTGACGTCCGACAGATATGGGGAAAACCCATAATAGAAAATCATTATGAAATACATTTAACTAGATATCAGGGAAAGAGAGTTTCAAAACACTGCAAGCCATTGAAAAAGTGGAACAAGTGGCTTTCCAAAGAATAGCATGATTTCAGCAGTGTATCTTTGAAATATTACAAATGTGAAAATCTAAGAAGGTCTAGACATTGTGAAATCTTAACTTGGCAACTGAGCCCAAGACCATTAGGAAGAAGTTTGCCTGGTGCAATGTGAAGCTTTCAAAGCAATTGATGCAACGACCTTTGAAGAAATATGGGTGGGACAGTAAATTAAAGCTTGAAATTAAAAAGAGAGTCAACTGACAATGGAAATTTGCTATGCCTTTCTTGATCAGAAGCAGCAGCATGACAGAATCTTAACAGAAAGCAAGAGAAGAATCTGAGCTCCACTCACCAGGCACCAAAGACGTTTTTCAGTGAGTAGCAGATATGCACATCTGAATGTAATGGCTGAGACTGCCGTGTTCCTATTAACATTCACAATTGGTTGTTGTGAAGCATCAGTTGGGAAGAACAGGGCCCACACTGCATATAAAGAAAGTTTCATAATAATTTCCCAGCATTTGTCACCCGGGTTTCCCATTTATAGAAAGGGTGTAGATGATGCCACTTTGTGTCAGAGACTGGCTGGATCAGGAAGAATGGTGGGCACTGCCCCCCCAAGAGCCCCCCCCCAGGGATGACACAGATGATGATGACTTGGACCCAAGACAGTGGTGGTGTGACACAGGGGACCAGTCTGTGGAAGGGACAAGCTGGAAGATTCTCGGTGCAGAAGGGTTGGGTGATCAAGGGGAGTTCAGAAGAAGCAGGCCATTTCCAGGACAGGGCTGGGTGCTGAGAATCTCAGTGTGAGCACAGACTCAGACAGAGAGGAGTCAGAGGTTGCCCCTGCTTTCCGGCAGCTGGATAGTCCCAGTCCTGCTGGCTCTCCTCCTTCCGGACACCCCTTTCCTTACATCTATTTCTTTCCTACATTTTTTTTCCTTAATCAGTTCACACACATACCAGCTATTCATATTCAGACCTTTCAAACTCTGTAATTCCTCAGCAGCACTAGGAACTTATATATATTTGCTTATTGGTGCTTTGCATAGTAAAATAAACATAAAATAAGAAGTTTAGTGCATACTGTTTTCTCTCGTTTATTGTTCACTTCCTATAATCACTGAATTGGCGTTAGCAATGTCTCTTACACAAGCCCGACTTTTCCAGGACTCCTGTAATTTCTGATATATTTTTTAAAAAACAGAATGCATTAGAGTTTTCAACTTACATCGATGAAATCCGAAGGAAATAGAAGGCAGTGGGGAAGAAAACAAGGCCAGGGAGTCTGATTATCCTATGAATCTGCCAGTCTCCTAGAGTTCTTTAAGATGCTACCGTCTTGAATCACAATGATGTATCCGGAAGCATCTTGAGTGTGGGAGTAATAATTTCACAGAAGCAATTTGAACTTCCTGACAGCTGTAAAAGAAACTTAATGCTGGACCTGCAATGGATGAAACAAAATGGAATAAGTAAAGAAAAATTAGAAAGAGGCAGAAAAACCGGGAGCAGGGTTGAAAGCATAAGTAGTAGAAAATGATTTTAGAAAGCTATAAAGATCACCAGGATTCTTAGTTTGGAGTTAATTTTATTGTTCTCTGAAAATGATTGACTTATTGGACTGGTAGAGTTAAGTGTCTATAAGGCAGAAAAAGGAAAATAGCAGTTTGTTTTAGTCATGATAAACATGTTGTAGTATTTCTGTATTGCTTACTCATTAAGTTTGAGTGAATGTGTATTTTTAATTCTATATAGTGCCTTAAGGGCCTTCCTGTGTACATGCCTCCTCTCCGGATAGCACACATCAAAAAGAAAATAAGTCAAGGGTGACTGAATAGTTGGGGTAATGATACAGTGAGAAATTGAAATGTGGTGCTTCAATGGGTGAACCGCCACTTGATTTCTCTGAACAGATGCAGGGCAGCTAGTACAGCTGGCCTTAGGTAGTTCTCTCACACATACAGTGCAGTCCTGGTACTGAAGAGGGAAAAGTTCACATTGGACAGATTTCTTCTTATCTGGTGTGTGTGTGTTGGGAGTGTGCGCGAAAGCGAAGCTCTCCTTTCACCACCTCCCAGGCTTTGCTCTAAAGAAGACCCTGTGAATATAATAGCATCTTGCAAATATTTTTCCTCCAGGAATCATGATGGGAGAATGAGTTTCTACCTATGGTTTCACAAAATGTCAAATCAGAAGCAAGGGAACTGTCTTGATATCTGGAAGTGTACTGAAAACATGCTACATGTCTACTTGCCTCAGGAGCTCCACTGAACACTACTGAATATGAGTCCATCCTATCTAAACCCTGAGCCCAAGCTTTTACATCACTTGAATGGGTTGCACTGATCTCCTTAGGATCTGGAGTTTGGGAAGAAGGGAAGTCTCTGTGCCTGTTCCTTATATCAGGGACCAGGGACCTGTGGTTTTCCAGGTGTCATTTGTTGTTGTTGTTTAGTCATTTAGTCGTGTCTGACTCTTCGTGAGCCCATGGATCAGAGCACGCCAGGCACTTCTGTCCTCCACTGCCTCCCGCAGTTTGGTCAAACTCATGATGGTAGCTTCGAGAACACCATCCAACCATCTCATCCTCTGTCGTCCCCTTCTCCTTGTGCCCTCCATCTTTCCCAACATCAGGGTCTTTTCCAGGGAGTCTTCTCTTCTCATGAGGTGGCCAAAGTATTGGAGCCTCAGCTTCACGATCTGTCCTTCCAGTGAGCACTCAGGGCTTATTTTCTTAAGAATGGATAGGTTTGATCTTCTTGCAGTCCATGGGACTCTCAAGAGTTTCCTCCAGCACCATAATTCAAAAGCATCAATTCTTCGGCGATCAGCCTTCTTTATGGTCCAGCTTTCACTTCCATACATCACTACTGGGAAAACTATAGCTTTTACCATATGGACCTTTGTTGGCAAGGTGATGTCTCTACTGCTGCCTAGGTTTGTCATTGCTTTTCTCCCAAGAAGCAGGTGTCTTTTAATTTCGTGACTGCTGTCACCATCTGCAGTGATCATGGAGCCCAAGAAAGTAAAATCTCTTACTGCCTCCATTTCTTCCCCTTCTATTTGCCAGGAGGTGATGGGCCCAGTGGCCATGATCTTCGTTTTTTTGATGTTGAGCTTCAGACCATATTTTGCACTCTCCTCTTTCACCCTCAATAAAAGGTTCTTTAATTCCTCCTCACTTTCTGCCATCAAGGTTGTGTCATCTGCATATCTGAGGTTGTTGATATTTCTTCCGGCAATCTTAATTCCGGCTTCGGATTCATCCAGCCCAGCCTTTCGCATGATGAATTCTGCATATAAGTTAAATAAGCAGGGAGACAATATACAGCCTTGTCGTACTCCTTTCCCAATTTTGAACCAATCAGTTGTTCCATATCCAGTTCTAACTGTAGCTTCTTGTCCCACATAGAGATTTCTCAAGAGACGGATGAGGTGATCAGGCACTCCCATTTCTTTAAGAACTTGTCATAGTTTGCTGTGGTCAACACAGTCAAAGGCTTTTGCATAGTCAATGAAGCAGAGAGTTCTGGAACTCTCTAGCTTTCTCCATAATCCAGCACATGTTTGCAATTTGGTCTTTGGTTCCTCTGCCTCTTCTACATCCAGCTTGCACTTCTGGGAGTTCTCGGTTCACATACTGCTTGAGCCTTCCTTGTAGAATTTTAAGCATAACCTTGCTAGCATGTGAAATGAGTGCAATTGTGCGGTAGTTGGAGCATTCTTTGGCACTGCCCTTCTTTGGGATTGGGATGTAAACTGATCTTCTCCAATCCTCTGGCCACACTGCTGAGTTTTCCAAACTTGCTGGCATATTGAGTGTAGCACCTTAACAGCATCATCTTTTAAAATTTTAAATAGTTCAGCTGGAATACCATCACTTCCACTGGCCTTGTTATTTGCGGTGCTTTCTAAGGCCCATTTGACTTCACTCTCCAGGATATCTGGCTCAAGGTCAGCAACCACACTACCTGGGGTGTACGAGACATCCATATCTTTCTGGTATAATTCCTCTGTGTATTCTTGCCACCTCTTCTTGATGTCTTCTGCTTCTGTTAGGTCATTACCACTTTTGTCCTTTATTATGGTAATCTTTGTACGAAATGTTCCTTTCATATCTCCGATTTTCTTGAACAGATCTCTGGTTCTTCCCATTCTGTTGTTTTCCTCTATTTCTTTGCATTGCTCGTTTAAGAAGGCCTTCTTGTCTCTCCTTGCTATTCTTTGGAAATCTGCATTCAATTTCCTGTATCTTTCACTATCTCCCTCGCATTTTGCTTGCCTTCTCTCCCCCGCTATTTGTAAGGCCTCGTTGGACAGCCACTTTGCTTTCTTGCATTTCTTTTTCATTGGGATGGTTTTCATTGCTGCCTCCTGTATAATGTTGCGAGCCTCCACCCATAGTTCTTCAGGCACTCTGTCCAGCAAATCTAAATCCTTAAACCTGTTCCTCACTTCCACTGTGTATTCATAAGTGATTTGGTTTAGATTGTATATTACCGGCCCAGTGATTTTTCCTACTTTCTTCAGTTTAAGCTTGAATTTTGCTATAAGAAGCTGATGATCTGAGCCACAGTCAGCTCCAGGTCTTGTTTTTGCTGACTGTATAGAGCTTCTCAATCTTTGGCTGCAGAGAATATAATCAATCTGATTTCGATGTTGCCCATCTGGTGATGTCCATGTGTAGAGTTGTCTCTTGTGTTGTTGGACACCTTCCGACCTGAGGGGCTCATCTTCCGGCGTCATAACTTTTATGTGCCTGTTGTCTTTGTCCATGGAGTTTTCTTGGCAGGGATACTGGAGTGGCTTGCCGGTCCCTCCTCCGGGTGGATCACGTTTGGTCAAAACTCTCCACTATGACCTTTCATCTTGGGTGCCCTGCTTGGCATAGTTCATAGCTTCTCTGAGTTATTCAAGCCCCTTCGCCACGGCAAGGCAGTGCTCCATGAAGGGGCCAGGTGTCATTAGCCTTCAACAACCATTAGCCCCTGCGGGCATGGCCAATGGTCAGGTATGATGACAGTTGCAGTCCAACAGCAACCACTGATTCCTCAGCCCTGTCTTAACTATACTTGTTCTGTGCTAGATAATCTCTCTCTCTCTCTCTCTCTCTCTCTCTCTGTGTGTGTGTGTGTGTGTGTGTGTTTAAATGAATTCAGAATGCCTGTATATGGGGTGGGTGGAAGTTGGGAAAATTGGGTGGGGGCAGCTTGTGTTTATAGGGCTGCTATGCCCACAAGCTGTTTCCCACCTGATCATTCCTAAACCACCACCCCCGCACTGTAACTCCTTGCCCTGCATCCCAGACCTTTCCTGAGGGTCTACCAACCCTCAGGTGATGCTTTTAAGAGGAGCTAGGGTCTGAATGGGAAGGAGGGGATGTAGAAGTTTTATTGCCCAAGCATCCTTGAACGAGTGCAGCATGGACCGCAACCCTGTGCCTTTCTTTGCCAGCTTTCAGAATTTCACAACCTACTTAAATCTCAAAAGTGTTTAATGTAAGCTCTTGCAAACTTAAATGAAACACATAAGGGAACAAACAAGAGAGTTCAGTGCAGAGAAGAAGAAGAAGAAGAAGAAGAAGAAGAAGAAGGAGAAAGGAAACCATTACACAGTAATGGGTCCCTCTAATATGATTAAACATGATCAGAAACTGTTCCACGTATGAGCTAAAAAAAGCTAAACTCTCACTAATGAGGAAAACGGTAGTAAACTGTTGTGTTGAAGTTGCACAAATGTGCTATATTTGTACAGCACAGTCTTGATTTCAGAAACCAGCGGATAAGAGAGCAAGGAGAATAGATGGACAATGTATCATACATACACGTTGATCACGTGCTTGACAAGAGGAGTTTAATTTTAATTATTCACAGAAATGCTTCGCAGAGTATAGCTGTTGTAAATGTTCCATTGCATATTTAATAAATGTAATGAAGTTTTATGGGCAAATGCTGGAAGAAGTGTTCAGGCAGGCTGCTTGTAAAAAGTTTTCTGTGAGATGTGGGAAAGGTAAAAGAGATAGGGCCAACTCCCATCTCCCTTACTCTAGAGAAGCACATAAAAGACACTCAAGTTTCCTGTGTGTTTGCAATACTCCCCCAACACAAGGAAAGCAAATATTATCATTTGTCCAAGGCGACCAGCAGCCTTTTTTCACTGTTTCATGTTTCACTGTTTCATGTGTAAAATTGCTTTTTTGAACCTTTTACAAAATATGTTGACTATCAACAAGTGTCTTCAAACGCTTGTATTCTTCAGCCTTATAGTGTACCCATCATAGATTTCTAGCCTGGGAGAGGCCAGGAGGCAATCCTGAGTACCATGTTTGTCATAAAGAAGATGATCAGCAGTGATGCACATCTTGCTGTGTTTGTGTTTACAAGAATGTGGCAGTGCATGCCTACTGGATCATTCTAATCTAGTAGTCACATTCTTAAGCACATTCACATGTAAATTATTGTTTCCCACAATTCTTTTTTCTTAGTGTCACTGATGAACATGATGTTGACCATTCTTGTTCACCGTTAAGAAAACTTGCAGTAGAACTTCCATCACCTCATTTCTGCCTTTACCTGTGTGTACGTGACAGGGATAAGGAAATTCTTCAATCCTCATTCATCCCCACCTCGGAGCAGGAACGTTTGTTGGGAATAAGGTTTAAGAACATTGGAACAGTCTGCTGGATCAGACCATTGGCCCATTTAGTCCAGCATCCTGTTCTCATGGCGCCAACCAGATGCCTTTGGGAAGCCCCAAAGCACGACCTGAGTAGCATTCATCCCACATGCGATTCCCAGGAATGGGCATTCAGAGATGCTGTGTCCAACAGAGGAGGTAAAACGTAGCGATCATGGCTAGCAACCTTGTACGCCATGGATTTGTTTAATCTAGTTTTAAACCCATCCTGGTTGGTAGCCAGCTCTGCTTTCAGTTTCTCTCAGGACTAAACAGGAGGCAACACAGGGTCAGCTCTCTAGAACCTGAATATCAGCCTATGAATCAATAAAAATCAATAACCAAGAAGACTTAGCTTGATGAATCTGTCTTCAGTGGTAGAAAAATAATAGCAGGATTTTAATATTAACTTATATCAGCTGTTCATGAACTTTCCAGTAAAAAAACACATTGTTTAACGTGTTTAAAAAATGAAACACACAAATAATGCATAGCATACAGCTACATATCTGTTATTTTTTTCTTATTTGACTGCAAGCACGTGTGTGTGTGTGTGTGTGTGTGTGTGTGTCTGTCTGTCTGTCTGTGTGATCCTTTTGGGGAAAATAACACAGGATTATCACTTCCCCCTCCAGTGCAGTCAGAACACACACGCCCCAGGTGTTGATAATTGGGATTCCACCTCCCCCAGGCTCCTAGTGGCAGGGTATTCATTCCAATCACACTGGGGGTGAAAAAGATAGGACTCCCTTTCCCTGTGCTCTGTCTTCCCAATAAAAATCGCACACTCCAGGCCTGTAATTAAGTAAGGGAACACTAGATATGGTCGCTGCATGCTCATACCTAGCAAAGTTATATTTTGGCCCTTAGTCTGTACATACAGTCAACATTAATTCATCAACCATAGTTAGATCTGACTTGTGAATGAAAAGTTACTATCAGTCAAGAGAAATACCAGAGAAGACGAGATGCACAGAAAGTAATGAGTTGTTCAGAGGCTTGTTATTCGTTGTCTTGTCTAACAAGGGGTGAGACATAAAATATTACCTTCCATATCTAGAAAGCTCTCATACCAGCTCTTTTTTAAGCCATGTTCACACTACCTTAAATTTGCAAAAGTACAGCTAATCGCCCATATTGCAAAACCCCAGAGGGGGGTGGGATCCAAGCTAAATGGAAAAAGCTATATATTTGTGCGATGTGGTCTCAGCTGTGCATGTTAGTGAGTTGTTATTTTCTGTAACGTGGTCCAAATGTTCAACCAAACCTATTAGAATGCATTTTCGGGCAATCGCTGTTCTGCAGCCATCTCAGGAAGCACATCAAGGCTGATTAAGCTGATGTCTAAATTGCACTGGTTAATTTTGTTAATTCCTAATTTGCAGGTTTTCCTAACAGTGGGAAGTGTTTAAACACTAGAAAGGCACAGCATGATATAAAAAAGAGAGAAATCCTTTGTTTAAATTACACATTATGGAAAATGCTCTAGAAAAAAACCCCTCACAATTCAGTCTTCCCATGTAATGGTGCCAGCGATATTAACAGAACACCGACGGCCATATGTTGCCCAAGGTGTACAATCCACACTCATATTGGCAGGAGTTCCAGGGACTCCATGTGAGGTCTAAACAGATTCCAATTTAAATAGCCAAACTCCTGTTATTCTAATTTCCGATTAGGATTGCTGTTATTAAAGAAGGTACTTTGACATTATATAACTATTATGTAAAGGAAAACCAGGGGTACTGAGTATAATCTTGAATTATTTTAGACTTTAAAACAAGTTATTTTTGAAGATTTAAAGAGTTTAGGGGTCAAGTCATCCCATGAAAATAAGTTTAATACCACTTCTGTAGCAAAGTGATTGTTCATGTGGAGAATAAATATGCAATAAATGTTTGCATGTGTGAACTTATATTCCGCTTCAGAACAAAGCAAAGAGTCATACTAAGCAGACAAGATCACATATTCTCTGTTTATTGATGGAGCTAAGCAAGCAAGTAACTACAGGAAGATGCCATGTCATTAATACTTCTTTGCTGCCTGCCACTGTAATAACATAGTGTTAATACTGGCTGTTTCTAGATGGTAGAACCTTGCGATGACACTGGCTTTTTGAGAAATGGGGGTTGAGAGGAAATACAGCGTTATGTCTTTATGGGCTATTTCACACATTACACAGTGCCCCAGATTTGTTAAAAAATATGAATGAAACAGGCCAATCTCAACTTTCTGATAGCTAGAATTGCTTTCATGCATCCATCTCATGGACCTTTCATGCACCTCTTCATGGATCACTGCCTTGCCGTGGCGAAGGGGCTTGAAGAACTCAGAGAAGCTATGAACTACGCCGAGCAGGGCACACAAGATGAACAGGTCATAGTGGAGAGTTTTGACCAAACGTGATCCACCTGGAGGAGGAACCGGCAAGCCACTCCAGTATCCTTGCCAAGAAAACTCCATGGACAAAGACAACAGGCATATAAAAGTTATGACGCTGGAAGATGAGCCCCTCAGGTCGGAAGGCGTCCAACATGCTACTGGGGAAGAGCGGAGGGCAAGTACAAGTAGATCCAGAGCTGATGAAGCGGCTGGGCCAAAGCCGAAAGGACGCTCAGTTGCGGATATGCCTGGAAGCGAAAGGAAAGTCCAATGCTGTAAAGAAAAATATTGCATAGGAACCTGGAATGTAAGAACCATGAACCTAGGTAAGTTGGAGGTGGTCAAAAATGAGATGGCAAGAATAAATATTGACATCCTGGGCATCAGTGAACTAAAATGGATGGGAATGGGCGAATTCAGTTCGGATGACCATCACATCTACTACTGTGGGCAAGAAACTCGTAAAAGAAATGGAGTGGCCCTCATAGTCAACAAAAGAGTGGCGAAAGCTGTACTGGGATGCAATCTCAAAAATGATAGAATGATCTCGATACGAATCCAAGGCAGACCTTTTAACATCACAGTAATCCAAGTTTATGCACCAACTACTGATGCTGAAGAAACTGAAATTGACCAATTCTATGAAGACTTACAACACCTTATAGAAGTGACACCAAAGAAGGATGTTCTTCTCATTATAGGGGATTGGAATGCTAAAGTAGGGAGGCAAGAGATAAAAGGAACAACTGGCAAGTTTGGCCTTGGAGATCAAAACGAAGCAGGGCAAAGGCTAATAGAGTTCTGTCAAGAGAACAAGCTGGTCATCACAAACACGCTTTTCCAACAACACAAGAGACGACTCTACACATGGACATCACCAAATGGGCAGTATCGAAATCAGATTGATTATATTCTCTGCAGCCAAAGATGGAGAAGCTCTATACAGTCAGCAAAAACAAGACCTGGAGCTGACTGTGGCTCAGATCATCAGCTTCTTATAGCAAAATTCAAGCTTAAACTGAAGAAAGTAGGAAAAACCACTGGGCCGGTAAGATACAATCTAAGTCAAATCCCTTATGAATACACAGTGGAAGTGACGAACAGGTTTAAGGATTTAGATTTGGTGGACAGAGTGCCTGAAGAACTATGGATGGAGGCTCGTAACATCGTACAGGAGGCAGCAACGAAAACCATCCCAATGAAAAGGAAATGCAAGAAAGCAAAGTGGCTGTCCAACGAGGCCTTACAAATAGCGGAGGAGAGAAGGCAAGCAAAATGCGAGGGAGATAGTGAAAGATACAGGAAACTGAATGCAGATTTCCAAAGAATAGCAAGGAGAGACAAGAAGGCCTTCTTAAACGAGCAATGCAAACAAATAGAGGAAAACAACAGAATGGGAAGAACCAGAGATCTGTTCAAGAAAATTGGAGATATGAAAGGAACATTTCGTACAAAGATTACCATAATAAAGGACAAAAGTGGTAATGACCTAACAGAAGCAGAAGACATCAAGAAGAGGTGGCAAGAATACACAGAGGAATTATACCAGAAAGATATGGATGTCTCGTACACCCCAGGTAGTGTGGTTGCTGACCTTGAGCCAGACATCCTGGAAAGTGAAGTCAAATGGGCCTTAGAAAGCACCGCAAATAACAAGGCCAGTGGAAGTGATGGTATTCCAGCTGAACTATTTAAAATTTTAAAAGATGATGCTGTTAAGGTGCTACACTCAATATGCCAGCAAATTTGGAAAACTCAGCAGTGGCCAGAAGATTGGAGAAGATCAGTCTACATCCCAATCCCAAAGAAGGGCAGTGCCAAAGAATGCTCCAACTACCGCACAATTGCACTCATTTCACACGCTAGCAAGGTTATGCTTAAAATTCTACAAGGAAGGCTCAAACAGTATGTGGATCGAGAACTCCCAGAAGTGCAAGCTGGATTTAGAAGAGGCAGAGGAACCAGAGACCAAATTGCAAACATGCGCTGGATTATGGAGAAAGCTAGAGAGTTCCAGAAAGACATCTACTTCTGCTTCATTGACTATGCAAAAGCCTTTGACTGTGTCGACCACAGCAAACTATGGCAAGTTCTTAAAGAAATGGGAGTGCCTGATCACCTCATCTGTCTCCTGAGAAATCTCTATGTGGGACAAGAAGCTACAGTTAGAACTGGATATGGAACAACTGATTGGTTCAAAATTGGGAAAGGAGTACGACAAGGCTGTATTTTATCTCCCTGCTTATTTAATTTATATGCAGAATACATCATGCGAAAGGCTGGGCTGGATGAATCCCAAGCTGGAATTAAGATTGCCGGAAGAAATATCAACAACCTCAGATATGCAGATGACACAACCTTGATGGCAGAAAGTGAGGAGGAATTAAAGAACCTTTTAATGAGGGTGAAAGAGGAAAGCGCAAAATATGGTCTGAGGCTCAACATCAAAAAAACGAAGATCATGGCCACTGGTCCCATCACCTCCTGGCAAATAGAAGGGGAAGAAATGGAGGCAGTGAGAGATTTTACTTTCTTGGGCTCCATGATCACTGCAGATGGTGACAGCAGCCACGAAATTAAAAGACGCCTGCTTCTTGGGAGAAGGGCAATGACAGGCCTAGACAGCATCTTGAGAAGTAGAGACGTCACCTTGCCAACAAAGGTCCGTATAGTTAAAGCCATGGTTTTCCCAGTAGTGATGTATGGAAGTGAGAGCTGGACCATAAAGAAGGCTGATCGCCGAAGAATTGATGCTTTTGAATTATGGTGCTGGAGAAGACTCTTGAGAGTCCCATGGACTGCAAGAAGATCAAACGCATCCATTCTTAAGGAAATCAGCCCTGAGTGCTCACTGGAAGGACAGATCCTGAAACTGAGGCTCCAGTACTTTGGCCACCTCATGAGAAGAGAAGACTCCCTGGAGAAGACACTGATGCTGGGAAAGATGGAGGGCACAAGGAGAAGGGGGCGACAGAGGACGAGATGGTTGGACAGTGTTCTCGAAGCTACAAACATGAGTCTGTCCAAACTGCGGGAGGCAGTGAAAGACAGAGGTGCCTGGCGTGCTCTGGTCCATGGGGTCACGAAGAGTCGGACACGACTAAACGACTAAACAACAACAACAACAACATCCATCTCATGTTTTACTCTTGATACCAGTCTTCACTTGGAGATCGACAGTGGGGGCTAATTGCACTCTGTTAATCTGACTGTTGATCATGAAAGGCTGGACACTCAACTGCTTGGGCATGAGTCCTTTTTAAGAACATGAAAACGTTAAGAAGTGCCTTGCTGGATCAGACCAAAGGCCCATCCTGACAAAAAAGGGGGATTGTTCCACATTTGTTGTTGTTGAGGATTCTCATACAGTAAGAGAAATACTAAATAACAATGTTTGTGAAAATGAGAGTTGGGGGGTAATTCCAAACAAATGGGTGCTGGGCATCACGGATTCCTGAATAGCAGGAGATGGGACTAGATGACTCTCAGGTCCCTTCCAACCCTAGGATTCTAAAGCAAAAATGTTTAAAATGGCAATGTGTAAAGCAGATTAGGAGATAGACACTGGAAGTGATGCATAAGAGTCAACAAGCCAACATTTCAATATTTGTTCCTTGTATGCACATTCTCCATATTGCTAGATTTGTCCATTTTTCTTTTGTGCATGTTATGTGTATGTATAACAAATTTATTATAAGGAGATGGGATTTTCTGAATATTCCAAAGAATAAGGAACAATGAAATGCACATCATATCACTAATTTAATATTTCCATTGTTTTCCCATCACTTTCCAGTTGAGTTCAATGGGACCTATTGCTATTTAAGTGTAGTCACAATCAGGCAATTTTATTAGATTCTAATACATACGTATATAGAAATTCACTGGATAATATTAGAATTTGGCCCAGTCAGGATTTTTTCACCCTTAAAAATACTTCTGCAAATCTCTGCCTGCTAGTATGTCCCTGTTGCTTGAAGATCCCACCATTTTTGTTGTCTACAGACCAGCTATTGCTGTTCGTCTATAATAAACCACCTTTGCAAGCTGTCTCACTCACTCACTCACTCACTTACTCCCCCTGTCTGTTTTCAGTTGCCCTCTAACTTTACGCTATATGCATAGAGAGTTAAGTTATCATTATCAGTGGTTGCACTAAATGAAAAATTCTAGGCATGACTTGGTAGTTTGCCCCCTGGTCTTGTGTTCCGAACATTTGTGGAACAACTGCATCATGTGGGAATAAAGCAGAATACCAAATCAATACAACAGATCTGAGAGTGTTCAAAGGAAGTTTTACATTTGATCTGGATTTTTAAGCTTATCTACAAATGCGGAAGCACAAAGGAACAGAAGACTGACAAAACCCAGAAGCGAAAGTAATAGCTTTTTGATGCTCTTGATCACCTTCTGTATCCATAGCTCCTAATAAACGTTTCGTGGTATGGTTGCAGCATAATTCCAAGGTGACCACCTGTCAATTAGCTCCCAGGACTGCTCTCGAAGTCCTTCTTACAAGTTAAACTGGGATTTGTTTGCCCTAAACATTTTTAAACATAGCAGAAAACTATCAGGGCTAAATTGTTAATGGGATCAGGAATCGTCAGCGATAAGTAAATAACATGAATTCTCATCTGATGCAAGAACACATGCAGGGATTGAATGATGAAGGTGAAAGCTATAATGGAAATTTGAATCAAATTTATTAGCAGATGTTCAGTAGTGCAGAAGAATTATACATAAATAATAAAGAGCAGCTCTAGCTAAGAGATCTCAGTTTCCTTTTTCCCAGGAAGCACATTACAATGGAGTCTCCCCCAACCAACACTTGACAGTGTGTTGAATTATAATTAAGCTATATTGAGAAAATATTCAAGTGACAATGATTTACAAACAATCAAATTATTTTGGGCTTACCTTCGGGCTTTACCAACTGGAGTGAGTTTTCTTTTATGACCATATGCCTGTTAATAAACACTATTCAAATGCCAAGTCGTTCAAAGGGGTTTTGGAGATAAAGCTGACTGAATAAAAATAAAGTAGATTAATATAACTCTATGGCAAATAGAAATGGACAATAAACATAAGAAAGAAAGGGGTAGGCAAGTCAAATATATGCAAGGTTGTCTTATCTGTAAGCACAAACCTATTGGCTGTTGGCCTTACTTTGGACGAATGTCAGTAACAATGAGGCAGTTTCACCTTTCAATTAAAAGAGCTTAGTGGGTGGTAGTTATGGACAATTCAGCTTCCCTACTGATAGTGTTGTTTTTGTGTAATATAATTCTCTTTTTAGCTTTCTTTTAATTTCCCACTGTATAGGGCACAATCCAGCAAAAAATAATGAGATTAATGGAAGCGTGTCAATGTGAGAGTGTCAATGTTACCAGGTACTATAATATGGTGGGCTCTCTGATCATGTTGAAGGAGTCTCCTTGCGTTCAAGAGAGCCCGGGAGCATGTGTGTGTGTGGAGATGCCAGAACGTGCCCTGAGGGGGGAGGGAACCCTCTGACAACTGAAGTTGAAGGTGAAGTTGAATGGAGCGGCTGGAACAGCAGGCCAGAAGAACATTATATACATATTTTTTATCACGCTCTACATCATAGGATCTGAAGGTGGGTTGCAATTACAATAAAGTGCTGATGAAACACCCATAAAACCACCTGTAAAATCTTGTATTTTAAATAAATTTTAAATAAATTAAAAATAACAGAAAGAAAGAAAGGTTTACACATGTGTACATGTTAGCAACACAAAGCACCCCCCACACCTGTAAAATCATCATACCGATCCACACAAGGCTCCTAATTGCTAAAAATAGGCTATCCATATGGTAGAAAGCTTCCTCTCATTTTCTGGGTAGGTTACATCCTGGTTCCCACTGACAAGCTATTTTACATTGCTCCCAGGGTGGAAGAGACAGCTGTCCATTAGACATCAATGGATAAATTAAAGAAGTTAACGAGGCAGGGATTGGGCGCAAGTGTGCCCACACCTTCCCTTCCAAAGAATACCAAAAGGAATGGGGAGGGGGCCAACCCAAAACAGCCCAGTATGGCTTGAACATGCTCAGTAGGAATGCTGACAGACTGGGGAATTGGATGGAATCCTGCAAAAGCACTTCACACAACAATATTTTTGTTGAAGAGCTCCATTTGGTTTTATATAAAATATCAGTTGCAGTTGTTCCTCCTGCACCCCCCCCCAAGTGATAGAAGTGGCAAAAAGCCACTAGATGGAAAACCAGAGGTTATTCTCCTTGTTCATCTTCCCTATTCTGATGGAACAAATATTTAATTCAGATTCTGTTTCTAGTAACTGTGTAGCAGTTAAATGACAGCGGCAGCGGCATATAATGTGATTGACAAAGCGTGTTCTCCCTAACAGAGAGCACGTGTTGCGGTTGGGGGAACAAGCCACCCTCACATTACTGTGCAGATTTGGTGAGGAACCCAAGCCTTTAAGTGGTTAAAATTGGGTTGCTGGGGAGTTTTGATTGTAGCCAATTTGGAGGAGGGGTCAGAGTCTTTAAATACAGGGGCCAGACGTTGGACGTCCTCTTGGCCGTTTTGCATCGGATCACCCTCCCTCCCTCCCTTTAATAGGGTGGTTTTTTCTTGATCGCTTGACCTTGCTATGCCTGTCATGGGGTCGTCCGCCTTGGAGCGGGGGCCTGGTAGGAATTTTGCCATCTGGCTGATTGGCTGGTGCCATTTGGTTTTTGCCTACTGCGTAGCAAATCGTCACAACTTGTAAGGTTGGCGGTTAGGCATTGGTTAAATTGGTGCTTGGAGGGGTAAGTGCCTACCCCTCCAAATGATGCGGAAAGGGAATTCCGTTAAAGGAATCCAGGGGCTTGCCATTCTTTTCGTCCTTGTCCCTGGCATCGGACTTGGGCCGTGCAAGCCCCACAGGAACATGAGGGTGAGAAGTGAGGGACTGTTGCCCAGCTTCATTTTCTCACCCAATACTTGTTTCCCATGCTGGCTTCCGCTGGTGTCCGGAAGGGCCAGCTCTGTCCTTGAGGGCAAGGACAGATAGTCATAACCAATGCCTAAGCAACCACTCACATTTTTTGTATTTTGAATAAAGTTGTGGCCAAAATTATGCCAAAAACCTTAAACAAAAATTGGCGTGTGAAGTGTGAATTTTTTTGGGGGTGGCATTGTGGGACTCAACACGCAACACAAACTGCTTCCTTAGGGAGTCTTCTGTAGCTCTGCAACTAATTGTGTTTCAGAGATGAGGTCAAATGTGGTCTTTTGCAGGAGGGGCAATATCTGACAGCACTTGATACAAGCCCTCCAGAGTCTGTATTGGTGTATACTGGCAGTCTGAACAGAATTTAAGATCAGCTTTTAATATTTAGTATTTCAAATGTCCTGGGCCTTTCATATGTTAGAGAGTCCTGCAATTCCTATGTCTCACTGCAATCGCTCTGCTCAGCAGTGAGTGACACTGGGAAGGTCTGTTAATTTGAAAATGGAAATATTTTAATTGCAGTCCTTTGCATGTATGTATTGGGTTCTGTGGGGAAATTAGGTATAGGGCTGCAGCTTCCCAGCAGCAAGAGAAGGGAATGGCTGTAGCTCAGTGGGGGGATCATATTATAGCCTCCATTATGCTGCAGAGGAAAATTGGGGTTCCCATGAGAGCACTGCCCCCCAATGCATATTTTGGGGCTGTGTGTTTGTGGGACATGATTTCTACGAGAGCATGCCCCCCAAAAGCAGGCAAATTTAGGGGCTGCACTCTCATGGAAGCCAGAATGGGACATCCCTGGATACAATCAGAAGCTGGGATGGCTTTTGTAATTCTGGGATATCCTGCTCAAATTGGGTTAGTTGACCATTATGTCATCTGCTTTTGCAGGTTCAACCCCTGACATTTCCTGGTGGGACTGGGAACATCCTATGCTTGAAACCCTGGAAAGCTACTGAGAGCCCATGTGGGTGATGCAGAGCTATATGGACCACTGGTCTGACACAATACTGTGTCACAATTCATGTTCCTATGAATGGGAATAGGGAAGTAATTATATATTTCTATATATAATTGAGAATCGTGCAGATTTAGGGGCTTGGCTATTGTTTTTTAAAACAAGCAAACTGGCAAACCTTGCACCTCTGTCTGTAACTTTTCAAAATGGGCAGCGATCCACACTTCATGCCTTTGCAAAGTACTTTCTTTCCTTGCTATATTTCTAATAAAATATGCAGAGGTTTTTAGGCTCTCTGCTCAGTGAAAACTGTCAGTAGTGATGGTGCATTATTCTTGTGAATCCAAATGTGGCTATTATTACTATCTCCTATGAAGGTGCCTTATGCAGTCTGCTTAAAGAGGGGGAGCTGGAAGTCTGTGGAGATGTGTTTCCTAATACCGCTGATTAGTTTTGACCATTTGATTAAAGGGACTAGAACTGGGTCTGCACACCAAATCACAGATGTGTCCTTCAGTTGCGTGGGATTCAAATTGTAAGGAAAAACCACTGGGGTAAAGCTAATCATATTTAAAAGTGGGCTGCATGACCCAAAACATATTAAAGTTGCATTTGCAAAGAATGAAAGGAGTCATAATCACAGTCTGCTAGGGCTTAGAGAAAGAAATCTGGAGGAGAGTTTAAAAGAAGGATGAATCAATAATTAAATTATGGCCAACCATAATATATAATTTGAGAAAAATTATGCTTTCTGGCAGGTTTCCCAGAACATAGTTATAATGGACAAAATTGTGGCATCTAAAGTGTTTAAACCTTTTTTTTAAAAAAAAAGGAATCCTGTTCTTAATATTTGGGATATGTTAACGAAGGTGAAAGCATTATTAGATTCCCCCACCTCCCCAAAGTCATTGCTTAGAATTAGAATCATTATTTGGTTTGCATTACTGATGTTACTTTAATTTATACATGGAATAGACAGTTAACAACATCACCCTATTTTTTTTATACTTTTGCTCTGATAAGTGCACAGAGGTAGGTTTCTTCTGTCTTCCTAAAATAGAATGTATTTGGTTCTGTTTCGTGCAAATTTGTGTGGTAACAAGAAGGGATTTTAACTAAATAGATAGTGGACCATCAATCATTCTGGCTACTCAATCATTTTGAAATGCAGATGTCTCTCCGTGTATGTTAAACAGACCTGTTAGGCTGGGATTCTTTTATGGCTGTTCAAATGTTGTATTTCTGATGTTACTTTTGTGGATGTTAGTTTGTATTTAATATTGCCTTTTATTTCTGACATATAAACTACTTTGAATCATTGGGGGAAATGGGTTTAGACATATTTTAATAACTGAACAAAGAAATGCCAATAACCTTTGTTGGGTGTTTATCTTACATAACATGGTATATAGTGGCCGAGAAAAGAACTTGGACCAAAATGTCTGCAGTCAACCCTCAAAAGATATAAAAATCCAGAGCTACATTAGGAGATACCTAATCAACATGGAAATATAAACAATTTGGTCTGAAACTAGTTTTATGCTTATTCTGCTTAATTATCAGTTAATCACCACCACCATAAAGTAACCCTGATTATCGTTATTTTGTATAGTGAAACAAATTTACTTCATCCCATTGCAGTTTCTGTTATTATGGTTCTATTAATATTTTGTGCTGGAAAAGTTAATAAAGCATTTCAAAAAATTATTTGGCTTTATCCAGAGATCCACATGGGTCTTGCTGCAGGGGATACACCAGGTACAAGCACAACTCGTAAAAATATTCCTTTGTAATTGCATGGATTGGCTTTCCACAGAAAACAATTGCAAACTTTTGTGGGTTAGAGAACCTCACAAACGCATTAGAGAATTTGCATTTAGCTTCAGGAATGGGGTGGATGTTTGCAAATAGATTTCTACCTGTGCATTTTATTTTATTTTAATGCTCAAATTAAAATAATTCTAATCAACTGCAATAGGTTTTTTGCTTTTATTTTGCTAAGCAGTATGAAGTTTGTTCCTCAAGTATTTGTATACAAATTGAATTTCTTACGTGTTAAATTGATCCAATAAGCTATCTAGTTTAATTATTAAATCTGGTTCAATATTTAATTTGGTTTAATAAAAGTGGTCCTGCAAAATGTGTGGATTTAATTGATTGGCATTAGTAAGATATAATTTAGACTAGATTAAATATTTAATATAGAACACTTCTTTAAATTATTCAGCATTCAGATGAGATAACATGGATATTTTTTGTCTCAAAAGCTATATTTCAATTATAAATCCCCCCTCCCCAGATATATAAAATAGAATCCTTGATTCATTTGTGGAAGGAACAACCTTTCTTTGTTTAATGGAATCTTCCATGAGTGAACCTATCAAAAAGCAACAAAAACCAGCAGGGTGCTAATATACCGTGCACATAAAGAGACAATTAGGAGATACAGAATATAATACTACTGCTCAAAATGAATGAAAACACTACTTAAATTTCCTAGTTAGGATATGCAGCTAAATGTGCCATAAGTTTCATCCTAATGACTATTCAGAATTCTGAAGGAATTTCAAAATAATGAAGTAGACTGCTTGACAATTTAATACTGTGGCACAGAAGGAAGTTATGAGTGTTCCAGCTGACTCACAGAATTGTGAAATTGCGGTGCTGGAGAGAAGCAATTTATGGGAACACCTGCCATGTGCTCCAGTATCACTGTAGGAGATTCCATCTTCCTTCAGGTACACCACCATCAAAATCCCATTTGCAGCATGCAGAGACTGTGGGAGAGCCCACCGGCAGCTAGGATTTCCTGGAGCATGGTGAAATTGCTATTTGCATACATGATGGCGCATGGATTTTTAATTATTATTGTTTTTATTATCATAGAAATGATATCCACGTGGGGCATTCATCTTGTGCGAATTGGCCCTTGATTTATTTCAGATCTGCTCAATTTGTAATCCACCAAGCCAAATGAAAGGAATGAACCATGTAAGCCTGCTCAGAAAAGGAATGATAAATCTTCCATGATTTAGTAGATCACTGATGGTACCTACCTCCTTCCTAAATGTTCTGATACCACTTCCTCCTTATATATATATCTTATATATATCTTATATATATATCTACCTTGTATTCAATCATTTTAGAGCCACTACATAGCAATTAATTACCATTTATAAATTGTAATTGCCATTTATAAATTAAAATTACCATTTATAAATTAAAAAACCACTTGAGATTTTAAAACATAGACTCCCCAAATTGCACGTATGACGCGAATGGGCCATATATCAGGCATGTCCAAAGTCCGTTTTGGAGGCATAATTGTAAAAAAAAAGTTCATCAACTATCAACTTCAATCCTAAAAAAAGGTCAACAACTTTGGTCTGCCCTCACGCATATTCACTTCATCAAATCTGCCCCTTTTGAAAAAAGTTTGTTTGAGCACCCCTGGGCATATATAGATTCTTGGTGTGTGTGTGTTTATACTCATCAAATTACTCTGTATTATTGCCTTGGGTTCACAGTATTTCATTGTCAATTCTTCACCAGGTGCGTCTTTTATGCACTATCTCCACATTTCCAGCCGCTTCTCAAAAACCTGTCAGAGTTCAGGAAAGCCGCAAGCCCCCCCGCCCCCCACCTACTGCACTGCACAATACACAGCCTGAACATTGACTTCATTTTGTCATTTGCAATTTCACTTCTTCTTTTTGCTGAATTTCTGATGGTATCAAATCATAAATCTGCAGCTCAAAACTGAGCCTCTTAGTGGTCTCAGGCAAGGCAATGCAAAACAGCTGAGATGTAGGTTGGAATCAAACAGATACAGGGGTCAGCAAACTTTTTCAGCAGGGGGCCGGTTCACTGTCCCTCAGACCTTGTGGGGGGGCAGACTATATTTTGAAAAAAGAAAAGAACGAATTCCTATGCCCCACAAATAACCCAGAGATGCATTTTAAATAAAAGCACACATTCTACTCATGTAAAAAATATGCTGATTCCCGGACTGTCCATGGGCTGGATTTAGAAGGCAATTGGGCTGGATCCGGCCCCCGGGCCTTAGTTTGCCTGCCCATGAAATAGAACATAGGAAATAGGGGAAGTCAAATTGTGAAACAGCTACATTGATTAGCAGAAGTCACGGGGGGAGGGGGAGTGTCACACACTTCCTTTTGTGAAGTTTGCCACTGGGATAAACAGGCACATCATTGCGGAGACTCAGGCAAGTGTGTGTGTGTGTGTGTGTGTGTGTGTGTGTGAGTGAGAACACACACTTTTGATTCTGCTAATCACAAAATGAAGCCATAAGGATGAAACACCTGGGAACAAATCCACCATCCATATTCTGTAGAGTGCTCTTACATTGGCCAATGGTGCATGAAACAGCACCCAAATTTCTGATGGGTTTAGAAAGAACAGAACTCCCAGGAAGAAGACAAATATCCTACTAGCTTGAGATGTAACTCAAACTAATATGTTGGGCTTGCATTAGCAGTGCACTGGAACCATTGTTACAGGAATGATGATTTAGCAATCAAATTAACTTCACAAATCTTTACATAAAGCTGAAACAAGTCCGCGTTACAGCAGTGTTAATAACCCATTACTTTAACTTTTCTTTTTTCTCCCTCTTTCCCTCTCTAATGGATGAATTCAATTTATGACAATAGAAGCTTTTAACTGTCCGGTTTTGTTTGCTTTAAATCTATATAAACTTGAAATAAGTCCCCTTGACAAATGAGGTTACGAGGAACTAAATGGAAAATCTTATTTGCCACCACAGCGGTGACATGAAGAATTGCAGCCTTTAGCTCAGGGCTACTAAGCTCTTAATAACAAAAGAGAAGTACTTTATCTTCACCCATAGGCAAGATTACAACAGGGAAGAAATAGATGCCAGGGCTTGCAGAAAAATATATATATATTCATGACACTGTGAAAAATATTGATTTTTAAAACCATAAGATGAAATGTCTTACAAAATGTTCAGTTCAATCAAACTATTACATTCTAAAAGAAATCAAGGGAATAGTAAAATATTCTTCAAAAATCTTATTTAAAACAATGGGGAGGGCAATTTCAGAACAGTGGGGAGGGGTAAGACAATTGAAAACATCTTCATAATTGGTTATCATTCTTAGAACTGATTTTACACTTTGAAATTGTCAGCTGCAAATCTTGCGTTGGGCATTTGAATTATCTTATGCAATAAATGCTCAATGTCTCTGTATATCAGCTTGCCTGCCTTCTCTTGAGCTGCTTCACCAGGTGACAGAAAGGTAAAGGTGTTGATAAAAAGCTAGAAGAAGAAGACAGTAGTAGGTTTGACTTAGAAAACTATGTGACCGGCAAACTTCTCAGTGCCCCATCCTTCTAGGAACTCCATAGCGAAAGGCAATAGTCTTCAATACACTAAGTCGATACACCAATCTCCCCCTTTCTCTCACAGCCTTTGGCATCATTCTATTCCACAGCACTCTACAGCTGGGAAGATTCTGGGGGAACATAACATCAAGCATTATGAACCTCGAGAAACTGAACAATACAATGATTCTTGCAATCTCATATTTATTCATTGAAATATTCACAAAGTATTGCATCACAGAAATATATCACAGCGGTTTACAATATGAAAACATTAAACCATACAGCCAAACAATAAATAAATTGCTGGTTGTGCTGGTAAATCAGATTATAGTCGAGTGGTTGTTTAGAGTGTGTAGCTGACCTTCCTCTTCCTGGTTTCTATTCTAACATATCCAAAATATCAATGCTGTGGAATCAAAAGATGTGCAGACTTCCAGGGTGCACTCTGGGACTACATCCCTCAGCCCAGCATGTGCATAACTTGCAGGGGAGGCCACAGGAAACTCTCACTGGGAATCCTTAAACAGAGATGGTTTACTTATCACTAATACTATCAAATAAGCGGTAAATGAAACACATTGTAGCAGTGTGAAGTGCTCCTGTTCAGAGCTCAGCCAGATGCCCTTGCATCCCCTATCCTGCTTGTGCAGATGGGACTTGGAGTCCAACAACATCTGGGGGACCACAGGTTCCTCACCCTTGGCATACAAGATTTTTGAATAGTATATGGACATCCTTCTCCAAATTAAAGACCAGAGCATACAATACATTTCCCAGCCATCATGATCATTTCTACAAGTGGTTTTGAGGTCCACACAAAGGTAATATATGAAGGCAAAATGTACATAAAACTATTCTATAAATTACGTACTTGCCTACAAAAGAGGCCAGTAAGTACTTGCATTCAATCTGTTAATGGGAGGTGTAAATTAGTTCTTCCTCAACAGAAGCACAGACTTGGTGGAAGGCAATCTTTATGAAAACTATATTCTGTTTTCAAAACACAATCAGTGCATTCTACTATAAAGACTCTCCTCCCTGGAAGAGAGGGGAGTGGTTGTGGGCGGGAGCCCGAGCTCCGCCCCTGGCCGGGGGCCTTAGCCCCCGCCCCTCCTCACCTGGCTGGTGCCCACGCCCCCCGGAGGCAGCCAACCAGGTGTCTCCGGGGGGCATGTTTAGCAGCTTAATGCTGTGGCTCCAGCTCCGCCTCCTCCTCAGAAAAAAAAAACAATCCGAAACTAGTATGACGGTACGGATACGTCAATACAAAACTGATCAGGCCGGTAGGGGCGTTCTTCTTAAACTCACAGCGTCTGGGGAGCAGGGCCCATGCCCGGTCAAGGATACTAGGCTGTATCTTTGCCTCAGACCACCCGGCCCAGGTCCGCTTCTGGTTCACGAAGATGGATCACCCTTATTGAGACACCAATCCACAAGGGTACTCCGCAAAGCTATTGATGCTTGCGGTTTAGCTTCCCGGGATTATGCTGCACACTCTTTTAGGATCGGCGCTGCCTCAACAGCCGCGCGCTTGGGCCTGCCCGTGGATAAGATTAAGGAAATGGGCCGATGGAAATCCAATGCTTATAAAGGTTATATCCGTTAGTATACGCTCCGCTACGTTGCATCTACTTACCCGTTTTTCCTTTCCTTTCATTCTCAGCTGTTTTCAGGAGGAGTGTGTGGATCTGCGGCCACAGTATAGTCCATTGGGCCCGCGTTTGGGCGGCCAGCTGTGGCCTTACCCCTTATCTTGGATTGCCACCTGGGGTGCGAGTTTCCTGGTTTTCGAGACGCGGCATACGGTGGGAGGAGCTTATGCCATTGTTGATGGAGAGAGTAGCCACGTTTGGCCCTCCTGACATCCTTATCATTCACTTGGGAGAGAATGACCTTGCTAATAGGAGAAGCATGGACTTGTTGTGGAACATAAAAAGAGACTTGGAGGCGATCGCAGCCTTGTGCCCCGGAACAATGGTGTTCTGGTCCTCCTTCTTGAAAAGAATTGTTTGGCGCGGTGCGCAGAGCTGTATGGCCATTGAAAAAACCAGGAAATGTTTGAACCGGGCGGTAGCCCGTTGGGTACGTTTTATGAATGGCCGAGTCATTTATCATGACGGTATCCGGATCGGCGACCAAGCCATGTACCGGAATGACGGAGTTCATCTAACAGACATTGGGAATGACATCTGGTTGGATAGCATCATTAGTAGCATTAGGGATTGGTTGCAGCTGTGAGGGTATTGGCGGCGAGCCCCTTTGCGGCTCGGGTGGCGGTTAGGCATTGGATTCATGTGTGTCAAGGGCTAGGTGTGGCCATCGCCTATGCTATCTACCGTGGGTTATTCCATTAAAGGAATCTGGCGGTCGTGTATTCCGTCCGATGGGTGCTTGGCGGGAGGCCATGGCACGACCCTCGGTGACATCAGGGGTGAGCCTATAGTTGGATTAGCATCAACAGGCTCCACCTACTGTTGAATAAACCCACCTCCTATAGTCATCCAATGCCTAAGCCAATACCTTTTCACTGCTGTAATCAATAAAGTTGTGGCCTTTTCTTGCCCATTAACCTTATATCACGCGTCCTTGTGTGTTTATTTCACATAGCGGGGGTCGGGCCCTCGATCCACAAGCTCTGATGCTAAAACCTACTAAAATATGACTTACGCATCTTCATAATGGCCATTCCTTATGCCCCCCCATGCTTCTGTATTTCCTCTCCTCTGAGATGTCTGCAAAACAGGTGTTTTATTGTAGCTTAATTCCCCTTACATCACTTGAGCTCGATTCATGTGATTTGCTTTAATTCATTAAATTTATTTAATTATTCTTTACAAAAATGAAAGTCAAATGAAGTTGGCCAAAGGACTTTTTATATTAAAAATAATGACTCTCTTATCCAGCCAAAGTAATGTTACCTTCAGCTGAAGATACTTTACAAATTGACAACAAGCTAAAATTAGAAGCTGGTAGAATGGAAACCAAAAGCTTAGGCAAATCACTGGTAATTATTACATTTGAAGGGGTTGGCTAGCAGGCTTATTAAATAGCTAGCAGTCTTAGTAAACAGCTTTCTTTATTATTACATTACATTTTGTTTCATTTTTCATTACATTTGTTGTAGTATATCTGTCCCTTTTGTACTTACTGTATTTATTCTATATCGTGATCACCGATTACAAATTACAAAAATTGTATGGTGGCTTATAAATGCAGATTCAATGTTTTCCCAATACTTCAATTAATTGTGTTCTTTGCTAAAATGATAGTGAATACAGGCAAACCCTACCCATTTACATGCATTCGACATATGTGACCGTGCATATGCGCATTGCGCTGAACCTGGAAGTGAACCCCAAACATCACAAAATGGGGCTGAATTGTGTTGCAAGAGTGTGCGGGTGTGTGCAGAACATGGTGTTTGCAGGCTTTTTCAATGGTGTTTCAAATACAGTGGTACCTCGGGTTACATACGCTTCAGGTTACATACGCTTCAGGTTACAGACTCCGCTAACCCAGAAATAGTGCTTCAGTTTAAGAACTTTGCTTCAGGATGAGAACAGAAATCGTGTTCCGGTGGCGCGGTGGCAGTGGGAGACTCCATTAGCTAAAGTGGTGCTTCAGGTTAAGATCAGTTTCAGGTTAAGTACGGACCTCCGGAACGAATTAAGTACTTAACCCGAGGTACCACTGTACATATGATTTCACTGACTCATGTAGTGCCCCGGAACATAATTCCCACATAAATGGGGGGTTGCCTGTGAAAAATGTTGAATTAAAAAAAGCCTAAAGACAACAGATTAATTCAAATAACAAGATCAAATATAACCCGACATAATAATGCAATAACAATAATTGAACAAATAAATGCAAACAGTAACAATTAGTTATTAAGGGCTGTCTCAACTTCCTTGTTGATGGCTGGCTAGGGGTAGAAGGTGAAGATTCTGCTTACGTTGCTCTTTGCCAGTCTCTGCTGGTGGAGAGGAACACTGCTGGTGGGCAGGACTTGTTGTGGCAGAGGACCAGCTTTGGCCTAGTATGCAGTAAGCCTTGAGTAAGCTTTTGGGAGTGGGGAGTTCTGTGAGGTAGATAATGCTGAGGGACATGGGCTGGTTCAAGGTCACCCAGTGTACTTCATGGCTGAGAGGGGATTTGAACTCTGGTTTCTATAGTCCTAGTCCAAAGCTCTAACTGCTGCACCAAACTGGCTTTTAACCACTTGATAAACAATATTTAGTACTTCGTAAGAATGAGGGACAAGGGACATGGGTGGTGCTGTGGATTAAACCACAGAGCCTAGGCCTTGCTGATCAGAAGGTTGGCAGTTCAAATCCCCGCGACGGGGTGAGCTCCCGTTGCTCAGTCCCTGCTCCTGCCAACCTAGCAGTTCGAAAGCACATCAAAGTGCAAGCAGATAAATAGGTGCTGCTCCAGCGGGAAGGTAAACGGCATTTCTGTGTGCTGCTCTGGTTTGCCAGAAGCGGCTTAGTCATGCTGGCCACATGACCCGGAAGCTGTACACCGGCTCCCTCGGCCAATAAAGCGAGATGAGTGCCGCAACCCCAGAGTCGGCCACGACTGGACCTAATGGTCAAGGGTCCCTTTACCTTTACCTTTAAGAATGAGGGACAATAACTGGACAATAAAAATAAATAAATGATAGGATGCATATTTAAACACCTCACATAGGATGAACAGGACAAAGCGGTAAATAGTTCCCAAAGGTCAACTGAAACAACTTCCAAAATAAAAATAAAAATATTCATGTGCCGTTGGAAAGACAGATGGGGTGATGGCATTTGGCTTTCTTTCTAAAGAGTGTCTGCAGCAGAAAAGGCCCTGATCCTGGTTGGGGCTTCATTAAAGGTAGATCACAACTTGCTTACCAAAAAGCCTACACAGTCTCCATTGACCCCACATATTTCTTCATCACCCATGAAGGCAGTCAGAGATCTGTGTGAGCTTCACTATTTTACACTGGTGTATTGTGGGCACTGGAAGCACAAAAGGCAGAATATTATAGAAATAAAACTTTGCTAAACCTGAGGAGGGTACCTAAGTGCTTTGCCGTAGATTTTCTATTACGCTGAAAGTATTCTGTAAGTAGAACAAGATGCCTAGGACTGTTGTGAGAAAACCTTTCCTCCTGAAATGATTTTAAAGAACTAATTTGACAGACATCTGTCATGGAAGGTTTAAATATAGGGTGCTCTGCCTCAGGGCAGGAGGTTGACATAGGTGATCTACAGCCTCTTCCACTTTTGAGATTCTGTGACTCCATACCCACATTGCAGGGGGTGGGGAATAAGAATGTCAGCATGATGAATATTCATGCATATTCTGAATACTTTTAACATTTTCACAGCTGGCCCCTGACTGAGCAATCACAGCAGCAGTCAGAGGGTAATACATGTGAAATGCAAGCTATTTACAGCCTGTATTTTTTAAATCAAATTGCTAAATGAATGCTGATAGCTACGAATCAAATGCTGCAGTGCTCGGAAGTAATGCATAAGCAAGGACCGAATGACGACTAAAAGATGCAATCCAGTGTCAATCTGTACATTTAAATGAGTATTCTGCAGTCTATCACATTTCTCACATGCACACAAACACACGCACACACTCTCCACTTCTGAGCTAGTAGTGCCTATGCGTCAAATGTGAATTAAAGCAATCATTTTCCTATGTGACAGAACAATTGCTTTTAGTCATATATTAATCAAAGCTAATTAGCATTGTTTTATGGAAAATAAGAAAGTAATTTGTGACAAGGCCCCTAAGTAATGGCTGTATGGGAAGCAGAGGCAGGGAGGGCTTCCATCATTCAGCCAACACAAAATTCTTCATTTTAAATCATTTATACTAACTATAAAAGCCTTGAGGAAATAATAATAAGTGGTCCCAAATTCCAAATGGTAGATTTAATGATGTATCACGCTAGTTGTTTGGTTGAAAATGTTTGCTTCCAAGACTGAAAGCTAAGCAGTCTTTATGTAACCTGCACTGAGCATGTTAGTTAGCAAATCACATATGAAGGATAAATTTAAATCAAAGGGACAAGATACCACTCCTTAAACCTTAATGAATAGTGTGAACTCGTGTGATCATCAGTAAATATATATAGTAAATAGATATGTAACATTTCATATATAGTAAATAGAAATGTAACATTTCAGAACAGAAGTATCAAATTTACAGTTTTGTTATATTGTGCAGCATTTTCCCTAAAGAAGGCTACTTTGTAGTTAAAATCAAACAAACAAACAAAAACTTGTGACAACTAAATCTATATATTTGCACAGTGGGTTAATGCTATTCTGAACATGAGACTCTGAATCTGTAAGTACAGAATTTTAAACTTACTTTGCCACGTGTGGTCTGTTCCTTGCAAAATTGTTAGAAACCAGGGAACTTTGTAAAAGGGATAAGAAGGTCTAACAAGCTATATTCCTAATGCCATACTGTTGCTCAACTTTTATGAGTTCAATACTCTGTAACTAGGGCTCTCTATGTGCCAACCCCACATTTTGAATCCAGAGACCCAGCTAATTCTCCTGTTGTTTGCCCATACACATAGGTCCACAGGGATTCATATATTTAATTTCCCACAGAGAAACTGAAGCTTGCAGATGACTGTGCATTTTTTTAGCCTATTTATACAGTACATATAAGAAAACTGTAGTCTAAGTTTGAGTAGAGAGGGAAATTGCAGGCAAACCCCCATTAGCATGTGAAACTCTTTTACTCATTGAAATCAATTGAATAATCCCTGCTTAAATGAAGTGCAACGTAAATTACATACAGGTGGTGACTTGTCCAATTGATGTGTAATCACTGACACGGGGGTCCTTTTGGACCAGGACGGAGGCAGAACAGGGGTGTAATGGGGAGGAACAGGGGTGGGGCAGGGCAGAAAGGGGGCAGGGTAGGGCGGAACATGGCATAATGGGGTGGGCCAGGCTTATACACACTCCACCGATGTGTGCGGGGGCCAGGAAAGTAACCTTCACAGAAAATGGTCACTGCCTGTAGATGGAAGGCTCTGCATACACACAGAGGAGTGCCTGATCATACCCTTTTAACATGCTGTGGTCAAAGAGAGGTGTTTGAATTTTGCGTGATGGTGGAGAAAATAACATAGCAATCCTATGTGGAGTTAGGGAGGAATGAAGCAGCAGATCTACCCTGACAGGGCAGAAGGAGAATATTTTTCTTACTTTCCCACTATACCAGTGCCCTGTCCCAAAACCTCCCATGTGATGCTGCCAAAAGAACAAGTGGCAGTAGATTTCTACCACCCCTTGACCACATCTGGGGCCCCTACTGCGGCAGAGCCACCATGCCAAGAATACTCATGTTTGCCATTAGGGGCCAGTGGAGAGGAAGCAGTGGACATCCCAGTTACCTCCAGCCATCATTGGGGCAGATGAGGGTGTTGAGTAATAGTGGAGAGAGAGATAACTTCTTTGTGTCTTTGTGTCATTTAAGACTCCTAGAAAATATTTGCTGAAACGCTTGAGCAGTTTCTAAAAGCAATGCAGATTGATCCTATATTTAAATAATGAAGGAATATTTTTTATTCCTCTTTAATACATAAGCCCAAAGGATCTGAAGTGGCAACAAAAGAAGACCCTAATAAATATATATTTGAATTTTAGACAAGAAAATGAGATTTCCCTATTCTGCCTCCCCACTGACACCATGGTAAAATAAAGATTGTTGAAGCAGTAAATAGAACAATGTGAGAGTAAGATTGAAGTAAAAAAAATAGTCATTTCTGTCTTGAATAAGAAGCAAAAAACCCAAAATAACCCTCATAACATTTTCTTTCAAACCAATATAGCTATTATGAATAAGGGCAAAAGTTCATAGGAAGGAAAAAAAAGAGTAGGTAAAGCTGCAGAAAAATGACAGAGTCTCCAATGATGTCTGGTACTTTTACCCAATTAACTCAAATGATGGCCAAGTTTAAAGCCTTTTCACAATGAGACTGTGATAGAGAAAGAGGTTTTCTCATGCTGTGCCCATGTCTGCAAAATGAGGCTGCATGGCAAGGCAGGCCTGTTGTGTTCTTCTGCTTCTTTTTATAGATTGAGCAGCTGTTCAAAATGGGAATATTCAAATCAATTCAATTATGGGTAAACGGCAGACGATATCTCTCAGAAGCAAATAAGTAAGTAAGTTTGTATGTATGTATGTATGTATGTATGTATGTAAGTAAGTATGTAAGTAAGTAAGTAAGTAAACAGACAAATCTCTGTCTGTGTGTATATGTGCACTGTGTGAGCATGCAAACTATCACTGATAATTTTTGAGATACAACTCATGAGAATGATGGACTGCTGTTCTACCTCCATATATTTATCCAATGGGCACAAAATAAAATTGAAGGGAAATACAAACAGGACAGAATGTACATTTTGCATATGAAGAGTTAGCAAACAGAGTTTTTAGTTTTTAGTCCTAATCTCAGCTCAGTGATTTCTTGCAGTCATAGACCGGCATGCAAATGAAACCACGTGGAAACATCAAATCAGCAGTGAGGCTGAGACTTGTTGTCTGGGCAGTCCAGGACCTCCATACACACTACCCAGGCTTGTGCCCCAAAGATGTCACTTCATTGCTGCTACTGCAGCAAAAACAATGTGGGAGGCAGCAGTTATGGGTTACCGGTCTCTACAGCCACAGCAGGCACAGTGATTCTCCAGGGTTTGACTTCACTCCTGTAGGCTCACTCCATTGTCTCTTGAGACAGATGGATGCCAATAACTGGGGACAGCTATTCCTTTAGACTGACTCAGTGGGAGAGATGGGAAGCAGGACTCATTCCGTCATCTTTGCTGAAGGGCCACCTCCTACCCCAGGACAGTGCCAGCTTGTCACTTTAAGAACTGTTTAAGAACTGATGCCTGCGTTTGGTAAACCTTCAGAATGGGACTTTCTTAATTGATTGTGTGTAAGTCGCTCTGTTGGCTGAACAGTAGAGTACAAATGCTCTAAATAAAATAAATAACAGCATTTATTTATTAATTACATCAGTATCGTGCCCATCTTCCCAAAGGGGCCCAAGGTGTCAAACAACATGGGGTAAAGCAATAAAAACATCTTTAAAACAATTCTTTTTCAGAATGAGATTGGGAAAGATCTCAACTTTTAAAAGGCTTGTTGAAAGAGGACCATCTTCAGTAGGTATTGAAAAGGCTACAGACATGGAGCCTGTCTAATATTCAAGGGGAGGGCATAACAAAGGAAGGCACCACAGCACTAAATATCTGATTCCTATATTGCGCAGAATGGATCTCTTGATAAGATTGTATCGGCAAGAGGTCATTACCTGTGGTATGTAGTGGTAAGCCACCAGTTCCTGGGTAATTGTTTGGACAAACAAAGAAAAAAAACAAAACAGCTGCTTCCATGTACCTATGAGGGAAGCTGTCTCACCCTATGATGTCTCTGAGGTTGTTAAGTAAAGTTATATTCATGTTTGAAGTAAGTTCCTGATATTTACAAGCAACCATATTACCTATCTCTTAGAAACAAAATTATCTACCCATCTCTGCCCTTGCACTTAAGATTGCAACTTCTGTTTGAAGTATGTGGCAATATCTGTTGCAGACATGAATAACTAACAAAGTCCTTGTGATCCTATTCTATCGTCTTGCCCTTTTGCTGCTGATCCCAATCTGTTTGGAATTGGCTGATGAACTAGCCAGGGTGAGTTGATGCAAGCTGAACGGGTTCTGAGAGAAAGTCAAAGAAAATATGACTTACTTCTAAAGGAAGGCCTGATATTCTTGTAACTGTGTATCTGGTCTGCGGGCGGAATTTTAAAAAGAGTGTATTGTCATATTAGCCAGAAGGATTTGACTTCAAAATAAACAAACCAAATTGTAGGGTGATGAATAGCAAAGGGCATAACCTTTCTGTTTCATCTTTTTTATTACTCTGCCCCAAACCAGCCCCTGGAATAATGCCAATTTCTGAAGAATCACTTTCCCGCTCATCTGTTCTGCCTTACCCTACAATGAGTTGCATTTGAGAGCATGAAAAATAATATTCATGCACAGGGGGGAAAAACCCCAGCAACCTTCAGTGGGTAAAACAACAGCAGCAGATTTCTTCAAGCTTACTCTAGAAACATGAAATCTTGAGGTACTTGTGCTCATGAATAATGATTCATTATGAATTAAAAGCACTGCTAGAATATTTCTTTGGAATTACTATGGCATGAACAATCAGTTTACAGCCTTCTAGCCCTCAAGGTTGCAAAGAAAAGTTTGAAATGTGAGAGCAAAAAAAATGCCCAACTCCTAAACTGAGGCTGGAAGTTGGCTAGAGATATTCAGTATTGGGCAGCAAATGAATCAAAGTAAATAAAAGCATCATAATAGCAACCCTCTGCTCCCTTTACTTGTTATCTGGGTAAGTATAATTAGAATGAAGGCACCCCCATGTCTGATTTTTAATCAACTGTGCACCACTGGAGGCAAGGTGCTGGGGTAGCTGCATCTTTGTTCTGGTTCAAAAGGCACTTCAACAATTTTTAAAAATCTCCTTTCTTTGGCACAACTCCACAGAACCAACAGCAACATATTCCTACTTGATTAGCATTGTAAAAAGAGACCTTTAAAGAAAATAAGATCTGACATAATAGCCTTTTGGCTGTTAGAAGACACTGCCAGGGGAGGTGAACTATGCCTGCATTGTCTGTGAGGCAAAGGCAATTTCTCTCTGAATTAGTTGCTGAAATTTTTTACTTAAGGCGGAAGAGTTAAAAGGCCTTATGTTAATCTTGACCTCTTACTTCATTGTGTCATGTGTTGAATCCTGTTAGTAATTTTTCCTTGTTGTCTAGTTCACCTTTTCTCCAGCCCTTCCTAAAAAGATTGCTAGGTGCTGATATCTCTAGGATGGAGCTTTAGGGCTTTCCAAACTGAAAGAAGTAAGAAGCAGATTTTATGCGCACATGTGCCACTGTCTTGCTTTAAAAAAATAATGATGATTGTAGTGGTGATAGCGATGGTGATCATGATGGTAATAATAATGTCAGACCTTTGGTATTAGCTATGCACTATAAAGTAATGCTTTGGTTATGAGAAACATTCCCAGAGAGGTTCGCCTGGCCAACCCTTTTCAGTAGGGGCAGCCCATCCCGTTTCACCGCCTGAGGTAAACAGGAAGCATGTACTGCATGTTCCACCCACCTGCATTGTCAACCCCGCCAAAGCCTCACTGACTGGGGTTGCAGAGCTGTGGCTTCCCGGTTCCAGCAAAATCCCACGAGAGCCCTGTGAGATCACACAAAGACCCCCAGAGGCCTCATGCAACCTTCCAGCAGCCATAGCCCTATTCACCAGTACAATGCTCAAAGCCACTCAGTACAATCTGATGCTTGTTTACTCAGAAGGAAGTCCCACCAATTTTCCATGTGAGTGTACATGAAGCATTAGGCAAACAGTCTATTTGTCAGGAAAGTGAATGGTCATTATAGCTGGAAAAGTTCCTTAAGTGGCCAAAGACAATAGGAAAAGGATGGGGAAAGGATGAAGGACAGGTAAAGAAAAACAAGTGGGACACAGGATCATTTGTGGCCACAGTTGAGCTGGATTATAGAGACCCTTAGTTTGATCAAATGGAAATCTTCTTTACTGTTATGCTACTCAACCACTGAGTAGGGTTGAAGGTCTGTTGTTCAGTACTTAATGCTGTGTGATGTCTATAATATACGATATACGATATCTTTATTGTCATTGTCCCATGCAGGACAATGAAATTGAAAAAGCTACATAAAACTACATAAAAACTACATAAAACATTCAAAACCCCCTAAAAACTCTAAAACCCCATTTTAAAATACACTATACTATAGAGACCCACTATCTCACTATAGGGACGCAGGTGGCACTGTGGGTTAAAGCCTAGGGCTTGCCGATCAGAAGGTCGGCGGTTTGAATCCCCGCGACGGGGTGAGCTCCCATTGCTTGGTCCCTGCTCCTGCCAACCTAGCAGTTCAAAAGCATGTCAAAGTGCAAGTAGATAAATAGGTACCCCTCCGGCGGGAAGGTAAACGGCGTTTCCGTGCGCTGCTCTGGTTCGCCAGAAGTGGCTTGGCCAATCTGGCCACATGACCCGGAAGCTGTACACCCGCTCCCTCGGCCAATAAAGCGAGATGAGCGCCGCAACCCCAGAGTCGGCCACGACTGAACCTAATGGTCAGGGGTCCCTTTACCTTTACCTTTACCTCACTATAGAGATACTTCTGTATTAAACCAACTTTCCCCAACCAAGTAATATCCAGGTGTTTTAGAGTACAGTACCAGTCAGTTGTAGTCCAAAACTTATGGAGGATGTTGGGAAGGCTGTATTAAAACAGCTATTTTTTCCCTCCAGAGAATTAGCATTTTGCTTGAATTTCTAGCAGTTTTTAAATGCCATTAACTTCAGAACAATAGCTATGTCCAAAACAAATGCAAGCATTTACCATTTGTCATGCATACTCCCACCGCCATAGCTATGGTGACAAATGTTGTGTATCCATTAACCTTTTAGCAAAGAGCACAAGGTAAGGTAGTTAATATTTGGCAGGTTTACAGGGTCTATTGACTTCTAATGAAAAATTCAGCAGTACAACCTCTTTTCCTTATACCTGTCTATTTCACCGCATTATCCACAGGTTCAGCTATTACAGTGACAGTGTTAAAAAGCAGCACACAAAGTATCTGGCATTCTGTTTGCGTTTTCTAACAGAAACATCATTAAGATTTATTTACTACACGAGTTTTAAAAAGCTCACTCCGTAGCCTCTCACTTAGGGATGAACTTTGGACCATGTTGCTAGCAGAACGTGCTGTATACACGGCAGATGTTCTCCCATAAGTGGCTTTAAGTACAAATACTAATGCCTGTATGATTAAAGGGTGTCACCTTAATTTTAACTTACAGCATTTGTTGAGAACAAGAAAATAGGTGAGAATGCCCTTCTCTCACTTAGTGGAGGCACCCGGGGAAATCCCAAAAATAGTTTTAGAGTAAAAGTGATGGTGGTATCACACACGGTTCATGTTTGGAAGGATAAGGATGTCATTTCGAAACTACTGTGGGTAGGCCTTACAGATAAGGAAGGTGGAATCATCTCAACCTTTGTACAATGTAATCCATCTTTGAGCATCTTCTCTGGGGGTTAATTAATGAATGAGCATGGCACAGCAATGATCATTAGTATAAAGTTTGCCCCTATTTAAACTAGTTCAACAATCTCAGTGTTTGTTGACAGTCATTTCTGCCCATCATTCCCCCGCCCCCTGTGCTTCTTTACTTTGTTTTTGTCATAAATCTCAGAGGGAAATTTGACCATCATCTGCTACAATTAAAATTTAGGCATGTAAAATGGAAGAACTGAAACAAGCAATCAATGGAATGTGATTTCAATAGTAACTTTCTGTGAAGTTCACCTTGATGAGGTGAATCTATTTCTCTCTCACACAGATTGAAGTATAGTCAGGATAAAAGATGTTAGATGTGGACCATCCCTTTGGGTTTTGACCAAATCTGAGCAAATTTTGGAAAGCTTGCTAATATTTTGACAGCTGCTTAAAGCCCCCAAATGATGGATTCGTTTAAACTTTCTCAGGGTGATTTAGGAGTAGTTCCAACATTTACACTTTTTAATGGTCTTCTTAATGCAGGAGCTCATAATCTAAAGTGAGTGATGATGAATATGCCAGAAGATGAAAGAGACAAATGACCATTAAGGTTGGTGAATAATAGATATTAACTTACCCTTCTGGTGTAACTCTGGCACATCTGTGGTTTTTTAACTGCACATTTAATTATACCAAATATCAGATTTCAAAATCTCTTTTGCTCATTCAGTGTATATGCAGATCCTGAATAAAGTGACCATTATACTCAAGCATCTTTTAAATGTGTTTTCCCCACCCAACACACACACACACACACACACACACACACCCCTAATTGCATTCCTGGGAGTTGAATATATATGCAAAAGAAAAGGCACACATATTTAAGCATGTACCTAAGTAAACAGAAGACCAAGACTAAGCAAGATAGGAATGCCATATGTCCAGAATTTCCTGGACATAAACAGAATACTGCTGTTTCTAGCAATGTCCGGGTGAAAATATGCCAAATGTCCAGGTAAAAGCTGAACAACTTTGAGCAAAACTATAAAAAGCTGTTTGAAACTGTTTGAATCAAAGACCTTTTTTAAAATGGGGACCATTGAACATTGTGAATTTTCTCAGTGAACAGCATAAATCTGCATTATGTCTTTGTGGATGTGTTCAGAATACCTATAAATTTCTCAGAAGTATATTAAGTTGGAAGAAAAATAAGGAAATGTTCTGAAAACTTAGGTAGAGAATGCATGCACAGAGATTCCTAGCGTTATGGTGAATGGCATGTGTAAATGCATGATGTGTACATGGTTATCCATTCATATACAGGACTCGTTTATGAGCATAGGTTTCTATAAACAAAAAATCCTGCCAGTCACAATTTAGAAGGGCTCCAAATTGTCTCCCTTCTGTGCCAAAGTAGTGGGGTTTAAAGTTTACGAAAGAGACCTACCCTGTTGTGGTGGACAGAATGCCAGAAACCCAAATTTAGATCCCTACTCAGCAATGAAGCTTACTGGGTGACTTTGGGCCAGTCATCTTCTCTCAGCCCAACCTATCTCACAGGGTGTTGTAAGGATAACATGTGGAGGGGACCATGTATACCACTTTGAACTGCTTGAAAGAGATACAGGATAGGTCCATTTCTGTGGCCGTGCCTAGGTTATAAAATCCTTGACATCTGGAAGTTCCCTCTCTCCCACAATCTAAGGTATTTCTATTCCAGTAGGTGTGTTGAGGGGTTGAGGGGTTTTGTGGTCAGACCCCTTGCTTTTAGGCAGTTTTACCTGCTGTATCTGTTTTTATTGTCGCTGCCTCTAAAATGGAAAGGTGAGAGTGAGATTGTCTCAAATAACTAAATAAATAATATGTGCAACTCTCATAGCTGGTGCATGGATCGAGGCTGTTGTGCAAATTTGTAATTCAATTATGATCTTGAATGTAATTTAAATGGGTAAGCTTCATTCCTCTGCTCCTACCAGTATTGCAACCAAAATGTTTCAATTTTTTTTTAAAATGAAAGAATTCTTAGGACATGCTGAAAGATTGGGGGGGGGATCATACTCCCTCTGAATGAGCAGGTGCACAGCTTGGGGCTCCTACTGGATCCATTACTGTCACTGGAGGAGTGACTACCTGCTTTGGTGGAACCCCCCACTTAGATGGGGACAACCTGACTCCAGTCATCCTTGCAAGAACATATTTCTGATCAGTGTCAATATTTTGTATTGTGTATTGGATTTTTATCCATGTTAGTTCTTTAGAGTTTTTGTGGGAAGTGGAAATAAATACATAAGCAATAGGGGATTTTTTTCCCTCACTGAGACAGGCATTTGAATAAAAGCCAAGTGAGCAAAGTTTAACGTGTGAGGGATCCTGGTAACTTTCCCCTAGATCTAAAGCAGCCCTTTGTCCACCTTCTTTGTGTACTTTGTGGAATGACCACAAACTGAGCTTTGAAGGGACTTATGAAAAGGGTTATCAAATTATCATTCTCCCTTTGTGTAAATCAGTTAAAAGCTTGGTTTAGCTTGCTGTGTGTCAGGAGAGACAGAAATGAGGAGGTCCTGGGAAGGTACCTTCTATCATTTGTGGTGGGAATGTAAGAAAGTGAAATGCTTCTGGGAAATGATTTATAACGAGATGAAAAAGATGTTGAAATACACATTTGTAAAAAAAAAACCCAGAAGCATTTCTACTTGGTATTGTAGGTACTGATATTAATAGACAAGATAAAAAATTGTTTTTATATGCGACAACTGCAGCAAGAGTATTATTGGCACAGAAATGGAAGCAAGAAGAATTACCAATGAAAGAGCAATGGCAGATGAAATTAATGGACTATGCAGAATTGGACAAGATGACAGGAAGAATTCGAAACCAGCAGGACCAGAAATTCTTGAAAGATTGGAGTAAATATGCGAGTTATTTGAAAGACAATTGTACTCAACTTACTACACTTGTAGGACTACAAGATGCTTTGTAAGGAGAACTATATGAAATATTACAGAAAAGACATGAGAAGGGATTATAAGTTATTGACTATTAAAAGTAATAGTTAGGGCAATAAATATAAGATTAAAAGAGGAAGTTTGAAAATCATTAGACATGGTTGATGGAAGTCTTAGCCTAAAATAGCCAAATTATGTATAAGATGAGATGAGATGATATGTTATGTTTGGAAAATATATATAAAAACCAATAAAAATATATATATAATAGAAATGAGGAGGTCCTATTACTTAACTTGACTTCCTTCCAAGCACATACAAATCTTATCGGTCACTTTGCCGGTTTTAGCTTTGTAACAGTGCATGAAGCTCAGCTTGTACAGCTACAATAAGAAATAGAAAATGACATTTTATGGCATATAAGGTATCAAACTTTTTTTTGAATAATACATTAAGTACCTTAGCCAGCCAATTAAGGTTTCCTAATAAATGCTGATGATAACTAACTTCAGAAGTCTTGAGTATTATGCATTTCTCACCTTGCAGAAGGAATGGCAGGGTTCCTGAAGAAAATAATATTTTTGTTCATAGGGCAACTGAGAAAATTAGTTGGCCTCAATTTCAATTGGCTAATGGCCAGCTTAACTGAGATCAAAGCACAGCAGTTTGGCAATTCAGGATGATACACCTTGTTAATGTGTTCAAGCATACTATTTTTTTCTGTTTAAGAACCATGTAATTGATAGGCATCAACCCGCAGCGTTTCAATTATCTATCTCGGTTAACACATATTTTGCTTCCTACTATACACATATGGGTTCTTCTATCCTAGATATCGTTTTTCATAGTGAAGCCATCCCCTACGGTACAGTTTCCATTAAGAAACCAGATTACAAGGAAATACATACATAATGATCGACTTCTGTCACAAGCGTGGTAGCCAGAGTGGTGCCCTCTAGATCTTGTTGGACTACAGTTAGTATCAGCCCCAGGATTATGGGAGTTGCAGTCCAGCAACACCATAGCAACTACCACTGTTGTAATGTAAGTGGATCCTGATATATACCGTATTTTTCCGTGTATAACACCCCCCTATTTTGGGGGACTCAAAATTGAGAAAATGGGGGGAGATTTCCCCCGTGTATAAGACTAGGTAAAGGTAAAGGGACCCCGACCATTAGGTCCAGTCGTGACCGACTCTGGGGTTGCGGCGCTCATCTCGCTTTATTGGCCGAGGGAGCCGGTGTACAGCTTCCAGGTCATGTGGCCAGCATGACTAAGCCACTTCTGGCAAACCAGAACAGCACACGGAAACGCCGTTTACCTTCCCGCTGGAGTGGTACCTATTTATCTACTTGCACTTTTGACGTGCTTTCGAACTGCTAGGTTGGCAGGAGCAGGGACCGAGCAACGGGAGCTCACCCCGTCGTGGGGATTCGAACCGCCGACCTTCTGATTGGCAAGCCCTAGGCTCTGTGGTTTAACCCACAGCGCCACCCGCGTCCCTATAGTATAAGACTACTCTCCCCTTTTAACATTATTTTTTAGTAAAAGAAACCTTTCTTATACACAGAAAAGTACGGTATTTTCTTTGGGAAGTTGCCAACTTGATTACTCATAGGTCCCTTTTGCTATTGTTTATAAGGCTGAAACAAAATGTCACCCCAAATTTGCTGCCCTATTCAGAGGTGAATTAGGAACACATTTTGATAATTGTGGGTGGTGGTGGGGGTTTGGGTTGGCTTGGGTTGGGTTGGGAGAAGCACATATTCCTCTTGGAGGGCCATATTAATATGATAAAATATGTAAGATAATAACATAAACAAAAATAATATAATACTAACAATAATGCAAAAGAAGAAGAAGAAGAAGAAATAGACCACAGCTTTGCTCTGCAGTGCCTGCTGTGAATGTAACAGCATTACATTCTGAGAGGGTATTCTGGCAGGATCATGGATGCAGTCACTGACCCACACTAAGCTGGAGCATCTGTGCAAAGTTTGCACATGGCCGGGGGGGGGGGTGGGAGGCCGGCAAAAGAAAGAGTGTAGTTCCACCCCTACCTCTATGTTTCACTCCTACAATCTGAGCTGAATTTTTTCAGTGGAAAAAAAAAATCCCTTCAATCTTAGTTTTATCATTCCTCACATGTGTGTGGTTTTCTATTGGATTTTACTTCATCCCCCCCCCCCATTTTTTTCTGCTGATATCGTACATCATCTTCCTATCTTTAGCTTCCTTGGAAAGGCAGGATACAGACAAACCCATCTATCCCATCCAAAATTAACTTGTAGAGGAATCCTAACTAGGGTGGAAGTAGAGGGGTGACATGGTATACCGTTTGCCAGGTTGTTCTAGTCACAGTATGACGTGGACCAGGCATTTATTTTCTTCTTTTTCTCCGGGCAATTCTTTGTTTTTAGAGGTATGGTAGCCGATATTGATTGTGACACCTGTCTTCTTTCTCATTTATCTCTTTAAAAGATCATTTGAGCATGCATATCTGGAAAATGCAGTTAAAAAAAAAGAATATGGTAACACACACACACATATATATATGTATTAGTTTCTCTCTCTCTCCTCCCTCTCTCTCTGTGAAGGAGAAATTTCTTCTATAACCCTTTAAAGCCTACATCCTTTTAGACCAGAAGATAGAAGTCCTTTCAAGTGCCATAGACTGAAGGTAGACAAGACCCTTTGGAACAAAAGCAGTTTATCATTCCACACAATGTGTACCTGCATTAATCTACTTTTAATTTGCTTAGTGTTCATTTTGGGTTTGGCAGCCTCCAAGTTATATTTATTTTTCCTCTGGAATCCCAATTATTCTCAATTGCACAAATGTAGCAAGGTTTATAGGGCACGGAAATACATAATCATTGGGGAGGGGGGGCAATGACTTAATTCTCTGAAAACAATGCACAGCACCCATAGACAGCAGAAATACTAGTTCTACTGTTTCATAATTTCTGCTTTGCCTTCTCTGCCTTTAAATTATTGGACAGATGCTAATAATTCCTTGGGAAACTTAACACCAAATCATGCTGTGTGAGGAAGTTTCTGAATAAGACATCAAGTTTCTGGCCATCAGAGGATAATTTATTGATACTTGTCAAAAGGAAGTATCAGTCTAACAGAAATCAAGACAAAAGGAATGCCTGATGAATTTCCTTTGAAGTGCCTTTTATAAAAGTCCTTGGTAATACATATTGATGAACTCCAAATTGTCTTGCCTAAAGGGAAAAGAAAGTAGACTGCTTTACACTGTCTTATAAATATTCATCAAAAGAACAAGACTTATGTTTCCAGGCATGAGGTGAATGATTACGGTTGTATGATTGCCTTGGAAGCCAGATAATTAGTAAAACAGCATTTGACAGTTGGAGAATTTTAAACTTGGTGTCTTGCCATCACGGCACTCGGATTTTAAGACAAATTTTGAAAGGAAGCAAATTTAGAACTTGATGGATTGATACAATTAAGCTCTCCATCAGTTTCATCTACTGTTTTCATGTTTGCTTAGCTAAAAAATTAAACGGAAGGCTCTACACTGTATTGGTAGTCTGGCTCCAGGAGAAGGAATCAGCCTAAATGCAAGTGTCTAAGCAAAGCCAATGAGAAGTCTTCTGTAATTAAGTCTGATACAAAGTTAAAAGGGGGTGGGGGTGAGATAGCGATGGTGCTGCTCTTCCAGTAAATGCCCCGCAGAAGGCAGAAAGCTTGGCTCTCTAATTTATTCAGGATGCATTTATTTATTTATTTTGCTCCATCAATGAATCGCTTCCCATAAAATACCTCTAAACAATTTCCCAGAAAAACACGCATCAACAATAAAATCAATTAGAAACAATTCTGTTTATAAAAAAAAACCACTTCCATCTATACAAACAATTGAAAACAATTCCATATGTAGAAATAATTACAAATTCAATGCATATACAGAACTGGGATCAAGATCTCCACTTAAAAGGCTTGTTGGGGAAAAAGGAAGGTATTCAGTAATCGTTGAAAAGGCAATAGACACAGCAGTATGCTTTCTTTTTCAGGCATTTCACATATTTGGATTGCACAAGCTGTTAGGAAGCTGGCTTACACCAAGATCCTCAATATTGTCTACAAAAGCCCAGCATTGTCTGCAATGGATGGCAGTGACCTTTCAAAGTTTCAGACAGGGGTCATTCCCAGCACTTCCTGAAGATGTCAGGGATGGAACCCTTCCGTTTTCTACTTATGTTCTAACTGTTACCCACATGTAATTCTCTTTTAAAAATTGGTTATTCCTGCTTTTGTCCCTGGGTTTCCTTTCTGTAAGCGAAGGGCTAGTTGCTGGCACACCATTGACTCATTCGAAGAGAGATACACAGACAAAAAGCGAGGCACGCTAGGGCATTCTCTGTGTCACATTCTGCTCAGAAAGGGAGAAGAAATTAGAGTTTCTGCAGTCGCAGGCCGGAATCACAAGGAGAAATTATTGTTGAATGTTTCAGCGGCAGATCATATATGGATCTTCCTGTGGATATGGATCACACTTCTTTAAAAAGAAGAGATGTCAGTTCTTCCAAGGAAAAAAAGGGGGCTGACATCAGGAGATGGGGGTGGAGCCTAGAGTGAGTCAAGGGGCTGGCACCCAGCGTAAAAGCTGTCTGTTCACCAAAGTTAGCAGTAGGGAACCTGGGCCTTGCAGATGGGCCTGGTTCAATCCCCAGTTATCTCTAGATAGGGCTAGGAGGGACTCCGCATTTGCAACCCTGGAAAGCTGGTCAGTGTATAAAATACTGAGCTAGCTATACCAAGACTCTTGATTCGGTATAAGAAAGCTTCCTATTCTCCTATGTCTGCAACAGCTCAGTTCAATCTAGACTGGTTTATAACATAATTGAGGAGTCAGCAGCTTTCCTTCTGTGCTCATTTAAGACCTGCGATAAGGATATCAACTGGATGAAGGAGCTCTCTGCGCTCCATGGCATGTGCGTTTTTGATGATTTATTCAAATTAATATCCAATTTCGATCGACCCTTCTTGTAGGCAGGGAGCTTCCTACTAGGTAAAGAGACAAGAGAAAAGCCATTCTCAGGAAACATTATCCTTTACAATGTTTAGCACTCAAATGCAATTAGGCAAATATAATATCCTCTTTGAAGGCAAGGAGTTGCTCTGTTAAAGTAACTGAAACTAATTATCTCTGCCAAATGAAGAATACTCGAAGTATATTCCTGTAGTGTGTGTGCTGTGCCAAAAAAAGTCATGGGGGGGGGGAGAAAAGGCACCTTCATTACATTACTAGAAGGTGGGACATGTGCTTACTGAAAAATCCTACACTAGTGGCCAGAATTGTGGAAACCTTTTGGGAAAAGTGTGTTTCCAAAGGTTTGATGGCTCATAACACCTGATTGGCTCTCTAAACACTCATGCTCACTGGCTACATTCATATGAAGGAAAGCTACTGCATATCAACCTAAGCAAGCTGTGTTTCCTTTTTCTGGTTATTTGGCTATAACTTTTGATAGAATACAGATAATGGAACAAACTTCATTGCGTTACATTCTTCCTTAAATTATCTTTCCATTGATATCTAGTTTTATGGTATTACTCCCCAAAATAAGTGGTGTTATGAGCCATTAAACCTCAGAAATACAGTTTTTCCAAAAGGTTTCCACAAATTTGGCCACTAGTGTAAGTGGGCATGTGTGGAAGACCCATGGTGGAGACACCATCATATAGGAATGCAGGAAGCTGCCTTACGCCAAGTCAAACCACTGGTCCATCTGGCTCTGTATATTCAACACTGGCTGGCAGTGGCTCTCTCAGGTGTCAGGCAAGAGTATTTCTCCTAGTCCTACCTGGAGATGTTGTAACCGGGGGCCTTCTGTGTGCAGAGCAGATGCTTTACCTCTGAGCTATAGCCCCTCTAAAAACTGGGCACAGCTGCAGTCTTAGCTGCAGTCCAAAAACCCCTTATGCCAGGCTGTGAGGGGGACATAGGAAGCTGCCTTGTTCCAAGTCACCCCTCTGGCCATCTTGTTCAATGATATTGTCAGTTGTTTTTACAGTGTGGCTAGCTTCTGTATGTCCAACATCCTCTTCACAACATGGCTATCCAGATACTTCTGGAAAATGCAAAACCCGGGCACGGAATTATCAAAGCTTCCTCCTGTTGTTTAACCTCTAGTAGTCGGAAGCATAATGTGGGGTTGGGAAATCTGCACATCCCCAGGTATTGGTGGACTCCCAACTACCATCAGGCCCAGCCAGGATGGTCGATGATTAGGGATGATGGGAGGTGTAGTCTACCAATATCTGGTAAGCCACAGTTTGCCCAGCCTGACATAATGCCTCAAAGCAAAACACGCTCATTGCCACTGACAGAGCTATCCGTTTCTCAAAACTTTAAAAAAAGGGCCAGTCACTCTAGTCTTTCTTTATAGAAAAGGAAATCCACTTCCCAAAATTCCTGACCATTGGACATGCTGGCTGGGACTGATGGGAGTCCAACTTAGTATCCATTTTAATGCCCTCCTGTATCTTTACTATATATACTTTATTGCAAATGAGGCTGCAGAATAGAATTATATACAGATGTTAAGGATCCTGGCCATTTTATGTTCAATCTTGTTCCCAAGGAATTTGCTTACCTTCCCAAAACAAAACAAAACAAAACCAGCTGTATGCTCTTGTTGAAGTTCTTAGTTCCAAGATATCTTTCCAGGTTAGATACAGTCCGTTCAGGCACCATAAATGTATGTAAAGCTGCATTTTTAAACAAACAAACAAACAAACAATAAACAAAATGTCCCATTGTGTAATGTTTTTCACTTACATCAGAGTTCTATGAATGTTTACTCAGACATTGGATTCAATGGGATTTACTGTCAGGTAATGTGTATACCAATTTGGAGAGATTCTTGTGAAACTCTTTGAAGTCACTATGAGTTTTACTATTCTGATTTGCTACAACCCACAAATTTGGCTTACTCACTGCTCACTCCTGACTAGGTCATTTATGACTAAATTAAATAGCACTAGACGCAGTACAAATCCTTAAGAGATCCCACTTTTTATTTCCCTCCACTGCAAGGACTGTCATTTATTCCATCTCCTTTTCTTCCTGTTCTCTAATCAGCTACTGATCCATAAGAAGGCCAGTCAAAGGGAATGATTCATGAATCCATTTCCCCACTTTCCCTATAGCCTGAGGTTTCTCAGCCTGTGAGTTAGTCTCCTGAGTAATATGTAATTCCTGCAAAACTGAAGAATGAAATTATTGAAACATAATAGCACAATCAACAGCACTGCAGTGGAGACACTAGACCTGAATTTTGGAATGTTGTCTCTCTCATTCTCACTCTCTCTTTTCTTTGACATCTGTCTTATGCCTGTCAACCCTAGATGTCTTGGAGGCACACTTGAAATATAGACTGAAAATCCTCAGGAAAAAAGGAAGATTTTATGAATGAGACCTACATGCACATTAGCGTTGATGCATCGTAGAAGGGGGATTGTGACCTTTTACCTTCACCATATGAAGAAGGCATTGCTCATACAAACTATGTGAACATTTCACACTTGTCTGTTGCAATACTTGGGTCTCTAAAATTCTGGAAAACAAGTTGACCCGCCCAACTGGAAATGCCTTTTGGTCTTTAGCACTCATCCAAACTGTAAACCTCTTAGAAGACCAGTGCAGGTGTCAGTTTGCATTTTAACGTAGCCCTACCTAGTTTATACCTCTTGAACCAATACATGAACCAAAGCATGGCTTAGAAATTGACACTTCTCCACATGTTGCTCCAAAGAAACCAATGCATATGACTCCCTCCCCCGCCCCAGCCAGGGCCAACAATTCAAAATGTTTTGCTGTGCCATTCAGAACCAATTGCTGCATTCATCTGTCCTCTCATCATGGTGTGCTGGCTTCACCTTGTGCCATGGAATGGCTAGCCCTGCTGTTCAGCTGAGCTGTAGACAGTTTCTCATTTTTATCAATTCTTCTGGGTTACTTGAAGCAACTGCCAGTACTATTAACGTGGAGAGCAGTGACAATCTGTTGAAATGGAATATCTTCCCATGCAATGGCAGTGCAGCTTGCTCTTACATACAAAAGTGAATCAGATCTGTAAAAGAAAAGTCCTTCAGCAGGCAATAGCCATCATTGATACACAAGTTTTATTTTGCCTGATCTTTAAATAGGAATGCTGGTGTGTGTGTGTGTGTGTGTGTGTGTGTGTGTGTAGGGATTGGACTTTACTGTCCAGGACAGTTTTGTTTTATGGATTGTTGTGAATTATATGGGAATGCATATTTTTCTTGCCTGCTGCCTATCTTTCCTGTCAGTTCTTTTTTTTTTTAATAGAATTTTTTATTAGTTTTTCCACATATAATATAAAACAATACAAAAGACAAACATAAACAAACAAACATATAAACATGTATAATTTCATAGGTTTTTTCATGTACCCAATTTCAGCGACTTCCCCATGCCCCCCTTTTCTGCATCTCTATTTTAAACTTTTTTTCCAGCAACCCCTGATCCAAATTATAATTAATTCCTTTCTTTAACCTCTTTCTTTCCTCTTATCCTCATTTAACGCTGCAAATCTGTTGTGCTTTACCCATGACATTTTAACACTCAGTAATTTTGCAAGTATTTTTAAGATAAAGTTTAAATTTCTTCCAATCTTCTTCCGCCGTCTCTTTCCCTTGGTCACGGATTCTGCTCGTCATCTCTGCTAGTCCCATGTAGTCGATCACTTTCGTCTGCCACTCTTCCAGTGTGGGTAGTTCTTGTATCTTCCAATACTTTGCTAGTAAAACTCTCGCTGCTGTTGTAGCATACATAAAAAACATCCTATCTTTCTTTGACACCAATTGGCCCACCATGCCCAGGAGAAAAGCCTCTGGTTTTTTGTGAAAGGTACACTTAAGCACCTTCTTAATTTCATTATAAATCATTTCCCAGAAGGCCTTAATCCTTGGGCACGTCCACCAAAGGTGATAGAAAGTACCTTCAGTTTCATTGCATTTCCAACATTTATTATTGGGCAAATGATAAATTTTTGCAAGCTTGACTGGGGTCATGTACCACCTATAAATCATTTTCATAATATTCTCTTTTAAGGCATTACATGCCGTAAATTTTATACCGGTGGTCCATAACTGTTCCCAGTCAGCAAACATAATGTCATGACCAATGTCCTGTGCCCATTTAACCATAGCTGATTTAACCATCTCATCCTGTGTATTCCATTTCAGCAGTAAGTTGTACATTCTAGACAAATTCTTCGTATTGGGTTCTAACAATTCTGTTTCTAGCTTTGACTTCTCCACCTGGAAGCCTATTTTCCTGTCCTGTTTAAAAACTTCATTTATCTGGTAATAATGTAGCCAATCTCTTACTTTAAGCTTCAGTTTCTCATAACTCTGTAATTTCACATTTCCACCTTCATGTTCTACAATTTCCCAATATTTTGGCCATTTAGATTCCATATTAAGTTTTTTAACTTCCTTAGCCTCCATTGGTGACAACCACCTAGGGGTTTTATTTTCCAACAGATCTTTATAACGAGTCCAAACATTATATAATGCTTTCCTAACAATATGATTTTTGAAACTTTTGTGGATTTTTACCTTGTCATACCAGATATATCCATGCCAACCAAATCTATTATTGAACCCTTCTAGGTCCAAAATGTCTGTATTCTCAAGAAGTAGCCAATCTTTCAACCAGCAAAAAGCTGCTGCTTCATAGTAAAGTTTTAAGTCCGGCAGGGCAAACCCCCCTCTTTCTTTTGCATCAGTTAATATCTTAAATTTTATTCTGGGCTTTTTGCCCTGCCAGACAAATTTCGATATATCTTTCTGCCACTTCTTGAAACAGTCCATTCTGTCCACAATCTGCAATGTTTGAAACAAAAACAACATTCTTGGCAAAACATTCATCTTAATAACAGCAATTCGGCCTAACAAGGAAAGTCTCAAATTTGACCATATTTCCAAATCTTTCTTAATTTCTGCCCAGCATTTCTCATAATTGTCTTTAAATAAGTTCACATTCTTAGTTGTTAAATTAACCCCTAGATATTTCACCTTATTTGCTACCATTAATCCAGTTTCACTCTGAAACTTCTCTCTTTCCTCCACTGTTAAATCTTTCCTGTCAGTTCTTGCTGTAATGTTTGCATATCTTTTTCTTAAAAGTGTGTATATTTGTTTTTGAAAACTTTTGTTCTGATTTCATAAGCTTGTTGTGGTCTCTACTTATCTGAACACATGCTTAGAGCCATAAAAACACACTACTTTGAGGGGATTCAGGTCATTCAGTGAAGGTGATTTACACTGATTGATAAAAGCCTTGTAGAAATGATCTCCGCTTTATCTGGTGGCAGTAAGTTATTTAAGTGAGGAAAGGGAGGGTGCACGAGAGGAGTGCACTTTTTTCGTGGACCATATATTCCTTCCCCACGCAGGAAAAGACCCAGGGTGTCTGGGAAATGGTTATCACAGTTCTCTTTCAGCCCACATTGATGTGATTAACTAACTATTCAATAACTAATCAATAAAAGTTAAATGATTGCTACAGGATCCATCTTCATGTTGAGAAACTGTGTGCCTCTCATTGATGGCTTCTGGACACTGGGACAGTTAATGGATATTGTCATGTTTTACTAGGGGATTTTTCTGGAGCATCCATCAGGCCATTACGGGCAGACAAAAGACTGAGATAGATGGATTAATGATCTGACCCAGCACGACAACTCTTATGTTTTCACGGGTAAGGCCGTATTTGTAAGGAAGGTTATTTTGCAGGGAAGAATTTTATCTCATTGAATTCCATTTACAGTTGTGAATGATTCATCCTCTGAAAATGTTTGGTAATGGGTCTCATTGACAAAGCTTTCAGAGAAAACAGTTTGGGACCATTTAAACCCATCACAGAGAATGCCTTAAAACACACACATGCACAGAGGCAAAACAAGCATAAGAAAGAGCAATAAGATCACTTGCGTGTGTGATTTCTCTGAAATTATTTCCAGAGCTTTACAAAAACAGTAGGATAGCCTAATGCAAGCTATTTCAAAAGTCTCCACACCGCCTGCCACAGGAACCCACAATATCAAATACTGAACGATGAGCAGTCTTAAGCAAAAATAAACAGACTCAGGACGCACAGTGTCAATGGCATTTACAGTCCTGCTAATATCTAAAGAAAAATCCTCACATCAGATCATATAGTCAATAGCCAGCAGAGATAAATGAAATAAAGTAGAAGGAATAAAGGAAAGGAATAAGGGTGAAAGGCCCAGCATAACTGAGGGCTACATTCACACCACACATTTAAACACAATTATACCACTTTAAGCAGTCATGGACTTATTCATTAATTTAAAGGTCAAACATGAGACATCTTGTTTTAGAATCTGTCTGAATAGTATGCTGGCATTGACTAAGAATTATAGGTACCAGCACTTGCTCAGGAAACACATAGACACATGTTGTTATTGATTCTGCCCTAAAAAAAGGTCATGCTCAAAATATGTAGGCTCTAATTTCTAATAACTAATGGTGCCTGCAGTTCCAAAGTCACTTACCTGGCACTAAGTCCAATTGAAATAAGTGGGACTTCTCAAGAAAGAGTCTTGTGACACCTTTCCTACAATTAATTGACATGGCTACTTGAGAAGGACAAAATTTCCCATTTCAGTTTCTCTTGGTTTCTCATTTTTCCAGTCTTGAATTAAGGTCTCCACATTTTTGCAGCAATCTGTGAATCTCTCTCTCTCTCTCCATTAAACATATTTTTTGTGTGCAGTTTTGACTAACACCCACACTTTTGCAATTAATTTCCTCTAATATAATGCATCTGCAATGCCATTTTCACTAATGCATAATTTTTATGTACACTTTCTTTTAACTACAGTGGTACCTACAGACGCTTCAGGTTACAGATGCTTCAGGTTACAGACTGTTTGTTAACCCAGAAATAGTACCTTGGGTTAAGAACTTTGCTTCAGGATGAGAACAGGTATCAGGTGGCGGTGCAGCGGCAGCAGGAGGCCCCATTTGCTAAAGTGGTACCTCAGATTAAGAACAGTTTCAGGTTAAGAATGGACCTCCGGAACAAATTAAGTTCTTAACCTGAGGTACCACTGTATATGCATTTTGTACACACAGGTTAGTGAATTTTCAAGGGTAGATGTGTTATGATTTGTGCATTGGTTCAAGAATGCAAATTAAGTAATATACTTTCTCTCCCATCCCTAAGGGCTATCCCTCTGAAAATCACTCCTTCTGAGTAGATGTCTATAAAATTGCTCTGAGGTAGCTCTGACTTCTTAAAATGTCTTAATCCACTGTGCCACCGCAGGGACAAGTCTTCTGCTCCCCTTGTCCATATTTACATTCTTGCTCAGCCACAAACTTGATTGCCTTTGGCAAATCACCATCAGTGAACTGAACAAAACCTATAAAGCTCTTTTGAAGATAAAATTGTATGCTGCAAACTGCCCGGAACTCCTGGGATCTAAAAGAGGAAAAAATTCATATATATGGATTAGAACAATGGTCTCTATTTTGTCCACTTTTCAGGCATCACACACACCTAATTAGTAAACTTCCCAGTGCTCAATGTCTTCTAAAAGGCAGATCACTGCATCTTTGCTGATAAGACCAAGCAACAGGCATTTAGTGATACACTCTTCACAGCAGCCTTTTTGATTGACCAACAATTTCCCTTTCAGCCTCCAACCCACATTAATTTCTTCCCCAGGTGACTATGTTCAGTTGGTGGTAAATAGTTCACATTCACTCATAGCAATCAGAGCAAAATTATCTTCATGACCTTGGTTGCAATTGCATCAAATATATTGAGCTGGCAAGAGAATGGAACACAAGTCTGTGCAGTTTTTCATCTCTTTGTTTGGAAGTTATGGGCTTAAACAATTCTAAGCAATGCATTTGTCCAACTGTCCTCCATTGTCCCAAACCCTTCTCTCTTCTTCCAGTGATTTAGCCAATATTCCAAAGGTCATTAAATTTGAGTTCACCTTCAGAGTTATTTTGTTTTATATCATAGGCCACATCAAAGCAGAAGACTCAATGAGCAAGGGAAAGCATAGCTCGACAACACAATCCAAAAAAGAAATTGAAATGCTATTCATATAATATATAAATATTATTGCAATAAACTATACTCAGCATCACAAAATGAGCATTGACTTCATTTTTCAGTAGAAAGTGTAGCATTGTTCTAGGTAGTCGATCACAATAAAAAAACTATATCAATAGGACAGATATAGAAGGGACAATACAAAAGACAAGTGGGAATGTAAAAACATAAGAAGAGGCTGCTGGATCACAGTGGCCAACCAGATGCCTGTGAAAAACTCACAACAAGGATTTGAGCTCAAGGGCTCTCTCCACTCCTATGGTGTCCAGCAACTGGTATTCAGAAGCATTGCTGACTCCAACTGTGGGAGCTAGCAGCAACGTGTGGTGATGTAGGAAGGGTGGTGCAGTGGGTGCGGACCATCCTGGGTGTCATCACTGAGCCTGGCTTGCAGTGCTCCCAAGCCACACATCTCTCCTGTCAACTGGTGCTCCTGAGTGTGCTACACTGCTCTCTGTTCTGCTTTGCCTCTTGCTCTCTCCTATCTTTATGGTTCACTAAGGGTGAAAGAATCCTTCTTACTCCTCCTCCCTATGCAGACACCCAGAACGGAATCTCAAAGGCAATGTTGTGGGAATTGTTCTTCTCTCTTGATTCTCTTCCCACCCCCACCTTCAGTTCAGTCTGGGACAGATGCTACTCAAATGCCCACTTCAGTAGAACCTGTGGGTGGATGGGACAGCAAACACACAAACCACTAGCACAGTAGCACCACCACTGCTTTGCCTTTACACACTTTTCTACTCCACATCTGACAGTCCCATTGCTCACTCCCTCTTATTCATGACACAGCTTGCTATGTCGGCCATCTTCTTCCTTGTCTCCACTTAAGCTTTGCACAAGGAAATCAGGACAAACACTCAAGAAAGTGGTCTTCTGGAGGAAACTTTAAAGGTCAAAAGAAACACTTTGAACTGGGTTGGAAAGGGACTGGAAGACATAAACTACTTGGTGTAGGCTGTTAAAAGCTAAACACTTTTAGTGGTAAGCATTGGGCATGTGGCCTCACAGAGGTTTGAATTGTACAGTTCTCAGTCAATCTTTCTCTCTCTCTCTCTCTCTCTCTCTCTCTCTCTCTCTCTCTCTCCCCCCCCCCCTTTCCCCTCATTTCTCACAAATCTTAGCAGTCAAATATTTATCTCTCAGGATAAACAAGGGCCTTTTAGGCAGTTCTAACCTACCACCTTCCCAATGCACTTTCCTTTCCATGTCATGAGACAGCTTTGTGTGACAGTGCAACAATACATCTGCCAAGGGTGGCTGTTATCAGCATAGTGGCGTTGATGTATCCTTTGCGGCACTGATTGCCATCTTGAGGTGTCTGGTGACAGGCAAAAAGCAGCGGGTCATGGTTTTGCACCTGCAAAGCTCTACCATAATAGCATCGAAGACTTAAAAAAACAAACCCAGGTAGTTTTCACTTCTGCTATTGTAGCTGAATGGAACCAATTAATAGGTAAGTGGCATTAAATTCTCTTGATTCCTGAAGATTGTTCTGAAAGCACGCACACATACAATGAGAAAATATGGCTGTGTTGCTTTGTATAGGAGGCTCAAGAGGTAAACAAAGGTGCTGGAGGCCAGTGCATTTAACACAAATGGGAGACACAGTCCCTGAGGGAGGGCTGTAGAAGCATATCAGGTAAACGACAATCGCTTCCAGCCAAGGGAGGTCAAGCTTTAACAACTCTCTGGAATCTTTTGAAGATATATCCATGAAATGACAGATAAGTGGAATTCGGTGGCTATAATAACCTTCATATTTTTTTCAAGAGGCACTTGGCAAACTTCCATATCCTCGATTACTAGCAAGGGCACAGCTAAAATTGGGTGATGGATAGGAAACTGGGCAAAGAACAGGAAGGAAAGGGTAACCATGCAATAAAACATAATACATTAGGAGAAAAATAACAATAATAAGTGGCAGAGGTCCAGTTCTAAATAGTATGTTTTAAAACTACAGAAAATTGCATAAGTTTATATGATAACCATAAGCAAGTCTTCTGAGTGTTCTTTGAGCCGAATAGAAATTAGGCTCTCAGAACCAGACATTTACTCCATGCCATCAACAATCGTGGAGGGGGGAAAGTGGGGCATTTACAACAGAGTTTCTCTCAAACACATGGATGGTAGTGGTGAGACTGGGCCAGCAAACACAGCCCCGTCCTTTACTTCTAAGGCAGAGATTGTTAATTGTGTAGCTTCTGAAAAGGACATTTCTTTTGCCAGGGGTCCCAAATCTATTACCTGACTTGAGCCCCACCACAGTCTGCTCTCTTCAGTTTGCCAGATTAACCTCTGAACTTTTGCTGGCAGGGCAGGGAAGAAGGCTGAAATGCCTACATATCATTGTACTGCATTGCGCTTATGCAGGACATTTATTTATTCCAATACACAGCTATACTGTTTTTCAAGACAAGTCTTCTCATAGTGGTTTAGATCATGTATCAACATACAGAAAGTGAACACAGAGATCAGGTTGTCCCAGCTATGCTCACACTGGGGCGCTTTATTCACTCCTATTCTTTTGGTCATATTCTTACATAACATCATCCTTGTATATATTTCCCCCTCATCCTTCATGGATGATGTCAAAGGTCACAAAGGAACATAGCGTCTTCTGCATGTCATTTGCCACCCATGGACATGTTCCCCAAAACATTGCACCTAAGCCAGATGAGGGCACAGCTACTTCTCTTGCTACACCTGGCTGTGTGTGGCCAACTGTTGAGTAGAAGACATGCCAAGTTGAGACCATTTGCAAGTGTTGGCTACCACAGGTAGGGGTATGGGCAGTGAACATATTGAAACACCCATATTCTACAAATTTTGGTGAAGAACACTCGGTTTGTTAGGGACACCAGTAATTAGATTTTCTTCACCACCTCTATTGCATCTGCAGAAAATAGTAGCAGGAGACCCTTTCAGGTGGTTCGCAATTTAACGGAACTACCTTTACCATCGGGAGTTTGTAAAGACCCCAAGATCTCCTGCAACGATTTTGCAAAGTTTTTTTGCAGATAAAGTCGCTCATATTCGGAAGGAGGTAGACACCACCGTGGGAGCAGGGCTGGGGTGGGAGAGTGCTAGAGCCCTGTCTGGTCAAGTTGCATGGAATCAATTTCAATCCATTACCCCCAAGGATGTGGACAGGCTGCTTGGATGCATGAAACCAACCACCTGTCTCCTTGATCCTTGCCCATCCTGGCTAATAAAAGTAAGCTAGGAAGGGCTGAGCGATGGGCTCTCCGGGGAGGTGAATGCTTCCCTCTGTGAGGGAGCCTTGCCAGACCCACTGAAAGAGGCGGTCACTAAACTGCTTCTTAAAAAAAATCTTTAGACCCGGCCAGTATGGCCAAATATCGCCCAGTCTCAAATCTTCCATTCTTGGGCAAGGTGATTGAGTGGATGGTTGCTGAACAACTCCAGGCACGCCTGGAAGATGCAGACCATTTGGATCCCTTCCAGTCGGGATTCAGGCCTCATCATGGGACTGAAACTGCCTTGGTCGTGCTGGTTGATGATTTCCAGCGGGCTAGGGACAAAGGTGAGAGCTGCTTCCTAGTTCTGCTGGATCTCTCAGTGACCTTTGATACAATCAACCATAACATCCTTCTGGACCGTCTAGAGGAGCTGGGGGCACTGTTATACAGTGGTTCCGCTCCTTCCTCCTGGGCCGTGTCCAGAAAGTGTGGGGGGGGGATGAGTGTTCAGACCTCTGGGTCCTCAGTTGTGGGGTGCCTCAGGGTTCTATCCTCTCCCCCATGCATTTTTAACATCTACATGAAACCGCTGGGATAGATCATCAGGTTGTGGCCGCCAAGACCACATACCACTGGTCTTGAAAGACCTACATTGGCTCCCAGTACATTTCCAAGCACAATTCAAAGTGTTGATGCTGACCGTTAAAGCCCTAAACGGCCTCAGCCCAGTATACCTGAAGGAGCGTCTCCACTCCCATCGTTCTGCCTGGACGCGGAAGTCCAGCGCCGAGGGCCTTCTTGAGGTTCTCTCACTGCGAGAAGCAAAGCTACAGGGAACCAGGCAGAGGGCCTTCTCGCTCTGTGGAACGCCCTCCCATCAGATGTCAAAGAGATAAACAACTACCTAACAATTAGAAGACATCTGAAGGCAGCCCTGTTCAGGGAAGTTTTTAATGTGTGACATTTTAATGTATTTTTAATCTGTTGGAAGCCGCCCAGAGTGGCTGGAGAAACCCAGCCAGATGGGCGGGGTACAAATAATAAATTATTATTATAATTATGTTTACTTATACACCACTTACTAAAATGTCTAAAAAGTCATTAAAATAAAAACAAATATTAAACATCAGTTTCATAAATTAAAATATATATAATCAGTAATTCTAAAACACCTATACTTATGAAAACCACATATCATGACTACATATTTTAAAGTTAAACACTTGGGTAGGCTTGCTGGAACAAAACCAGGCACAGAAAACAACACAGTGAAAGCACCTGCATAAAATCAAAGGGGTAGGGAGTTCTAAAATGTAGATGCTGCCACTCTAAAGGACACATTTCTTGCAAATGTGGAACCAACATTATGTGGCACTTGTAAAAGTTGTACTTGGAAGAGACCCATTGGAATTAATTAATGTGATTACATTAAGTCCATTAATTTCAGTGGGTCTGCTCTGAATAAAACTTGGGTGAAATTCATCCAAGTGTGTTTGCAGTTGCTCCTCTGAAGCTAACACAACATTTAATTCTTCAGAACTGTCAGTCATCTCTGTTGTTTGCTAAGTAAACCTCAGCTCCTGAGGGTTGCACCAACTTCCCATGATCCTTGCTTCACTGGCAACAACCTTGACTGCAACACTTCCACATTTCGATTAGGGTTGTTTCAATATTGGGATCTTTAAGCTGACTAATATTTATTTCTGCAGCAGTTCACTGGAGCATGGGACCAGTTTGGATGAGAAAAGAACCACTGAAATCTCTCTTTACCTAACTTCTCCTTAAAAAAAGAAAGGACTTCCACAAAGAATTATTATACATCCACATTTTTATTTAGGGCATGAGTTGCAAGCCATTATCACCTGTTTTAAAACTGTTTTGTGAGAAGGAGTCATTTCAAGAATTATTTTGTTTTTATTGTGCATAAACAACTGTTTCCGAGCAACTGTTTGCAGTGCTGCAAAGGCAGCAAAAATGCATTCGGAATGTCAATGTAAGCATGCTAAATATTTCAACTCTTCTGCTACACTTTTTGCTATCACATTTGCATGATTATTTAAGGGTGTTCACCGAGACCCATTTGGAAGAGAGATTTCAGTTTTCAACAGGGAGTTCTGAACCAGGGGAAATGATGGACAGTTGAAACGTTTTTAAACTTTAAAAAAAGCAGTAGCAGGGCACAAGAAAGTCTGATCATTGGTACATCTAGACTAAGCTCAGCGCTGGATTTAGGGTGGTGTGGGTGGTTCCCTTTCACAGGGTGCTGAGCCGAGGGGGTGCAAAATGATGATGATGTTAGTTTCTGTTTGCCACTGTGCAGCTGCTTAGAGTCACAAGACTCTGTTTACATTCCAGAGACAGTCCAGGCTGTTGGAAGTCTCATGGGAGAAGGGAGACGGATGTGACGTTACTGGTTTCCTGTTCCTTTGTTCCTTTGTTGTTCAGTTGCTCTCTGCTCTCACAGGGAGAGGATGTATTTTTGTCTGCGTAGTAAGAAATAAAGCATAGCGATGTAGCCATAAATCTCATCACTTCTGCTGCTTTGGTTCTCTGCTGAAAGGGAATGTGCCTGAGGCCTCATCAAAGGCTCAGGTCGTTAATTATTCGTCGGGAGGGCAATTCCGGAGGAAGATGAGCTTTATCAGCTTGGCCGAGCGGGGATCCTGACAGATGATACCACCTATATTTATATGGGCATCTACTCGAGGTTGGGGGGGGGCACCAAATTTTGTCCTCATTCTTTTTTTTAATAAAATATTTATTGAGATGTTACAAAAAACAAGAGTTTACAGAATAAAAAGAAAACATATAAAAAGAAAGAAATAAGAAAAAACATACATAAATACATAAAAAATAAAAAATAAAAAAAAATAAAAATACAAAATACAAAAAGCAAATAGGTAAGAAAAAATAAAAACAAATCCATTTTTTTGTATCTTTAAACTCATTAGCTTGTTTCCTTGACCTCCTCACACCTCCCTTTTTTGTATTCCCTTTTACATAATCAAATCAGCAAATCCTTACCCTCTTTCATCTATCATAACTCTATATCTTAACATATTATAACTCTATATTTTCATCCATTATCAATCCATTTTTGCATATTCTTATTAACTTTGTTGCTAATACCCCCTATTCAATCCAATCATCATTTTAACATTCATTAATTTTACAGTGTTTCTGTAGATAGTCTTTAAATTTCTTCCAATCTTCTTCCACCAACTCTTCTCCCTGGTCTCGGATTCTGCCAGTCATTTCCGCCAGTTCCATATAGTCCATCACCTTCCAGTTCCATATAGTCCATCACCTTCATCTGCCACTCTTCCAGGGTGGGTAAATCTTGTGTCTTCCAATACTTTGCAATCAGTATTCTTGCTGCTGTTGTTGCGTACATAAAGAAAGTTCTGTCCTTTGGCACCAATTGGCCGACTATGCCCAGGAGAAAGGCCTCTGGTTTCTTCAGGAAGGTATATTTAAATACCTTTTTCATTTCATTATAGATCATCTCCCAGAAAGCCTTAATCTTTGGGCACGTCCACCAAAGGTGAATGTACCTTCATTTTCTTTACATTTCCAACATTTGTTATCAGGCAAATGATATATTTTTGCAAGCTTGACTGGTGTCATGTACCACCTATATATCATTTTCATAATATTCTCTCTTAAGGCATTACATGCCGTAAATTTCATACCGGTGGTCCACAACTGTTCCCAGTCAGCAAACATAATGTTATGTCCAATATGTTGTGCACATTTAATCATTGCAGATTTAACCGTTCCATCCTGCGTATTCCATTTTAACAGCAAGTTATACATTCTTGAAAGTATCTTAGTTTTGGGATCTAACAGTTCTGTTTCCAATTTGGATTTTTCCACCTGGAAGCCAATTTTTTTGTCCAAATTATAGGCCTCTCTTATTTTATAATAATGAAGCCAGTCTTGCACTTTATCTTTTAATTTCTCAAAACTCTGCAATTTCAATTTGTCTCCTTGTTCCAAAATTTCCCAAATTTTGTCCTCATTCAGGGAGCCATATTACCAAAGTCTGCCCCTGCTATGCTGATTGGGTGTAGCTTGCCAGGGTTTCAGAAAGGCAAATGTCCCAGCTTGTCACTGGGACAGTCCTGCGCAGAGAGGGGGTGGCAGCTGTGTGCATTTGCCCCAGATCTTGAAGGGCTAAGCTGGTCTGGGAGTCCTACCAGGGACCAGCTGCTTTTTTTGTTTGAGTTTATAACTTTATCCTACCCTGCCCTGGGCCTCAGACAAGCTCTGCATGGGCCTGCAGTTTGATTTTCCATTTCTAACAGCCTAGCAGCAAACAAATGGATCTTCAACAGGTGCCTTCTTTCATACCATGATTCTATTTTTTTTTCCCATCCAAAGGGATGGAAAAGCTGGGATGGTTTAAAGGAATAATATCAGACACCCCTAATCTGCATGTATTGTAAATGACTTAAGAGTGACTATAACGTGTTTCAAGATGGTCTCTTCATCAGGAAAAGGACTTATAAAATTCTATTTAAAAGAATCTATAAAAGAATGAAATCACAGTATTATAGCAAGTATTCCCTCTATATATGTGTGTGTGTGTTGAAAATGGTGTTAGTCTTCTAGGATAAAGAGAAATGCACTGGATCTTTAAGATAAACTTTTGATCAGCCTTTATTGCAAAATGGCATAACATTTTGCAGACAACAACCTCCTTCTTTCGTTGCTGATTAGGAAATTAAACAGTGCTTAGGAATTCTAAAGAAATCCTAAAAGTGCCCTTCAAACGAAGCAGGAAAATGGGTGACTCTTTTATTGAGAACAATACTTCTGAGGAATTGGAAGACAGGTTTCAGTACAGCATGAGATTAGATGATATTTACTATAGGACCGTTACAAGGTCTTGCGCCTTTTCTCCTGTTCAGCTTTTATCTGATTTTTTCCACCTTGCTTTTCCCATTTCCAACACAACATTTGAAAAAGCAGGTTGCCTCCTACTTGTGGCATTTTGTGATAAAACAAACTAGGAATAAAGGGAACTGGATGCCTCAGACCAGGTCGGGTCGTTGGTCTATCTAGCTCTACAATGTATAGCTCTATATATCTCTATGTTTCTCTAGGTCCATTGGCTTCTGAAGAAGTGAGACTATTGCTTAGAAAATGTTAATAGCTCTAGCGTTAAAAAATTAACCACAGTAGAGGAGGACTTAAAAACAAACAAAGAAGCAAACCCCCAAACTTAAAAGCTTCATTAAAGTTATTAAAGAATCCTACATTGCTCCGATTTAACCAACATCTGATTGCTCCGATTTAACCAACCAACCCAGCTTCATGTTGTGAGGTCTTTCAGATGCCTGTAATGCCTGTCAGAAGACATACACAAGCTCTAGAAAAGAAAGGCTAGTGTAAGGTGCCAACATTTTTTTTAAAATGTACAAAGAAAACTACATACTATTGGCCATCTCTTACTTATTCTAAGGTGAAGCAGTAGAAGAGACTAACCCCAGCTACATCACCACCATAAGGAACTATGGCGGAAAGCAGTTCCTCTCCCTCTCCTCAAAAGCCCCTGGACCTATTTGCCTTCGATTTGACAGGCTCAATCCATTTGGATGTTGGTCCTCTGCCTGAAGATTTCATCCACTTTGGCTAAAGGGGGGGTAGTTATAGATGCTTTTTAGATTCCCCAGTATTGTGAATGGGGAAAAACAGAACTTCATTTTGTATGGAGTGGCTCAGAACCTGAATTAAAGAATCAAGTACAGAGAGTGAAGGGCAAATCTGAAACGTATCAGAATTTTAAAACCAAACAGATATAAAGCAAATATTTTGTCTTGGAGCACCTATAATGCACCACTTCTTTCGAGCAGTTGGTGAAAATATGAGAAAGCTTTAACCATAAAATAGCAAAACTATAGTTTCTAAACACCCCCCCCCCAATAAAATAGCAGTTGTTTTGAAGGGAAGCTGTATGAAAAGCAATGTAAAATATTGTGCAAAGCCAGTTGAATCATGTAAAGCAATGTATTAGAGCTACCCAGTTTTGACGTTACCACACATGAAAACAGACAGGTACAAACTAATGTGCATATATAAATCTATAAATGAATCACACAGTCTCATACCCCCAACAGAAGCCCATTGATATTCATAGCCATGCATACATAACCTGCATAAGCATGTCCCTATACACAGGGGACACTTTTATGCATATAGTGGTTTATTCACAATGCTAGAAGTGAGATTACAATGTTTTCAATGACAGAGCCATGAATTTTTTGACCTAAAGATGTAGAATATGAATTCATAGTGCATTGAAAGATAAAATTAAATTTGAGTATCCCAGCGGACTGCTCCAGATTAAATAAAGCTAAATAGCCTGATCACTTGTCCAAAGAAACATACTCTCATTTTCCTACAGATGCTGCAATAAAGACAGCTCTAATCTAATTATAACATTTTAAATATAAATTGTTTTTGTGGAGGGTAGAAAATAATGGCTTAGGCTGTTGGAAACTGCAGTTGCTCATTAGAAGAGGAAAGAACAGCAGGAAATCCACTGAAAAACAGAAATGAGTTTGCACTTCCTACCAGTGCTTACCCACTCCAACTGGGAGGGACAGCATTAATGTGGAAACTCCAGCCAAATAGATATGCAGTGACCCACAGTTGTGTATTGGCTAGAGTGTGAAACAAGAATAGGGGAGACCCAGATTGGAGGTTTACAACTTAGACAAGAAAGTTGGTTTCCAGGTGGAAAAATCTAAATTGGAAACAGAATTGTTAGAATCCAAAACTAAGACTTTGTCAAAAATGTATAACTTGCTGTTGAAATGGAATACTCAGGATGAAATGGTTAAATCTATAATGATTAAATGGGCACAAGACGTTGGACATAATATTATGTTTGCTGACTGGGAACAGTTGTGGACCACCGGTATGAAATTTACGGCATGTAATGCCTTAAGAGAGAATATTATGAAAATGATATACAGGTGGTACATGACCCCAGTCAAGCTTGCAAAAATATATCATTTGCCCGACAATAAATGTTGGAAATGTAAGGAAAATGAAGGTACATTCTTTCACCTTTGGTGGACGTGCCCCAGGATTAAGGCTTTCTGGGAAATGATATATAATGAATTGAAAAAGGTATTTAAATATACCTTCCTGAAGAAACCAGAGGCCTTTCTCTTGGGCATGGCCGGCCAAGTGGTGCCAAAGAAAGATAGAACTTTTTTCATGTATGCTACAACAGCAGCAAGAATACTCATTGCAAAGTATTGGAAGACGCAAGATCTACCCACTCTGGAAGAATGGCAGATGAAACTGATTGACTGTATGGGACTGGCAGAAATGACGAGCAGAATCCGTGACCAGGGAGAAGAGTCGGCAGAAGAAGATTGGAAAAAATTTAAGGACTACTTACAGAAATATTGTAAAATTAAGGAATGCTGAATGGTGTTGGATTGAAATTGAGTGGTTTCTAGCTGTAATGATATAAAGGAACATGGATGAAAAAAAAAGGGTTTGGATAGAAAATAAGGTGATATTATAAGCTGTAATGCTTTAAATTAAGGATTTGCTGAACAAATAATCTTAAATGGAATACAAGAAGGGAAGGTATGAGGAGGTCAGAGAAATTTGTTATAGAAAAGTATGCTTTATGAACTATATGTGTTTTTTTAAAAAATCTTTTTGTTGTTTTTTTTTTGTTCGTATAAAAATTGGAAAATTTAATAAATATATTTTCCAAAAAAAAAAAAAAAACAGATTGAAATCTCCACTAAACAGTGAAGCTCACTCAGTAACCTTGGGCTGGTCATTATCTCTCAGACTGGGGTTGTAACAAGGATAATATTAGGGGAGGTTGTTACATTGAGATTCATGGATGTTTGTTTATTTAAAAATTAATATACACCAATTGACTGTAATAAAAAGAAGAAGGATATAAATGGAAGTATCAGCCAGGGGTTTTTCCCCCTAGCATGAACTCACCAGAAATCAGTTCCAGCACCTCTCGGGTGGGTGCCACTGCCATAATAAGAGAACAAGGGAGGTGTTTGTGGTGAATTCCGGCACCTCTTTTTCTAGAAAAATAGCATTGGAACTAGCTCCCGGGCTTAAAGGTCAACATAATAAGTAGGCCTCAAGGATCACAAGATATCTTCATTTGGCATGGAATAAGAGGCATGCAAATGAAGAGTTGCTGGTATTATTTATAACTCCCTTGAAACAGAAATATTGGTCAAGAGAATTTCTAGATTCATAAGGGGTATTCAGACACTCAAAGAGTAGAGATGAGGAAGAGCTGTGCCCCCAACATAATACCATGTATTCTTCCCACACTCAGTCTTGACCGTCCTCATGTTGTATGGTGAAGGCTTCTAAGCAGAACATCCATGTGATAAAACAAGGTCCCCAGTGGCATGGAGAAGACTACTTGTGTCAAGTGAAGGCAAGTAGAAATCCCTGCAGATATTCTTCATGCAATATGGGAGAGATCATGAACTGGGGGTGGGGGGACAGCACTCATGAGCATGTTGGGAGAAGGGCTTGGATGCATGCTAATGCCCCCATCCACAATTTGAGCATTTATGTTTTCAAGCAAGTGCCTGAACATGCCTACGGTGTCTACATTTTAAATAGGGTCAGGGATTCTGACCTTTCAAAAGCTCTGAAACATGGTACAGTTGTTGGCTTTTTTAAAAGCACCTTTACCACATTAGTCTGTAACACTAAGATGGAGCTGCTAAAAAAAAAGAAGCCTTATACCTTTTTCTCAAAAGCATGGGTTACGCTTGTGACAACTTCAGTTAGGTGTTGCAAGACAGTTCTTCCTTCTGATATAAGTTGAATTTCTTCTGTATTTCCGTCAGGGCTGGTCCAACCACAATGCTGTGGAGTAGAGAGGTTCAGACAGCACTGATGTGCAGCACTCGAACTACTGCATTGCACTAGTTATTAAGTGTGTTTGTATTAAGAGAATCAAGAAGGAATGGCTTGTCTGATGCCAACTTTTATTCTAGAGCAGCTTGGGGAATGAGAAGGGTGACTTAAAGACTTGTCACTCAGAGTGATGTGAAGATCTTGCTATGAATATTGTATACAGCAAAAACTCAGCCATTCCTCTATGATAACATTTGACAACCATATGTCAGGAGTGCTCTGATGGTGTTTCCTGCTTGGCAGGGGGTTGGACTCGATGGCCCTTGTGGTCTCTTCCAACTCTATGATTCTATGATTCTATGATTTTATAACATGAAATTATTGATAAATCCAGTGGGTATTTTTAATCTGATTGTTTTAAGAACAGTATGTGGCAAACTGGGATGGCTAGCGCAGAGCAATCCTTTTATTTCCTGAAATATAGGAACTATAATATGTTGTTCTCCATTATCTTCGTTATCATCACATATTTCAAATGAATGTCTGATTTATGGTGATGATTCACAAAACTGAAACTGTTGCAAATTTGCTATATACCTAGAATGAACTGCACAAGTTTATCAATATGGAACTCATCATGCAAATCAGGGAGAGTTGAATTGTTTTCCTTATAGCATATTTTTAAATGATTTTTTTTTAATTGTATTGCTTTACAGTTTTACTTTCCTATAAATCAGATGGAAAATCACCTTCCCCTTAGAGCAACCATTTCTTTCCCTGTCTGGCAAGGTATCTCAGTGTTCTATGAATATGAGTGGTATGCTTCAATGAATTCTCTCTTCCCAAACATTATCCTTTGAGCTTTGTAATTTGGAATAGAAAGTGGATGCTTGGATACTCTTAGACACTTGGTCATGGTAGAATAAATAAATGTGCAATTTTCCCAACAACAATTTCTATTAACTTCCCTTTCTACAGCCCCAATATGGACTCCATTATTTTAGCATGATTGTCTTACAAATGTTCATTGCTCTGAAATTCTAATTTATTGAACCCAACAATGAGTCTGCTATTGCTTGCAACGGAGCTTCCTTGTAACCTTCCTTTCAATATTGCCTCAGTTTTCACCCACTGCAAGCAATGGGAATTCTGCTACTAATTTCAATGTACTGGAGTGCTGTAGAATTGCAATCTACTGCTACATCTGCTGGACAAAGGAAATGAACCAGAATCTCCTAAATCTAATTTGGTATCTTAACTATGGAACAATTATTTCCCAACTTTTTTATAGCTTGGATTCAAATTTATTCTGGTGTACAGCTTTAATGTCATTGTGTGGTGGTCAAAGTAAATGTGTACCAAGTGATTTTTGTATCAAAAGTCCATATCTGCATTAGAATGAAAACAAATGTTTCCTTGTTTTTTCCCCAGGGACTTTTCTGTCCCGCACACTCAGTGGTTTCATATTCACTTAATTCTAACAGAGGGAAGTCCCTTTGGAAAAGGAAGACTGTCACAGGAATGACAAGACTAGTACACCATGCAGAGCAAATTTTAAAGTCTTAGTGCTGAAGAGAGTGCCCTCTCAAATACCTAATGTAAGGTATAAGCCGCTTTCAAAGACAAGGTACATTGGGCTATGATGACTAAGCCGATACAGCATCAAGCAACATAAAGACAGATGTTCTCCGACACTGTCTGAGTGACTCAAGCAATAACAAAACAGCAAAAGGAACAACAGACAAAATTACCTATGTGAGCTGCTTATACAAATAAACATGTTGGGGATCATCTAAGGCTGACAGAAATGTTGCACCAGTTCCTTCAAGGTAGATTTGCTCAAAGAAAAAAGCAAAAAAAGCAAAGTCCCTTGATGACATCTGCAGCTCTTCCCTGCGCAGAAATTCTGTCTCCTTGAGACCTTGCTGCTTGCACACTTCCAATGCAATGGAGCATGGCCGCTCGAGAAAGCTTATTCCTGACGTTGAATAGATTGGAAGAATAGCTTCCCTCTGTGAAAATGAAAGAAAGGTCCTAGTTTGGCTTGGCTACCTTCAACGTCAACTGAAAGTGAAATAAGAGGATTTGCCAATTCCATGTTCAGCTCCAAGACTGATCTTCTGAGATGTAGCCGCTGCATCCAGCTGTCTAAAATGTCTGAGGAACGCATGCATATGTTCACGCGCAATCTTCCTATATGCTGACTTTAACTCCTCCCATAGGCAGCCTGTGGCAAACATGCGAGTGACAGCATTATATTCATTAACCCTGTGAAGTGCTCCGCAAAATTATAGAATTTCAATCCGAGAGCTTTCTGTGCTGTTTTCTTTTTTCGTAGTAAAATACTGGAGCGGTGGGGGGGGGGACAACTCTGGTTGCCTGCAAGTCTGTCACAGTCCGCAGATCAAAGAATCAAGGTGCCAACATGTTTTCTTAATGTAGACATCACGTCTTCTTTACTGCCCATGTATTTTCACATGGCGCTTGGATGTTTCTTCCTGACTCAGACTTGATAAACCAGTTTATGCGGTGACCTATTTTTCTTTTCTGTGTCGCAGGGGCTGTTCATCAAAGGGCAAGAGCAAACCTAATAAAAAATACACTATGCAGTTTCTCCTAAAGTCCTATCCACTTGATTTTGAACAGCATCAACTAGGGGAAAAATAGACTCAAGAATGTTCAATGGCTAATGCATGACAGTGCAAACCTGAGCACATTTTGCATGTTTATTCCAAAGTGTCCCACATAGTTCGACGGTACTTAATTCCAAGCAACCACGCATAGGAGCGCTCTCTCAATGAGAAAGGTATGCCTTAAAATGCTCCATCGATTGCATAGTGCCCTGTCATATTCAACCATTTTGTGTTGGCTTTACTGAGAAAAAAGTGGCTTATTTTGAAGGGTGGGGGAGCTTTCCATCCAGTGACATGCCAACGAATTAATTCATTTTCTTTAATATCCTCTACCACTTGGTTAAAAGCAAAGCATATTCAGGAAATTTCCTCAGACAACTCTGCCTCTCCACTGACACAATGCCTGTGCCAGTAATTTACAAGTAATGGGCTACAGCTGTGAACTCTGGCTCCTGAGTTGTTTTGGTAGCTTGAGTAATTACAACAGTTTCATTAACATTTAAAGGGAATATTCTGCTCAATGCCAGTTAAGAGGCTTTTACGCTGTGCAGATCCATTTTATATTTGCATTTGACATTTGATAATCTCTACACAGAAGCTCTGAGTCATGAAAATGAGGTGACTTGAGAACGCCAAAAATTAACCCAAGTACAATCTCCGTCTTTATCAAGGAAGCTTCAGAGTTCAAATGTGCAGGACAGGTGGTGTGACATATGGGATGCTGCTATGGGGGCACATTGATCCATTTAAGAGCCAGAGGACCACTTTGCCCTCTTGTACCGGATTTTGTGCTTGCAGTTATTATGACATTTTTTTGATGATAACAAAATAGGGAATATATTTCCCAATGCAAGCTAGGGATTCGCGACAGGTGATATTTAAAGAAATTATGCTGGTTGTTTGTTTCCATTTTTAACCTTTCCTCATCGCAGCTTTATACTACTTTATTAAGGTATATGTGTCTTATTGTTCTATTTCTTATAATACTGCTCTACAGAAAGGTGATTAATAAATGCATATACTAGGGATAGGGAATCTATGGCGCTCTCATTATTCCTGACCATTTGTGAGGTCTGTTGGGGCATGAGGACCTGATATGTTCCACATGATTAAACTTATTCAGTCCATTTTGGGTATATAATAAATCTACAACAGTTTCAGTTTTGTAAATCAGCACCTGGAGTCTAGCATTCATTTGAAATCTACTGTGCAAACTTCCCAAAGATAAAATAAAGAAAATGAACAACAGCACATTATATTTCCTATATTTCAAGAGATAAAAGATTTGTTCTCTGCCAGTCACACCAAGTTTATCAGATTCATTTTTCAAAAATGATAACTAGATAGAAATATTGCACTTACCAATAATTATTTTTCATGGCATCATATGGGAGGGGTTGAATTTCTACTAGCTTCTTCCACAAACCAGAAAAAAGCCAACTCCACCTGACCATAAAACAGAAAAATATACAGGACAGCTAAGCAATAAACTAGCATGTAAGTGAAGTTCAGAAATAGAATATAAAACATAGTTCATTAAAACAAAAACTAACAAGAATTCAAATGGCAGACATAAAATAAAACCAATTTGGAAGAAAATAAAAATTTACAGCAATAACCCAAATTCAAAATACTTCTCTTCTTTTAGGTATTAGGTGTTATTTCCATGGGTTTGCCAGTTCAGATCAAGCAAACAAACAGAGCATTCAAAACCATTTCTAGATCACTTGATAGAGAAGAGAGACATTTTGAGTGTTCAGAACCAGAGACCTCCCCCCTAAATAAAGACACATTTGACTCAAATTTCAGTTTGGGTTTTTGGCAGAATTTAGGCCACAACTTTATTGATTACAGAAAAGTGAGTGGTTGCATAGACTCTGGTTCGACTAGCTCCCTACACCCTTGCAGGTAGCGCTGACCCAGAGTTCTATCATAGGTCAGTCAAGAGTGAACACCTGAGGTAGGTGAAAAGCGCAGGAACAGACTCTGTTCCCTCCCCCAGATGCTCCCCTGGACTCAGGCACGGGCACAACCCCCTCTTGGGCGTTGACCAAACCAAGTTGAGTCCCTGGATTCCTTTAACGGAATACCTTTCATATAGGGATGGCGAGACTATTCTCCCATCCCTATCACATGCACCAGTGCCTGTCCGCAACCTTACAAGTTGTGATGAATTGCTACGTAGCAGGTGAAACCCAAATGGCAACAGCCAATCAGCCAAGTGGGGAAAATTCCTGCCATGCCCTTATCCCAATGACAGATGACACACGATGGCATAGCAAGGTCAATTGCAAAATTACCCTAAATATAGGGAGAGTTGGGCGGGTGTTCCATTTGTATGAGCTGAAAGAGAAAGGTCTGGACACGTGGAAGGGATTATATAGGTCCCTCGATCCATTTAGACTGCACTCATTGGCCAGATTACACCCAGTAACGAGGAACCTACTAATTGGGTGTTGTGGCTATCCAATAGACCCACCCACAACCAGGAGGGTGTATACATTCCATATTTTATGTACTCTCCCCCAGGAGTATTTTTTTTTAACACAACCAACATAAATGAAAAATGGCTGGCAATTTTTGCACCATGTTTCCAAGGCCTCGTAATTGTTTCATTAAAGTGACAAGCTAGCAGGGGTTAAGTATCACTTGAGCCAAATTGTTGTTGTTGTTGTTGTTGTTTTAAATCATATTTATAGCAATTGTTAACCAGGATTCAGATTCCATAGAGATTCTATAGTGATTCTTTTATTTGACTCGTTCAGCCTTGGGCCCATTTTTGTTTGAGCTTAATTAATGTGTTGTTTGGCATGCTTTCCAATAACAATAAATAGATTTTTCTTAGGTACTCCTTTGAGAACAGATAGCCATAGCAGAGCTTTTTAAATGATGTGAATTCTCTTATGATCATTGCTGGTTAAGAGATACTTGATTTGAAGAAAATGATAGACTGATAACCCGAGAAGTGCTTTAAGACTACATCATTATTAGATTTTGGATCCAAAGAGCCTGTTGTAAAAATGGAAGACTCTTCTGTTAGGGTGGGGTGAGCTATTTTTTGATGTCTGTGAATAAATGGAAGGATTGCCTCCTATTCTGTGCAAGCAGAAATCCTTTCCTCTCATTTAATGGAAACTTTGGATCCAATCCCGTGCCTTTTAAAAATCCCATCGCAACCCAGTTTTACCAAAATTAGGATTTAAAAATATTGACAACTAAGGAGAATACAAATGGTCTGAAATATGAACAGACTTTATCTTCAATCTTAACAGATGAATTAAGAATTATTTTTGTGTGTCCCTGCAAAGGTCCCGTTGTTCATATCCTAGATAAGAATTTTATCTGTACTGTTAATTTATCTTGCTCTGCATATAAAACTCAGTGTGTCACTAAGTCTCCTATCAGTTGCTAATATTAAATTCCTGTGCTGTAATATTCATTTTTAAACCCACTTTAACACTGACTGAATTACAGTTACCATTAAAAACCAAAGGTTAGTATTCTCATGCAAAATTAGTTCAGATGCACATAATCAATATTGAGTGTAAGCAAAAGTATACATGTCCAGCAGGGGTAATAAGCAATATGCAAATTCTATAAATGGGACACATATTCAAATAAATAAATAAATACACAAACAAATATATCTGGTTGGATAAAGTTGGTAATGTAATTCAACCAGCTCTGGAAATAGTAAAAGGTAAAGGTACCCCTGACCGTCAGGTCCAGTAGCAGATGACTCTGGGGTTGCAGTGCTCATCTCGCTCTATAGGCCAAGGGAGCTGGCGTTTGTCCACAGACAGCTTCCAGGTCATGTGGCCAGCATGATTAAGCCGCTTCTGGCGAACCAGAGCAGTGCACGGAAACGCCGCTTATCTTCCTGCCAGAGTGGTATCTGTTTATCTACTTACACTTTGACGTGCTTTCAAACTGCTAGGTGAGCAGGAGCTGGGACTAAATAACAGGAGCTCACCCTGTCGCGGGGATTCGAACCACCAACCTTCCGATCAGCAAGCCCTAGGCTCTGTGGTTTACACCACAGTGCCACCCACGTCCCTATGAAAAGCCATTTCTGAACTGGAGAGGAGAGGGGGTTGCGGGCTACCCCCTCCCACACACGCAGGGGCTGGCCTTTTTGCCCCCGCGAGAACAAGGGAATCCCCGGGCGTGCCTGCAACCCTGCCCGCCAATTGGCGGGCTAGGGAGGCGTGGCCTGGCCCATTTAAGGCCAGGCACGACCGGGGACCGCCCTCTTTGCCCCGTTCCAGTTGACCGGTTTTCCCATCCCACCCACCCTTTAGGCTTATGACCTTGCTATGGACCTCGGTTGGTCGCCACAAGGGGCCTGGTAGGAATTTTTCCAACTTGGAAAAATTCTTTTGTTTTTTTCACCTACCTCGTAGCAAACGTCACAACTTCCTTGGTATTGGCGGTTAGGCATTGGCAGGGGTAATTGTTATGCAAATGAAGGGGGGAAGGAAGCGCCATCACCTTCCCCCAATGAAAAGGGTAGTCCGGTAGAGGACTCCGGGGGGCGTTGCCTTGTCCAAAACCTAGGGAGATAAGGGCCTCCGGCACACCCCCGAGCAGTGACACCCGTGGGATCCTAGTTGGCGTACTTCAACAGGACCCCCACGGCTTGTGGATAACCCTTCCCGGTCTCCATGCCGGGTAGTCGATAGGAGCCAATGCCTAAGGCCAATACCTTCCTATTCCTGTAATCAATAAAGTTGTGGCCTTTTTATGCCCATTAACCTTAAATAATGTGTCCTGTGTTTTCATTTCACATGGGGGAGGGGACTTGCCACGCAAATAGTAGTGCTACCAATACTATTTGGTTTGAGTAGAGGGGAAATTTCCATATTAAATCTAAACTAATTCTTGTAGCAATAAGTAACATCCCGATCAATTCTTTATGCAATTAAAGCAAAAGAAAATTAGTGAACTTATTCAAGAAAATCAATTCTGGATCTTAAGGGACAACAATGCCAATAATATTCTCAGTTTCTCATATCACCACTAGCTCCAAAGCACTACACTATGGACAACTCCACTACAAACAAAAGAAACTCCAAATTAGTTAAAGTTTGTCCAAAAAAACATTATTCCTGTCCCCACTATAGGCCCTTGGGGTAACAAACCATTTATTATAGGTTTCAACAACAGTTCTGATTCTTGTTTCTATATTTGGGGCAACCAATCTGGAAGTTGAACAATTTACCAAATTAGAACCTTGATTATCCCAAATGCATCTGCAATGAACTTATAAATAAATATGGACCACCTTTAACAAGTGGGTTAGCTGTGAATTGCTTTCATCTGTAAATAGGTTCCATTTCCCTCCCTTTTAGGAATATTCATGGTCTTTCATTATCTTGTATTGCGATTGTGGTGATGAAGCCTTGCAATGAACTGTACAGATATATGACTCTTGTTGGTTATTTAGTTTGTTCATTCGTTCATTATTCAGACAACGAAGCCTCCTATCAGGCAGAACCTTTTTCCAGCAGATTTGCATTATTTTGGGGGGAAATCCTCAGGAAAATTTGGAAGTGGACATCTTTGAGATTGGAAAGGAAGAATTTCCTTCTAGCCCTGGTACTGGAAAGAGCAGCCTAGGCTGGTCTATATCAGAATACACCCCTGAGTTTCAGGCAAAGAACGCAGAAATTAATGAGGGAAGGAGGGATTAGAAATAACCTTTCTTTCAAGGTCAGAATAGTATACAGCCCACACTCCCCCAATTTATTTTCACAACAACCTGTGTTTTATTCTTAAATATTATACTGGCAAAAGAAGAGGGACAGTTCTTTTTTCTATACACAAATACAAATATAGTTGGTGGTACAGCTGCTGTAACAATTGTAGCATGAACTCTGTAAGCATATATTTCTAATTGTTTCAATAAGCTGTAGCTGTTCAGTAGCTAAAACTCATAATGCACAGTCTAAAAGAAATCACCTTTTCCTCACATACCCCACCACTGTGTTGATTTTTTTTTAAAAAAAGCAGATCTGAGTCCTCCATCCCTGATGACTGTCAAAGCACAAATTAAGCACTGGGCAGGACATAATTTCTTCTGTGGTTTGGGCTTCTTCTTTTTGGATACAAGAAATGTGTGTGTTCCTGCAACTCTTTTGCTTCTTGAGCAGCAGGGGCCTAAGGGGAACACGTGCTTTGAATGAAAAAGAGATATAGGCAATAAGTTGACAGCCACTAAAAAAAGTGGAACTGAAGTATTTTCTAGATTGTAAACCCTTCAGGCCAAGGAACTGCCTTCTCATTCTTTGTAAAGATGGTGATATATCCTATGAGCAAATGCAGGTACAGTGCATTAACTAAGAGGTTTAAACTGCAGCCCTAGTCCCACTCACTTGGAATACATCCCACTGAATTCAGTAGGACTTATTTCTTAATTGTCAGGGTTAGGACTACACAATTATAGAGCCAAACTACAAATTGTGCTGGGAAATTAATGGGTGATCTCCCAACCTTAAAAAAACAAACAGAACCCTCAGTGCTGTTGTAAAGACCTGCCAATTTAATTGAGGAAGCCCTATGCGGACTTCCCAATCTAAAATACTCCTAAGTCTGCTATTTGCTAAGTAGAAGTAAAAACAGAGACACCTGTAGCATAATACTCACAATATGAAAATTTTAGGAAGAATGCATATGAAAAGTTGTTCAGCCAAGTTTCCTCATGATACCAACTTATTCAGAGTGGTTAAAACTGGAAGAGATCATCAAACTTGGCGAATGGGCAGTAAAATAGCAAATGTGAGTCAACGTAAGTGATGCACACTGGGGCAAAGATTCCTAATTTCACACATTCGCTAATGGGCTCTGAACTGGTTGTGACTGATCAGGAATGAAATGTTAAGGTCGCAATAGATAGCTCAATGAAGATGTTGACCCAGTGTGCGGCAGCTGTGAAAAAGGCAAATCTCATGTTAGGGATCATTAGGAAAGCAATTTAAAATGAAACTGCCAATATCATAACGCTGTGTTTTAAAAGGTGGTTTTTAAAAATATATTTCAGCACTGTAGTCTATTTGTAAGTTCAACAAAGGAACAGCTAATTATTAGCAGGAATGCCCTTGCTTACCCCACTGCAGTTTTCCAGATGAGAATAGACATCTTTAGCACTGTCATAAGGCAATCAATTTCCTGAATCAATATGCCATCCTTTCCCATTTTCCCTCCCATAGGAGCAAAAATGATGCTTTGGCATCTCTACTGCCCATCTAAGAATAAGTTTTTCACTGCCCAAAATTTCTGTTGCAGCTTATTTATTTCCCCTTTTCTCTCATTGCCTTTGTGTAGCTGATTTGCTATTCACATGCGGTCTTTTTAGGGTGCTAAGAAGAAAGGGCCCTGTGTTTGTCTTATGTTACAAGGGCAATTGAGCTTCAATCTCGTCCAAGTAATTTGAGCTGAGCCTCTGAAATACTCCGTTGAATATGTGTTGCAGGTACATTAAAGTGCAACAGCTTTCACCATTTTCATGCATTTTAAACAGATTGACTTGCACATTCGTGTCCATTCTTCAGTGGCTGCATGCTTCAAAGACCCTCATTCCCAACTTCTTCTTTTTATTAAAGCCGGTGGGATTTCTCTTAAGTAACTAGTGACTTGAGGCTTATTACTAGTCACATAAATACATGAAGCCCCAAATAAAATAAATGGATTGATTGCAGTTAACAACATTAGCAAACATTATTGGCCCTCCCCAAAGCAAAAGCATTCCAATTGTCTTGAAACTGTGATGCTCGAAGATAACCTTGGAGGAAAGTCTAGAATAAAAGAAAAATTCGTTCCGAAAATTCTGCTATCTTCTTTGTAACGGTGCAGATGAAGAATAACAGCAACATCTGAGGAGCCAAAGATTTTTTTCTAATCCCAAAGACTTCTACAGTGGTCTGATGCCAATATCCCATCTTCTACCTTTCATCTATAAATAACTTATACAATGTTAGCAAAGATGAAGAATGTTATGTGTTCAGAAGATTCACAGTCTTTAATACAAAGGAATGTGGAACCCCTCTGAATATTATGGAGCTAGAAAACTGCTAGGTTTAGCTCCCTGTTTTCAGAAAGCCTAGCCAGGTAGATAGTGTTTGTTTTCCACACATGTGGTTAGGAGTTTGGTTTGCCCTTAGGCAGGGAAAAACTATTCCGAGTCAGAGTCAGCAATTTATTCTTAAGGCAGGGGCATTTCACAATGACTTGAGTAATTTAGCAAATACTCTTACCTACAAGATGACCAGGCTAACAAGATCACTAACTGAAAAGCTACATCATCTTTTAGTTTACACATTTTAAAAGAAGCTTTTTTAACAGAATCAGAGATTTTGTTATGAAAAAAGACAATAGCTTATCTTTATTTGGCTCCTGATTATAATTTTCTTACCACTTTTTTTTTAAATTACACATTGGCTGGTGTTTTGTTTTAGAAATATCAGGCATAGTGGTAGACTGAAATGTTTGGCAACTGCAGTTTTGAGATTTTACATTAAAAATTTTGTTGTTCAAAAATCAGATCTAGCCATGCAAAGAATCAATGCAAACTGAATGGAAGCTTTTATGTACCAAAGGCACATGAAGTCAGGCTCTAAGTATTTTAAAACTGCCATGTAAAAATATAGGAATTTGTGCTTTTAATAGTTGGAGCTTTTGACTTTTATCTTTGGAAAAAGCAAGGATAGCTTTATTTATCAGTTTTCAATATTTATGTGCCACCCTTAGTTTTAAAACTACCATAATTGTATATAGATAGATAGATAGATAGATGATAGGTATAGTATGCAGTGGTTCATCATGCAAATCAGGACATTTTCTGCACAACACAGTATAACTTTGTTGTTGTTGCATGTGAACAGCTCATCTCATGGTGAGATGGCAGCCACTCTCTGGAAAAAATGACCTTCAAGTTGCTGTAATGTATCAACTGCTTTTCATGAATCTCACTGAATTTGGAAGCAAACATTAAGTGCTTGGAATAGTAATACTTGCTCAGTCTCACCCTGTCTGCTTCTGAGCAAGTCACTTTCCCTTCAAGCTTCAGTTTTCCCCATCTGTAAAATGGACATGTTTCTTACCTACTTCGCTGGCTATTGCAGAGATGTGTCAGATAATCAGCACAAAGAGTTTTACCCATTAACGTACAATATTATTCAGTAGTAAAAATGATGATAAGTATGTTGTATTAAATAGCAATTGTCTAAGTATTCTAGTCGTTCATAGTACGTATTTACCAGAATTTTCTAGATAATGATATGAATGGTCTTGTTGCTAGAATAACCTGTAATTACAGTCAGGAAAAAATGTCTTTAATAGGCTGACCATTATTCTTGTTAAGAAAGCAGTATTACATGTTTTAATAATAGGCATTACTATTCCACTGGCAAGGGACATGGGGGGGGTGCTATTAACGAAAGGAATGATGTATCAGAATTTAGCAGGGAAATTCAAAGAATATGTAGGCGAATTAAAAAAGAGAGAGGGAAGGAAATAGTCCCAAAAGGGTTTTCTGCCACAGAAGCTCATTACTGAACAATCTATAGAAGATAGGAATAGATCAAAACATCATCACTGCAGTGCAAAAAACAAAATTTTCAAAACTTACAATCTTTCAGGATATTTCCTTGAAGTAGCAGTATTTCTTAGGTTTGCTGCAAGAAAAAAATATCTCTGCTTATATGTTCAATAATTGCCTAAACAATATTCAACATTTGTGTCCCTTGTGCATGTGAATGTTCTTCGTATCCTCTTCCTGAACAGCTGTAGATATGGGGAGAAAGAGAACCACACCTGCAAGCTCACTTTGCTTCTCCCAGCAGGAATGGACATCTAAATTCTTATCTCTTCCCCTATGATCTGCAGTGCATAAAAGCACAGAAAGCGGTGCAGACTTAAATGCCTTTTTAAAAAAATCAGCAGCTATACCACTATAAATGATGCATGTAGAAAGGTCCTCTGACAAGGACTGAATTTACGATTCCAAAATAACATGGTCCGGGGATGGGGTGGTAGCAATGTTGCCTACTGTAGCCAAAACAATGATGTTTGTTAGTGGCACCTTAAAGCTTATTAGATGTATTGTGGCATTAGGTTTTGTGAGTCTAAGGTAAAGGTAAAGGGACCCCTGACCATTAGGTCCAGTCATGGCCGACTCTGGGGTTGCGGCGCTCATGTCGCTTTATTGGCCGAGGGAGCCGGCGTACAGCTTCCGGGTCATGTGGCCAGCATGACTAAGCTGCTTCTGGCGAACCAGAGCAGTGCACGGAAACGCTGTTTACCTTCCCGCCAGAGCGGTACCTATTTATCTACTTGCACTTTGTCGTGCTTTCGAACTGCTAGGTTGGCAGGAGTTTGTGAGTCTACTTGGTCCTTAATAGGATTCCACTCCCCTAGAAAGAGCAGATTTGTTGCAATGTACTCCGTGTGGGAATATGCTTAAAGTTGGTTTGGAAGCTGCTGCTAGGACAAAATGCAGCGGCTGAGATGCTCAGTGGTGCAGCCTACCATGCAACATGTGACACCTATTCTAAATGAATTACAGGTATGCTGCCTATTTCCTAAGACCCCGAACAGCTGAGAGCCAGGCTTCCTTCTGTACAATTCAGTCCATTCAATGAAATCACTGGAGAAGTCCCTCCTAGACCTGCTGTACCCAGCAGAGGCCTGTCTGGCAGTGGCTCAATGGTAGGGTTGCTAAAAACCAGGACACTCCGAAAGTGACTTGTCTAAGATCCAGGACAAAGCACACACACCCCGACGTCAATTCCATCTTAGAAATCCCGGTAATATCCGGGAAAATCTGGACGTATGGCAGCCCTACTCAAGGGGTTCCCTTCTGTGCAGTGACCCCAAACTCTTGAATAGCCTTTCCCTTTGGCAAAGGTGTTCCACTGTTTGCTGTAAACATAAACAGGGCATTCCTGAAAAATGATGTTTCATACCAGCTGCATTAGATTTCTGATTCTCTGTGGCATTTGTGTGCAAGTTATTTTAAGTATTTAATTATCTTGTTGTATTGATTTTATCTTGTAAACCACCTTGTTATTTTATGCAAAAGGCAGTCTATAAATGTTTTAATTGACAGCTAAAAAATAAAAAATTGAGTTGTGTGCAAAAATGAACACTGTTTCAGTACTTCCTGATGCATTAGAAGTGTCCAGGTTTTCCATCCCACTTCAGCCATGTAGTTGCAAAGAATAAATTCTCTCTCCCTTCCTTCCTCGGTCTCTCCCCTGTTCCACATATTGTTCCCTAAAGGTGTCTCCGCTCGGCTGTCTGCTTTAGTGATGAGTGGTTCAGACACCCAGTGTTATCAAGCAATGCTCCGAGTGTCTCTGCAGTCCTCGATCTGACAGCTTGATACAGGGGAACCACAACAAAGAAGCTGACACCAAAGGGAAAAGAAATGTGAGATCTCCACATATTTATATGATGTCTGGGAAAAGCAGAGGAGGATCAGGGCAGCAGAGGAGTGGTGAGTGTCAAATTGGAAGCAGGTGAAAAGAAACCTATGCTAATAAATAAAAAATCCTGGAATGTCCCAAGACTTCAGCTTTGTGAGAGGAAGAAAAAATGGAGGATGGGGACAGATGCAATGAGACAAGGGGCTATGTGCTGAACCACAATGTGGGAGCTCATGTGCTTCTGAGTCAGAGGCTCTGCTTTCTCCTCAGTCTATATTGGAAAGACACATACGGAGCATTTCAACAAATATTTTGGGGCAACTTCTTCCACTGCATATATTTTCATAAATGGTGGAGAAAGGCAAACATAGCCATTGGTATTTCTGATTTAGAATGTTTCAAAATGTTCACATCCTATAGTAGCCTATCTCCAAGAGCTGCACATACTATTTTGTTACTTGCCTCATTGCCAAAAGCTTAGGAAGATAATTTAGATGTTGGCCAGGAAGAAATTCAGACCCAATGTTTTTAATGTATTTATGGTGTTTATATCCCACCTTTGTCTCCAAGGTGCTCCATGTGGCATACATGGTTCTCCTCCTCAACATTTAACCCCCTCAATAACCCTATGAGGTAGGTTAGGCTGAGAGTCAGAAACTGGCCCAAGGTGCAACCCAAAATCTGCATCTTTCCAGAAGAGGGTAGGTGGGTGCCAAAATATCAATCAGAAACCAGTTTTTCTATGGCCTCATTCAGAAGGCCTTTGCATGAAGCTGTATGTGTGGATATGATGGGGTGGTACTACTCAGCATGGCGCCACTCCCCCTTCATGTGTTGACAAAAGCTGTGAGGCATTTTCCTGAATAAGTAATAATCTCATGACTGAGTTATCCATAGCAACAACCTGTTATCTTCAGGGGCAAAGATACCCATTCATTATGAGAGAAATGGTTCCTGTATAAAGGATCATTTTTCCTTTCCTTAATATGACACCCTCCTGCCCCCAAATCTTTGGTGTCTATAATAGCTGAGGGACTGTGTGTGTGTTTTATGCCTCCTTGTATGCACATCTCAACCTCATAGGTAAATTTCCCCCTGGACTATCCCTATTTTGTTCAAGACTTGTTTGTTAACTATGTGACATTCTCGATCTTGTAGCTGAAAATATATAAGTAACATATGAATTCCCTATATTTTCTCATTGAAAATAAGCAGATTCATGCAAAGACCACAAAGTATTTTATGCACACTAATCAAAACAAATATTTGTTATTTTAATAAGTTCATGAGTTTAAGGGATCTTAATTAAAATTCAGGCAAGAAGTTTCCAAGAGAAAAATGTCAACACTTACATTTCTCTCGCGCACGCTCAACTCTCCAATCGATCTAGCTCTCACATAAAAATGTCAGAATTACATGATATAAATATTGGCAGTTTTTTTGCCTTTCTTTTCCAACCCCCCTCCCTCTGCTTCTCAGCTCCACAAGGTGAATGGTATAGTGAATTCATTTCTTTTTCTTCTTCCTCTTCTTCTTTACCTAGTGGGGCTGACTCATCTTGCATGAACAGTTCAATGGAGCTCTAGTGCTTACAAAATGTGTCAGATGGATAATGTTCACTAATGAAGGGGTATATTAAAGAATAGCAATTCTTCCCAGTTTTATGATGTTTTAATGGTACTGGTAATAAGGGAGCTGAAGATGGATACCAACAATAAATAAGCATCCAGTTCTGAATTAGTAAACAGTTTGCTATGCTATAATATTATCACTGTATAATGAACTAATTTAAAAGGAAGCATACCTATATCTGCATCCATTGTACACTAGATAGCCCCATGCCACTTTGTGTATAACCCTTTTAATCTCTTTTATAAAGAACTCCAACAAGCTCAGCAAAAGCTCAGCATGCACAAATGCTCAGAGAGAAGAGACACACACACTTGTACATTTGTAGTAATCCTATGATACAGCTTAGATGGCAGTGAACTAAGTAGTGACTTGCACCACTGCAACAGCTTAAGCACAATGCTACTGATGGCAACTGAAGCTTAATCCAGTTAAGATGGAGTCAGTGTTAGTGGGTGGTTCCCTAGACCAGATGGATGGGAGGTTGGCAGCTCTTGGGGTTACTGTCCCTCTGAAGGAGGGGATAGGTAGCTTGTGGGTACTTTGGAATCTTTTGCTGTCACTTGAACCTCAGGGGTCTCAGTGGCATGGAGTGCTTTCCATCAGCTTCGGCTGGTGGCCTAGGACAGGCATAGCCTAACTTCTATTGTTTATGCTCTGGACACCTCTAGGTTAGATTATATGTAGGGCTGCCTCTGAAGACAGTTCAGAAACTTCAGCTGGTGCAGAATTTGGCAGTCAGGTTGCTCACTGGGGCAAAATGGTTTGTGCATATTACACTGACTGGGCCACAGTTCAGAGTGCTGGTTTTGACCTATAGAGCCTTAAATGGCTCAGGACACCAGTACTTCAAAGATTGCCTCTCTCCATATGAACCAACTGGGACTCTGCAATCATCATCTGAGGCCCTTCTTTGTGTGCCTCCTCCACAAGAGGTCTACAGGGTGGCCACACGAGAATGGGCCTTTCTTTCAGTGGCTCCCCTTTTGAGGAATGTGCTTCCCAGGAAAGCTCGCTTGCCGCCTTCATAACCTATATTTAGGCACCAGGCGAAAATCAGCCTTTGACTGATTAACATTCTATGTTCCTTTTAAATGTATTTATGGGAGGGGTTTTATTGGTTTGCTTTTGTTCTTATTCCTGCTTTTATTACATATTTTTTGTTCTCGTTTTGTATTTTTATATTGTGAACCGCCCTGTGATTTTCAGATGAAGGATGGTATACCAATTTAATGAATAACTAAATGAAACTAATATATTTCTTTACAGCGAAGGTGGTGGAAAGGGTTGTTGTAGGGCAGCTGCAACCTTTCTTTGATGACACAGATGATTTAGATCCATTCCAAGCTGTGTTTAATGTTGACTGGAGTATGCTGTAGATAAAATAAATAATACATTTGTAATCATTGTTTATTGTTAACCTCTCTATGAATTCAGAGTTTGGAATAATGATAAAACCAGTGATGTCAATCCTTCTGACTCTTCTCCCTTACTAGTCTATTCTAAATAATAATAAAAGGTGGTGCTTAGGAATCAACCAGGGTGGGCAGGAGGTTGTGCGGAGGGGGAAGAAGAAGAAAAGACCCCTGGCACGCAGTAGAAGAAGCCACAAAGTAGTTGACAAAATGGGTTAGAGAACTTACAGATGATGTGTTCTCCCCGAATCCTTTCATCTAATATTTGTAAGCTCACAGCAGGCACAGCCAAGAGCATTTTGCAGTGAGCCTTATTGATTCACATAGGAATAACAAATAATACCTGAGGCTGCACTTCTTCCAAAATATTGTAGCTACCATAAGAGAATAAAAAAGAATCCCATTGCTCGATCTGATTTAGGCTACAATTTCTCTAGTTTGTGGAGCATTATGGGGTTTTTTGTGTGTGTGTTTTTGTTTTTGCTGTTATTGCTGAAGAAAGAGGTCTTTATTGTCCAAACTCAAAGCGATGAAGAACACTCCTTCTGGTAATAAAATCAGTTGGGGAAAATCTGAGATTTTACAGCCCATTAAGCTGCTATTAAAGACCAATGGCGGGGATTTCTTTCAGAAATGAACTTGTGCCATGTGAGAATTCAACAGTGACACCAGGAGGGAAGGAAGGAGGAGGGGGTAAAAAAAAAAAATCCCAACACGATTCTCATCAAAGTCCATGCTATTAAAGAAATGAAATTGGAGCTATACAAAGCTGAAGACACCAATTATGGGTAATGGTGCAGAACCAGGTTACATCAGCATTGAGTTTCAGGCCGCTCGCATTCCATTTTACCTGCATTTGCAGAAAGTTGAGCCAGTGTCAACTTCCACTTAGAATGCAGTTGATCACAGAACTATAGAGAGTCTGGCTGACACATAAGAGGAAGAGAAAGGTTCTGGGTCATGTCCCTGCTGGATTTTAATTCTTTCTCATTAGGCACAGCAATAAAGCCAAGTGCCTGTTTGATTTTTGAGACTTAAATTCATGAATATGTAGAACAGTGGTTCCTCAGCTTTTTTTTTAAAAAAAACGGACCACTGGAAAATTGCAGAGGGTCTTGGCGGACCTCTTAATGATTTTTCTGCATGTTGTAGTAATTGCACTGCGCGCTGTGCTAGATGCTGCATAGTGTTCAATTGTATTTTAGTGCTTCTTGTATTTATATTGCATTATACAATATAAATTCTTAGGAATTCAAATTGAAATACAATATATCAGAGAAGCAAAAAAATACAATGAAAAAGCAACATGGATAATCAAGGCAATGGATGTGCACATGGAACAGAAATGGGAGGATTTGTGTGTGAAGGTGGGATTGATTGCAAAAATTGCCTGTTTAAGGGGTGGGGAAATGCCAAAAAGACTCGTACTCAAAGTTGTGATCTCAGTTATCTATTAAAAAAACCCCCTTAAAAACTGTTTGTATCTCCCCTTTTCCTCTTTAGCCCTTTCCTTTGCAAGCATAATTGCAATCTCATCTCTTCTTTCTCTTTGACCCACATCAAGCAGAAGATCCTGTGCATATTTACTCAAAAGTAAGCCCTACCAAGATAATAATAATAATAATAATAATAATAATAATAATAATAATAATAATAATTTATTTATACACTGCCAATCTGGCTGAGTTTCCCCAGCCACTCTGGACGGCTCCCAATCTAGTGTTAAAAACAATACAGCATTAAATATTAAAAACTTCCCTAAACAGGGCTGCCTTCAGATGTATTTTAAAAATAGGATAGCTGCTTATTTCCTTGACATCTGATGGGAGGGCATTCCATAGGGCAGGCGCCACTACCGAGAAGGCTCTCTGCCTGGTTCGCTGTAAGCTCACTTCTTGCAATGAGGGAACTGCCAGAAGGCCCTCGGCACTGGATCTCAGTGTCCGAGCTGAATGATGGGGGTGGAGATGCTCCTTCAGGTATACAGGACTGAGGCCATTTAGATCAATGGCAGATGTGGATAAGAGTACAGCCTTGAAAACTTGATACCATACACTATTACTCTAAAACAAGGCTAGTTTTGTACTATGTTGTTCACTCACAAATAAGCATCATTGTTCTCAGCCTTAAATGCTCTTGGTTTTAACTTTCCAAACCCGGTCTTTATCGAAGCAGACAGTATACCATTTGATCAACATTTTGGCTATCTGTGATGCCCAGGTCATCTTCACCCATGTGAACCCATGTGGAGAGTGTGAGTGATGCCCAGGCCTCAGATGGTGCTCTAACACGCTTTTGGAGCCCTCAAAACATGCTTCTGCTGCCTGCACCACACCCGGGGGGAGGGTACCTGTGCATGTCTCAGCAAAGGTGGCATTGGTGATGCTAGCCCATGCCATGCTGCATAATGTAGTGAGGCAGCAATGGCTGCCCATGGACACTGAACTTGGCAAGCAGAGGCCCCTTGGTCCTGAGGAGCAGGGCTAGGATGCAGGCAGGTTGGAGTCACAATGGTCAGGACCTGCTTGGAGGTGCCACCCACAATCACATAGCCAAGGATTTATTTAAGCCATGTGTGCCACTTGTCCATCCTGGAGACCAGGTATGCCCTGTCTTTCACATGTAGGAGGATTCTCTCGTAGTGCAATACACCAACTGGATGCAGCCCAATGTGTATAATACCTTATGGTTTTTGAATACACAGTCTGAAGAGAATTAAGCAAATTACTCAAAACAAACCAAATATTTTGGTTAGTAAAATGAGTCTGGGCTTCTGCATTCAGTTGCTGCTTGATACAGCTGAAGTGGTACAGTAGATGGATATGCAGCTTCCTTTCTGTGGCCTTGGAAATGTATTTCTATACTGACTGAATTATAATTGTGTTTGTGTAAAAGTCAAAGATTTATCATGCTACTGTAGTATGATAGCTTTACGCTTGTATTTTGTTCACCACTCTGGGTGAACTTGGTCCAGAAAGGTGGCTTATAAATATTTAAATAAAAACAAACAAGCAATGTTTATTCAGTCCTACTTTGTTTAAGAGTGTGCACTGCCATGTAAATATGTATAGGCTTAACCTTAAAGTGTGTGTGCTGAAATACAGAATTGTTTGTTTTAAACTGTATATACTTTTGTGCTGCTGTATATTTTATTAGGCAAAGAAAAACCCCAAAACTTGGAGATCAATACATTTTCATCTCTTCTAAATCATATATGGTGCAGTTCAGAGAAATGTAAGGGAGACTGAGACTGCAGTCATAATTAATACTTGCATGGTAAAAGTTACCCTGAACTTATTGGGACTTACTTTTGAGTATACATGCACATGGTTGCATTTTAAGGTCACAATCCAGTTGATGCTCTACAGCAGGGAATGTTTGCACATGATACTCAGGTGAGCATAACTCTCCATGAGCAGAAAGAATGATAGGAACTGGGGGGTTGAGGTTAGTAAGGGGATCTTGAAAATAGAACATCATATATGGAAAGGAAGCAGTGATGGACTGGATTATCCCCTAAAGTCCTAAAGGGCTATTTAGGATGCTACGTATTTTATGATACATTTGGGAGTTGGAATCATTTGACTTTGATCTAGAAAGCCTGTGAAGTTTGTTGTGAAATTAGGGGTGTAGACGTGTCGATGTAGAAGAAGAAAATGGAGAAAACAATCCTAGTGATTAATTCACCCACCTACGTGTTTTCACATGGTGGCATTCATTTTAAGCGCACTTGGTCTAGCTACAGTCATAATTGCATATAATATCCATTATCTTTTAATATGAATTATCCTTCATTGTTGGTTACATTTATCTGCAGATCCTTCACAAAACCCACCAGAAGCTCAGATTCCAATTTGTTCTCTCAGCTTGACTAATGATGAAAAGTATCAAAAATGACTATTATGTGTTTATAAATCACCTCTTTTATCCTGAGGTGACTTTGGAATTTCATGCTTTTGAGTATTGTTTGTCTGTGGAATGTAAATGCAGCACAATAATGCAAAATTTAAAGGAAGCAGAAAAAGTCATTATATTTGGCAGGAAAAAAACATCAAGACCCGGTAATTTTTCATGTACATAAAATGGAAACATTTGATAAATATGTTCCCAGTGTATTCAAAGCACAATATTTCTTTTCTGTTTGTTGAAAATGTGTTTGCTATCATGGGTCAGAGCATTTCACTGTGTCATTTCAGCTAGTGTTATCTAAAATGCAAAAGCACTGGTTTACACATTTGCATACCTTCACACATTCTGCTGATAAATGCACACACACACAAACACACACACACTGAGAATTTTATACAGCAGTATAAAAGCAGGTAAAAAAATACTGGAACCCTAAGAACCACTAAACAATCCTATAAAAGAACTGGTAGAATAAACAAGAAAAATGTACTCCCTAAGTAACTAAATAATGCAAACTTAAGATGCAAAATATAGGTAACAAGATAGTGTAAACGATACCAAAATCCTGATAAGAAGTAAAGAAGAAAATATCATCAAAAGGTTTAATAAAAACATTATCTTATAATTTACAGAATGGCAAGCAGATTCATCGTATTATTATTTTTTGCAAACCGAATGAAAGGTGTCGAATTTTCTCCCATTTATTTTATTTTCTTGCTGGAATTCTTAAGTTAATGTAATATTTTTCTGCTATTAAATAAGCCCAGACTTTTGTGTGCAAAAGAAACAAGGAAACACCCTGTTTGGACTACCTTGGCTGTGAGTCCTGTGAGTTACTGCCTTGCAGGCCTTTTCCCACCTGGCCTGGGAGGGCGGGGCCCTGACTGACTCCTGCTACAAAATCTGAGACTGCTGAACAGATTCTTGGGCAGGGATGTTTAGTGGGTTTTGCTAGGACGAGGGACTTGTTACTGTCACTGATATTAATTTTTGTATCTTTATTTTAGACTTTATTATGATGAATGCGGAAACTGTTCAATTTAGGTGTGTACTTTTTGATGTTTTATTTATTGTTTGACTATTTTTGTTATGTTTGAAATTACCGTATGTAATTTTTTCATGTTGTGAGCCTGCTTGAGCCTAATTTGAAATCTGGAAATGTGGGATACAAATAAAAGGATGTATGTATTTACTTTGTGCCCAGGAAAGACACTTAGATGGCTTAGATAAAGTCTAAAGATAAAGTCACTTAGATGGCTTAGTATGCAGCATACAATCGTCTGCATTTCGTGGATGTGTGAAGGAGGAAGTCATGTTCCAATGGCTGCATGATCCATTCTTCCTTCACAGAATCTGTCATGTGAAGACCTATATAATGTAAGACAGGGGTAGCTACAGCTTCCACTATTTGCATCATGAGCCTGATGAAAGCTGTAGTCCAACAACATCTGGAGGGAACCATGCTGACTTTAGGAGGATCAGTACTGAATCAAATGGAAACTTGAACTACTGCACCATCTATCTTTCCCCCAAATATGGCATCTGTAGAAATTCCCACCTCACACGGAGGTGTATGTCCTGAAACAGGGATATTTACATTATATGCAAAACCCTATTCCTGCACTCTTGTTTGAGCACCTTCCTCCATTTTTGAAATCTCAACTCTGCCTGTTGCATGAATTTCTACTATGATAGCTTCTCCTGCATTGATTCCCCCCCCCCCCGACACTGAGACAAGGGGGTGCAAAATTGAGATGATCCATAATTGAGAAGATCCATTTGGGGATGGCAAATTTTGACCTTACACAGGGTGCCGTCATACAAAAGATTACCCAAGTCCATCCCTGGACAAAGGTAATTGCCCTACAGTATAGTACCTGGCAAGAATACACAGAGGAATTATACCAGAAAGATATGGATGTCTCGTACACCCCAGGTAGTGTGGTTGCTGACCTTGAGCCAGACATCCTGGAAAGTGAAGTCAAATGGGCCTTAGAAAGCACTGCAAATAACAAGGCCAGTGGAAGTGATGGTATTCCAGCTGAACTATTTAAAATTTTAAAAGATGATGCTGTTAAGGTGCTACACTCAATATGCCAGCAAATTTGGAAAACTCAGCAGTGGCCAGAAGATTGGAGAAGATCAGTCTACACCCCAATCCCAAAGAAGGGCAGTGCCAAAGAATGCTCCAACTACCGCACAATTGCACTCATTTCACACGCTAGCAAGGTTATGCTTAAAATTCTACAAGGAAGGCTCAAACAGTATGTGGATCGAGAACTCCCAGAAGTGCAAGCTGGATTTAGAAGAGGCAGAGGAACCAGAGACCAAATTGCAAACATGCGCTGGATTATGGAGAAAGCTAGAGAGTTCCAGAAAGACATCTACTTCTGCTTCATTGACTATGCAAAAGCCTTTGACTGTGTCGACCACAGCAAACTATGGCAAGTTCTTAAAGAAATGGGAGTGCCTGATCACCTCATCTGTCTCCTGAGAAATCTCTATGTGGGACAAGAAGCTACAGTTAGAACTGGATATGGAACAACTGATTGGTTCAAAATTGGGAAAGGCGTACGACAAGGCTGCATTTTGTCTCCCTGCTTATTTAATTTATACGCAGAATACATCATGTGAAAGGCTGGGCTGGATGAATCCCAAGCTGGAATTAAGATTGCCGGAAGAAATATCAACAACCTCAGATATGCAGATGACACAACCTTGATGGCAGAAAGTGAGGAGGAATTAAAGAACCTTTTAATGAGGGTGAAAGAGGAGAGCGCAAAATATGGTCTGAGGCTCAACATCAAAAAAACAAAGATCATGGCCACTGGTCCCATCACCTCCTGGCAAATAGAAGGGGAAGAAATGGAGGCAGTGAGAGATTTTACTTTCTTGGGCTCCATGATCACTGCAGATGGTGACAGCAGCCACGAAATTAAAAGACGCCTGCTTCTTGGGAGAAGGGCAATGACAGGCCTAGACAGCATCTTGAGAAGTAGAGACGTCACCTTGCCAACAAAGGTCCGTATAGTTAAAGCCATGGTTTTCCCAGTAGTGATGTATGGAAGTGAGAGCTGGACCATAAAGAAGGCTGATCGCCGAAGAATTGATGCTTTTGAATTATGGTGCTGGAGAAGACTCTTGAGAGTCCCATGGACTGCAAGAAGATCAAACGCATCCATTCTTAATGAAATCAGCCCTGAGTGCTCACTGGAAGGACAGATCGTGAAGCTGAGGCTCCAGTACTTTGGCCACCTCATGAGAAGAGAAGACTCCCTGGAGAAGACACTGATGCTGGGAAAGATGGAGGGCACAAGGAGAAGGGGGCGACAGAGGATGAGATGGTTGGATAGTGTTTTCGAGGTTACCAGCATGAGTTTGACCAAACTGCGGGAGGTAGTGGAGGACAGAGGTGCCTGGCGTGCTCTGGTCCATGGGGTCACGAAGAGTCGGACACGACTAAACGACTAAACAACAACAACAACAACAATAGTACCTGCAATTCAAATTGAACCTTGCAGTTGCAACATTTTGAAATATTAAGGAATTATTTGGAAGAAGAGTTGCATCTCCCAACTTTAATGGTTAGCTACTTGAGTATCAAAGCTTTAAAAGGGGCAGAAGGGAGTGATCTTTTAGGATTAGGAACAAGCCTTCTGTTCACAGACAGTTGTTCTCTGGCTCCATTTGGTTATCTGGTGTCTAATTTCTTCCATGTTTTAAAATATCTCTGCTGCATTTTATCATTTATGGATGAGGAAAGAAAGAATGAAACATCTGGGAAATGACTATAATGCTGGACATACATTGAAGCAGCTTTTTTATAAGTGAAAATATAGGCCCACAAGATAGCAGCAGTATGACCCATTGTTCTATATAACACACAGCAGCATGTTCAAGGATATTTCTTCAAATACAGAGTGAAATGTATTTATTCCACATGATTAAAATTCAGTAATTTTCTTGTTTTGATGGCTGGTCTTCAAAATGCCTGCTTCTGAGTTTCCCACTACTGAGTCAGACTGTGAAAATAAATAGGAAGTTGATATTCCGTCTGTACTTTCCATTCCTTCTTGCAGTGACTTCAGTGAAGGCTTTCTAATGTGTTTTGCTGCAGGTCATTGAGCCATGTTGGTACTGAGCCTTTGCCTCAAGAGGTTGAAGACCAGTGGGTTAATTAACTCTGCCAGCCATTTCTGCCTTTTTCTCCCACATTTTTTTTAAGCAACAGAAAAGTTACTATTTAAATTTTGGTAATAAACATAGCTAATGGGGTTTTAAATGGTATTTAAATTATGTCTAAGTAGATCTCTAAACTCATTTAGCAAACAAATAACTACTAATGGTTTTAGATGAAAGCCTTCTGTACTGGGTAATGGTCTTTGAAGGGAAAGCAGAAAGGGTCAGTAGAAAATTCCCTATAATATTAGTCTACAAGTTATGTTTTAGTCCGTTTGAAACATGTTTAGGCTGGACTGCTTCATCCTATCCTTGTTTGTCCTACCAATGAACCCTATGGAATCAAAAATAATTACAATGGGTTAGAGCCAGACTAAGTTAGTTAAACATGGGTCCCATTGATTTCAACTTAGTGAGCTACCCTGCAGTGAAACATAGTTTTAGTGATTACATTGCAAATTTATTTTTAAACTACATAGAAATGAAAGGGCCGTGCAAAAGATCCCAGCTACATCTGTTCTCAGACCAGACATAGGCTTGGGGCACTAAGAAGGTTGGAATTATATTCTAGGGGTGGGTGGTTGAATATATTTGTTCTGACTGGTTTTACCAGCTGGATATATGGGTCTTTGCCATGAATATCTATTTTGTATTGTTTTGGTAAATTTTTTTAATGCATCTACTGCTACTTTGTGTTTTTAAGATGTTTTTGCTTTGAGACAATTGTGTAGAAAGCAGTTAATAAATTGTTGGTGATGATAATAATATTTCCAATCTGTGTTGATTTCACATTTGTCCATTCATCACCATTCCACCTCATCTTTCAGTAGTGGGTGTTTTTATTATAAAACATTTATTATAAAACACATACACACAAGTAAGTATGTTACATCTTTAATTATGCATTTTGGAACACTGCCCAGACCTCATTGGTTGTGGTTAATTCGGTTGACTTATTCTGATTGCAGGGTCTATAGTTGTTATAATTTAATAAATATAACCTGTTACCTCTCTTTTTGTCTCGAGTCTTCTTGGATGTGTTGGCAATTGGGGCAGGAAATGAACCGGCAACAATACAGCTCATTTAGAACAGGGTGACGGGCAGCGTAAATAACGCAGGATCTTCTTCGGTAAATGAATAAAAGTTTTACTGAGTTAAAATAAACTTGGATGCAAATAACAGCATAGTGAACAGAAGATTAAACTAGCTTCAGAGCATACAAAGAGTTACTGAGTCACACAGTCTCCACTGAGCACAGGCTTCACAACGCACAGGCTCCACCTTCATACACACAGACACACACACTGACTGACTGAGTCTGCCTGCAAGCGGATACAATACAGTGGTACCTCGGGTTAATAACTTAATTCGTTCTGGAGTTCTGTTCTTAACCTGAAACTGTTCTTAACCTGAAGCACCACTTTAGCTAATGGGGCCTCCTACTGCCGCCACGCCACTGCTGCATGGTTTCTGTTCTCATCCTGAAGCATCGTTTTTAACCCGAGGTAATATTTCTGGGTTAGCAGAGTCTATAACCTGAAGCGTATATAACCCTAGGTACCACTGTACTTATACAGAGAATGAGTCATCCTCAAGATGAGTCATGGTGATTCAACATGCTAAATGATTCTGCAGCTTTTCAGCATTTCACAACATTTCTAGACTCCTTTACTTCTTCCTTTACTGCTTCTGCTCTCAAATACCTTTGTCACATGACACAGGGGTTATGAGAGTTCTAAATAGAACCCTGGCCAATAGAGTAGCACCACATAGAGTGGATTGCAGTAATCCATTTGGAAGTTAACAAAGCATGGAGTTCGGTGGCCGTAACATCTCTGTTCAAAGTGGACTGTGGCTGGCAAACAAGCCAGAGCTGGAAATAGGCATCAAGGCCACTTGAGCCTCCTGTGACAATGCTGAATCCAGGAGTAGTGCCCTGATGTCTGGAAAAGACCCTGATGTTGGGAAAGATGGAGGGCACAAGGAGAAGGGGACGACAGAGGACGAGATGGTTGGACAGTGTTCTTGAAGCTACAAACATGAGTCTGACCAAACTGCGGGAGACAGTGGAAGACAGGAGTGCCTGGCGTGCTCTGGTCCATGGGGTCACGAAGAGTCGGACACGACTAAATGACTAAACAACAACAATATACCTGTTCCTTCCAGGAAAGTGCACTCTTGTCTCAAGATCTTCCCCGACTCAAGAATTTTAAACAGCCCTGTCTTTTCAGTATTCAGCTTCAATTTATTGGCCCACAGCCAGACCATTGCCAACTTCCAGCACTGGACTAGCGCCTCAACTGCCTTTCCCAGTTCAAATGGAGTAGAGACAGAGCTGTGTGTCGTCCACATGTTGGTGACCCACATCTCCTGATGACAGCTTCCAGAAGCTTCAGATAACATGGTGGACAAGATGGAGCCCTGTGGGACATTGCAGAAAAAGTTCCATGGTGCAAAACAGCGGAAATGACCCTGTGGGTAGAAGTGGAACCAGTGAAGGAAAGTGCTCCCAATCCCCAGCTCCCTGAGTTGCTCCAGAAAGATATTTTGGCCAGTGGTATTGGAAATGACTAAGAGGTCATGAGAACCTCCACAATCCTGCATAATCAACATTTCAGATACATAATGTCTGTAATATACATGCATAATTATGCTGTCAATTACAAATTGTTATTAGGGCAACGTAGAAGAGATAGCATCAGAACCAGGGCAAAGAGAAAACCCATCGGATTTCATGGTCTGAGACTGAGAGGAGGGATGGTAAATGACAGTCAGTTTTGCAATAGCCACACAAAACAGCCAAGTGACATTCCACAGCACGCAATGACACCCCATGGGTAGGACTGTAGCTTCTATACAGAACAAGAAAGGAATACTAAGATGTTTCCATTTGACTTTACTAGGAAGCTGTCTGCAAGGTGAGTGTGTGTTTTATGAGGCTGTCACAACAGCAGGTATAGGGAATCAAATGTGGGTGAATAAAGCCAAACTTGTGAATGGAATAAAAGACAAGTAGCAAACAACTTTCTACATAAACTCAAAAGAAAAGAGAATCTTTTTCATGTGCTCTTGAAAAATGATAATCATTGCTGGATTTGCTGAGTGTGCAGGTTGGAGTGGCTTGATGACATCACAATGAATGCTCCCCGGAGTCATGAATCTCTACTTTCTTCTTTGTGCGAGTCTCTGCTAAAATAACTCAACCGCTTTGCCGAGATGGTAAGGTTAGTTTCACACCAAAGGAACGGAAGCCTTGCAGTTACATGATAAAACATCAAGTCCTGTAGTGAAAGTGAAGTGGCTCAGTGGTATATAATGATTAATGAAGCTGTGTGTTATGGCATTCGAAACAGCAGTGACACTTTGGTACTCCAAGCATTGCTAATAAACAAAAGACTAGCACCTTGGAATGAAAATGACTAACGAGGTAGATGGAATGCAGTCCAATCCTATCCATCTTCGCTCAGAATTAAGTCAAATTAATTTCAACGGGATTTACTCCCAAGTAAGTGTGCATAGAAGAGTATCCCCCCAAAGCAATCTTATACATGTGACAGAACCATTAGTGGATGCCTTTGTTTGGACTGAGGGCCACATTTTGTGTAGGGTAACTTGGAAGGGGCCACATGGCATCATCAGATAAGAACAAGTCAATAAGGGGTAGGGCGTTTCCAAAAGCAGCTAGAACAGAGCCAGAATAAATCCTCTCTTTTGACATGAAAAACAAAACAGTACCAAGTATAACTTTGTAATAGTTTTATGGTTTCATATGGAATATACAATATTCAACTCTTTTAATATCATGCCTATGCAAGCTTTTCCTTCATGAGCTTCATTATAACTGGTGGAATGGACAACACTGCTACTTGCAACTGGTTCTCCAATTCACGTCTCTTATTCTTGCACAGTGGAAATCCTTTGCAAGGTTAAACTTTGAAAAGACCTGCTCGTAGCAGTATGAAGTTCAAGAGAGAGATGTGCATGTGTCCCCAGGTTTGAAAAATTTTCAGCAACTATGTACAGTCTGTAGAATTCCAGCAGTTCCATGCTGTTCCAACCTTGTATTTCACCTTAGGTTTCTTGATGCTTTGCAGTTCTGTGAGTTCATGATGAAAGTGCTTTGGAACCTTGAGTGATTCAGCATCAAATAGTGTCGAAAAACCTGTTTAAATCCACAGAAGGATCAGTCAGTAATCTGAGTCAGGAATTCAAGTCAGGCATACACAAGACCTTGGAGAGCTCCCTAGGTCCTAAGACATAGCACATACCAGGACCTCTAAGTCCCCAGGGAAGCTGACTAGCAGTTAAAGGATCATCGTTTTATTTTGCAGTCTTTGACTCCTATGGGATTGGGGAGACATTTCCTCTAATTCACAGAGCAGCAGTGAGGCTCTGTTCTCTGACCATGTGGGTCTTCCAGGTGGTCTTCACTGTTCTCTACCCCAAAGGATATGAGACTTCCATCACCATAGTGCATGATGCCCAGGGTTGTTTGAGGTGGCCAGTGGTTTTTTCCCCTTTAAAAAAATGTTTGGGGGTACTCTCATTTTCCTACTCATATTAAAATACTGCCCCTCAATGAGGCCAAACTTAGATTCACAAAATGTTTAGGGGTAGGCATCTCCCTGCATCCCCCCAGAAAAAAAGCACTATTTAAAAAAGCTGTCTGGGGTTTGCTTGGGTTTTTTGTTTAGCTGCTCATAGCTAGAGAAACAACAGTATAAAGTGCCTAAAGATGGGTTTTAAATTTCACTATTTGGGGGTGGTTGCTTACCTTAGGGTTTATCCGAACTTGCTCTTGCCCTGCTGCTTTCCCCCGGAGGAAACTGCTCTTTAGCTGTGTCATCTAAATCTGTGTCATCTAAATCTGTGTCATCTAAAAAGGCTGTGTCATCTAAATCTGTGTCATCTAAATCTGTGTCATCTAAAAAGGCTTGCAGCTGCCCCACCGCAACTCTCTGCACCACCTTTCCCAGAAGGGGAACATCTGCAACTGGTCAACGTTTTTTTCCAGCACAAAGGGGCTAGAGCCTGTTTCTTTAGGTGAGCCCCACTGTCTCTTCCAAGATACCAGGCACCATCCCCTCACACAGTGAGGCAATAACCACACTGTGGGCCCAACCATTCAAACCCCCTCTGCTAGATTTCATAAACCAGGAGCAGCTGGGGTCAAGCAGCTTCCATCAGTATTCATATCCTTCACAACAGGGCTAGTCTTCCTTAAATACTGAAACTGAAACCTCTCCCTGTGAAGAAGGATCTCATAATAGATGTGTTTGCTATCTAGGACAGTCCAGGCTTTAAAACGATGGTTTGGGACATTGCCTGTCATAAATGAACTGGATGACAGAGAGTCTTGAAAAAAGTGTTCCTCTCTTAATTTGATTTATTTTTATATGAAGAACTTTATGGGATGTATTACATCTTAATTAATTATAAGTCACCTTTTACGGCATATAGCTGAGAAGTGGCCTGGTTTAGGAATTTTAAAAACAAATAAATAATTCAATGAAAATTAAGCACTTTTAAGCCCCATTGAATTCAGTGGCAGAGTCAGGGACTTGCTTTTAAATCTTTCCCAAAGTCTTTTGCTTTGGCTGAATTGTGCTCTAAATGAATGAATGGTGGGCATGATCCAGTACAATTAAGCATTTAAGACCCTAATGGCTTCAGTGGGATGTGATGAAATAGACTGTTTACTTGTCTCAGATTGAAATGTGTGCAATTTAAATCTGCATAACCTGGCTGGACCTCCCATTTCAGCCTTGCTTTTGAAGTGTAGGGTCCAACTACTCAGCAGCAGAGCTCAGATTAATGTGTTACAATAACATGTGTGCATGCACATATACACACACATACACCCCCCATGATATGGTGATCTAGTTTCACTTTCAGACCAACCCATTTACAGAATGTTGTTTTAAGGCATACAACATTTGTTAATTCTGGGTTTCACATTTCACTAACCATTTGAGCCAGTAGTGTTCCATCCAAATGATTGTTATTGTTTTGGAACCAAAGCCAGGAGAATGCTCAAGGAAACCAATTATTTTTTGTCACTATTCATAAGGCAGATGAAAAACACGCACAGGAGGTGGTATGCCAGTACTACTTTTGCATGCATCTAAAAGACAGAATGGGAAAGTGACCACACAGCCTCTAAGAGACTTGAATTGCACGATTGCAAATACCTTATAAAGCTTAATATTATATGTCTCCTTTAATCACCAGAGCGCCTTTTAAAAATGTTCTGCAAGAAATGAATAAAGCCAACACAAAACCTATGTAAAGTGGGCATAGCCAATACTAAATGTCACATTTTACTGGTTGACACACATTTATCACTTCATTTCACAGTATAGTAAACAACTCATAAGTCATTGGGTAACTTGATTGACAGTAGCCTTGGGCATTCCTCTGCGAAACATTTACTCTGCAGCAGTAAGACTTCCGGTATAATCGACTGGAGCAATAAAAAAAAGAAAGAAAGAAAAAGATTTCTGTAGTCAACTTTCAAAGGAGAGAAAGGGTGGGGAGAATTTTAAAAAACAAAACAGAACCAAGAACAATAAATTATCAAAATTTCTCATTTGAGTAAGTAACAGTTTTAATAGTTTTCCCTAAGCACTGAGAGCACTCAATTGAACATCTGCTTTCCAGCTGCGCCTATTGATATATTGCTAGAGCTTTATTCTCTTATATTTTAAATGTGTCTATAAGGTTATGTGTGTGTGTTTTTTAAAGAGCCACACTACCTGACTTTCTGACAATGCCTTGATTGTGCAAGATATAAAAATGTCAAAAATTCTGTAGGCTATTTTATGCCCAGGATATTATTTTTCAATTGAATCCAAAGACAGATGTCCATGAACAATTAAACTATTCTCCAATCACACCTTGTTCCAGCTGGGAGCATAGAATTAAAAAGAAATAAGTCATCATGATTCACTTATTACTGGTGTTCCTAGAGTTTCCTGCATTGATGATAGAGTCTTATTAAACAATTCTGTTGATGGAAAATGTATATTGTCCGCTGCTTGAACGTCTACAGTTCAATCTTTGATATTAAATTTGATTGTCTTCTCTTCTTATAATTCATACACTTAGCAACTGGCTTACAAAAAATCCCATTAGACAGAGATTATGTTATCTAAAGCCTGCTAAATCTCACGTGAAGTCTCCAGGAGTTTAGTTCTAAAGTACGACACCAGAAGAATCTACACTGGAAAGCAGGACTTGCTAATCGAAAAGAATGCAACTCAATATTTAATGGAATGGAGGTCAGAATATTTGTACCTTTCCACCTTTTAAATAAGATGTTACCATTTTCCGATCACTTGTTCTCTCTCATTAGTTTTATGTTATCACAGCAACTAAACAACTCTTTGCAACAGCTCCAGCAATGGACCATATAACATTAACTTATGAGCTGTGATACTGTTAATATTCTATAGGAAGGTAACCAATGTGGTCTCCTCCAGAAGCTGTTGGACTACAATTTCCATCAGCCCTGCCTGCATGGCTAATGGTCAGGGATTAGTTGTCCAACAAGATCTGGAAAATACCACACTGGGTATCCCTGTTTTAGAAATTCAGTAATTCATCTCATAATCACAGAGGAAACATTTCAGTTCCATCTTCAGTCCAAGAAGACAGTGAATAAAATATTGTATTATATCTCTGTACTTTGTAGATATACGCCTCACACTCTACAACTTTATACCCTGAAGGAAATATAAACACCCCATTTTCCCTCATTGCTGTTTAGAACAAGACTCTTACGTTTCGCAAAGCTAATTTAAAACTGAAGAACAAATCTTCTGATTGATTTGTTTAATTTCATTAAATGACACTAAAGGAGCATGGGTTGCTTCTTTATCAGTGTGAGCAATTAAAAGGGTATATTAAAACCCATAATAGATATAGCTTTATAGAATATAGGAACACATATTGGTTTTTTCAGCAAGGAAATTAAAGTCTAGCAAATGGTGATTTCCATTGCAAAATGAAGAACATGAAGTTACAAAATGAAGTGTAAAAGAACATGATTATCTGAAAGACAGTAAAGAAATTCTAAACAACAAACTTGCACATACTTTGCATTATTGTGTGTTATTGTCAATGGGCAAAACAATTACCTGCATCTACCCTAACCTAATTCAGGAACACACTAAGCCAAAGACTCTGATGAAGCAAATCACTGGAGCATGTTGTTCAAAAGAGGGCAAACATAAAAATATTGTTGAACTAATTTGAATATCTATTCCTTTAGAGTTTTTCTATGTTTGCACTGCTAATATCAATGTTATGATACCTTATGAAATTAAAGGGAAGTGTAGTTGTGATTATCATCTTGTGTTGGTTTCTCTTCCTCATTCATCAGCAGCAAATGACTTGTGATTACTATCGGAGCCATCCCCTCTCACCTATTTTAATACTGATTGTCAAATGCTTAAAACTGCTAAAATACCGTTTTCCCCATTTTATCGCATGCTAGGGAAAGTCTGCCTCTCCTCCCAAAAGAAATCTGCCAAACATCTACACATCTTGTCTCAGACATTTCTGCTCTTGCTGTGAATGGTAAATGTAGGCCATGGTGTAAAGATAAATATTCTTTCATAGAGACATCCGCTATCCTGTCCCCATCCTGTCGCCATCTGTTGCGTCCGCCCTGTTTTCTTGTTTCACAGTAGAGTGCACAGTATAATGGAATCCCTTGTCTTTGAGTGGAGCTTCTATGCACTTCTTAATTGCTTTATTAATTAATGTGCAGTAATCACACTTCTCTTTTCTCTTCTGAGACCGAGACAACACAATCCACAACTAAAGCAGAAAGTTTTTATCCTATTTAATTTCACAAGGTCCACAAACTTTGCTACAAAATGGACACCCATGCCGTGCTACGGAAGTTGCTGGAAGTAAGGCTCCAATCCTGAAGGCACACCTGCAGATATGCAGTTCAGAACTATAAAGCTCTCTGTAATTCCACTTTGGACCACTCACATTATAACAAAGATCACTTCAGTGTTCTGTACAATAATATCTACTCGGTGAGATAAGGGTTTTCCAAGAAACCCTTTAGCAAATTTAGTCATGACTAACAGACTACAGTTGCAGACTTTGAGGTCTCAAATTTCAGCAGTGCCCTGTGTGGCGCCAATATTCACACACACACACACATATACACCTGCTTCTCACACTCCATTCTCAAACATAGTTGTGGTGTCCCCAAAGGCTCGGCATCCAGTGCGACCGAAGCAGTCACACTCCCCTAAATCTGGCTCTGTGTTGTTGTTTAGTCGTTTAATCGTGTCCGACTCTTCGTGACGCCATGGACCAGAGCACGCCAGGCCCTCCTGTCTTCCACTGCCTCCCACAGTTTGGTCAAACTCATGCTGGTAGCTTCGAGAACACTGTCCAACCATCTCGTCCTCCATCGTCCCCTTCTCCTTGTGCCCTCAATCTTTCCCAACATCAGGGTCTTTTCCAGGGAGTCTTCTCTTCTCATGAGGTAGCCAAAGTATTGGAGCCTCAGCTTCATGATCTGTTCTAATTTGCAGATCACTGGCTGCAGGGATTTAAGATGGAGTGGAGATGACTTTATGTTGGTGGAGAAGAGCTTTGCCAATGGAAGAGTACATCCACTGCAGAGGCTCCCAACCCCTTCTTGAATAATGCCAGAAACAGAACTATTGCTTATGGTTCTCTCACCAGCAGTTGCTAGAGTTAGGCTCTAAAAATGAGTCTGCTAGCTCTAAGGTTCTTTCATTTGTCAGACAAGCACAAGCATCAGGCCAGTCCTTAGCCTACCATTGGAAGTAATGATGGGAAACCTATTGCCCTGGTTAATGACCTGCCACTTCACCTCCCCATCTCTCTCTCACACACGCTTAGGATTGCATGAAAACAATTACTTTCAGCATCGTCATGATTAAACCATTAAGCCAGTCCATTGCTTTCAATGAGACTTAGTTGTGACTAAGTTTGGCTGGGTTGTGCCCAATGTACGCCAAATAAATGAATGTTGTAGGTTTGTAAAAAGTCAGACTGAAATGGCATTGCTCTTGTGAAGTGAAACCAAGACAACTTATTCTCAGTCACTTCTATGTGTTAGTGTAGGACATAGGACCCACACAGGGAAGTGCTCCTAATGGTTGCTCCACAACAGTGCAGCACATTTTACTTGGAGATTGACTAAAGTCTGAGGAATACTCTGAGGAATTGCTCAGCTTCTTTAATTTCAATGATGTTTGATGATTGGTTGTGTTGTTGCTGCAATGGAGGCAGTGGTTTTAACACCTGCCATGTGATATAACAGACTGGCTCTTTTCTTTACAGTGACACACTGAAAGTGGACATAAAAATAATCTGAACTAAGAAGTGAATACCCAAAGGAATGAACTCTTTGCTCTGCATCCCTGGACTTTTAGCAATCAGCATGCTTAGTATGACCTAAATGAGTTGTTCTAGGGTTTCAGAGTGTCTTTCAAGGAAACATGATTTAATATTGATTGCAAGTATTGATAAAATGGACTTATTAAGACAGAAATAACCACAGATGTGAGAAACAGACATATTGCTGCTACAGGTTTAACATTTGAAGTCAGGATTGCGATGCCCAATTTGCATTCAAAGGGCTCCTCGGATAAAAGGAAGAGTTGCTTCTTGGGCAGGAAAGGAAGCAATTATTCACAGAGGAGAAAAGAGTCACACTCAAGTAAACATCAGCATGATATTGCTGGCTTGTTCCAGCAGCTCAAAAGCCACTGCTTGTGGAAATATTTGAAGTGTTGGGTAAAGGCCTGATGCAGCTAAAGTCACTTTGGGGGATAAAATGAGAGTGGGGCCAATGCATTTACCTTTGAGAAGAGGGAATGGAACATTGAAATCTGGACTATGTCACAGGAGGCATCGTGGCTTTTGAAGAATAATGGAGCTGACATAAGAATTTCTGGATGTGACCCTTTTATAGTTCCAGCTGGATTTTGTGCCTTTATGAAATCTAGCCATTTTGTTTGCTGCTGTGCCTGTGAGTCCTGGTTGCATGTTGAGGGTCTTCTTTTTGCTTCTGATGAGCCTGGTATGTGTTGGATAACTTGGGTGGGGACCAGTTATATATGTTCTACTGTTATTTTTGACCCATTTCATTGTAACACTGATAATGTCACTTTGCGTATTTGCATCGGTTAAGTTTTCTAATGAATAGGTTTATGATATCACATTTTAATATTTCATATCTATTGCGGTCCATATTGGGTACATTCTGCCACGAAAGGGTAGAATATAAATTACACTTGGATATTAAACTTTAAATTGGCATATGATGTGGGTATGTCTTGTGGCATAGTCTTTCTGGTAAGGAATTCTTGTTCTTTTTAGCTCATTCATTTATATTTACAAATGTTCACACGTTTTTAAATTATATGTTCATGGTGTGGGGAGTGACAGATGTACAACAAAGTGGATTCAGGAAGTGCTTATGGTTGCAATGAGACTTAGATTTCAAGGCTGGTAGGATAAATGCCATCCATCCATCACTTAATGAACTGAAGCTCTCACTGCCCTTTCTATATTTGAACGTATATCTTATAATCATCAATCTGGTTTGGATATCTATTTTGACATATGAACTACACATGTGCTGATAGTGTTTCTTTCCATCCTGATCATTATATTTCCAAAATTGTGTATGTATGTCACTTTAAATTAACACAGTGTTGGATAGCAGCCCATTCTGCAAGGAACCACTGGATCAGGGTAACCTTAAGGACTTGGACAACAGTAAACTTCATCTATCCTAAAATAACTTGAAATATTTTGAATGTGAGGCCTATAAAATATCAGCTATCCTCTAATTCTTTTTTTTTTTTTACATCAAGATGCATCTTTGCATGTATTGTTTGTTATACAACACTATATCCTCTGCAGAGCATTGTAGACAGATATTGTAGGGCATCAGCAGACAAACATTTCTGTCGTGTCACACACTGACTTACTTCCATGCTTACATATAGGTCAAAGGACTATCCATGCTGATATGAAATGCATCTGGTATTTTTGGAGCTATCTCCTCCATGTTTTCTTCCTCTAAAAGGCCTTCTTTCTCACTTGGAGACTGTAATTTTCCTATTTGACATGCACCATCTCACCGGCTGCTTCAGGTAATTACACAGTAGAACTCCTGAAAACCCCTGGCCTTTTATTAAAATCTGCATTATCTTCCACCCGTCACTTGCTAAGTGTTCACTACCTGTGGGAGTCTAGATGACACTGCTCAGTTCTGCATGTCAAATAGTCACTTCAGCCCAATTAAGGTCTCATTGTGTGACATTTGGGGCTATTGGGGAAGGTATAAAAATGGCATTTCTATTACTTCTTTTAATGGTATAGGGTTTTTGACATACGGAAGGTACAAACATTGTAAGTCGAAATTGTATGGCCATTTGCTTTTTTAAAAGTAGTGATGTGACAGTGATAGGATTTACTTGTTTTAGGAGCCATGAGAGAAAGGAATACATATTGACTGTTTAATATACAGAAGTTTCAACAGTAAGGTTTAAACTTTATGAGTGATATGTGATTAAGTCATACTCACAGAACATCAAGAAAAGATGCTTTATTGTGGTAGATGTTTGACTAGATTGCCTTCTAGGTCCCTTACATATTCTTCTATGTGGATGGTCTTGGTTGCCAGGTGGGTTCCTGCAACATGGAATGGCAGCTTCAGTTAGAAAAGATCCACCAATCTATTCCAGTGAACAGACAAATCTGGGGCCTCGGTCCTGCACTCTGTCATTAGACACCATCCAGCTGCAAGCTAGTAGTGAAGCGGGAAACATCCACAATGTAGGATACCATGCCTTGTCTAAATAACACCTCTGTTAAGGATGTGCCCCTTAACAGGTGTGAATTCCCACCATTTTGGAACTTCATTGAACATGCAAAGCCTTTAACAAACATGTTAAACTATAAGGTGGTTAGTTTATTAGATTTGATTACACATAGAGAATACTGAAAATTGAAAAAAAGTATCTGATTGTTTCTTGCCTTAAAGTAGGGCTGCCACTCGTCTGGATTTCCCAGTACACATCTGGGAATCGGGCAGCAGAATAACGTCCGGTCGGATTTTTGCTAAATCGGCAAAATGCCAGGGAGAACCTGGGCATATGGCAAGGGCGGAGGGGGGGGGGAGAGAGATGTTCCCAACAACTTTAACTAAAAGAAACACAGCAACAGCAACAACAACTTAACTCGGTTCAGATTTTCACTTTTGGGAACATCACAACCCTACTTAAAGATTATTTTATTTCCAATCAACAGGAAACACAGCAGAGCAAAAATAACAGATTAAGAGGAATTCATTCTCAAATCAGCCTTATGATTTATGTGAATAATTATAAACTGCTTTAGAAATGAGACAATCAAGGTACATAGTAATTCACTCGTTTTCCAGTAGGTTTCCAGACAGCTAATCCACAAATCTAATGGAAAAGCATAATTACATGCTGCATAAAGTTATCCTGGTATGTTTCAGCCACAGATTAAGAGAAAGGGAGGCCTTAAGAGAAATTTGCAATAAACAAGTATGGCTGACTAGAGTACTGGATAGAAATGTCTAAGTTGCAACCCAAGAGGAACTCAAAGGTGGTTTAAACATGCATCCAACACCCTACCAGGCTCGTAACATCTGGGTTGAAATGGCATTGTGCCCATCCATCCATTCTGCAGGGTTAGCTCTGTAAAAAAAGAAACAGCACTCCTCCCATTGAAATAAGTGGAATGCAACTGAAAGGGAAAAATCTAGACCTCCCTCCTTTGAGCTGATCTTAATATCCTCCCTGTTTGGGGATTTGTTAGGCCACTGGGGTGACTTTGGAACCTTTAGATCCAAACTATTTTCTAATCCTTCCCAAACGTCCCCAGCACACTCCATCTTTGGTCCTATGAACATTACTTCATTACATTACAGTTGGAAGGTTATCCAGCACTGGATCTCCATCTCCAATTCTGGAGTTCTGTATCTTTGCCAGTATCCTTTACCGACACTTATTTGAATGTAGGAACACAAGAAGAGCCTGCTGTATCAGGCCAATAGTCCATCCAGTCTAGTACTGTATCCTTTTTTTTACAGTGGCCAGTCAGATACCTAAGGGAAGCCCCAAAGCAACAGCACTCTCCCAGCTTGTGATTCCCAGAAGCTGATATTCAGGAGCATACTGCTTTCGACACTGGGGCTAGTAGCAGTAAGCAGCCATGTTACCCATGAATTTGTCTAATCTTATTTTAAAGCTGTTCCTCCATGCTTTCCACGGAGGAGGGGAAAGTTCTTTTCCACGTGAGAGATAACAGAGAATCAACCCAACAAGTAAATATATAAATAAATAAATAACCTTGGCAAGGAGAAAACTACTCATTGACTTAATAAGTACTTCACATGTCTTATCTCGCTGAGCTCAGAGATGAAAGTCTGTTCCTTCATCATCATGCAAGGAAAGTCTGTCTTAATTTCAGAGTCCATTACTTCAGAAGTGCCTTTGATTAATACTCTAAGGAGAGCCGGGAAGGGGAGAAGTCCGGTCTCTAAAGTTAACAGCATGATTTGATAAAATAAAATAAAAAAACCGTTTGTAAGTAAATCCTTGAAACAAGTATCCAAGAGATTGTAACAGGGAATAGTGATTACAAAAAAGTGCTGAACTAACTTAAACACCCATGTTTGCCCAGCATTATAACTCAATTAATTTAGAGGGTCTGCATGCCTTTTGCTGCATGTAAAATGCATAGTTGTACCATTATACCTTCCCTTGGAAGTAAGCTTTATTGAAATCAATGGGTGGATTACTGACAAAGCCAAATGAGGTGGAGTTGGGAGAGATTTGGTCATGGATTCCTTGCCGAGAGAGAGAGAAAAAAGAACAAATCATGCCAAGGAGGTTTGAAAAACCTTTTTCCAGAAGGTTTTTTTAACCAGGCACAGTAATGTTTTATTTTAGACTGAACTACAGAATAGTTGGGACGTGGGTGGCACTGTGGGTTCGAATCCCCGTTGCTCGGTCCCTGCTCCTGCCAACCTAGCAGTTTGAAAGCACGTCACAGTGCAAGTAGATAAATAGGTACTGCTCCGGCAGGAAGGTAAACGGCGTTTCCATGCACTGCTCTGGTTCGCCAGAAGCGGCTTACTCATGCTGGCCACATGACCCGGAAGCTGTACGCCGGCTCCCTCGGCCAATAAAGTGAGATGAGCGCCACGACCCCAGAGTCGGCCACGACTGGACCTAATGGTCAGGGGTCCCTTTACCTTTTACAGAATAGTTATGTAATAAACATACATAACATGTAAGCAATGGAGCTATGCCATCATCAGAGTTGTTTCTGAGTCCAAGGGTTTCTGGAGTTTAGTTGAGTTTAGTTGACCATGAGATGCTATATATGCATCATCTAAGTGCCTACATAGTTTGCATACTGCATGTCATGAACAAATAATAAAAGTCATTACACCAAACAAATCCTATATATGTTTACATTTGGCAATAAAGCAAGTATATAAGAGCATTTAAAATTTTGGTTTATTATTGTGACCTGCACCTGACTCTGGATAATCCCAGGGGATGGATCTGGGATGAAAAAAGAAGCTTACTGGAAGAATGCTAAACTGAATCCTTGACCATGACATGCTAGTTTTAATATAGATTTTAAAAAAATTAAAATTAAAACATGCTATTTTAAAAATATGCAATTATTTGTTTTGCTTTGGTTTTCAAAATGCCAGCCATGATATTCCACTTGGAGTCTAATGTGGAAAGCTTTGCCATTCGATTCTACTCATGACTGGTGTGTCTGCAAGACACTTGAAGTGGCACCAGAATTCATGTGTTCTCTTGATGATAAATGCTTCTATTAAATTCAACATTACTTTTTTCACTTGTCTTCAGATATGATAGTACATTTGTATTTTTAAAAACGAAGCAAGAAGCAATCCTGAAAGCAAACCGTTTATGTGAGACAATTGCTATGACAGCCATCACAAAAGGGAGTAACTCACAAAAAATAAAACACTACAGAGAATGTGGCTCCTGTTCTGATGTGAATAACTAAAATCACATGTTCCAAAGTCATACAAATATGACTTTGTGCTTTGCCTTAATTGCTCACTTAAGATTTTATTATCATTTTTGTTTATATCTAATTATTTCATATATGTGTTCAGTGTAAAGCTAGTGGTTAAATGAAAGTGGTTCTAATACAATGTTCAAGGGATTGAAACATCCTGCTGTGAATACATCTCACTTATTTTAACACTGCTACGTTCAGAATGGGTTCTGTGGAAATAATGTGTGCTCAAACATTTCTTTTTAGCATTAGATTGAGAAAATAATTCTACTTTAGCATTACTACTCTGTATTGTAATCACAAGCCTCTAAACAATTTCTCAGCATTTCAGTTCTTTAAGGCACATTTCATTATTTCCGGGGGGAAGAAATAGTTTTGAAGTGTGTGGCACATGTTTACAAAGTAGAACAGAACTTCAGGTTTTCAACCAGGTGTTATTGGCACTCCAAAAGAGCAGTGTAGATATCGCAAGAGGGACCGGGAAACTGGTCAGACCATGAAGGTTACATTGACAGTCTATAATGCATAATTCTTCCCCAAGGTGTAATTGTGCATCTGTTTTAGAAATATTAACACTATGCATATGGCCTGAAAGATATTTTAGCAGGTGAGTTTCCAGAACACATATTTGGACTTTTATATCTTAATATTAGTAAGAAATAATATTTTAATAACTACTACTACTGCTACAGTGTCATGGAATGTCAAGAATAGGCTAAAACTTATTGTTGAAGAAAAACAGTGTTGATAAATTACTTGGAAATGAGCTGTGCAATTTTTATAAAATGTTATTTCAATAATACATCTTTTAAAGCTTTTTTTAAAAGAGGCACGTTGATTGATTCCCCCCTCTCCTTTAAAAGTTGCTTTCACCACCTCTGAAATATCTGAGGATTACTTCAAGCATTTACGAACATCACTTAGCTTTTTATTAGAGCAAAAATTTATCAGAAGACATTTCTCGGTTTATAAAAGGTTTCTTTTTCTTTATCCCCTAATAAAAAAGAGACATTTTCTCACACTTTTCTTGGAATACTGTTTCCCCTTTTCGTGTGTGGAAGCAACTATTCCCACCCTGAACTGGGGTGGAACTAGGTATGGGACACTGTGTGGAGGATGCAGAGTATGCTGGCCCATCTGTTAACACAGCTGCTTGTAGTGGTTGCAAAAAAACACAGCAAGGCTCAGGGGGAAACAAACACATTGTGCTGCTGCAAGCTTCCCCCTGAATAACGAATGGACACTTGCTCCTCCCCATTGGTGAAAGGGTCCCCACAATTTCCCTGCCCAGAAATTGGCTGTAGAATTTGCTCTGAAGCCAACCAAGCACTTGCTAGGGCACATAATCACATCTATCAAGCCTTGAAGATCCAAAGGAAGGAGGCAGAGAGGGTGTGCCACCCATTATCCTCCTGCTGCATCCTATCCAGCACTGGTTAATGTCAGCCAGCAGAAATGGAAGTGGTTTCTTGCTCTTCCACTTCCACCCGCAAACATGCTGCCAATCCAGGCTCTTTTCAGAGTGGGATGGTGGGAAGCAGTATTCTGCTAATAATCACCTTTTTGAACTGATCATATTTTATTATAAAGCTACAAAATGCCGGTGAAATCTCATCAGATCAAAATGGGAGATCCTTTCTCAATGATTACTACCCTATCTTACTTTTAAAAACTGTGCAAAATGAAAAAAGGAAGATTTTTCCATCTTGCAATTTCTCTAAAAATATAGTGTTCACTATATATTTATATTTGCCACTCTTAATACCATAAGCCAGAAGTTTGAACAGTTGGCTGCCTTCTCCTGCCTTTCGGTTTAGAAACACTTCTCCCCCACATATAAGATGTCTATCTCTCCCTGTGACACAAACATAACTGCGGCTGAACTTTTTCAAATGCATGCCTGGGGTTGTGCAGTTATTCTGTCAGTAGATTTTAGTACCCATCGTTTGTGCTTCCCTGAAACCCATGCTCTGGAAGAAGTGATTACATTTAGAACTGACATTTAGAAGTGGCAATGCTTCTCCTGCAAATTGCTTGTCACTTAAAATAGATTGTTGATACTGTGTCATCAAATGATAATGTAGGATATAATTAGTCCTTTTCAAAATTTTCTGCCTTTAAATACAGAAATTACACACATTAGGCATGCCTCTCAAAAAATACGATGTATCAAGGCATGCAAATCACTGTGTCTTTATAAATATTTTCTTAGGAAGCAGAACATTCCATTAATACAGAACCAATCAGAAAGCAGCCATTAACCACCACAGGGTCATTCCTTAGCCATTTTGAATCTACGGCAATCACTGCCATGATGAAATGTCAGATACAGTCAGAGATAACTGAGAAGCTCTATTTTGTGAAAGCTGGCCAACCACTTATTGAACTTGCCATTACCAGCCATTTTTCTGAGTCAGAGGTTAAAAACATTGCAAGTATGGCAGCAATGAAATAAAAACTGTGAAATTTTTCAGCTTCTCTGCGTGTATGTGTTCGAAAGCAGAGCTTCTCCAGCTCCATCAGAAAAAGCTCCATTAAGAATAGAGCATTCATCAAATTTCCCCAGTAGCAACAGAACTATAAAACTTCATATTCTCAAAAAGATTCTGTTAAGTATAAAGAATACATATTAAGAGAAGTTTCATTTTCGGTTTTTGACAGAAGTGAGAACTCATTGCATGAAGATGTAGTGCGCTCAACTTTTTAAGAAACAGTGATGTGTACTTTAACATTAGAGCTGGCTTCTGCAAAGTTTGGTGTGGGAAGGCAAGTTGAAATAAGGATTTTGCCTGAGGTAAAGATGCTATCATAGGTAACAGCCAATGGAAAGTCCTCTTGTTGACCAATAAGCCAACTTGACCTTGAAGATTTTATAGAGTTCATGTAGTATTATATCTTCTTGTTGGCTCTGTTGATAGTGGTGAGTGGTTGGTAACTTGCTATCAAATAATTTTCCTTGCTGCTTTCCCATAGTTCTCCCCCCCCCCCTTGGGCTTGAACGTCATAGCAACACATAAGCCGAATGTCATGGATATGATACGAATCAGCATGTGAGCCAATGCCTGCCATGTGTTAACAACCACCGAAAGGAATGTTCTAAAGCAGCCTATATGTGGGAATTGTGCCACATAAGCAACCCTTCAGCCATTTCTTCACATAGTATTTTCTAATGCACCTATCATTTACACACAAAACCTTCAGCCAAGCCCAGGTGGTTTCTCTTGCTCCCACTTTCCTTTCCTCAAGACACCTATCTCTCCTCCTTGTTTTTTCCTGCACCTCATCCTTTAATCCTTTCCTGCACAAGTGCTGCTAGGTCTCTCCTCCTGTAGAGTCTGGCATCTTTTTCGCTCTTCTCCAAGGGGACAAAGGCATTTTCTTAAATAGCAACAGCTTTTCTGGGAAGCAGGCAGCAGCTGGTGATGGCCCTGTGAGGTATTTAGGAAATATTCATAGCAACTCAGAAAGTAGGGACTGAACATGGGGGCAGAAGGGAGCCTATGTCTCCCCCAAGACTTGCCTTGTACTTTATGAATTGTACATCTGAAAGATTGTATTTTGATGATTTCATTCTCATTCATTCATTCTCATTATGATATGTGAGCCAAAATTTTATACCTGTGGATCTGGCAGATATATCTCCTTGAGAAGAAATAAAAAAGCTTTCAGAAATAGCCAATTGATCTACTTCATATATTTGCGCATGTGGAATGCATAACAGATTTGAGTGAGATGCTGGAAATAAATCCACCCTTGAGGCAATAACATACATAATTCTCTCAGTTCTCAGTTTATCTGAGCCTATCATGTGCTATGTGTCTCTTACACTTGTAGAAATCTGTCATGTTTCGCTCAAACCATTAGCTCCATGGGTGGATTGTAAATCCATCATATAAAACTATTTTTGCAACCTCGGTGAAATGGTAAATTTTTATACTGTTTTTACAAGTTTTGCCTCTATGTACATTACATCCCTTGTAGCTAATGCTTCAGATTGTACTAGGACTGGTATTTGTCTAAGGCCACCTTTTTGAAGTTGACACCTACGAGACATACATTTTAAAGTGAGCTGGCTCTACCATGCCATCTAAAAAAAACTGCATGCATTACACCTGAATTATTACACATTTCAGGAGTGTGACGCAATCCCTGCCTCCCTCACCACCTTGGTCATTCCTCTCCCATATTTCAGTCTAGAAAGATTCAGAGAATCTGTATTTTTCCCCACTCAGTACTGCCACTTCACACAACTTGAGTGAAGAATGGACTTCAATGTAGCAAATTATGTGAAGCCTTTATGCTGTTCACCTGTGGGGTGGAAATGATTTATGCAGAAGATTATTTTGCAGTGTGTGTTTATTGTTATTTTGCTTAGGTTTTTTCCTAGTTTGGATGGATAAATTCTGACTTTCTATTAAATGTTGTCATTATTATTATTATCATTAATAGTAGTAGTAGTACTTTATTAATCACCTTTCATGCAAGTTGCAAGGTGCAATTAAAAAATCAAATAGTTTTAAAAACAATTTAAGATAAATGCATTTAAACATCCAAAGCAGACAGAAAAATTAATCTTTATTCAACTGTAAAAGCTTGTCACAAGAAAATGGCTTCAATTGTTTTTTTGAAAGTATGCATAGTTGGTACCTGTTGTGTTATATCTGAATAGGGATGCTGTTTTGGCCCAAGGTGGAAATATCAGGCTTCTGGGGAGCCAGTATGGTGTAGTGGTTAAGAGCGGTCAGTGGCGTAGCGTGGGGGGTGCAGGGGGGGCCAGCCGCACCGGGCGCAACATCTGAGGGGGGGCACGCTAATCTAGTGGAAGAGACTCGAGTGCTAAAATCCACGGGTTAGGGGGCGCACATTACTTGCCTTGCTCCGGGTGCTGACAACCCACGCTACGCCACTGAGAGCGGTAGTCTCGTAATCTGGGGAACCGGGTTTGCGTCTCCGCTCCTCCACATGCAGCTGCTGGGTGACCTTGGGCTAGTCACACTTCTTTGAAGTCTCTCAGCCCCACTCACCTCACAGAGTGTTTGTTGTGGGGGAGGAAGGGAAAGGAGAATGTTAGCCGCTTTGAGACTCCTGAAGGGGAGTGAAAGGCGGGATATCAAATCCAAACTACTACTACTACTACTACTACTCTTCTTCTTCTTCTTCTTCTTCTTCTTCTTCTTCTTCTAATATTTTAGAAACTTCAAGGAGAGATTCTCCTGCAAAACGCAGGGACCTGCTCAGTATGTTTCTCAAATAACCTATTATAGTGCCTCTAGTTCCATTGACTGGTGTAATCTAATTTTTAGTAGTGTAATCAGTTATTAATCTAGTGTAATCAGATTAGGAAAGGAGTATAACATTGATAATTTGTTTTGTGATTGTTTTGATGTTTTATTCATTGCTATAATGAACTTCATTCATTGTCATGTTGCATATATTTGTTTTGAAGTGACTTCATTAATTGCAAGATTTCAATGCACTACACAAGCCGTTGCAGTGTCATGATTACATGGATCCCATACTGTGAGTTACACGACGCAAAGATATAGGTGGCAGAATTCTATGCGATCACAGAAGCACTTTTCCCCCAGCTCCTACAATAGCTGGAATCACTTTAGCTCTCTGTGTACAGAGTTTTCACTGCGCTTGCGGCTGAGGAAGGGAGGTTGTTGTCATTGTGTGAAGTGGCCATAATTTAAAGGCTGATAAAATTTAACGCTGCTTTTATCACACAATTAGACGGTGCTAGGCGTTCCTTGCTTAAAATGTATCTGCTTTGTGGCAATTGTGTGAGATCTTCAACCTTGTACTGCTTGCTAAACAAGAAATGGCTACTTACCTACCCATAAGCAGCTGCTCTGATAAAATGTGTCTCAACCATCTATTCAAGTAGCCTTTTCAGGTTCATTAAAGATCAAATGCTTTCTGAGAGCATTAAATCAGTCTGTAGAAGACTCTTTTTAATTAACGTAGTGTAGCTAACCTCACTTGATTGTATTATCCATGAAGGCATGTTCAGATGCTCCCCCTATATTTATTGTATCTCTCGGTCACAATTCATGCTTTGTGTGTGGAAATGCAGCTGAAAACATAGGGCCGGTTTCAACTAACCCAGTGCATTAGCAGAAGCCAGTACAATGGCTGCTTTCCCTCTCCCCGACCCTTTGTGAACCATGCGCCATAGGAGCCACCTCCAGGGGGCCGTGGGTGCTTGAGCATCCACAATAATATAATTGTGGGGGCCGGGCACCCACAAAGTCAATGAGCACAGCTGGCAGGTGGCAGCGGTTGTGCCTCCAAGAGAGAAGCAGTTCAGCTCTGCCCTCCGCAGCCAGCCAGCAAGACACCCTTTTCCAGGGGGGTGGGGGCTTCTATGAGGAGGCACCCTGCGGGAAAGGGTGCATTGCTGGCTGTGGAGAGAAGGAGGAAGAGGAGCTGCCGCTGGCTGACACAATGTGGATGTGCACAATACATATAGGTGTGTCGACGTTATGTTGGCGGGTACCCACAATCCTGAGGGTGAGATGGCACCCCTGTCGTGCACCTGACAGGATTCACAGAATGCTGTGTGAGATAGTAAGTCTACAGGCTTGAGTTTGCTAGCTGATGCAAGTGGCTGATGCAATCAGTCTGCAATACTTTCTGTGGAAGTGCTGGGTCAGAATGACTCAGCAGTAATGTGCTGTCGGTTGATTGGCTGTCATCGGTTTAAAAGGGTCAGGAGACCCCTCCAGAATAGCACACAGGGGGAGAGGAAAGAGACATTGTTCCATCTAGCAAGCAGAAATGCTTTCAGTGGTGGAATGATCATCTTTGTGTAATGTTTAATTCCATCCCTTTCTCCACCTTCTCAGTATCATTGCACCCAAAGCCCATAATGAAGACATGGAAAGCCAGAGTTTGGGGTTTAAATGAGCAATAAATTTCAATGAGATCTGCCAAACGTGGTTATACCTCGTGGTGAGTTTGGAGTTATATTAAACACTATTCTCGGTTTGAATGGCATGCTAATTCAAAAAGTGGCTTAGCTTAACTCCGCACAACAGAAAGTAAAGAACTGGTGGTGGGGGGAATAAAGTGGCTACTAGCTCCTGTCCAGGAGTCCACACATTTGTGGGGTCTTGCTAAGCCTTGGCTTGACTTGGTGTGCTATGTAAACCATGCCACATAGATAGTAAGTAAAAATCATAAGTGCAAACATATCAGGAACTGGAGTGCTTGTGGCCTCATTCTCCAAAAACAAATTATTTGGATTTTAAAGGTACACATAGAAATACTTTAGGTGAGTATTAGGCTACAGAGGCTGGGAAATAAATATCAGAACTTAATCAAATATTTTCAATATCCTTATTTAGCATACTGCTCTACATCCCTCTGCTCTCCCTGAAATTTCCATGACATCCATTATTTTCATGCTGTTGAAACAATTTATTCTGGAACATAAGAATAATTAAAAGAGAAGGAAAGAAATTATGATCAATCAAAGTGAAATAAAGTAAGCGTAGGGGAAATCAAGCCTATTTCATACCTTTGCGGTCTTTTCAGTATAATGTAAAAAAAGAAGAAAGAAAGAAATCTTCAATTAAGTTGATAGAAGGGGAAATGTAGACACTGAAGAGCTGGAACCAAAATAAATTACAAGGGTATTTTGGAATGTAACAGCAGTTTTTGAAAATGAAATGTGAGCTTTTGGCTGAGCAGTTACCTTTCGAAATATCTACATAGTGGTCCCAATCCATGCATTAATTCCAGAAACCGTTTTCTTGACCATTGGACCCACTATTGGTCTTGTCTGCTCAATCCACAGAGCTTGTCTTCGCATGCAGGAGGATATCCCAAACACACTGAGGGTTTGAGACCCATCGACTGTTCTCATCTGGTGGAAGAGAAGCGAAATTGTACTGATCACTGAGTATGCAGCAGTGCTTATTGATAACAGTGAATTATGTGTTGAAAACAGTGAAGAAAGTGCAAAGCAGCCACTACAAAATGTGTTACAACATCTCATCGACAAATACAAATCAGGAGGGCAGGCCTCACTATACGCTGCCTTCGTTGACCTAAAAGCAGCTTTTGATACAGTCTCCAGAACCAGACTCTGGGACAGACTACAGGGTACCAATATAGATAGAAGGCTCCTGCTCTTGATTCAGGCACTGCACGCAAACACGGCCCTTAGAGTCAGGTGCAGCCGCCTAGGACACCTAACGGACCCAATTAAAACCTTCAAAGGAGTCCGTCAAGGGTGCCTATTGGCCCCTCTATTATTTACTCAGAACTCCACCCGCCGAAGCTTGCAAATCGGCATTTTTCGGTCCTGCTATATGCTGATGATGAGGTAATTCTATCTAGAACCCCCATTGGACTCAAAAGAGCACTAAGAAAGCTCGCAGCATACTGTGAATCTGAATGTCTCAAAATCAACTATCAAAAGACCAAGATACTCGCTTTGGGGAATAAACCAAAGCTTAGAAGCTGGGAACTCCAAGGCCATAAATTAGAACAAGTCACAAACTACAAGTATCTAGGAATGGTGGTACAGGCCTCAGGAACCAACAAACTACACATAAACTCTATTGGGAGTTCAGCCTAAAAAACCTCAATTTGTATTCTTAAATTCTTCAGAGCACAAGGGGGCTTCTTTGTCCCTGCAGCTCTAAAATTATACAAGGCCAAAACTTTGGCACAACTCCTGTATGGTTCCTTTTTGGGTCCGCCTTCCTCTGCTTTCTCCCCCCTTGAGAGAGTTCAATCTAGACTTCTTAGAGCTCTCTTCCAAGTCCCCAGATGAGTCTCAAACGCATGGGTGAGATTGGAAACAGGGATGATGAGAGTGGAGGCTAGCATTTGCTTAACATCAATATACAAATGGCTGACATTGAATCTGCTCCCCCGAGGGATAGCCCCACTGATCCTCTGCAACCAATTCCAGTCAGGCTGGCAGACTGCAGTTCTGAACACCCTCCAGAAACTGGGTTTTGCCCCTCAAGCCTTTCTAAGTTTGTGCTTGGGCCAGGCAAAAGCCACGGCCAGGTAAAGAATATTAGATACCAAGAGAAAACAGGACTGCGCAAGGTGCCCCGACTATAAAATTGGAGAAATCGAGAGAGATATAGCCGCACCGGCAGCATATCTCTCCTTTCTCGTATCTAGAAATGCAAGAAGGGCCTTTACACTTGCCAGAAGCACGGCTCTTCCCTCGCCGGTCCTGGATGGAGCCTTTAGAAAAATCCCCTATGCCCAGAGACTTTGCACCTGTCCATTGGGAGAGATAGGAAGCCCAGAACACTTATTCTTTAAATGTCCCTTTTACAAAGAGGCACGCAGCAAGTTCGTTGATCCCCTACTGGTGAGGCTCGCCGACCTCCCGCAAAAGAAAAAATTTGACCTCTTGCTGTTAGGCAAAGACCAGAAGAAGACCTGGATGGTCGCCAGATTCTGTGTGCAAATCTGTAGACGCAGACCATCGCCCAACTCAAAATAGTTCTGGCATGAATATCCCCAAACCCGGTTCCATGGGTGACTCGGAGTCAACTCCCTAGTTTATTGTTGCACAGTGTGTCTAAATTTATTGTTGTACATTGTTTTAATTGTCTGTTTTAACCATATTTGCACATCAGTTTCTAATACTGTGAGTGTCCTCTATTTCAGAGGCTCCTACTCTGCAGCCTCTTACAGTTGTTTTAACTGCGAGTCTTAGTTTTTACGCTCTTACAGTTGTTTTAACTGAATGTTTTTATTTGTTTTTAGTTTTTACCTGTTTTAATTATCAGTTTTGTTTTTTATCCACTTTTTTTATCCACTACAAAATGTGCCTCAGTCAGAAACTGGTCGGCAACTCTACAGGCATTGCTTAATGCCACTTCCTAATATTATGAATTGTGTTCCTTTTTACTAGCACCAGTTAAGATGAAAGGGCACTGGAGTTTTCCTTTGAAGTGCCTTTACAATGCAAAAGATGTCCTTAAGCTGTGAAGGTGCTGCAGAGTGGCAGAGCATCCCCAGCTGCATTTTCATGTGGTCTCAGAAGCAAAAGTAGTAAACTATGCAACCCATTTGCATAGCATCATGCTAATCTAATGCCATGTCACAAGGAATAACTAGAACCATCATGGCTAGTAGTCACTGATAACCTTATCCTCAACGAATTACATTTTAAAGACATCCAAGTTGGTGACCATCACTGTCTCCTTTATTCCCATTAACCTCAGGATAAAGTTTACTTCTGAGTAGACACATATAGAATTGCACTGCAATACACCTGTAAAGACATAACTCCAAGGACAGAAGCAATCAGTGCCACTGCAGGGTTGGTGCTTGGAACCATACATTCCCATGTAGGGTTTTGGATTAACCAAATTATTCAAAAGGCACTAAGGGAGGGAAATGCATCTGCAATCATATCAACAGAAATTGGATGGGAGTTGCATTTGTTGAAATGCACAAAATGAAACATCTAATCATATAATCCTTTCATGTTGTATGTAATTATATTTACCATGATTTTCATAGCGCAAGATCTGCATTTTTGAACAAAATTACCCTGAATCAGTCAGTTTTACATTTTAGCTCTGAAGAATGAGTTGGAATATGAAATTAATGATAGGATACAGAGTAGTTGTTTCCCCCCATAACTTCGTTGAGCCTTTGGAGCCAGCTGGGATGCAGCTTTATAACAATATGACAGCATTTGCAATCTGAAAGTTCATAGACTAAATTCAGCCCTATTGAAAAAAGGAGACTCTCCTATTAACTTGACTGGGTGGTAGGTGACTTCCTGTGTGATTAGTTACTCATAGAACTGAACTGAAAGTTGAGAGCAAAGTTCAAGGATTCTGCTCCTGGCTCTATTGGGCTTTGAAACCATAATTTAAGCAGCATGTACATGGAATTAGAATGACCCCATGCCTAAAATAGATCTTTCTAGCAAAAATGCAGCAACTGGTTCCCAACGAGAGGGAACATAACTACCTGTAGCAATAATAGCTCTGTGTGTGAACAGTAATGGTGTTATAAAAGAGAACTCTTCCCTCACACCAGAAAAAAAGCTAATATCCAGCATTCCAGCAAACTTCAGAAAAAACCCAGAATCAGAGGACTCAATAAATGAAAGAGTAGGGCAGTGCAGATACAAGCATGCTTGACTTTTAAATACTGAGATCACCAGTTGCAAGGAGGTTTCACCCCAGTCTTACCATTGCCTCAGCCATTTGTATTATTCAAAACAACTGAATGTTTGCTCTTTATTCCCAAGAAAACGTGCTGCTGCACTTGGTGGTCTTGTTGTGATGGCAGAAACTGTTCTCCATCCTGTCCCATTCACGCAAAGGCTGAGCTGGGATTTCCTGGGGACACAGCTGTCCAGCAAGGCAAGGCGTAGGTGGCAGAGCAAGGATGCTAAGCAACAAGGGAGCCATCCGGCCAAGAAATTGAAACTGGATTCAGGCAGAAGGAAGAGTGGTCATTTGTACATCCACATATCTCAGGGCAGTTCACAACATAAAATTACACTATAAGAATCACAAAAGGCACAGCAAAAATAAGAGAAACAATAAACCAATAATCTCACCCCTCCCACAACACATTCTAAAGGGCATTGGATGTCAATCAGTCAAAAGCCTGTTTGAAGAGGAAAGTTTGTGCCTGGCACCTAAAGGTTTATAATGGAGGCACTAGCTGAGCCTCCATGAGGAGAGCATTCCACAAATGGGGAGCCATTGCAGAAAAGACCCGCTCTTGTGTTGCCACCCTCTAGACCTCTTATGGAGGAGACACACAAACAAGGACTTCAAGAGGATGATCTCAGGCTCCTGGTAGGTTCATATGGAAAGAAGTGGTCCTTGAGGCATTGCGGTCCTGAGCCATTAATGGCTTTATAGGTCAAAACCAGCACTTTGAATTGGGCTTGAATACCAGCACTTTGAATGTGTAGTAAACTCGAAATCATCAGTCCACAAGGTAACAAAAGAAACTACTTCTTTCCATCTCCATTCCACTGGTTTTTAAAATTCACAGTAAGAAACAGATAACCCCACTTACCTGGGAGTAAGCTCCATTAAACATAATGGGATTTACGTCTGAGTAGATCTGATTAGGATTGTAGCCTTAGTGCCCATAGCTTGGAACAAACATCTTATAGACACATATAATCAACAAACAACACTTCAGAAAAAAAGAAAAACGAGGCCCCTGCCAGGACAGCAGCAACAATATGCAATGCAAATGATGCAATTTGCAAATGTATTTATCCATAATGTGCATTTGTTTTTAAACACCAGCATGTTATTGAGAGTTTTTTTGTGAGGAAAGGTACTTTCACAGATCTGACTTATAGGCGTTATTAGATAATCTTCCACTTTTTGATTCCCTTTTCATGTGTTTAAAATCATATTATAATTTGCCAAATATTCCCTCACTTACAAGTGCTCCATTACAGAAAGGTAATGGAGTAGTTTGCTAGTGAATGTCTCCTGATATAATTGTCTGTGTATAACAAAAATAAAAAAATGATAACCCAATTTTTCCATATTTCCCAGGAGCTCTGTTACTAAATCTTAAAATCAGCCTATGCTAATTAAATGCTTTTATTATTTATTAATATACTTTATGCTTTAGGATCGACATGTTTATCACTGGGTATCAAAACTATTATAAAATATTTTCTCCAATTATTTTTATATGACTAGAATAATAACATACCCATTTTACTGTTTCTAGTGGGGTTTCCCCCTAATACATTTGTGTATCACAGGACCATGTGATCATTCATGCTTTAAAACAAAATATTTTTGGTTATATTTACAAACAGGCTAGATCCTATTCTAAAAATGACCATCTTTTGATGGTTTTATTTCAAAATATGTTTTGCTTATATTTGAGATGGCCCAAACAATTTTGCCTCAAAGGATAGTTTTTAAAGTGTTATTAATGGATGATAAATAGGTAAAGGTAAAAGATAAAGGACCCCTGGATGGTTAAGTCCAGTCAAAGGCGACTATGGGGTTGTGGCACTCATCTTGCTTCAGGCTGAGGGAGCTGGTGTTTGTTCACAGACAGCTTTCCGGGTCATTTCTGCCACAGCAGTACCTATTCATCTACTTGCACTGACGTGCTTTCAAACTGCTAAGTTGGCAGAAGCTGGGACAGAGCAACGGGAGCTCACTCCGTTGCGAGGATTCAAACCACCGACCTGTGGAAATGCCATGTTTGGCACTCAAATCAAGTGATAGAAGTTCAGTGCAGATTAGTTTTGAAGAATTCCATGTGAAACATGTTACTATGTGGAAAATGTGAGTAAGGCCACTATATCATTCACACACACACACACACACACACACACGACCATTATCATATCTATATCTATAAATCACTTTTTTTTCCAAGCACACTCAAGGCAGTAAGTACAATAATGTTAGGAAACATTAAAGGAGAAAGTTCAAACACCCACCCGATATGTGAACTTGCTCATGTTGACCTAATAGACTATTTTGATTTACTTTTTATCTCGCCATGTCCCCCTTAAAATAGACCAATTCAGTGTAGTTTGAGGTTTGTGCTAGCTAGGACAGCTTACTACTATCTCTTTCTCTTTTTTAAAGCAGTCGTTTGGAGTAGGAAGGAATAGGATGCAGAGAAATGTAACATTTCATATAGGAACGGGAAAGAAGTTTAAAAAATATTTTAAAATCCATTAAAACATCCCAGGACATAGAATAAATGTAAACATGATGATAAGAAATAGTCATGAAGAAATAAAAGAGCACTATTCCTCCAAGGGAAATCCAAAGGAAAATGCCTGAGCAAAGAGAATAGTTTTAATTGTTACCTCTGCAACTAAGAGATGTAGTCTCCTGGCAGACAGAGCTTAAATGCAATATGTTCCCTTATGAGTGTGTGACTGGAGGTGGAGCCATTGGGTTTGACCTCAGCCTCTTTCCAAAGGCTCTTATTCATGTATCACACATGAATAGGCAGAATAATTTCTTCCTCGTTTCTCCAAACAGTAAAAGGAGGATTCAGGGCTAGTTAGTTCCCATGTAAGAACAGAGGCACGGAGCCCAGTCCTATGTATTTTTATTAAGATGTAAAGTGACACTGAATTCGCTGAGGGGTCACTTTCCCCAAACAAGTGTGCATAGGATTACCGCCTTATGTTTATGTAATATCTGCTTCTTTACAAATATAGAAATTGAGCAAGGGGAAACAGTCACGCACCAGGATAGTAATATGTTCCTGAAACGTAATTGGTGGATTTCATGGCATAGAAAGGTGAATATTACTTTCACAGCATGAGAATTACCAGGCCTTTGGAGTGTATACAGTTTCCAGTCTGTTTTGCTAACAATCTGAGTAACTGTATGCATTCGGTATGCAAGGGATATTAACTTTTATTTTACACTAACAAAAGAAAGAAAGAGGGGGGAAAGAGAACAAAAATGAACAGGAGAACAAAAACATGAAGAAAAAATGACAATTGTGACCATGGGATAACACAGCAGGCATACAGAAAATAGCAGCTATTGCTCCTGTCAGGAAACTTCACAAAACAATGAAACCATAATCATCACAGACACATAGCCATATAGGATATATGCCTATTATTATTTATGGCTTTACATCATATGACTGAGAAAGAACTTGCTTGAAGAGGCAAAGGGATGTTAAAAACAACAGAGATAAAAGTCTACAGATCTCTGGTACATATATGATCTGAGTGAGAAAAGAAATGGAAATGGAAATGAGTGGTAGTCCAGGAAACAAAGTTATATACAGATATCTTCAGCCTATTTATACTTAAGCTTATTCTGCACTAGCAGAATGATCAAGAGGGGCTTACATAATGGCGTCCTGGGATAGTAGGGTAGACTGCACCATTTCCGACTGGGGTTTGGATGATTCCAGACTGGGGTTTGGATTATCCCTACATTCATTTATTTATTTTTAAACCCACATAACTCAACTCATTGCAAGTAAAAAACGAGCATCACAGTGAGTGAGATGTGCTGGATTATTCTTGTTTAATTTACACAGGTTTTTACATAGGGGAATGTTTAAAAATGGCATCAAGATTGGTACAACCTAGTCTTCTCAGGTTACTCTACTGTCATTCTGCCAGGCCTATTTTATATATATATATATATATATAACACCATCATTGAGCTTTCAGGTCAACCCTTGTTCAAAAAATCCACACATTACCTTTGACCCTATGAGGCAGGCCAAGCTGAGAGGCAGTGATTAGAAATAGGTAATAAAAGTGGAAGTTGCTCAGATTTCAAGGGCTTCTATCACTCAAATAATGTACCAATCTGATGTGTGCACAGGATCACCTCAAGAACTACTGCTTCAAGTCGGGGCCTCACTTTGAGCCCACAACCTACCTTTGCAACCCCCTTTCTTCCTTGCGAGTTCCCTAATCCCCTCAAAAATAACCTTTTACCAGGAGTGAGGGAAAGGAGAGCAGGTCTAAGAGGGCTTCCTTTTATGCAGAGGAGTGCTGAAACTGATACGTGGAACATCTCTCCCTGTTGAGAGATGATGTGTGTAGGTTCTGGCCATGTGATCTGGAACCATGCCAAAAGCAGAGTGCCCCAGTTCTTCCACAGATAACAGTCTACACATGTATGTTTTCTGCATGTCTTGGCTATTTCTCAAGCTATGTCAAACAAGTATAGGCAAGGTGTTGTGGACAACAGGTACAATCCCTCTCCTTGCAATTGTGTACATGCCTATAAGTTATTATCACATTCTTCATTTCTCTGTAAATTGGAGAAGAGAGCTCATAGTGAAATGATGCCATTTTGTGTGAACATTTATACAGAGTCCCATCGAGCTCATGCTCTCTATACTGACGGACAGGTTGACGGACATCAGTATGTGAGGCAGTGGAGCAGCACCATTCTGGCTGCAATGGGGCTGCTGCTTGCTGGGACAGGGATGGGATAGGCTGTGTGGTGCCCCATCCCTGTTCCAGTGAGAGACATCCTCATATTCCCTCTAACATTTCTCTGGTGAAAAGAGGGACATCCAAAAGCAGGACCTTCCAGGATCAAATCAGAAACGCAAACAGCTTCTGTAATTCTGGGACTGTCTCTGGGAAATTGATACATTTGGAGGCTCTGCATCCTGGCTGCTGCTGCTCCACCACCACCACCCCTCATGTGCCACTGCTGACACAGATAGAGCCTGAAGGGTCATAGCTCAGTGGTGGAGTATGGAAAAGGTTCCAAGTTCAAACTGGTGGCATCTCAAGTTAAATGGTCAGGGAGAAGATGGAAAAGACATGCCCTGCCCTGGAAATACTGGAGAGCTGCTGCAACTCAGTGATGGGTTAGATGGACCAATGGTCTATCTAAGGCAGTTGTGTGTGTACACATATGTCAGGGATTGAACCCAACATTCCTCTAGGGATACAGTCATACCTTGGTTGTTGAACGCCTTGGAACTTGGACATTTTGGCTCCAGAACGCCGTAAACACTGAAGTGATTATTCTAGTTTGCGGACATTCTTTTGGAACCCAAACATCCGACGGGGCTTCCACAGCTTCTGATTGGCTGCAGTAGCTTCCTGCAGCCAATCAGAAGCTGCGATTTGGTTTTCGAACGTTTTGGAAGTCGAATGGACTTCCGGAATGGATTCTGTTCGACTTCCAAGGTACGACTGTAGATGTGTTCTGCCACTGCTTTACGGCCCATGTCTGAAATTATGTTTTAAAAGGTGTAACCAGAGGAACAGCAGAGGAAGCAGCAACGTGGTTTTGTTTTAGTGGCGATTTACGTAGCTTCCATAATGCCCAATTAGGCCTTTGTTGAGGATTCTTCGTAAAATGACTTTCAGTTCTTTGAATTGTGCTTGAGCAGTTCCTCAATCTGATTGTCAGTGAAAGCAACAGCAGGGAGCAAAGGAGTCAGTCACTGCGTATGGCTTTGTGATTGATAAGCTGGATCCAGTGTGTAGCCCTTTTAAAACTAGGCCAAAGAGCAGGTGTAAGGCCTGTATTCCTGGTTGCTCTGAGGATTGTTATTATCTTTGCAAACAGTCAGTATAGTGGGAGCACTGCCGATAACAGAGCGTTTCTCCCCGAGAACAATCAAAGGATTAGTAGAATTTGGGCAGAGATTCAATCTGCATGGAAAATTGTCCATGCTGAGTTCTATTAGAAGGCGCTGCTGTGCAGGATTTGTTACTAATCATAAGGCAAAATTACAAGAAGCTGCAGGAAGGAGGTACTTGTAAACAAAATAATATACGAGTAATTGCCATTATTAAGCTGGAATTTTATAAATGATATGCCATCCATCAGTGTCATTTGTAGCGTTGGAAAAAAAGAATAAATCTATAGGCACTGTGCACTTTCATTTAATTTTTCATAATTAATTACTAGCATTCATAGTTTTTCAAAATATCAATAATCACCATATTACAGCCCATTTTTTTTCCAGCTGGCTTCAAAAATACAAAGAAATGTTAAAGTTATGCTGATATATTGACTAAAGCACACAATATTTTTGTTAAGACATTTTGGATACAGTAGCAGATCTTCACACAAATGCTAAATAATGTGCTGCTTTTTAAAAATAGCCCAGGGGTAGCCAGCATAATGCCCTTCAGGCACTGGAGCCCATGAGCCCCAACCAGAATGTCCAGTGGTTAGTCAAAGATGATAGGGGTTGCAGAACAATAACATCTGGAGGGTTTCACGTTAGCTACCCTTGCAAAACCTCATGTGCAATATTTATTCCTATAATAGGCCCCTTGTTATGCTCCTCACATTTATTATAAGGGGGGGTGAAAGATAGTGGTGGTCTATTGATAAATAATGTTTGACCTGGTGGACACTTTTGGTAAGGAAAATAAACTACAAAACAAAATCAGGGATTAAAATGGTACAACTTTAATATATGCATATAGCTCTGTCTTGTACACACACGTCATTTTTCTTTTTTATTTCCTCCTCAGCCAAGATGAAATCCAATTTACACAATGTGAATGACATGCTTTGGCATCTTTTCTGACACTGGGGGGATATTTGGGCATCTGTGCTGCAAGTTACAATTTTTTTAAAGTGGTGACACTACCATTGGTTATGGGTAACAGCCAGCCAGGGGAGAATGTAACATCATCAAAACTGGGAGAACTTGGTAAATGATAAGTTTGGCGAATTAAACTTAAAAGCAAGAGCTATTTTTAAAACTATCAATAACCAAATCAATATGTTCTGATGCTGTCTGTCAATTTAGTATCTATAGGGTAGTTGGTCTTTTAAAGCCACAAAATCCATTGTACTCTACAATAGAGCATTACTCATCCCCAAATCCAATCAGCATACCCTCCTTTATAATTCAACTACACTCAACCAAATTTGAGCAGAACCATGACAGAAGGAGAAAGCAACAAAAGGGAATAAAAATACTCAATTTAGCAAAAGGATTCCTTTTAATGAATGTTTAGGCCTAGGCTATGTCTTCAAACTGCTCATAGTAACTGCTGCCAGCTGTCCCATCTCTTGGACTTGAATCAGATGGAAAAGTACAGTCCCTCACAAAGTGCTGCATTTAGTATAAAAGTGGTTTCCATTACATGGCCCCTGTTTGCAGATGGTGCTTTAACACTAAAACAGAGTTGGATTGATTCATTACACTTTATACAGTGTACATAGAGAGGAAACCCTATCAAAATAGGTGAAAATACTTTTTTTAAAAAAGTGCTTCTCAACACTTAACCCTTTCCCCCTGCCCGTTGATTCTGTGCTGAAATGGGTTGAATCATAGAATCATAGGATTGCAGAGTTGGAAGAGACCCTGAGGATCGTAGTTCAATTCAGGAATATGCAGCGGTCCCATATGGGGATCGAACCTGCGACCTTGGCATTATCAGCACCATGCTCTAACCAGCTGAGTTATTCTTAGGAAGACCCCCATAACCATTTAAAATAATTTCTAAATGGATGCAGCAAGAAAATAAGACAGCCAAACTAAGGGAGAAATGAAAGCAATCCAGACTGAAGGGGAATTTTCAGTGGGAAATAAGTAGGTTCAAGAGAGAGGAGGTACTGACTTTGATCACTGAATCTCCCTATGAATGACCTTTAATCACACCTTTATTCAGACAAACAGAGATTTTGGAATTTGCTTTTGCTGATACGAAGTAGACTATAATTGTGCTGTACACACTGATGTTGAGGTGAGCAGGGCTATCATGGTGCGCTTCCCACTTTCAAGGTACAAGTTATCAGAAGAGATCATATAAAAACTGTGGTGCAATTTCTTGATTCTGTAGCTTTATTTGTATGTTTATCATAATCCCCGCCCAATGTTACTCAGATACTTTGGCCAGATTCACAATTAATTCTAAGCCAAACCAGAGTGACTGGGGCAACCCAGCCAGATGGGCAAGGTATAAATAATAAAAATTGTTATTATTAAATTATAACCATAGTTTAGTGTAAATGCACAAGCTCCTTGGGAGATTACAGCCCCCTTGCTTCTCCTCAGTCCTTTGTGTTCAGCATGGCACAGAAAAACCTATTTTCAGTTTTAGGAGAACATCTGGAAATTCATTTTTTTAAATTTTATTCTCCTGCTTTCAGCTTTGTACAAGAGCTACTTAGGCACGATCCAGAGTCTGGCGTTTTTAACTATATTCCTTGCGACAGAGGTATTACAAGCAGCTTTGGAAACTGTGTTGGGTTTCAAAAGTGATACGCTGTGCAGGTGCAGAAAAGAGAAGGGCTTCTATATGGCAAACACAAGGCCAACATCCTGCCAGGCTTGTGGAGTGAATCACAACATTCTCTGAATTGCAGCCAATGTGGGTTTTGTATGATATAATAACAATTCCATCCAATTTGCCGTGGTTTGTATTTGGACAGCTGTATATTTGAAAACATATTGAACACTATACAATTTTCTCCTTATTTCCACTCAAAAGATCAAACTATCAGCTTCTGCTTCAGGTTCAAGCATATTTTAGGAGGGATGATAAAAAAAAAATGAGTAGCAAAAAATGAGTAGCAAAAATGTTTCTCGTTTCTGTAAAGTTTGAGCGGTGGCTTAGAACTCTTTGTACTTCCGAACTTCCTTACCTTGGTTGGTCTCTTCTTCTTTTATCCCTTCAGCATCTCACATTTAGAAATTGCCTGTGCTTCGTGCTTCTCTTCATTAGCTTCAATTTATGTAGTCAGCTTTTCCTCTGCCATTTTGCTGAAAGGGTTGTTTTCTTAAATTGCTTTGTCAAGCACTCTTTGTGTGCTCCTCTTTCTCAGCTACTTTCTTCAAGATATCAGTCCCTCAAGACAATTATCCGGCAGTGTGCATGCAGCCATCTTCCAAACAGCCCATGAGGGCAGCCATCTTCCTCCCCCACCTGCAAGAATGGGAATGATGCTATGCCATGATGTAGTATCATCTCCATGAGGTATTCTTTCCCAAATTCCAGAGGCAATGCTGTTGGGCTGCAGATGGTAGCCAAGCTATAGCTTTCTTCTCACGAAGGAGGGAATCTCACCTGAAAGGTCCTTGGTTTTGCTAGCAGCCTGAATGTTACAGATATCCCCTTTGCTTTTCTTAGGGATTAATCATCTCTCAAAAGGGGGAGGGGACCGTTATTCAGCCCAGCTTGAGTGTTTTAATTCTATATATGAACATATATAGATGGTCTTTTAAGGAAGAAGTGTGGAGGCCTGGAACTTGTTTGCATATCTCTTGTAAGCTGCCCAGAATGGCTGTGGCAACCCAGTCAGATGGGTGGGGTAGTAGTAGTAGTAGCAGCAGCAGCAGCAGCAGTAGTAGTAATAATAATAATTCCAAAATAAGTTTAGCATTTTAACTGTCTTTACAAACATGAAATGTTCCGTCCCTTTCAAAGGATATCAGTGGAGATTGCTGGTGCTGGTTTGAACCTTTAAAGCCATAAACAGTTTGGGACCTAACAATTTCCTCCATGTTTCTCTTTGCACACTCTATTCATCATCTGAGCCACTGGGAGTGACCACTGTGTTGGGACATCCCTGCAGATCCACTCTTCCAACACTGGGATGGTGTGGTATGGGGAAGCGTCAAGGCTGCTTGGGCATACCAGCGGGAGGACCACATTGTCACCACTGCTGTACTGGCGGAGAAAAAGAGATTGCTTTCAGTGAATCATTATTTTCAGGTGAACACCAATATCTCACAGGCCCTTTCCCAAACTCATGCCCTCTTGATGCTTTGGACTACAGCTCCCATCAGACCCACCCAGCACAGGGCCTATAATCTAGGGCTGATGGGAATTGTAGTCCAAAATATCTAGAAAGCACCAGGTTGGGGAAGGCTACCACAGGCCATCAGGTTACATTCATCTACAAATTAGAACATTGCAGAAATTATTCCCTTGGCCCCCAGCCACACCACATGGTGAAGAATGCCGGCTACCAGGGCTTGAAAGACATACTGGAACATATTATTTCTCCTCCCCCTGAACATTCTTGGGTCCCATTGTGGTATTTCCCCCCATTTATAACTTATTGATCAAAGAAAAGAATGTCTTCATACAAGGCTCAAGAGGACATCACGCAAGTAGCTAAATTACTGAATTTCTCTAACTCATGACATACTGGATGGGTTCCATTTGATTCTATGACATTCAGCCTATCATCACTTCTAGCACTACCACTAATCATAATCACTGGCACAAAAGCAAAATAAAATTGTTCTGCACCAAATTGCCTATTTCCCTGAAATACACACAGCTGAGAACATTTAAACAGTTAATATACTCAGGTATATGACTCTCTCTCTCTCTCTCTCTCTCTCTCTCTCTCTCTCTCTCTCTCTGACATCTGCTGTTTCGTCCATTCTCATAACTTGACTACAGAAGTTTTTGACAGGGAATGACAGGTATCACATGATGGGAGGGAAGAGTGGCTTAAAATTGTATTTCCACTAATTAACTGCAAAAAAAGGTTAAGGTTTTATATTATCTTTAAACCTGCAAGGAAAAAAGATTTCTATTGTTCGCTATACTTTCTACATGTCAGAGTGAATTATACATCGGTAATTCCTTGAATGTATAAAAATAAAAATAATAAAACCTTGAGATTATTTCTTACAATATTATTGCTTATTTATAATTGCAATATTTTGTAAATATGTGTAATTTACATATTTAAACCATATATACTGTAATCTTAAAACTCACTCAGCTATGAATGGTAGAGCATGGCTTTAGCCAAGTGTCTCAGCCTAAGCTGGCTCAGATGCTTGAGGTGAACCTGAAATGATATCCTTTGTGAGAAAGGTAGGATATAACTATAACAAATAAATTCAAAAGAGAAACTGAAAACCTTTTGGTTCGTAATTCAGATTCTCATTAATCTTACATCCAGGAAGCTGGTAACTTCAAAGACATTTATGTAACATGAGAAGCTACCATATACTAAATCTAAGTATGTTAAGAAAAACATACTAACAGGAAATGGGTTCAGCAGAATAACTAACTGTCCTGGGTGGGGTGGGCTCTCCATCACTACAGATATTTAAACAGAAGCCGGATGCTTTGTCAAGGATAACTAGAGTGGTACCTTGCATTGAACAGGAGGGTTGGAATAGAGCAGCATTTCCCAACTTTGAGCCCCCATATGTCATTGGACTGCAATTCCCACCATCCCTGACCACTGGCCATGCTGTCTAGTAATGATGGGAGCTGTAGTTCAATGGTGTCTTGGGACACCAAGTTGAGAGAAGCTGGGCTAGGCCATTTTCATGCCTTGCCTCATTTATTCTCATCGTGTGATGGTTCCTAGCCTCAGAGAACTCAGCTAAGGACAGCATGTCTTGAGGCATGTATAAGGCAGCCAGAGTACTGTAGCACCCAGAGCATTCAGAGTTAGCTTCCTTGTTGCCTCTTCCCCTCCCCCTTTGAACCTTTCCTCAAGATTAACAGTAAAGCATAGGAAGATGCATCTGCAAAGCAACTTGACAGCTCCTCCTCTACCCCTTCCTCCGCTAGGTGGCATGTAGGAGCTTCTGGCACACGCAGTAAACAACATTAGCAATCACATTTCCAAACATAACACAGTTCATTGGCCAAATAATATTTCAGTCTCTGTAAAACATTGATTAGAACATTAACAACACAAGGAATATTTGCAACACAAGGAATATTTGTGTTCATAAATACACACACATGTGCACACACGTATATAGGCATATAATCTCATCAGGACTGCAAGTTCAGCAAGAGTTTAATTAAAGTCAACAAAGGAAGCTCAAGATAATAATGAAGTACTTAAATGCCATATATTATTAACGTTTTTGGCTTACTGTGCTTGTTCATACTGTCTTCTCTTGATTTGGTTTTTAAGCATTCCATTCTGTAAAGGAAGTGTTAGCACTTTCAGCGGGACTTCCTTTCCAGTCAGTGACTTGGATCCTGAGCCAACTAAATTTAAAGAAGTTGGCATCCCCTCCTCCTTGCCCCCATCTGCGTCCAGCCAAAGGCCTCTGTAGAGGGTCGGGGAGGGGGTGAGTCTTCTATGGGAGGCTGAAATGTATGGGAAGAATCACTTCCAAATTAGAAGACTCCAGTTTTGGGATGATTTTTTTTGTGCTCCTAAAAACCTCCCCATGATACATTCCACATTGTTCAGAAAGTTCCCCAATGCGCCTGGTAATTTTTTTTGGAGATGCAGATGACTGCAGGGAAAGGAGGGGGTGCTTGAGACAGGTCAAGAGTGAAAAGATGTAAAGACAAAAATTAAGTATGAAGAAAGGTGAGGGATATGAAAATACTCTGATTTCTCTTCAGATCATATATATTGTTCACCTTTTATTAAAGCAAGATAAAAAAGAAATCAGCAGGAATTGATGCAGCAGTGGAAGGAGAAGGATTAATAATAATAATAATAATAATAATAATAATAATAAATTTTATTTATATCCCGCCCTCCCCAGCCGAAGCCGGGCTCAGGGCGGCTAACAACAATAAAACAGTACAACAGTATGACACAACACAACACTCTAAAATCATTCATTATAAAAGTAATTTAAATCAAACCAATGGTAACCATTGGGCCAGAGCTCCGCGAAGATTGCCGAAGGAGGGAGTCAGGCTGTGCCCTGGCCAAAGGCCTGGTGGAACAGCTCTGTCTTGCAGGCCCTGCGGAAAGATGTCAAGTCCCGCAGGGCCCTAGTCTCTCGTGACAGAGTGTTCCACCAGATCGGAGTCACAGCCAAAAAAGCCCTGGCTCTAGTTGAGGAATGAAGCAATTGAGAATAGAAAAACAGGACAGTGAGCAACTTAGAGCAAAAGAACAAGTGTGCTTGTGTATGTGTGTGCTTGTAATACACATTGTTACTTGACTAGTCAATTTTTTCCCTGAAGATGACAATATCTTAGGTGGTGAGAAAGTATGTGCATGTCCTGTTAAACTTAGTTGCCTCATCTGTAGTTCAGTAGGATATGCTAATGTTTCTATTTAAAATTTCCATAGAAATGCAAATATCTTTTTGCTCATAGACCTCAGACAGATGTTGAGGATGATTGCTGAAGGGCAGATTCACTCAAAAGGCAAGACCAAAAAAAAATATTAAAAATCCCATAAAGGAAATGGTTCAGTGGAGGCACATATAAATAGGTTGCTTTCCACTTGATATACAATGGAATCAAAGCTTGTTTTAATAAAAATCTAGCATACCACATTTTTAAAAGGGTTTAGTTGAAGTACATTATACAAATTAAGCCCTTGTTTTTGTGCTACAGAATATTTTTGCAAACTAATGGTAGGCTTGCAAACAGCTCATAACCTGTGGCTAAACACTCCAGGGAATAAACTTGTTCCAGCAGGTCATTTATTACCCTGAAGAGTAGAATACACACACACACACACACACACACACACACACACACGTATAATTTTCTTTCAGTTCTAATTGGTATGCACCAAATACTCTGGAAAAATTAAGTGTCCCATTTCTTATCCAATCCGATTGATGGAATTATCCTAAGCATTCCATTCGGTAAATCATAATTAATGCACACCTGTAGCGATAGCTTGAATAATAATAAAGACATCAAAACTCTGTTTCATTTATGAGCAGCATAAGTAAATGTGGAGAGTTTACCATAAACATTGAACATTCATCTTATTAACACTTCAGTTTATGAAAAGTGAAACATGCCATCCATATTAATTCTAATTATGTAACAAGGCAGGAGGCAAAAGACATAGTACAGTGAGAAAATACCTGGCTTTGTTGTTTGTTTCTCCCATAGAACCTATGTGTGAGGTGGGCAAGTGGACAAACACATTATCCTCCTCACTACATCTGTTGCTACACATGAGGTGAGCCTTGGGTCAAAGAGTATCCCAGATGAGACATGTCTTTGATGACTCCTCCAGAAAAATACCTGCATTCTTACTGCAGCCTAATAAAAGACAATTTGCACATGCGGGGCACCATTTATTCCTGTCATGTGACTATGCAATTAGCATAGCTTTCGGTTGCTGGGTCACTTCCAAGCTCAATTCAATGTGCTTGGATGGATAGATGATAGATGATAGATATACAGTAGATGATAGATAGATAGATAGATAGATAGATAGATAGATGATAGATAGATAGATAGATATGAAGTTGTGTCTCTGCAGTTCCCATGTTTATGTTTTTAAGGAGAACTTAGAATTGAGAAGCTGGAGGTTGCTTCTGCATATGATGTGTGCTACCTTACAGGCATTTGGGGCAGTTTTCAAGCTTTGGGTACCATCACTTGATAACATTTTTTATGATAGGGAATGGAAATATATAGGGGGTTCCCAACCCCAGTATATCCACGGCAATGAGAATGAGAACAAGATTGATTTCCCATTCTGAGTAGATAAAAGGTTCTTATCTCATAACTCACCATGGCCTAGAAAACGAATTTATGCATTCTATGAGTGTCAGCATCTCAGGAAGGATTTTTATGGTCCAGCCTTTGAAATGTTCTCATCTCATTTGCAGAGATCTCTGTAAGCCACTGGTCTGAGGCAGACTTCTGTGCTGTAGATAACTAGTTGTAATTTCATTTTTAATTTGTCCAGTAATCATTACTGCAACTAAATTAAATCATTTTTACACAAAAGAAAACCAGTAATTGAATTAAATTGATTAAGTTAGCTCATCATACAAAATGTGTTCATACTATATACAACATTATTTATTCAGATTTCATTCCCACCTAGAGTTGATTATAATATATGGTTACACCATTTTATCGTACAAGGAATTTAGTCTAGCAACATCCCCACGGCTTCCTTGAAAGAACTAGGCCAGAACAAATCTAAACCTCAAAGCCAAACTAACTGTTGTACAAGAGACCCCCAATTAAATCTCCTGATTTTAATATTTGTATTTATTTTAAAGCAGCCATGGAAGGGCTCCAAATTTGTTTGGAGCAACAGGTGGGGGGGGGAGAGAGAGAGAGAGAGAGAGAGTTCAACCCTTTGCCATTGTGCCATTTTCCAAATCTGACTTATCGCCTATACTGTATGTACACTCCTGCTAGCCTTGTAGGAGGTGGCAACACAGGTACCCTGTCTATGATGGGGCATTTGAATTTCTGAAATAGAAAAGAATGTAATTCTTAAAAATTCCTAGCATCAGTTTTAATCAAATTTGTTTTTTTTGTTTTTTTTATAATATTTTTATTAAAGAATTTTTTATAACCACAAAAACATAACATTACAATACAATAAACACAACAAATACACAAACAAACAAAAACAAAAACAAAAAAACAAGTACAATTTCATATCTTAATTTCTTATACCTTTCTTCTCCGACTTCCTCATGCCTCCCTTTTCTGTATTCCAATTTCTAATCAATTATTCAGCAAATCTTCCCTTATTTTAATTTAATTTAATCTAGTTTTAATCAAATTTGGTATGTCACTTCCCTTCACTGGTTATCTTTATGTATGCATGCAGACATCACATGCATTGGTCACTGCTAATTAACTACCAGACTAAGCCTGAGGTGTTGGTTAGTGTATAAAACCCTATACATCTTTGGACTGGGATACTGAAAAGTTTGTCTCACCCCTTCAATGCCTGATTGGCCCCTTTTATTTTAATTAGGTGTGTAATAGTAATAAATGTGGCAAACAGTAGCTCTCTTCCGGTGTTATGTATACCTGTATTCAAAAGACACATTTATGAATAGTGGGCCCCTGTATGCTGCCTGCACCCCAACAGCTCCATCTCTATCAGTTCCACTTCTTCCCTCCATGCATTGAACATAAATGTCTGAAGGGAGACTCTAAGTAAGTTATGCTTAGGACTAGTATCGGTTTAGCTGCATTTATCACAGATTATGAGACTTTATCTCCACTGCCATTCCTGTTCTTGTTCCTAATATTTAGCATGGCACATAGCTCTGGGCTTTTGCTGCCTCAGAATTATTTTAAAGCCTTCTTGATGAGTCTCACAAGGATTCAGTCAATCACAATCTTCTCAGTCCCCCATCTTGTGTCAGGAATCCTTCATGTAGGCAGTGTTAGTCAAGGTTCAAGAAACCAAACTATCTCCACAGCCAGCTGTTCACTTTCAGTACCCAGATTTCTCAGCTGAAGGTCTGTCCTTCAGCGACAGGGAACAATTGTCAGTAGGAGTGAATAGCAATCTAGAGGAAGTATGGCAAGCTCTCCATCACATCTTGAAAATGAGTTTTGGGAAGGCAACACATTTCCCAAGATGACATGTTTGGCACAGCTGCTTCAGACCTGTCTCCAACCACCACTTAACCTCCTTCTTGAGTCTGAGTGTCCCCCGTAATCCTATGTGAGTTGAGATGGTAGCAATAGTTCTTCCTCTGACCCAGGGTCCCCCTCTTGGGGAGAGCCCTGCTTCAGCTGTGTAGTCCCAACAGCTCGGAATGCCTCTTGGTTCTCCTCATCCTGTGTGTCATGTTCTTCCTTGTGACTTTACCTCTTCCTGTTTGTCCTCCTCTCCTTGGAAACCTCCTCCGTCTGGTGTCTGTGCAGGAATGCTTCTTGCTTCTCACCTATAAACTCTCATTCTATCTGATCAGCTGAATCATAACGATATGTGCCTCAAGTCCTTTCACCTCTTCTGGCAGGGATGCTCACTTGCACTTGCTACCAGTGTAGTGCATGCAGTCCTCAGGCAGGAAGACAAACCTGGCACACACCTTGCAGGTCAACAGAATGCCCCCCCCCCTCAGTGTCCATAGTGCTCAGATCTCTAAATAAAACCATCTCCCTGGACACTTCCTCAACATTCCCCATACTAAACTACTGCTCAGAAATCCCCTGTTGACTTCCCCTGCGTGTTCACCCCCGGAAACTGAGAGCTTTCTTATAAAGCTGACCTACTCCAATTACATAAAACTGTGGACTGTTGGCCTCAGGCTTCATATAGCTGACTAAGTCAGGTGACCTAGACCTTTCACATTACATTTCTAATTAATACCTTCTGTGTTTGTAAATATATGGAATGGGTAATATGAAGCCCATCTGTGAACTGTAAGGCTCTGTTTAACAGTTTGCATATCTGTCTTGGATATTGTTATCTGATTTATCTAGTCACACAAGTTATTTGCTCATAATTTTACACATCTACATCCCATAAAAGAAAAACAATGAAGTGCCCCCCTAAAATTACAGTAAAAGGTATTGTGCATTTTCCATTCTTAATTATTTTTGTTTGTCTTCTCTCAGTACATTTCTGACTTTCTACTGAAATACCTAATGTATCCATTTGGAACAACTGGTGAATTATAGCCAATCATTAAATACTTGAATTCAGTTCCTCTCTAGTTACCTTGGAGACATTAAGTTTTAAAGGAATTTTTTCATAAGCAACATGCAAATCAACCACAGCCATAAAAAAATCAACTTTGTTCCCCTTTCTTTTTACAAACTTAAACTTTGACTCCATAAACCCATCCCCATTCTCATCTGGTGAACATATGGGTATTGCTCATCCCCCAAGATAAATGTGGTTTTTGGATGCACAAATACTTTTTTTGCAATGTTGTTAGAACTGCTGTCCAGACCAGTCGGTGATTTGATTTTTTTCTCTTCGGGTTGAATCAGGTGGTGGGCGATGTATTATCCCAGGAATTGCCACTGGGATTTATGCATTGTTTCATTCTTGGTTTAGAGCCTAGGTGTTGGTTAAACATAGACAGACATCAATTCCAATCCATATAAAAGTTTGACCTTTAGATATGAAATAAGACCAATTTGTGTTGAGATTTGCAGGGGTATTCTGCAACTTATGACCTGTTCCCTGGCTTTTAAGAAATTAATCTTGTGTTACTGTTTGCATATAGAATAAGGCACATTTCTTTCAGTAAGGCTTTCCTGAAAACCTTATTTTACGTATTACAGAACATATCTCCACTCTCTCTCCCTCCCTCCCTCATCACCTATGAGTTACACATGTACTTTGTTGTTATATTCTCCCCCTCAAGAAGGAACATATCCTTTATATGTGACCTGAGGAAATTGACATCCAATACATAGACAGAAATAATCCAGCAAAATTTGATTTATATAATTTGTCTATGTGTTTTATCTAGCGGGATCTAATTCAGCACTATCTGATTGGTATTGGTAAGAGGATATGTTAATTATATTTAATCCTCTACAGACCCACATGTGTAGGTCAGCACAGAAAAGAAAAATGGCTAGTGTCTGTTTTTAAAAACTCAGGACTTGTACATGAATAGCCCTCGTAACAGAGTTTAAATCCCATTGTTAGGCAGATTTAGTGAAGCACAGAAATAGGCATTTAAAACTTTTTTTTTAAAATGTCCCAGATACCTGAGGCATCTGGCTTCCTTTACCCCTTTTACAGAGAAACAGACTACACGCTGAAGTAAGTTTAAAACATACTTTACTTACAGTCATACATCATTGTTATCAGCAACAATAAAATACAGGTAAATTATCTTTGTTGAACATTGTAGCAAAAGTAGTCTCAGGCATATGCCTGAGGCAGAAAGATATGTTGTGGCATGTCTGCCTCCATTGCTTGAAGTGTGAAAAGTGAGCAAGAGAAAGAAACAGGAATAGGAAACAAGCCTTACTTCCGGGGATGTGACATCACTGAGCCTACTCTAGCAATTTAGAACTCTGTGGTCCAGGGGTCAGCAAACTTTTTCAGCAGGGCACCGGTCCACTGCCCCAAGAGTGGGGGGCCAGACTATATTTTGAAGGGGAAAAAATGAAGGAATTCCTATGCCCCACAAATAACCCAGAGATGCATTTTAAATAAAAGGACACATTCTACTCATGTAAAAACATGCTGATTCCCAGACCGTCTGTGGGCTGGATTTAGAAGGCGATTGGGCCAGATCTGGCCCCCGGGCCTGAGTTTGCCTACCCATGCGTGTGGTCCTTTATCAGTTCACATGCTAATCAGCATTGTCAGGTTTGACTACAAATCTCCCACATTATAGCTGAAAGTACACATTATATGTCATACAGTTGCACAATAATTTTTGCTGTGTGTGGTGATGAGCCTTATGTCCTTCACATTCCCCCTACCCAATGCCCACTGTGTTGGTCATTGACTCTTACTTTAGCACTCACACAATGTGTCAGCATCTTCTACCACACCCAAGGGTGGAAGGCTGGGCAGTGGCGGAGCTTCATGGTCCAGCACCGAGGGGCGGAGAGCAGGCGAGGTGGGGCTGGCGTGCATCCCAGGGCGTGGCACCCACCTACAGGGACATGGCATGCATCCTGAGGGCATGGCACACCACCTGCGGGGGCATGGCGCCCAGCGTGGGCGGGGGGCAGCTGCGATGGCACTGCCCCGGGATCGCGCTGTTGGGGCGGTGCACTCCCTCTGCACCCCTCTTCCTCCACCAGTGAGGCTGGATGTAGGAGGGTGTAGGAAATGTTATTTAGCACAGCGAACTCTGTTCTTCTTCTCTCTCTCCCTTGTAGTGCTCATTATTAATGTAATGTTTTCATAATGTTTTCATGCTGCAGCAGGCAATACTTGCTATGCGCTTATGTCATAACATAAATTATAATTTTTATATTTTAAATTTTACATGAGAAATTGTGATCAGATCATTTTATTTTCCTTAATGCAGTCCAGTCATGGGGAAGCAAAATCTAGATGGAGGCACTGGGGAGCCACAGACCTAGGCAACAGAGCATAGATTCCTTATTCCTTGACCGCTAGGAGAGCTCTTAGACTAGGGGTTACCAGCTCAACCACTGTTATGCACAGATGGCTAGAGCTGGAACTGCAGCTGTTTAGTCCAGCCAATACCACGTGATTTGAGGAAACAATAAGCCAGAGATAGGGAACCTTGGATGTTGAGTCGAAATACCTCCAGGCCTCTCTATCTTCAGGACTTTGGGACTTTGCCCAGGACACACACACACACACACACACACACACACACACACACACACCTCAAGCCATAAACGTCACTTGCTCTGCTTTCTGCCCTCCTCTAGTGACTTTACCTGGCTGGAATGTGTCCTTGAACTCTTGTTTGCCTGGATGGAGAATGGAGTGCTATATGGGTTTGGCCATCCATTTTGCCCAACTCACCACTGCCATGTGGCCCTTGGAATGTTGCCCATGGGGAAATGTGACCCTCAGGCTGAAGGAGGTCCTCCACCTCTTCTAAAGGGTTCTACAAGCTGGGTTCCTCAGACTGAGCATCTCATTGAACAGAGTAACAGCTTGGATTCCCTTGACCCAGCAGGTATCTAACATCTGGATCTCTTTTGACAAAGAGCATCTACCAGGCATCTACCAGAATACATTTGACTGCATCTTTCCATCTGGCCATTTTCTGCCTGTTCCATTTCCTGACCTGCAGCCTGATAGGCAGTCAATGTCCAGCAGCAGACAATGGTCAAAATCCAATGCAGAGTTGGACATGCTTGGGCCTATGCTGAACTTGCTGAACTTCGTGCATCTTTATACAATCAAACACCTGTTTCACACAATCACACACACAAAAATAGATACATATATACAGAGATGATACCCTTTATATTGACACTTCCTATACACTTATGGCAGTCTTCTATTAAACAAAGTGCTATCCAGGGACTTGTATTGTCAGACCTTCTCAGGCATAAGGAGATAAACTACAGTCAAGGAAAGAAAAGGTTCCCAGCCATCTGTTTATTCCAGTAAATTTGCAATATACAACTAATTTCCTCAGCTTGCAGAACAGCAGGTGTCATCTTTTGTTTCGGCTGTCTGTAATCTGTTACCTAACAGCTCCACCTCTTCTCCCCAAAGAACACTTGTATTACTTTGTGATGCAAATTTGGGGAGGGAGGGGGGAGAGGAAAGTACAGTGATATTACTTTCCATCTCAATTGCAACGATCTGCTCTTCACAGAGGACCACTGGCTGAAAAAAGACAGAAACCCAGCATGACATTTGCAAGCGTTTGGGTTTTAAATAGCACAGGGCCAATGCCATGCTACTGTGTAGCTTAAACAAACAAGATTGTTCCACTACTTCAGCTGTGATTTATTCACCAGCAGTGGTTCGCCTAAAGTGAAGTTAGAAGTGAGTGAGGAGGGAGCTTCTCATGTGAAATTTCAAATGTCTCCAGTTGCAATGATTATTTGCTGGAATCTCTCCTCTCTTCCACTAGCTGCCCCTTTTTACCCCTGAAAAGACACTCCTGAAGACTGGAGCACCCTTTGGTGCAACACTTGGTGGAAGGTGAAATAGGTTGCTCCTGTTAATCAGCCACAGGTCTCTGCAAAGAAGCATTTTGCGTGCGTGCGTGCGTGCGCGCGCGCACACACACACACACACACACACACACTCTTCCTTCAAGCTAGAGCAGTAAATCCTGTGTCTCCAGCATTGTTTCTGAATAAACATTGCAAAATGTGCCAAAATATGCAGCTATAAATTGCCTTAGTGCAGCATAAATGTTGCCCTAAATAAATGAAGAGCCTGAGCACAAAACAACCCAGAAACATCCACACTGTTCACATCCACATCTTAAATTTAAAGCAGAATGCTTTCCGAAAAAGATCATAGGAACTGTAGTTTGCTAAGGGTGCTGGGACTTGTGGCTCTGTAACTACCCATGATTCTTTTGTGGAAGCCACTGAACAGTAATTATCCTTTAATAATTATTCTTTAAATGGGTGCTGCAGATGTGATTGTTGTTGCCTCCCTCCGGTTTCTTTTACCATTAACATCATCTCTGGTCCTAAGAATGGGAGCATCCCACCAGCAGGAAGGGGCAGCAACATTTACCTGACTTCCTATCATCATTGGTGCTGCAGCTTAGCAGCAGGAAGGTGGGAAGTGGTGGGGAAATTAGCAAATTGGTGCAACTACTGATGCATCTGTGCCATGTCAACCATTGCCCCTTCCCCTCGTTTCTAGTAAGCCACATGTTTGGCAATTCCAGGAAGCCAAGTAAATGCCACTGCCCTTCCCTGCCAGTCATGTCTGCTTAAGAAGCTGCAGTTTGGAGAAACCCAGGTACTCAGAAAGAAGTGCTTTCATTTAGGGAACTTTCCCATTCAAGTTTATCACCTTGACAAGCCTGATTTTCTTGGAATGTTTTTAGTGTTTGCCATTTTACCATGCATGTATTCAATTCACCACAATGGACCTAGTGGGAAGTTAGAAAAAGTTGCAAAACTAAAATGTGATGTGGATTCCTAAGTCTTTCAATGGGGGAAATATCTATGGTCCTCTTTCTCATGCAGTGGCTAGGATGACCATGTGTCTTGCTTTACAAAGGATTGTCCTGTATTTGAAGGTGCCTTTTATTTGAGGACAGGACTGCCAAAGTTTGGTTGAAAGATAAAGTTCCAGAGAGAGAGAGAGAGAGAGAGAGAGAGAGAGAGAGAGAGAGAGAGAGCAGGCACTTTGAAGTTGCCCTTAGCAAGAGGCAGGGGTGCCAAATTTTGGCATCACACAGGGTGCCACCACTGCCTTAGCAGCACTTGATCAGCAGATTTGAAGACATGCAAGTCACCTCACTATGGCAAGATGCACAGCATTTCCACTTCAAGCAAAGCAATTGCTTCTAAACTGATGCCTATGCATATAAATTGCCACATGCAAATGTTAGGCAAATTAGTGCCCTCTATTGCCCTCTTTTTTGATGATGATGCAAATACCTTTTCTGACAATGCACAACTGTCTACCCCCATGATGACTAAAATATTTGTGTCCAAGACTGATCATTTCAAACTCCTAGCATGGATTGCATTTTTGAAAGGATAGCTCTTTTCAACAGGAGCAGATGTTATATCTTAACAGCCACCACTAGACAAATGATTTCCTTCAATGCTGAGATGAGAAAACCTCAGATGTTGTTGGACTCCAACTCTCATCAGCCCCAAACAGCAGGGACAATGGTCAGGGACGAAGGGAGCTATAGTCCAGGAAGATCTGGAGGGACCTATGACTGGCTTAATGGGTCATTAGAAGTGTAAATTAATCCTATAGATCTTTTTTTATGGGTCTCAGACACAACTCATATTGTTAAGCTTAACAGTACTTTCTTTGGAATTTACCAGTATTGTAGAAGCATTTGTAAGCCAGAGGGTGTCTGAATTCAGGTGGCTTACAGAGCTATACATCTGTCCCTTAGTGCATATGCATTACAATTCTCATTTTAATTATATGACCTCATATATTTCACAAGTCAGGAAGGATGGGTTTGTGGTTAAGCACTGGGATCAGAACGGGGTGCAATTTCCTGCAGAGTTACGGCTTTCCTTTGTGACCTTGGAGGAGTCACTTAATCTCCCTATGTCTGGTCCTCATCTGCAAATGTGATAATAATACCTCCTACTTAAATCTCTCAGGGAGACAAAAAGAAAAAAAAAATCAATTAATATTTTGAGGCACTAAGGGGAGTGGGGGAGGCTGCATATGAGGATACATGAGGTGTTACAGGGGTTTAAACATTTGCATCACATCTGGTAATGTTGTTCTCTGGGTTTAATACATGCTAATCTTGTATCCAAGTGACACAGAGATATGAGGCCTGTGCTTTTGGAAATGGTATCTAATATGATGTCACTTGAACTACAATGGGCTAGGAAAAGCAAAATGATTCCCCCCCCCAATAGCACTTAAAAGAAGACAAGAATTATCTGTAAACAAACAAACAAACCCCAAAATAAATTAGTGTCTTCCCCCTAGTTAAAACTTGGGATGAATTTATGACATCTTGTGGATATGGAAATTCAGATGTGAATTAAAAAGAATGATCCAGCAGCTGAGTAACTACAGGGTAGGTACTACCCATTTATTTGCCTAATTAAAGCATCACCTTAGATAAATAAAGGTTCATTAAGAGCACTATGTGCAAGGAGCAAAATCTTTCAATAACTTATTCAGGAATAAAGTCCAACAACATCTGGAAGGCCGCAGGTTCCCCAGCACTGGCTCATACCCATCCAAGCCAGATGGGCGGGTATAAATAATAAATTGTTGTTGTTGTTGTTACAGGGGCAGATTTAGGGCTGCCCAAGTGGTGCGCATCCACTGGGCACTGAGCTGAGAGGGCACTGTCTCAAAGCCCGGTGAGTGAGGCATTGGGCTTTGGGTAGGAGGCATGAGGCTCTGACAGGATCCTAGAGTCCTTCCGCCCCCTTCCCAATGCCTAGTTTGCACTTTCCCAACTTTGGGAAGGGGGTGGGAGGGCTCTAGGACCCTGCCAGAGCCCTTGCACTTCCTTCCCAAAGCTGGCCGCCTCCTGACCTACCCTTGAGAAGACAGTGGGAGGGCTGGGGAGGTGCCAAATTTTGGCTTCACACAGGACACCATTGTACCCAAGTCCACCACTGCACATGCATTATGTGAAGCCTCAAATGCACTACAGTTGTGTTTTCTTGTAGGATTGAGTCATCCACCCATCATTATGTTATCATTAATAGTTTCCAGTGTTTGCGTACAGGAAGCACAAAAGAATGGTAATTATGTTTTCCTGGGGTTCATCTATTCCTTAATCACTTCCTCAACCTCAGCCTTTGTCATTCCGTGATGCCTTCATTGCAATAAATGTATAAGGAGATGAGATTATCTTCCTCCTGTAAGTGGGATTTGAAAGGAGCATTCCTGAAAGGAGCATACAACTAAGGCAGTTATAGGCTAGGAATTTTTGATGTATCAGGATGGGATAATAAATAAATAAATAAATAAATAAATAAATAAATAAATAAATATGCTGTCCTCTCTGATACTCAAAATGCTGACTCCTTCAAATGCTGTAAGATCTGTGCTACTAGACAAAGCTAACTGATGAACGTGCAGATGCAACTTTCCCATTATTAAGAAGAAAAACTATCAAGGTAATCCAACTACATATAACAATCTTTATGTACCCCGGGCAGGGATGTGTTTCCCCTCTTTTTCTTAATTGTAGGGATAGATCTTTAAAACACACACAACAGCCTTTGAGCAGAAAATGATGCCAGCTATAGGCAACCTATTAAAAATATATATATAATGCATTTTATAAGAAAATGAAACAGCAGCTTCCATACAATTCCATAATTTCATGGGCACTGTGAAATGCATATTTAAAAGGTGTGTGGGAACAGTTCATTCATTCAAAGGCAATGAAAAGTAGCTAAAACTTTATTTTAAAAAAATAACTAATAGTCATTCCAGATAATTGAACTGACAGCTTGTTTTGACAGCTGCAAGGGAAATGTTCTTGCTCCAAACAGTGAGAGTAAATCTTTTAAATTTTCTAGAAAGTTGAATGATGTACAGGTTTCACTTTAATCAGTTTTTAAAAGTTCTTTTTTGTTGTTTGAAAAATTGGAACTCTTTCCCTACCTTGTGGATGTAACAGTAATTGGGGGTGTTGCCAATCAGCTGAACTGTGTGGCTAGAAATCAAGGAATAGTTTTTAGACAGTGGGAAATGTATCAGGTGGGCATTTGGGAGGGGGGAGAACCAGTCCAAAAGTTACAACTAGTCAAAGAGTGAACTAAGAAGGTCACAAATATAAGGAGGGTCTTGCTCCTTTTCCGGATGAAAATGTCACATACAGTTCAAACTGAATTCAGAGGAATATCATTCCCAGCCATAAACTGGGGACATCTTTGCTGCACCACAATGATGGAGAAAGCCTTGTGTTATGTCTTTTCAGGAGGAAGGGACTCTATCTATGTGGCCTAGAATGGCCTACAGGTTAAGGGGAATGGGTTGCCTATAAGAGGTGGCCCATTCCCTGAGCTCTCCTCCTTTCCCATCATTCCATCCACCCACCCTAGTCACACTTGGACTGAGTTGGATTTTGGGAGCTGCATCCTTTTCAGCATTGAATGTCAGCTCAGTCTTATGAAGTGAATGAGTCTGCTGTGTTACATTACTGGAGCAACTGAGCTACTTTGCACTTCTATATATCTGTATCTCTATCGGCAGACCTATACAGTGGTACCTCGGGAGACTTCCGGGTTGGCGCCATCGGTAATGGCTGAATTCCTCTGACTAAGAGGAATTTGCTCCGTGAAAATCGGGTCTGGCCGCCACGGCGAAGGCGGAGACCCTCCAGAAATCACAGGCGGGTCAAGCCTGTGAACGTGGGATTCGGCAGGCACCCTCAGTGCCTCCCCTACTCATGGGGAAACCCATTCGCTGGGCTCCGTAGCGAAGTGGGGTGAGCAGCGCGGTGCTGTGAATTGACTGCTCTTTCCACGGAGTGAAACCGCATAGCCGTTGCCGGAGAGCGCTGACTTTTTCCTGTGAACAATTGGACTTAAAAAGACACTACCCGTGAGTAGAACAATTGGATATCAAAGATACTATTTAAGAACAAAACAATTTGGAACTTTTAAAGGAAGAAACTTGTAATTTGGAACTGTAGCGGGGAGGCATAAACAGGAAGTCCGCCTTCCGCTTTTGTAGACAGAACAAAGCAAAGAGGCTGTAAGCTAGAGTCTTGGAGAGCCGACTGGAAAGGATTAAAATCTCAACTTCTAAAATAGAAAACTCCCCCCTGGAAGCAGGAGAAGAGGGGGGAGAAGTTTTGGACTTTTTATACCTGCGAGAGAGAGGGAAGGAAATTAAAACTCCACTTCTCAGACCCTGGGAACGGGCTGCAAATTAGGCAACAAGGCTGCCGTATTTGGAATGCACTCTGACTGTTAGCTGTCAAAAGAGAGATACATTGTGTTTAACTGTGTCTAACTGCCCCTCTGATTTTTAAGGGGGAGATAAAGTAACGGAAAACTGAAACTAAATTTCTTTCTTGAGTTACGTTTTAAAAGGAGTTATTTTGGATAAATATAAGTACAGATTGCAACTGTTTCCCCCTAGAGGTAGTTGTGGAAACTGTTGTAAGAGCCGGACCAGAGGAATTTTCCATTAGAAAGATAAAACTGCCTCACTGTGGGATTGACCTTGGACTTTTTGAGTGTTATGGCAAATGGGAAAGAGAAAGTAGATTTATCAACAACGAGATCTGGGAAGCCTTGGCAGCGAAGAGCGTCAGCATCTGGTCCTTCTGTACCATCTGCAACTCAACCTAAACAAAGAGGAATGTCATCAGAAGAGGCTTTAGCGGCGGTGCTAGGTAAGATAAATGAATCTTTGGAAAAACTCAGCAGGAAAGTAGATGAGACAAATATAAAAGTTGATGCATCAAATGCGAAGGTGGATGCCGCAAATGCCAAAATTGACATAAACACAGAAAGTATAAATAGTCTGGGACAAAAGGTGAACACTAATATAGAAGCAATACAGAAACTGATACAGGAGTCTGCCTCGACCTGTCAAATTGCAGAGGAAGCTAAGGGAAAGGTGGACGCTGTGGAAGCTAAAGTAACACAACTGGAAACAAAGAGAGTCCCAGATATTCAGAGACAGGTTGAGGATCATAGGCTGATTCTTTCTATGATTGAGCTTAAGGAAAAACAGACGAACTTGAGGATTAGAGCCGTACCTGAATTGGAGAAAGACAGTTTGATAGAATTTCTTACGCAGGAATTCGCAGAGTTTTGGAAGCTGGACTTGGAACAAGAAGGAGTGAAAATCATGAGTGCCTTTAGGCTTGGAACAGGAGGGAAGAAGAATAGAGTAAGAGACTGTCTGATTACCCTCTGATCCAAAGAGGAGAGAGATAAAATTTTGGGCTGGCACTTTCAGAAGCCTTTGGGAATATTGCAGTCAAGAGTGGAAATATTTAAAGATATCCCGAAATATCTTTTGGACCTTAGGGCCAATTACGGAGATTTGGTTGCTCTGCTGAGAAGGAACAGTATCATCTTTAGGTGGGAATTTCCCCAAGGCCTATCCTTCAGCTTTAAAGGAAGGAAAATAAAAATAAGATCAGTTGAAGATAAAGAGAAATTTTTGAGTACCCACGAAGAGGATCTACAGAAGGGACTTGGAAAAGAACCAGGAGTATCGGACAGAAGATCACCAGACAGAGGACTAGAGCAAAGAGTACTGGACAAAAGATCACCCATACTGAATGAAATGAAAAAGGTATTTAAATATACCTTTCTGAAGAAACCAGGGGCCTTTCTCCTGGGCATGGTCGGCCAATTGGTGCCAAAGAAGGATGGAACTTTCTTTATGTATGCTACAACAGCAGCAAGAATACTTATTGCAAAGTATTGGAAGACACAAGATCTAACCACCCTGGAAGAATGGCAGATGAAGGTGATGGACTATATGGAACTGGCGGAAATGACTGGCAGAATCCGAGACCAGGGAGAAGAGTCGGTGGAAGAAGATTGGAAGAAATTTAAAGACTATTTACAGAAATACTGCAAAATTAATGAATGTTAGAATGATGTTGGAATGAATTTATGTGACTTTAGCAGAAATGTTATAAAGGTTTAGGAAAAAACAGACTGTTAATTGGTGAAAGGAGTGAAAGTAAAGTTATATTAATATCAAGATAAATTTACAGGACAAAAATTTGAAAGGAGGGAAAGGATTTGCTGAAATGGAAAAGTGACCTAGAATACAAAAAAGGGAGGTGTGAGGAGGTCAAGGAAATAAGCTAATGAAAGAAAACAAATGGGAAGAGTTGCTGTATTTTTTTTTCTGAACTTTTCTTTTTGTTCAATGGATTTGAATTCTTTGCTTTTTTTCTTTTTGATCTTTCTTTTTTCTTTTTTGTATTTCATCTTGTTTTGTTTAAAAGGATGTTTTTTTTGATGTTGCTTTTTGTACTTAAAAAAAACTTTAATAAATATCTTATACAAAAAAATATATATATACAGTGGTACCTCGGGTTAAGTACTTAATTCGTTACGGAGGTCTGTACTTAACCTGAAACTGTTCTTAACCTGAAGCACCACTTTAGCTAATGGGGCCTCCTGCTGCCGCTGTGCCGCCGGAGCACGATTTCTGTTCTCATCCTGAAGCAAAGTTCTTAACCTGAGGTAATATTTCTGGGTTAGCGGAGTCTGTAACCTGAAGCATATGTAACCTGAAGCATATGTAACCCGAGGTACCACTGTATATCAATGTCCGGAACTGTACTATTGGTGCCTTACCTTTTGCAGCCGTGAACACTGTGCCTCTGTGTTGTGAGTGGAACTGGGAGCAACTTCCAATGCATGGAAGTCTGACTTCAGATTCCCAACATACCTTCCACTGCCCATTGCTTACCTCTGCTTGTCTCCCTGGCTATTTTTGTTCAGTTTCAGGTGATCTTGGGCACTGGAAATGAGCAGGCTCGGATGGGAGATAAGCACCTGGAGGAGATTTTACATCCTCCAGGGAGATAAGCAGCAAGTGTAGGGAGCATTTGGCTTCCCTTATCCAAATACCTCATTCACCCAACTTTATATATGAATGATTCAGACCCAAGTTTAAACCACAGGCCTAATGATTTCACATCTAGTTTGGCCTTGAACCAAAATTAAGCAGATAACCTCTTGAATTTAACCAAATTTAGTGCAGTAGATTCTTCTGTAAAATTTCTAAGGGAGGGTTTACACATTGCAATATTCATATAACCTTCAAATGCCTTTGAAGATTTTTCATGTAAACGAATTCTGAAGACTGGCATCCTATCAAAAAGCTAGCAATGACAGCTTCCCCTGACTTCCCTAATTCCTTGCCCAGAGAAAATAAAATTCAGAGTGAAATGGAGAACTCATCGTAGCTATATCTCTTGAATCACACTGTTACGATAATGATAATAGTAGCTAACAAGAGAATGAGCAAAAATGAGCATATTACATGGGCAGATAAAAAACCCTATAAAAATAAAAGGGTTGAAGAAATAAATCCAAATAAGATTCTACTATATTGTCTATAAGTACAAAGCACTGACATTTCTTTATTCCCGTTTTCCCCACACATAAGCAATAATAGGAGCAATTCTGGGGGATATATTCAATTCTGCCAGATATATCAGAGCTGTACTCTCCTGTACAGTGGCTGAGACAGAAATCTACATGGTGTTTGGAGAGATTTATTGGATTTGATTGTATAATTGTTTAGTCATTCCATTGGCGGCCTAGTGTTGCTGGAAATGTGTATTTCACAGATGTCAATTTTGAAGCCACCTCTTACAGTGCATGGGAAAACAACTGAAACATTGAAGAATAAAAAGCCATCTCCAAATACAGCTTGATTGGATATTTTTAGATTTCTTGGGACTAGATGTGACAGAGTTTTGTATAAATTACATTTGTTTAAAATGTAACAGAGCTCAGAATTGCCAGGAACAATTTAAAGGCCATAAATGTTTCCTCTAAATTGATTCAGTAAAGACTCTAAACACAGTATGGGAATTCGGGTGTTTTAGTTTTTAAATGAAACAAGTTTTAAAAACTAGAGCCTTGTCATTGTTTAGAATATTATATAGTCACAGAATTAGCACCATACCATCACTAACACCTCACACAAAAATCTTCATATTCTTCCTAATTATTTTTGCTGGTGGTGGTGGTAGCGGCGTCTGTTGTTGTATTTTTGTATACCCTGTTGGAAGCCACCTGAGTGGCTGGGGTACCCAGTCAGATGGGCAGGATACAAATTATTATTGTTATTGTTATTGTTATTGTTTTGCGGGAGCTGTATCCAACTAAGGCTACATTCACATCATACATTTAAAGCACTATGAGACCACTTTAAACAGTCATGGCTTCCTGCAAATATTCTGGGAACTGTAGTTTGTTAAGGTTGCTGAGAGTTGTTTCATGGGAAGAGAGAGTGATTGTTAAATCACTCTGGGAAGTGAATGCAGCCTAAGTTTAATCAGAGCAGACCCAATGAAATTAATGGTTCTAAATTAGGCATGTCCGAATGGATCTCATGGGACGTGGGTGGCGCTGTGGTCTAAATCACTGAGCCTAGAGCTTGCTGATCGGAAGGTTGGCGGTTCGAATCCCCGCGACTGGGTGAGCTCCTGTTGTTCGGTCCTTCTCCTGCCAACCTAGCAGTTCGAAAACACATCAAAGTGTAAGTAGATAAATAGGTACTGCTCCGGCAGGAAGGTAAACGGCGTTTCTGTGCACTGCTCTGGTTCGCCAGAAGCGGCTTAGTGATGCTGGGCACATGACCCAGAAGCTGTCTGCTGACAAACGCCAGCTCCTTCAGCCAGTAAAGCGAGATGAGCACCGCAACCCCAGAGTCGTCCGCAACTGGACCTAACAGTCAGGAGCACCTTTACCATTACCTTTTAATGGATCTCATACTCAATTGTGTAGATTTCCCTCTCAGCAAGATGAGCAGGATGCCGCCAAACCCAGCAGGGCCAGCGTACCACATTTTGAAGTCAGTCAAGTAATACTGCATCCACATATAAAGCAGGAATACAAAACCTCAGGCCCTTGGAATTCCCCCCAGCCACACCCTCTCTATGCATATAATTGCTTCACACCATTTTTGGAGTGTCCTTCACCTCTGATAATGCTACTTGTTTGCCTGGGTGAGGGACAAAGAAGTGTACAGAGAAAAGGGGTTTCCTTATAAGACCATTTAGTCCAGATTATGAAATCACCTTGTTGCATTTTGGGCTAGAGGCTTTCACTGAATAATATTCATAACTTTTTGCAGGATGGAAACGTTACTACTACCTAAAAGATTTATTGGCAGAACATGCCTAAATGATGTGATGCTTTGATACCTAAAAGATTGCCTTGTCCCTTATATACCTAGCCAAGCACTGCACTCTTGGGGGGGGGGAGGCATTCCTGAAGGTACCATCTCAGCAGGAGGTCTGCTGTGTACAAATGTAGGATTCAAGCCTTTAGTGTCATGACACCTGTCCTTTGGAACTCCCTCCTGGTACATATCAGGCGGGAGCCATCTCTATTATCTATTTCGTACCTATTGAAGACCTTTGTTTTCCAGCAAGCCTTTTAAATAGAGATTTTATTGCAGTCTGTATCCAGATTGGAAGGTCACAAAGGTTCCTCCACATAAGCATGGCCTTCCCCCAGATACTACCGGTAGCCTCACACATTTCTGAGACATTGACATTGTTATTTATTAATTTAATAGACTTACACCCCACCAGTCCCGGATTTATGTATAGGCTAAGTAGGCTGAAGCCTAGGGACCCTTAAATCTAGGGAGCCTCACCAGCCCGTCTCCTCCCCAGTGCCAGAGTCTCCCCTCTCCCAAAAAACCAAACCCAAGACTTCATGTGAGGGCAGGGCAACTCGGGCCTCTAAAGCTAGGGGGCCTTACCAGCCCGTCCACTCCCCAGCGCGCAGTCTCTCCTCTCCCAAAATTGCAAACCCAAGACTTCATGCAAGCGCAGGACAACTCAGGCCCAGCAACTATGAGACTCAGGGCTAGCCAGTGGGGCCCAATTTGAAGCAGTGTGACACAACTTGATTTTTTTTTTTGTAGGGCCCCAGTTCACAGCCAAAGTCTGCAAAAATCTTATAGATATAAATAAAATCCATCTAGATTGCCCTGGTGCGGGGGCCTCCTTAGGAGAGCCGCAGGGCCCAATTTGGCCAAATTGCTCCAATTACGTTAAGGTCAGCCTCGATAAGAATGTGCAGGGGTTGGAGTGACAAGCCCTGCACCTTCTAGGTCCCTGATGTCACTGTTCAGAGTGCAGACTCAAGGACTTGTTATGGAGATAAAGGGGGGAGGCATTTATAGGAAATCAGTTTTGTCACACACACCCCAAACTCCAAGACAATGAGCCCAGCCACCTTTTATTCACAATCTCATAAGCACTACACTAAAGCATGGCCATAAACCTGTACGTTCAACTGCTGAAATATACACCCAATATGTATCAATGGAGATTTATGTTACTACTTTATGAATGAACACTGTGTTTTATGAATGGACTCTGTATTTTGTGAATTACCTAAGAGCCACCAATAGGGAGCTCTAGAATCTGACAGATAACCAATTGGGTACTACCAAACAGCGACCACTATTGCTGAAAGCAGGTAACCAGGAGGGAATGCTTCAGCTCAGCCTTTGCATTGTTGACTGAACACCCACTGCTGTGCAGATAATGTAGAAAGCTTGTAAATAGTATTCCTTATGACATCCTGACCAACTCTATTATACTGGTGTAAACCCTGGTGCACCAGAAGCCCAGAATAGCAGCAAATAAAATCCACTCATACATCAGCGACTGATAAGACTTGTCAACCAGTTCTTCCAAAGTCTTCCTAAATTACAAAGATCCAAAATACAGGCCAAAAGAGAACAGGTCTGGGAAGAGTGAGGCATACAATGGGCACCACCAGTGAAAAGGCCCTGCTCCGTGTAGCTCCTGCCCTGTCATTTGATAGGGTGCCCACTTGCCCTCCTTCTTGACATGGAATGCTCTCTATTGGAGTCTCCAGGTCCAGTACAAATACCATAAGAAGGGAGAGCAGGGACATTGAAGTTCCCAACAGCTGTTAAGCAAGCAAGCAAGCAAACACACAGGTCATCTTTGTCACATTCAAGACGCCTAGGTCCTGGCCAGACCTGCATCCAATCTTGTTTTTGTACACTCTTGTTTGTCCTCAGTAACCAAAATTATATTATTAACATATACAAGCAGAAAAGTTGTAAAAGTAATTTTATGCCTTTTTAAAAATCACCATGGTATTTAACAAGAATATCTTATGTCCTTTAGAGGAGAAATTGTGAACTGCAGAGTTTTAAATACCCGTCATCATCCTTGGCTTCACTCAATTTTGTTTATAACTCTTCCATTTTCTTCTAGTTGTGAGGGTGGGGGATGCAGAGGGCCCTCACAAGTGGAGTAGCCTAGGGCCTCTCTTCATCTAAATCTGGCCCTGCACCCCACATTTCTTTAGAAGAGCCCAGGGAGGCATATGTAAGTCTCCCCCCCCCCATGTATTCCTCACAAAAGGCTTGTGAGGTAAGAGAGAGCGAGAGCGAGAGAGAGGCCATTATCAGCAGTCCTAGGTTTGTAACTATTTTAGGTATTCAAAGTTGATTTAATACTTTGTGTATTGAATGAACTCATGTGTTAAAAGGAAACTAAATTGATTCTGTCCAAGCAATTGAACCAATTGTTCCTAAAAGATACCTGACTGGATAAAACTGAGGCAACCTCCTGTGTATGTACCACAGGAGAAAAATACTAATCAAGATTTAATAACAACAAAGGCTCATCAGCACAAAATGACTTTAATTTTAGTGATTGGTCTACAGATATTACAGACATTACAAAGTCTTAAATTAGAAGAGAAGGAATCATCAATTTGATAGAATATTCTGTTTCCTGTAGATAGATTTTGTGCCGGAGATCTTAAAGTTATTACATTCATTATTGAACAATTACAGATAGGAAAGTAGGAAGCACCACTAGATTGCAGTCCTAGCCATTCTTACTTGAACGTCAGTTCCACTAAAATCCGGTGAGTAGTAGTGCTTAAAACACAGGCAGTCACAGCCGCAACCCTTTACAGTTGCTACAAGCAAGCATCTGGATTGTACACATTGTTACATGCCACCCTAGCCCCTGAGTGGTGTGGTGAGATTTCAAGGGTCCAGGCGCTTAGCCAGGGCTTACGTTTTCCCTGGAAATGAGGCACAGCAGAGGCTTGTGGTGTCTTTAGGATATATGGTCTATTTACAGATATATACAGCCGGAGATTGTGATGGAGAGGTTCACAACATTACACTCCGAGAGGTTCTTGCTTCTCCCATGTCCACTGTTTTAGATGCCAGTAGAAATCATTCATGGCCCTCTGTCCCTCTGCTCATCATGCTGACTTTAACAGACTGAAACTTTTCCCCTAGAGCACACAGTCCTAAAAAACCAACTGTTATCCTTCCAACTCTAAAACTACTTCAAATGCCTTTGCCTTTCTAACTAATTCTGAGTTGTGGGAGGGCTCCCTCTCATTTGCCCACTGGCACAGAGCCCCTCCCTTTGTCCCCGTAATGATTCATATTTAGCAGTCCAATACCAGGCTGGCCCCTGGCTTGTATTTCAATATGCTAAATCCTGGAATTAGAAAAGGGGGTGGGGTCCAGGAATTAGAAAGGGAGCCCAGACACCCCACAAACTCATAGCAATATTTTAAACAATAGTTTGCAATCGCTTCCCTCTCTGTTACTTTCCCTTTGGTTAGATCCAATATAGATCCTATGTATGTTTATATACCTCGTGAATACCCAGCTGCAATTATTGTATTTAATACAATGCCAGAGCTCTAACAAGTGCTGCAGGGCTAAAATGATTCATAAGGGGTATCTGTGGAGAAGCATGAGGGATGCGCATTGCAGACCTGCCCACCCTCTGGGAGCTGTAAGCATGGTCAGCTAAATGCAACCACAGTCCTCCCGACAACTGGAAATCCTTTTTTAAAAAAAAATAACTTACATCCATACACAATCTTAGGTACATGTACAGCATTAAACAAATATACCACTAAATATTGATTTAAACTGTTATTTGTACATGCTCTTTTCTTATAATTTCTAACTAAACAAAAATAAACCAAAGTAAAAAATCCAATAAACTAAATTATATGAAAACAGACTTCCTGTCATTTCCTGATGTAAGTTACATTTATGACACTGAATGTATTTATACTTCTTACCTTACTGTTACTATAGTTTCTAGTGCTTTCTTATAACATATTGCACTGTTTTTTCTTGCTTAGTAGTATTTAATTTACACAAGGGTCATTCAAATGCTGCCATAGATGTTATGTTGTTGTTATATTTTTGTAAGTATTTCTTGAACATATCCCATTTTTGCATGAATGATTGTTTTGTATTTCCCCTTAATCTATCTGTCAATTCTGCATAGTCTAATAACTTATTCTGCCATTCCCTTACTGTTGGTACTTTCCCCCCTTAATAACCGGGCAGCGGCTGTTGCATATAAAAAGATTTCTCTTATATTTTTTGGGATACCACTGCCTAAAATTCTTGGTAAGGTAACTGGGTGTCTTAACAGGTCATAATTTTAGTGTAGGTTCCACCACCTGGTTGCTCCGAGGTCGGGCTTTCTCACCTGGGGAGGGATCGCTGGAACTTAGCGTCTGAGGGGTCTCCTCTGCACCTCACGGTCCAGTGTAGGGGTCCTTCCCGAAGCTGCAGTCAATCTCTCCAGGCTCAGGATACCCTCCTGAACCTTTTTGGGGGTTTGCAAAGCCCAGCAGCTCCCCTTTCCTCCTTTTGGTGAGTGCATGTTCCGAGAGAAGCCGAATGCGTGTCTGAAAGCGATCCGTGGTAAACCGGAAGTCCTCCCTTAGAGTTGACCTTAGAGCTCTAAACCATACTCCAAGTACTCGGCAGCCATCCAGAAAGGTAAACAGTGTAAAGACACCTTTCAGGATTTGGGTAAAGTCCAAAAGTTCTGACAACTGGAAATCCTACGCGAACAGGGTTCCTGATCACAGGGGCAACTTTAACCATGTTCTATCAAGTACACCTACAAACATCCCACAGAACACAAGAATGGTGGGGTTCATGGGGGAGAGGGTTGCATGCACAGCCCTGCTGGTGCTCCATGGAACACTTGAATACAGCTGTAAAAGGTAACTGCATTGGTGACCATTTTTATGCTTAAAACATATAAATCTAGTCTAAAGGTTGGATCCAGACTTTGTCTTAAGTGGATAGAAAGGGTTCTTCTGTCCCTTGAACACTGTTGATCTGGTGGAGGGATATTGCTGGCCTCCACTGAGGTGGGAGAAAACTTTTCCTGATTTGCCCCTCTCTCTGACCCCCCCCCATTGGCAATGTCCTCTGAAACAGCATGAGATGTAGGAACAGAATACTGGGGAGGGGGGGGGTTAGCAAAAGTTGTTTTCCCTCATCCTCCATTTTAACACCATTTTATTCAGGCCACAGAGAGGGGAAATGTTCATAGCTTCAAAGTAAGAATGTTAGTAAGTAAAGGAAATAAAAATTAGGTTGTGTTTGCATGTGCAATTTTTTAAATAAATATTTTTCTAGGTAGAAATGTTAATATCTATATTTTCTGTGTGCCTAATGTCTGCACAAATTAGCTTTCCAAATGGTGAAACCTTTAATAGTGGAAATCTGGAGGTAGGCCAGTATTCACCACACGGGGGAGCTTTGATGCAAACCTCATATGTGGAAGAACGAGAGAGATTTCTGACATGTGAGACTGAATACCCGTGACACCACCACTGCCACCTTCATTCCTATGTATCAGATGTATGTGAGGAGGAGAAAAAGTGCTGGAGCCTGAATAGACGTGAGCCTGATGAATTACCTGAACATGATTTGTGCACTTACGTAGATCAGGTTTAACAAGACTTCGTTTGGAACAGGAAGGTAATGCAACTCACCTCCAACCTAGTTGAGTGAAGGAGTATTTTGAGTGGAGCCTAGTAAATTCCTTTTGAATACAAGAAGAAAGGCCAGCATAAAAGAAAGAACACCCCAGAGAAAGTAAAAAGCATGCTAACCCACAGGCAATCAAGACTTCCATAAAAAAATGCACAAACATAAAAACAGCCCTGCTGTTTCAGACCAAAGTCCAGCGTACTGTTCTCACAGTGGCCATCCCTGAGTCTAAGGGAAGTCTAAGTCTAAGGGTCTGAGTCTAAGGGACCTGAGTAGAGTTCCGGGGGGGGGTATCTATATTAGCTGTTTTTCACCTCAATGCTACTTCTGCTGGATGCAACTGTAAGTGATCAGTAGAACTTAAGCTGCTTAGATTTGGCTATTGGGTTATGTTGAAGCTGTTCTTTGGTAAAAACAAACAAAACAGAACTGAGGTATCTGTACTCATATCTTGATCAAAGTGCAGGAGGTGCCAGCACAAAATATCTGCCAATGACAGCAAAAAAGATATTACAGTACTCCATACCCTTAACTACCATCACATAAAAAAGCCCTGAGTTATTTTAATGTTGAGTTGGGATGTTGCTTAATTGATCAGTCAAATAGTATAGCTGACAGGTCAGTTAACCAAATTATTTGACTGTGATCAGCTACTGTAAGATATTCCAAATGAAGTCATGATTATCCTAACATAGGACAGGTCATGAAATATATTGACATAATAATAGGCAGGCCAGGTCTTCCTGTTATGTACCTGCTGGGATTGATGAGGCATCTGACCCTCACCTGAATCTCATAGCTCTCCTGATGAGTGCTTTGGTCTGCCCACCAGATACCAGGCATTCTACTATTCAAATTAGGCCACAGTGTATATGTTATAGACGTCCAGACTGGGACAAAGGTGACCTGTGTGCTTGCTTGCTTACTTGCTTGCTTGATTAACAGCTGTTGGGAACTTCAATGTCCCTGCTCTCCCTACTTATGGTCTTTGTACTGGACCTGGAGACTCCAATAGAGAGCATTCCATGTCAAGAAGGAGGGCAAGTGGGCACCCTATCAAATGACAGGGCAGGAGCTACACGGAGCAGGGCCTTTTCACTGGTGGTGCCAATTGTATGCCTCACTCTTCCCAGACCTGTTCTCTTTTGGCCTGTATTTTGGAGCTTTATAATTCTGGAAGAGTTTGGAAGAACTGGTTGACAAGTCTTACCAGTTGCTGCCGTATGAGCAGATTTTATTTGCTGCTATTCTGGGCTTCTGGTGCAAGAGGGTTTACACCAGCATAATAGAGTTAACCAGGATGCCAGAAGGGATACAATTCACGAGCTTTCTCCATTATCTGCACAGCAGGGGGTGCTCAGTCAACAGTGCAAAGGCTGAGCTGAAGCGTTACCTGCTGGTTACCTGCTTTTAGCAATAGGGGTAGCTGTTTGGTAGTACCCAATTGGTTAGCTGTCAGATTCTAGAGCTCTCTATTGGTGGCTCTTAGGTAATTCACATAGTTGCTGGGCCTGAGTTGCCCTGCCCTTGCATGGAGGCTTGGGTTTATAATTTTGGGAGAAGGGAGACTGCAGCACCGGGGAGCGAAGCCCCCTAAATTTAGAGGCCCTAGGCTTCAGCCTACTTAGCCTATACATAAATCTGGCACTGGGTCAAGGTGGCAGCCGCCCCTCTGCCATTGCTTTAGCACCAATGTCCCGAACATGTACTGTAGTATTTATTTATTTTTTAGCCATGCCACCCTGGCCGACCAGATTGGTCGACCCAAGGAGTGGTGCAGCCAGGGACTCCCTAATGGTGTGGGAGCTAGCCACGCCCCTCATGCAGAGGGGAGAGCTTGTGATGAGCCTGCAAAAAGGAAATGGCTTTGGTGGGCAGGCGCTTGGGGGCTGCAAGAGATTGCTTTTTCAAAATTGCCTGGGAGGCCGTTTGAAACCAGCCTGGGGTCCCCAGGCTGGACTTTGGACATGCCTGCTTTAGAATAACAAAACTGTAAATAAGGGAAGAATATGTAAAACAACAGACTTTCACCCTGAACATGAACTTAAGACAATAATTTCCTCAAAATGCGACAACAGCATTTCTGGTATTTCGGGCTGCCAAACAGTGACACAGTATGCCACCCTCATCCCTCGAACCCTTAGGCTGAGTTTGGAGACAGTGTCTTGAGAGGTGGCCAAACCTACACCACAAATTGAGAAAAGTCATGCCAATGTGGCATTTTGGTTCACCATCTTAATTCAAAATGGTGGTCAATTTCCCAATATCAATTAAATACACTGTCCAAACCTCAGGAACCCTTATGCTGAACTTGGTGATATCGTGGGAGGCAGCCAAACCTATAGAGAACAGACAGACAGACAAACCACTTTCTAAAATATATAGTAGATGAAAGAATTGCTGTTTAATAAATGATTGACATAGTGAGTTTCAGAACTTGTTTTTTAGCCTTGCACACATAATAATGACCCACACATAAGAGAGCATTAGCATAGTACCTGAGAGGTGTTCTCTTATCACTGCATTACAGATCTCCTTTTTTCAGTGCAAAAATATGACAGCAAACACCAGTTCTAAAATGAACAATAATTGCTTTGGGTTTCAGTGCCTTCTGTAGTTGTAAAATGCCACTCTCAATTAATATGCATTAGTTCAAAGAAAGGCAACCATTAATATTCAGTGGTTTTGAGTGACAACTTGGCAGTTACTGTAAATGTGTATTGAGCTTAGACAAGTGTATTTCATTGTGAAAAATAATGGCTGAGCCAAAAAAAAAAAAAAGGCCTCATAGGAATAGAAATGGTTTGGATTCAAGAAAATACTTTAATGAATAGTTAATAGATTTCAGTGGAAAGTTAATAGATTCAAAAATATGTTGGAAGGAAAATCTATTCCAGCGTGTTATTATTTTTTCCCTTTTTTCTTCAAAGTCAGGCAAAGCTCAAGGCAATCTTTAATTTTCCATATTTTAGCTTCTGTAGCTTAGCCATATCTAAACACCACAAACATGCAACAACATTAGTGATTGACTGATATTAATAAAAAGTGTCAAAAAATGTGAGTGTTGGAATGTGTTTTAAAAGTTTTATATTTCTTGCTTCTGCCTAGAGACCTGAGAGTTCAGCCTGTGCCCCACCAAGTATATGAGCAACCCACACCATAGAGAAGAATAGCGCTTCAATAAAGAGGTTGCAGAAGCAGGTCTAAAGCCTTCCACAGTGCTTCCAGGGTTCTGTAATTGAGTTAAAAACAAAGCATGAAAAGAACCCATATTACTCATCCACAAAGTGCTGAACTTGGGCCACAAAGACCTGTGATCAAATCTCTATGCAGCTAAGAACATTGTTTTATTCGTTCGTTCTTTCGTTCTTTTATTCATTCATTTGAAGCATTTCTGTCTTTTTCTTTAGGTAAAAAGGGGTCCCAGAGCACAATTGGTAATCAAAACAAGACTTTCCTGCCACAGGCTTACAATTCAGAAGACAGAACACTATTTATTTATTTATTATAGTCGTACCTTGGAAGCTGAGTGCCTTGGCACTTGTATGTTTTGGTTCCCGAACGCCGCAAACCCAGAAGTGAGTGTTCCGGTTTGTAAATGTTCTTTGGAACACAAACGTCCAGCACGGTTTCGTGGCTTCTGATTGGCTGCAGGAGCTTCCTGCGGAAGCCAAGCCTTGGTTTCCGAATGTTTTGGTAGTTGAACGGACTTCTGGAACAGATTCCGTTTGACTTCTGAGGTACGCCTGTACTGCCCTTCATCCAAAGATCACAGGGTGGATCACAGCAGAAAATTACAAACCTCTTCCCACAGACACAATTAAAAGGACACAGAATGTTAATTAGCCAGAGCATTGGTTAAAGAGAAATGTTTTCATCTGGCACCAAAAGATATGTAATGAAAGTGCCATGCAAACCTCCCTAGGGACAGCATTCCACAAATGGAGAGCCACTGCAGAAAAGGCTTGTTGTCATGTTGCTGCCTTCCAGAACTCTTATGGAAGAGGCACATTAGGAAAAGCTTTAAATGATGATTGTAGGGTCTGGGTTGGTTCATATAGGGAGAGGTGGTCCTTGAGGGATTGTGGTCCTATGCCATTTAAGGCTTTATAGGTCAGAAACATCACTTGGGCCTGGAAACTAATTGGCAGCCAGTGCAGTAGGGCCAGGATTGGTGTAAAATGCTCAAACCATCTTGCCATAGTGCGTTTGAGCCATTTCCCAGCTTGTTCCTCACCCTAAGCTCTGGAGTATACCAAGGAGCCAAGTGGGCTCCACAGAGTGGGAGAGGGAGCTCGGGGAGAGCCACTTGGCTCTTCCAGAGGTCTACCAGGGCTTCAACATGAGCGAAAAGGACAAAATGATGAGGAGGGAAGAGGACCAAAGGACAAGGGGTGAGGAGGGAAGAAGGAAGAAGAATGCAAGCAAACTCAGACCCTGGTGTACAAAGTTGGAATAGAAACAGACCAGAGAGAAGCAGAATCAAAGGGAGATGGTCTGTCCTTACTATCTTTCCCTCTGCTGCCACCAGGCAGAACATAATGCAGCTTGAGAAATGAGGCAAAGAGAAGCCCAATGGAGTTCTCTCATGAGAAACCAGTGGAGCAGCCCTATTTTCCTCTGCTTCATCCAGCAAAATTGTATTTTCTACTATGTATTTTGGAAAGTTTGTTCTCTATGCATTTGAACATCTGCTAAGATATTGTGACCACATTTTGCATGATACTTCTTGAGATCAAGGAACAGGTTTTTGTCTGTGTTTTGATAGAAGCAGGGGCATAGGAAGGGGGGGCAGGGACGGTTCGCCCCAGGTGCCAAAATGAAGGGGGGTGCCAAATTATCAAGGAACAATTGTTGCCCTACTAGGGTGGTTCATAAAAAACTTTTTTTTTGAAAATGCCTGCTCCGAAGGTCTTACCTTACTACACTAGGGATTATATATGAAATTTCATGCGTATCAGTTAATATCTTGACCCTCCTCCATGAAAATAGCTGTTTACTTGGCCGTTTTCCTGTGTCATGAAGGCTGAAATTGCAATTCAATGGGGCAGGGTCAATATATTAACTGATATGCATGAAATTTCAGATATAGCTATATAATCCCTAGTTTAGTAAGATAAGACCTTTGGAGCAGGCATTTTCAAAACAAAAAAAAGAGTTTTTTATGAACTGCCCTACTGCCCTACCCTCTGCTGGGCTTCCTGGGTCCTGGAAAGTCGGCCTAAGTGAAGAAAACGAGACTAGGCTGAGTAGATTAGGCCTTGTCTTGCCTTCACCCCGCCCCCTGCATGCAGTCAGTTTTTCTTGATTTTACTGCTGTGGTGTTTTTTCATTTTTTGTTTTGGTAAACCACTTTGCAGGTTTGTAAAAATAAATTGTATTAAATAAATAAACAATAAATATAAATAAAACAACACAAGCCAAAACACAATCCATCCTGTAGATTTAAGTATCTGTCCATAGTCGCCTACTTGTTATCAGAGGCCCAGAATCCACATTCCTTTGTAAGAAAATATGAAATAACGTAAAACCATTTTTGCAGACAAAAAAGAAATCAATGTGGGGATGGGGTGACAAGAAATTTTCCAGACCGGGTACCACCTGACCTTCCTACGCCTCTGGATAGAAGTGGACAACATTTCAAATCAAGATGGCAGACTGAATGTTTCAGAATTGCACTGATTTTAACCACTTATCTCAAATTGGTTTCTTGGAATTCTTGAACCATGCCAGGTACATGACTGCTATTGTGATGAAAAACGTTGGCTGGGTGGTTTGTTGCACAGGAGTACCAAATCATCTTTAATTGCACAGTCTGAATTAGTCAGTATGTGACCGAATCCGACCTGAAAATAGCAACAGCCTGGAGGTGCCCTGGGGGTCTCAGTAGCAAGCCACTAATATGTGTAACAGCCTCTCAATACAGGGAAGTTTTTTTTTTAATTTTTTAAACAAATAGCTTAAGGAAAGAGAGAGATTTTGAACAGAAACAGAAGAAATAAGGCATTTAACCCTTTTCCTGCTCATCATTCTTCTCTCCACATTACTCCCCTCAGCAACTTTGCTTCCACAGGTTTCAATCCCAGTGTATGCCTACCCTCAGGTTCAAGTCACTGTTCCGTCTATGAGCAGGCAGTTTCATAGACTCTTAGAGTTGGAATGGACACCCAAGGGTCATCTAGTCCAACCCCCTGCAATGCAGGACTCTCAGCTAAAGCATCCATGACAGACGGCCATCTAAACTCTATTTGAAAACCTCCAATGAAGGAGAATCCACCACCTCTCATGGGAGTCTGTTCCACTGCTGAACAGCTTTTACTGTCAGAAAGTTTTTCCAAATGTTTAGTCAGAATCTCCTTTCTTGCAACTTGAAGCCATTGGTTCAAGTTCTACCCTCCAGAGCAGGAGAAAACAAACATGCTCCCTCCTCCATGTGACAGCCCTTAAGATATTTGAAGATGGCTATCATATCTCCTCTCAGTCTCTTTTCCAGGCTAAACATACCCAGCTCCTTCAGGTGCTCCTCATAAGGCTTAGTTTCCAGACCCTTTATCATCTTGGTTGCTCTCTTCTACACACGTTCCAGCTTGTCAACATCTTTCTTAAATTGTGGTGCCCAGAATTGGACACAGTACAGTGGTACCTTGGGTTAAGAACTTAATTCGTTCTGGAGGTTCATTCTTAACCTGAAACTGTTTTTAACCTGAGGTACCACTTTAGCTAATGGGGCCTCCTGCTGCTGCCACCACACAATTTCTGTTCTCACCCTGAAGCAAAGTTCTTAACCTGAGGTACTATTTCTGGGTTAGTGGAGTCTGTAACCTGAAGTGTCTGTAACCTGAAGCGTCTATAACCCAAGGTACCACTGTATTTCAAGTGTGGTCTGACTAGGGCATGGGGTCACGAAGAATCAGACATGACTAAACAACTAAACAACAACAAAATGACTTCCCTTGATCTGGACACTATACTTCTGTTGATGCAGCCTAGAATAGCATTAGCTTCTTTTGCTGCTGCATCACAATGTCGACTCATGTTAAGCTTGTGGTTCACCGAGACCCCTAGATCCTTTTCACATGTACTGCTAGTAAGCCAGGTTTCCCCCATTCTATATTTGTGCATCTGGTTCTTCCTGCCTAAGTGCAGAGCATTACATTTGCCCCTATTGAACTTCATTTTGTTAGCTTGTGCCTAGCTCTACAATCTGTTAAGGTCACTTTGAATTCTGATTCTGTCTTATGCGGCATTAGTTATCCTTCCCAGTTTGGTGTCTTCTGCAAATTTGATAAGCATTCCCTCAATTGCTTCATCCAAGTCATTTATAAAGACGTTGAACAACAACGGGCCTAGGACAGAACCCTGCAGAACCCCACTTGTCACTTTTTTCCAGGATGACGAGGAACCATTAATGAGTACTCTTTTGGTTCGGTCAATCAACCAGCTACAAATCCACCCAACAGTTACCTCGTTCAACCTACATTTTATTAGCTTCCTCGTGAGAATATCATGGAGACTATCAAAAACTTCCAGATTATTACACTTTGGAGTGTCCTTTTCTTTTCTTTTTGTTTGTTTGTGTGCTTTCTTTATAGTCAAGCAGAGGTCCACGTCAGGCTTCATCAGACAAGCTTTTCAAATTTCCCAGATTAGAATCTTTTGTTTCCATGGCTGCATATGCACATTATGTGCATAATTTGAGAACATTGTCATCTATGAGTAATATACTTTGACAAGTCTCCATTTAATTCAGTTCAACAACTTAAGACTTCATTGAATTTGTTTGGCAAGTTTGGACTAATCTCAGCAGACACTTTGTTTTCACAAGCCGTGTGCGCTCTGAATTTGCAAATAGGCAGCAAATAATAAACTGACAATGGCCTCTGGAAATCTCAGATTCAGAATTTGCAGCTGTGATGAGACTTCCAGATTCAATTTCCCACACAGATTCAAATTCCCAGGTGTGAATTTTAATTTCAACATATGTCTGAAATAATTTCAAAGGGTTTTCAAGGTGTAGTTGTGGCATAGGTAAAGCTCAGCGAAAGTTGGTTTCCCATTCTTTTTTGCAGCTACAATTATAGGCTGAAAAGTGGGATGGGGGATATTTTGGCAATTTGGGGGGATGCAGTACATTTGATGGGGGGGTAATAAACTTACTTGACTTTCCTTGCAACCCCGTTGGGCTGGTGACTGCCATCTTCTCCTCTTCCAAGTGCCTGATCTAACTATAAGCCACCAATTTTTGCGACAACCCTCTCCCACCACCCCTCCCACTTACAAATCTCTCAAGAATTTCAGCTGCCTGCCCTTGAATTCAGAAAGTTTAAACAAAATGTGAAAGAAGTAAGATGTTTTTGCTGCCCCTATCATCCAAGCCTCTATCATCCAGATTGAACCCAACCATGCAGCATCATGGAGTAAGTCACTCATGTAACCCTCGATTGTAGCAGGAATGATTCCTTCAGCTTTGCCTCTGTTCTCTGCTGTTGTCTTTCTGTACTTCCATATCTGCTCCCATTTCTCTGTACACTGCCTCAGGTGCAGAGTTAACAATACTGGCCACATTCTTTTGGCACCTACAGAAGAGAATCCCATAAGCACCTCTCCCTGGGAGTGATATAGGGGTTAGAGTATTGGATTTGGACCTGGGAGACTAAGATTCAAATTCCCACTCAGCTGTGAGGCTCCCTGGATGACCATGGACCGGTCACTGTCTCTCAGCCTAACCTATCTCACATCCTTGTTGCAAAGATAAGATGGAGACAGGAAGAGCATTTGAGAAAAGGTGGAATATAAATGTAATAATCATTAAATAAGCAACATTCTGGATGCAAAAAGTCAATGATAACAAAGTTCTTACCTGCACATTAGTATGAGAAATGCAACTGAGGTCAGTTTATATTGGAATTTGCTATGATCAAATCCCTTAAGCATCATGGGAACTCTGCTGTTCCTATAAAAAAAAATTGGGTGTTTTTCCTACCTATACGCCTTTCTGCCTTTCTTGTTTCCCGCTTTTCCTTTCCTTTCAACTGTCTGATAAGGACTTCCAAGTCATGCCAGAGCCAAAAAGAATTTGCCTCTAAGAGTTCTCCTGTGCAAAATAGGCTCCATCGCTGGTTATGTGGACACTTGGTGAATCTTCAACATCAGCATCTCACCTGCATTTCACAGCTCACAATTTTACAGGACCTGCCAGTATTTGATAACATCTGACATTTAGCAGTCAGTCTTCAACAATATTTGATAGCTGACATATGATTGCAGTTGGCAGCCCTTAACTCATGTATTCATTAACTCTTCATCTGACGGTTTCAAGTCACCTGATTCACGACCTGACCTATGGAGAGAAAGCTTGCCTCTTATGTGAATTTTAAGGTACATGTAAAAATTGCTTCACACACTTGCTTTATGCTCTCTCTAAGTACCCTGTTCTGTAACATGAACCTGTGTTTTCCTGGGAACATGACAATATACAAATAAATGCCTCAGAAGAGCTGGTTATTGGCTAGAAGATGTGTGGTATTAGTGAAAAGCAGTCTAATCCAGCCCCAGAACTTTGCCTTATAGGTAAGAGTGCTATGTGACGATCTGAGAAACACCCAAGATCATAGCCTCTTGTGGCAGATGATCTGTGTAATGGTTCTAGGGGTTGCTCGTGTGTAAATCGGCGCCACACCTGGCTGGGTTACCTTGGTGAACTCTTTCTGTCCAGACAGCCACTCACCCGTGGCTGTCTCAATCGCTGGCAGAATCCGTCAGTGGGCGTTTCTTGAACTTCTTCCAGCAAAGAAGCTCTTTGACACCTAGTCGCCGCCTACTCTCCCTGCGCGGAAGCCTTCTGCGCAGGGAGGGTGTGGGCAGCGGAGGACCCGTGCTCTCCCCGCTGGTCTCCGGCGAGGAGTCATGGAGCCACCTCGCCGATTCCCCCATCTGCCCCCCTTCTCCACTGGTGCTACGCTGATTTCCTTCCCCAGAAGATGGGCTGCTTCTCTCCCTCCCGGGACGCTCTCCGGAATCCCTCTGGAGCCCTCCCTCTCCCTCTGGCTCCGATGGCAGTTCCCTGACAATCTGACTTCAATCTCCCTGCATTAGCACCTGTTACGGCTAATATTTTTGGGAAGGTGCCATGCTTCAGGGGTAGAGCACATGTTTTGCATATATAAAATTTCTATTTCAGGGATGGGCAACCTGTGGCCCTCCAGGTTTTTGTTGGATGAGAATTCCCATCATCCTTGTCCATTGACCATGCTAGCTGGGGCTGATGGGAGCTTGAATCCAACACCATCTAGAGGTTAGCAGATTGCCTGTTTGGCTGTAGTTCAACCTCTGGTGATGAAAAGAAGCTCAAATATCAATGTTTGGGGGAAAAACTCTGGGACCATGTCAGTCAGAGAGATGATAATAGGCAAGAATAGGCCCATGATGGTGCAGCTCATCATAAGGCAACCTGATGCTGCATTCTTATTTTTCAGTACATTAAACTAGGTCAGCATTCTGTATGTGCCATGAACCTAAAAGCGCAAACACAGGGAGTATGCCAGGCTGTTGATCATTTAACAGCATCTTCTGGCCTTCCTATAGTGCAAGGATTTTACCTAGTGGGAATGGAGCTTGTTTGACAAAAGATTTGAATTCCATTGAACCATGCCCTTGAAGAGTATGAGTTTTAGGTTGTGAACATCACTGCCAGTCTTGTGCTCAATGTGTGATGAAGGGCAAATGAAAATTACGCTCGATAGCCAAACAAGCTGCTAAAAATGTCAAACAGACCTACGCTTGGGAACTAGTGGAGCGAATAACAGACGCAAGGCGATGTGCAGAATGCAACCACTTTAATCACTATCAGGTTTTTGAATATGATTTTGCAAAGTGAGGGTAGATGTATGTGAAAAGAATTAAGAAATGCCTACAGTGAGAGTGACGGGGGTGGAGTGGGGGGTGGAATCCAGCTGTCCTGTGTATGCCACACATAGAATAATCTAATGTGGCTGAAAATTCCTGATTCTCAGAAAGAGCGAAAAGGCAATCTGAAAGAAACAACCGCCCAAGGGAAGGAACATCTCACATGAGCTTGCCAAGGCCACCTTTTATGTACTGATGCTTTGCACCTCTAATATAGGGATGAGAAAAAATTAAAACTGCAGGGTCAAATCAGTCCCTCTAACAGATCAGCAACTAGAAACCCCAGCAACAAATTCAGGCCTCCAGCTGCTACAATCCATAGGCAAGAGAATTGTGTGTTCGAGAGAAGAAGGGGTGACAGTAACCACAGAACTTGCCGACTGTTTGCTTACAGCAGATATGGCAAAACTGCTTGGCCTTCAGATGTTGCCATCACATCATCCCTGACTATTGGCCATGCCAGTTGGGCTGACAACATCCAGAGGACCACAGCTTACCCATCTCTGACTTAGGGAAATTGGAAGGGGGCTGGCTGGTCACGCACCTTTTGAAAGTAAGCCTCTGGTAGAACCAGTTGCTGGCCAGGACCACAAGAGGCTTGCTTCATGCCAGCAGTAGAAATTGACTTGAAGTGCCACAAGCTGCCCCAGTTTTGCTTCTGCCAATCTGGCCATAAAAAGAAGGCCAAACCTACATTGTTCACCCTGCCTGTGTCCCAAGAGATCCACCCATATGAGCTAGAATACAGCAGACTCAAGAAGAGAGCAGGTGTACTCTGGAAAATAAAAGGAAGCACTTCCTGCTTTTAGGCACTGTTTTCTCCCACCAAATTGCTGGACTAAGTTTGGCTGTGCACATGGAGATATTTGTTTGTTTATGTCCTGGTCTTGTGCTGTTTGGGAGGGGGGATGCTGCCAGTATGCATGGCGAACACAGGAACAGCTTGCCATGTGAATGCAAGCTGCCAAGTTAAGTGCTTCAAAACAGCCTCCATGTGGCCACTACACCATGGGTACCTAGCCTATAGTAGTGCTGCATGCCACCCCAATCTCTGAGCGGTGCGAGAATCTATTGTACGTTAGTAAGCTGCTGCTTTATGTATCAACAAACCCATACACATGCTTTTAGCTTCCTAAAGGTTAAAAGTAATGATTCATTTTAGTACAGAATTCTCTGAAAAGGTGTATGATTCATCATTTTGACAAAAGTATTGGCCTTTGTCTCTCTTGCCCTCCACCAACAAATATACATAATAGAGAAACATAACACAGACAAGGCATCCTTCTTATTGCTGAGAAAACTCCGTACCCCAGACTATCCAAATTTTGGTGCCACATCATAAAAAATATGTGTTTATGTAATTTAAAACATGTGTTTAAAAGTTAGCTTTGATCCACCAGAGGAGGGAAAACGGTGGACACTGCAGCAGCCCCTAGAAATGGCCCAGCCTTCAAGAAAATTTAATTGTGGCACTTTGAATTATTTTACATCACAATAATCTCCTGCCCCCTAAACTGAGTTTTGGTGTCAAACTAAATCATCGGTTCTAGATGACAGGGAAATGAAGGATCATCACTCCCCAAAGTTCCAGGGAACTGTGAGACAGAAGAACAGGGGGGAAGCAACAAAATTGTCAAGTAGATGGATATGGTCTCTTAATACCAGCTGTAATGGAGAAAGCGCTTGCCGTCATGTAAATTTGTGCTTAGTGTGCGAAAAACATTCTCCGAGGCTTTACATCAATGTCAGGCTGGTACCTACCATGGATTCCAAACACGTGGGGAATTCTAATGTAAATGTATAATACATCCATTTCCTGAATATATTTTTTAATATAAAAAAGGTGTTTTGTTTTAGTGAATTGTAGCCTAGATGTTTGGGGTTGTTGTTTTTTAAAAATGTTAGCAGTGTTGCAATATAGTGCACAGTGCTTTGTAAAAACTAAAACAATAAACTTTTGGAATGATGGTGTGTTGTATTTGTATCAAAGCAAATGGATCTGTTTTTGAGTTGGGAGTACCCAGTGCAAATTCCCCTGTATGCGCCAGTACATACATAGAGCTCACAAAACTGCTTCCACTTCTCAAATGAATGGGGAAGAATGGGAAAGACCGTTCATTCATTTCTGTGAATGGGATTTCTGGTCTGTTTCTATGAACAGGAATGTAATGTAAGCATTATGGTTCCACACAGCCTTTAAAGCTTCAATCCTATGCCCACACCTAGGAACAAGCTCCACAGAACTCATGGAGACATACTTCCATATAGACTGCATAGGCTCACACTATAAGGCTAAAATCCTATGCATACCTTGAAGTTAATGGGACTTTCTTCTTAGTAGACGTGTCTGTAGGATTTTGGTGCTGATGTAGTCCACTGTTATTACTGGGATTGTTTGTATATTATTGTTTATCATCATCCTTATTATGTCTTATGTCTTATTCTATTTTATTTTCTCTTTTTCTCTTGAGTTTTTTTCTTGTTAAATTTCCACATTAAAAAGAAAGAAAGATATTGAGCTCCTTAGAGAAAATAGGGCGTGCAAATGTAATAAAGTAATAATAATAATAATAATAATAATAATAATAATAATAATAAAAAAAAATGATCTTTTTTTCTTGGTGGGTCACAAGCTATGCAGGCCTGATCTATAATAAGCATGTAGGGTTGTTTTTTTTGGAAATAATTTTAGTGGAAATAATTTTAAAAGCATTAATTCCACATTTCATTTTAAACTCTTTTTGATCCCCTTTTCCTCTGTGGTATTGTGATTAATGTCCCATCCTGATTCCCTCTCTCCCTGTTTCTTTATTCTTCCTTGTATCCAAGGCCACCTGTACTTTCCAACTAACCACAGGCACCACATCTTTCAAGAAATGCAAGGGAAACTTGAATTCTTCTGCTTTAAACAGCCATTTTGCAAAGTACTCTTTGCTTCTTCTTTTCTTCTCTTTTACTGAGTGACAGAGATGGCTTCAGTAAGGCTGGAGTCAAACTTCCTGGATTCAGGGACAAAAGAGTTTCAAAACTGCCTGGGTTTTCTCTACCTATTCTTATGACAGATAAATACGAAGTAAGTACTATCAAAGCTCAGAGCAAGTTCACTATGCCTGGTACATACACTAATGGTATATAATCAGCTCCCTATTCTCTTGTGTTACAATAGCAATGCGTTCGGTGCCCTATTTGAGCAGATTATTTAATTCCATCCTCGTTTTCTTGCTGAATAAAACTGACTGCACTTCTCAAAAGCACTACTCCAAACACCTTAGATGGATAAGATCCAAGAGAGCTATAGAGCTATAGAGATTAGGTTTGTTGTTGTTTAGTCGTGTCCGACTCTTCGTAACCCCATGGACCAGAGCACGCCAGGCACTCCAGCAAGCCACTCCAGTATCCCTGCCAAGAAAACTCCGACAAAAACAACAGGCATATTAGGTTTACAAACAACCAAAAATTCTGGGCTAGTTCCTTGGCAGATTTCAAACATGAACAATAGGGACACAGGAAATTACCAAATACCATGTCGGACCATTGGTCCATCTAGCTCAATATTGTTGACACTGACTGGAGACAACTCTCAAGGGTTTCAGGCAGGACTCTCTTCCAGCCCCACCAAGGAATGAACTTGGGATATATTTAGGCAAAATATTCCATCCCATTAGAGATGGAAAGACATTGGATTCAGTTCTCATTTAAAGGCAAACCTACCTAATTCACACTTTGTGAAACAATGCACAAACTAAAACACAACTGTCCTTCAAAATGTGCATTACTCTTGTAATGTTTCCAAGGGGTTGCTTGAGAGCAAGCAGGCAAATATGTCCCGGCTTCACTGTGAAACCTTCCTTTTGTTGCCAAAATAAACCTTATCTGTCCGGAGCACCACTCTCCCGTGGCTAACTCAATCGCTGGCAGAATCCGTGAGTGGGCAATTCCTAAACTTTCCCAGCAAAGCAGCTTCTTGACGCCCAGTCTGCGCCTCCCCTCTCTGCATGGATGCTTTCTGCACAAGGAGGGTGTGGGTAACGGAGGACCCCTCTCCTCCCTGCTTTGCCCAGCAAGCTGTCCTGGCCTCACCTCTTCTGACTCCTGCAGCTCCTCTCCACTGGAGGCGTGTTTACTCTCCTCCGTTGAAGAGGAGCTGCTTCCCACGATTCCTGGAGGCTCTCTATAATCCATTCGGCTTTTCCTCTCTCCCTCCTGAACCGATGGCAGTTCCCTGACAACTCTGATTTTTGCAATGCAGTTTTCAAGCCTGAAAATGTATATACAAGGGTCAATTGTGTGGATAGGCACACATATTACTGAAAATAACATGCAAAAATGCATTGTATTAGGAGGAATTGCTTTGCAAAAATGTGTGTTATTATACAAAACTGCACACACAATGTGTATATTAGGAGAGATGTGCACTAAAATCCATGGGTGACTGTTAAACAAATTGAGAAAAGTGAAAATAAGGTAGGTGTACAAATTTCAATGAAAGTTCAAGCAATTAATTTTATGTGTGTTGTGGTGTTGTGTGTGTTGTGGTGGAAGGATAAGGAAAGAAACGGTGTGTGTGTTTTAGGCATGACTTCTTTTGGAGAATGGTTGAATCTTTAAATGTCATGAAATCCATCTTTGAGATTGGCTATAGGCATTTTTTGTTCCTGCGTCATATTGGAGTACAGTCAAGGCTACCTTGCTTGAAGGATTTGCATTTTTGCATTTTGGCATGTAAATTGCCCTGACCTTTGGACTTAACTGTGCTTCTGAACACAGAGGCCTTCCTTTACTCTCCTTCCCCCATCCTGCAATACTATGCTTGAAGGATGACTTGGGTCCTATTGAAAAGTTCCTCACAGACTTCTATAAGCAAGAGCAAGGTAAGGGTTAAGGAAATGCCAGTCTGTTTTGACACATATTGGTTTATTCCATATAAGAGTCTAATATTAATGCACTTGAGGTGATTATTGCCGTTGTAAAATATTAAATGAAAATACATAATGCAATGTGACATGTGAGAGTGCACATTTAAATGAAAGCAGGGCTCGCATATTGTTTTTACACAGTACCTGCCAGTCAAGCCAAAACTTTATGAAGAGCCAAAAAGCAATTTTCAGTTGTGTAGACTATATCATCCAGGTCAGAGTCTTTTATGTAAATCCCTTTCACTTGGGTGTTTAAATTCCAATAAAAATGGTACTATTAAAAGTGTGGCTTTTATTTTGCCTTCTTTTCTTTAATTCATTTTGAGTTTTGGAGAGCAAGTGTTTTATTGAGCGTGACGTCTAAAAGAGGCACTGTTTAAAGAAAATGTTTAAACAAGGGCTGCATATGCTTTGAATAACAGCAGCATTGCAGCAGTGGGCCTCCTCTTTTCCTGTGTGCAGAGTCTGTTTTCCATAGGTGAACTCAAGGTCATTCAGGTCGTGACAAAGGTTGCAATCTTGAACTTGAAAACTTGCTCACTACCAATAAAGCCATTGCCTTAATTGGATTTTGATTCTTCAGTCTAGTTATTCATTCATTCATTCACTCACTCACTCACTCATTCATACACATACACAACTCCTGTTGAAGTCATCAGAGCTACCCTGTTCATAAATTTAGACCACTTTTGAAACTAAACACTGATAAATTTTAGTATCGAAACATTGACCTCATGAACGTATGAAGCAACTTTATATACTTTGTCATATCATTCAGTTGTAGAGCACATGCTCAACCAGGTTCAGTGTCTGGTAGGGATGAGAAAGACTCTTATATGAGACTCTGGTGAGCCACTGCCACTCAATGTAGATAAGGGGATGGCCTGCCAAATCTTGTTGGATCATGACTAACTATTGCCTTTGTTGGTTGGCTCTGGTGCGAGTTGGAGTTGAACAGCATCTAGAGAGCCACAGGCTCTGCACTACACAAGCTAGTGTAGATAATGCCAAATGGTCTGGTTTTGTATAAGACAGCTTCCTATGTTCCGAGGTCCACCAAGCCCAGTTCTCAAGGCGGGACCAAGACATTTCCCTGCCTGAGGTAAAGGATGACAATATGTCATCCTCTGTTTCACACGCAGAAGCCAAGTGGACTGGTAGCTGAATTGTACTCCACACTGTCAACAAGATGGCAGCAGGCTAGTCTAGGGGGTATGCAGGCTTAGAAGGGATGGTTCAGGGAGGTGTCGTTTCTGCCTCACAAGTATCTACTGCCCAAGGCAGTCACATCACTTTGCCTAATGATAGGGCTGACTCTGCCATTGCTCTGTTGCAACAGCCATGTCACCTGAGATATTGACAACACTGCTTTGGGTACTCTGGAAGCAGAAAAATGGGTAATAAATTCTATAAATACATAAATGCATGGATTTTAAATGGAAAGTCAAGAAACCCAACCTAGGACCTTATGCAAGCGAAGCATGCATTCTGCTATTGAGCACGTGGGGCTCATAAATCTGGCTGAGACCAGTATCAAAGATGTTTGAATATGGAGGAAATAAGATCCCAGATTTAGGATGTATTCCGTGGTTCTAGAATATTCACTACATTAAATTGGTGCTGACATAGCGTCATCTTGGGCTGACAGGATCAGTTTTCATGGCTTGAATATAACTCTTTTGATAAAATGAGGAAATCTGGATTTTATGGGACACTTTTGATCAACTAGGAATCTGAGAAAAACTAGTGGGAGAGAAACATGCAAGGTACCCATACCCAAACCTGGAATTCTGGTTCTCATATTAAGAGGATGTTGAAGACATAGAGACGTTGGAGCAACCCTGCTGTTGTGCTGCTCTGCTCTTGGCAAAACATAGCAGGGTTAGTGTAAGAATCTCTCTTCTTTGCCAGTGAAAATAAGCAGGTAAGATTATCCGCCGATGATTATCTGCCACATTGCACTGAAGTGGCTCTTAAAAGCATCTGAACTGCCAGCCAATTAGCATGAATCTGAACGGATTTTTTTTAGCCTGATTGGCAATGGTAAACCCACAGTGAAACTGTCTGAAGTGGAAATGGGTTGAGTTAAAACCAAGACACTGTTCTGAATTATGGTGGACTAACATCCATATTCTTACTTCAGTTAAAGTTTTCAAAAAATAGTGCAATATTTAGCATCAGGACTAATGGGGGTAGTTTTCCATTTTTATATGAGACTGGCAAAGCCATACATGTAACCCCAGCACCAAAAAATCAACCAACTTAACAAACATAACACTTTATAAATACAAATACCAATACAGCTTAGGAACAATGACCACATTCACACCTTTAAAGCACTATGATACCCCATTAAGCAGTCACACCTCTCCCCCAAAGCATCCTGGGAGTTGTAGTTTGCTAAGCATGCTGAGAGTTGTTAGGAAACCCCTATATCTCCTAGAGCTACAATTCCCAGGGTTCTCTGTGATGAAGGATTGCTTGTTAAACCACTGTGGAAATTTGAATACCTGTATGTTTTCCCTTGTGAGGGGAAAAATCAGCTTGGGAAGTGGCAATTTTTACAGGGAAATGACTAGTAGGGGGAAAGATTAAGCACCTTCTTCTCCACCTGCCAATCCTCTGCACATGGCTCTAGAACTCTGCATAATGCACCAGTCAGGCAAACTGCCTGCATGCAGCCACATCTAGCAACAATATTAATGTGGTATCCAAAGGAAACTGACTTTATTTCCAGCGCCTCTCTTCTACAAAGATTTGTTCATGTGCTTAACGACTGGGACTGCAAATACTTAGTTTCATTGATTTCAATAAGATTCCCTGTGGTGCAGAAAATGAAGGATATGTATAATCCATTGCAGGATAGATTACCCCGTAATACTTAATAATGTACTACATAACCTAGGTCCCAAATAGGAAGCAGCTGGGTGTGGGCCTGCTGAAGTCATCGGCGCTATGTGGGTCAGTGCCTCGGGCCACTGTTGATGAATCCCAGAGCCAGGTGTGGGCTTTAATCCAGAGCAGTCTTGTCTAGAGGTGAAAATGCTATCAGAAGATTCACAAGGGAAAGCATAAAAGCAAGAACAACAGGTTTATTGTTCCATTTCACGAAATGGGCTCCACATAATTGTATTCTTAAAAGGTTATGCTGTTTTCATGAAATATCATAAAGACTGACAGGCTTCACCCGCCCACCCCCCATCTACATATTTGAAAAAGGCAATCTCTTTTGACGTTGCCATATAAACATGACAAAACACACATGCCCTTCGACTCCCTTGTGTCACATTCATGGTTACATAGAGAAATAGAGAGGGAGGGCAGAGGGGACAGGTATAGACATGGGTAAAGGCCATAGTGCAGTGGTTAAGCATCTGCTGTGCATACAGAAGTGTGCAATCCCTGGCATCTCCAGGCAAGGCTGGGAGAGAGCCCCATCTGAAATCATGGAGAACTGCTGCCGGTCTGTGTAGACAATACTGAGATAGATGGATCAACGATCTGACTCGGTATAAGGCAGCTTCCTATGGTCTGATGACCCCCCATATTACAGAAATCCACTACTAGGATTATTTTTATTAAGGCTGCATATACTACAATTCTGATTTCATTGTACCCGGGACATCTGACGAATAAGAAAGCAACAAGTTACCAACTTTTTAGCACTTCATCTTATTTGTTATTATTTTACTTATTAAATTTACATACTGCCCTTCATCCAAATATCTCATGGTGGTTCACAAGATAAAAACACAGGGTAAAAGCGCAAAATAAATAGTTAAAAACAATAACAAAACAATAACCCCTTTGTGGTGTGAGCTCCTTTTGTGGACCCCTCATGCAACTTGTGAGGGTGGCAGCTGCGCCAGGACCCCTTTATTGGGTTTCCACCAGCACCAGTTGCAGCATCTTGATTGATAATAAAGGTAAGGGGGGAGTAGGAGAGATGCAGAGAAGTATTGATTTCCATTCAATCTTCCTGATAATTAACGAATGATTGGAAAATGTTCGGTGTTTAGGATTTCCAAAACATTGTGGGTTTTGTTGTTGTTTCAAAGCTGGCAAGCATATCCACAAGGAAAATTTCCACTGGGAAAGTTAATTAGCCTCTTTCTCAAAACTTTCTGTGCCTAAGAATTTTTCACCATCTGTAGTCGTGTGATGCAGAGGGAAGGGAAAGGTTAGTCAACAAGTCATTTAAATGAGGCATAAAATTGTGCTTTAAAAGTCTCCGAGTACTTGCTACCAGCCCTGCTATGCTAGCCAAGTTCCAATTAATTCTGCTTACTTTGATTGCCATATTGGAGAGCTGCATTTTTTCCCTGTGCCTTGCCCCAAAGCTATCCCTCACTATTTCAAAAATATGATGTGTGGTTGGTGTGTTGGATCTTTTAAACTGTTTGGTGATCTTAGAGTTTAAATATATTGCAGTGGCTTTTCATATTTAGTTTTGCAAATCTATTGTTAGATTTTGAAGGATGCCGATATTCAGTATGCTGAATCATTTGGGATAAATATTTATCGTAAGGTTGCCAGTCTTTACTGGCCCTATTCCTAGGTCTTGAACACAAACCTGGCACGCGAAATCAAGCATCATTTTAATTCCATGCCCTGAGGATGGAACTTCACTTTTATAACTGAAGTTGTACACCAAGAAGTTCTTCGAAGGACACAGCAAGGCTAGTAAACTGACGGCAACCAGGGCTGGTCCAAGGTGCTTTGTTGCCTGAGGCAAAATGACAAGATGATGTCTCCTCCCAATTCCATATATAGAAACCCATTATACTGGCAGTTGAACCTTACTTTGACAGTGGCAGCAAGTCAACACCCTCCACTTAATCTGAAGGCAGCAGGCTACCTTAGGGGGTGCAGGAAAGGCCATGCATCATGGCACATACAGCTCTGTCCTTCACTTTGCTACCACTCGCAACCACCCACCAGCTGCTGCCTGAGGCAGCTCCCTTGCTCTACCAAAAGGTAAGGCAACCCTATCCTGATGGCATCCCTGCTACACCCTGGCAATCACAAGAAAGCTGTCATTGTCAGTGGGTAACTGGGATGTGTGTCAGTTACCTCAGCAATCCCACCACCTCAGGAATCAGTCAATGCCGATTCTCAAAATCACTTTACACAAGTGATAAACAAGAAAAATGTGTTGTTTTTCTTGACAGGGCTGTTAGGGAAAAGATGGCATCATTAGTTGAGGGGGAAAAGAGACAATGAGCTTGGGTAACTGGCTATACAATTATCACTTTTTCTTCAGCCATGATCTCCTGCACCTTTAGCAGCTGAATGGAAGGCAGAAGTTTGCCAAGAAAAAGCTGGGTGTCATCATTTCTGTTTGCCGTACAGGAGGGGTGGAAAGTCCTGGCCCTTTGTTGGACAACGGCTCCTGTCATTCTTGAGTACTGGACATGCTGGCTGGGGCTGATGGGAATTGTAGTCTAACAACATCTGGATGGCCACAGCTTCTCCACCACCAACATACAGCAAGGCACAGGAGTCCTAAGAGGGAAAGGTAGCAACTATAGCAGTGGCTTGTTCCTTCCAGCTAAAAGAGGTGACTCCTCATTATACTGAAAGTGCAGGTTTTATTTTTACCATGCCAATGTTCTAAAAATATATATTGCTTTTCTATATATCACACACACACACGTGTCACATTAAGGAACATTGTTTAGGAATGGTTTTAAGCAAGAATAGATGCATAAAATTATTCCAGGAGGCCTCTTCAAATATTCTGACCTTCTTTATGACATTATGCCTTTATATCTAATGAGGGCTTCTACTGTCACAATCTTTGTCGTGTAGTTCAGTGAAATGAACTCTAACCACATAAA